>NC_080590.1:42010000-42685833 GCF_029962835.1 Magnolia sinica | reverse complement strand
CAAAACGGCCCACATTTATAGCTGTGAAGCACGCTCAAACCGTTTCATCGAACGGTCGGGATAGGTGGCTGAACTCGTGTGTCCACCTCTGATTCTTGGATACATCCATCATGAGGGATGGACTTCTATTGTTGTGGGCCACCAGAAAAGTACTTTAGGTCAAAAAAGGGGCCCACACTATTCTGGTGGTTTTTACAGCTAGACGGAGAAGATGAGCTCGCTTGAAATGGTGATTTCCCACCGACGGTCTATCTTGAGGATCCGGACCATCTGGATGGACCAGATGGGTCCTTTGACCCTTGTAGGGTCCACTAATCACATCACGGTTCGTCAGTGAGAAATGCTCGTGAGAAAATCGGACGCGGAGTCTTTCTCGTGAATTTCTCGTGAGAGCAGCTAGGGCTATCGTTGCCCTAAGTTGGACAGCTAGGATGATCGGATCAGGCTTCAAGACAGCCCAGATCTCACCGGCTAGCATGTCCCAAAGAAGAAAACTCTTGACCACTTTTCTTCTACCAATAGCGTGCCTGCCTTTTTCTGGCACTGAATGCAGGGCGGGGATGATTTGCTGGATGAAGGGTTGTGGTTGAAAGGAGGCAAGGGGTGCGAATTGCCCTTGTGGTAGCCCCCAAAGTTACCGTTTTTGGGAGGGAGCCATCGTATGCTTCTAGTCAAGGCCTAGTTCGTGTGCACGTGGGTGAGCATGGTTTCGAGGAGAGACACAGTTCTGGTCGTTCGGTCGAGCTCTGTCCGATGGGCGGCTCAGATTTACGCAGGGTAGTGTGATGGTGGGCCACTTTCGTCACAGCGAACGGTCTTGTTTGAATTCTTCACAGGATGGAAATTGAGGGAGAATTTCTCTTTTTTTTTTAATTTTTATCGGGTCAAGGCGTGTTTGACCAATTCCTTGGACCGGTGCATCGCGGTGCATCCCTACTATGGTACACATGCAACCCATGATGGCGTCCATGATGGTGTATTTCTCAAATCCACACTGTCCATCCTCTTTGGGGGGGTCCCATCTGAGGCATTGGGCCAGGGGTCAGGCCGGTCCAACGTTCGAGTGGCCTATGTGTGGTGATTGGAGCGCTTATTCATGAATTCCTACCAATCTGAGGGTTAGATCCTTCTGGGCCCAGGTATAAATGGTCAAAAAGGGGTCTCAGAGTCACTGATGTGCTCAAGCCCAACCATCTGTGTGTTGAACATCCTAATATCGTCATTCATACATCATGCACGTTACTATATGCGTACACTTGGACACCCATCCATTCGTTTACTCACTTATAGGGTCCACCTTAATCAGGATTGTAGATGTGGGCCATCTTTCTGATCCCAGGCACTCCTATTCGTTATGGAGTTTGTGGTCCTAGAGTGGGGTCCATATATTCAATTTGTGAGACCTGCACTGATCACCAACTTCAACTACCCAAGTTAGGACAAGAATCCATAGATGAGGCAGGTCCATAATTTAGATGGGTCATACTAAGTGATTTCATGACCAATTTGTGATTCCTACTAGTCCATCATTCAGATGGATTTCCAAATTTGATGCACCCCCGACAATAGTTTCCCCATCTTAAGTTGGGTCCCTAGCCAAGGGATAAAGTAGATCCATAGTTTAGGTGGCTATGTGTTTTGATTAAGTGTCAAATCATCCCACAGGAAGGTGTGGACTTACGGAACGGTGGATCTCATAATTCAAGCTTTTAATTCTAAGATAGATGGTTGGATTTAACTATCAAGGGGATTGATATCCTAAAGTAAGTTACTATAATCACGAGAATTCGAGATGATCTAATCGAACTTGTGTTTGCATGGCTACGATCCAATGCTACAACCGGACTTCTGACACCATGACCCACCGAATGGACGGCCTTGATCATGAAATGGGACCCACTGTAAGATGATGGTTATCTAAGCTCAACGAGGAAGATGATCCGGCTATTAATGGGGGATCACTTCCAGATGGTTAATCCTTCGGTCCACCACACCTATACGGTGTGGACTTGTCTTATAGACACTATGGGACCCACCATATGGAGAAGCTTGCACAAAAACTCAGTGGGTTTTGAGATTTTTGGCCACGGGCGGATTTCTCGGGCGAGGATGAGTTTCTCACGAGATCTCTTCATTCCACAAGATAGGGCATTGCTTGCCCTAAAACGGACACTCTCGATGCATTTAGAGCACCTTCTAGAAGCATCTCGATTGTTGGGATTGGTTCTTCCATTTTATTAAAAGATTCTTTCTACATTTTCTTCTAGTTAAGGAAAAGAACCCTAAAAAGAAACAAACAGAAGGCTATGATTTTCCTAAATGAGGGGTTGAGATGATGCAAAGGATCCCGACTCGGATTGCCAGCGTGGCAACAAGAATATTTTCCATTTCTGGAAAAATGCCGCACACTACCTTTGTTTGTGCTTTGATTCGTGAACATGCACCCCTATTTCAACATGCAAGAGCTGTGTATTTCAGTGCACCGCGGGTGCACATTTATTATGCACATGCACGTCCCAGAGTGGGGTCCACATAGATGGTTTGACAAATCCACTCCATCCATTCCCTTTGTAGGCCCCAATCAGGGGTCCTGGCCAAGGGTCAGACAAATAAAAAGATAAGGTTTTGGTTTCGGTGGTTGTGGGTGTAAACATGTTGTGTACACACACAGTTATTGCGGAGTCCACGATGATATTCAATGAAATCCACTTCTTCCATTTGTCATGAATAGAGTTGTTGGGCCATCCCATCAAAGATGAGGTGGATCAATTATTCAAGTGGGCGACACTACTTACCTTTGTGAATCTTATTAACGTTTACTGACATTTTAACGGTCAGATCGAACTGAAGATGAACATCAACAGTCCAAAGTATTCTAGGCTCCTTTTGAGTGATAGTCTGTAGTAAATTTATGTGCCATATGACCTACTGGTGAGGATCAAGTTTAAGTATTGTTAGGTTGATCTTGATCCGACGGTTAAGAATGTTTCAATTGTCTAAACTTACTTCCACTTTTACTGATTTGAGGTGTATATTTATAATAAGTTTAATTAAGCAGTCAGATCTCCTATAGATGTGGATCGAGTCTCTCTTGAGTTCTTTAGTCGTTATGATATAGAAGTATGGTCCATTCTTCAAGTTCATGATCACTTCTACTGAAATTTCCCTTAGACGTGGCTAATCGCTATTTGATCACTTAGTCTCTTATTCAAGGATAACGATTTGGTGACCTTAAATTCTATTATTTAAGTGGCACACAAGACTTTGTAACTACTGAGATAAAGATCTATGGTAGATCTCCCAAATCAACGATCAGATGGCCAATCTCTGGATGAAGATTACTCTTAGTGGTCAAAATTTAGGCTAGAATGAAGGTAAATGTTCAAATAAGATATGTTTGTATTTATACTAAGTTTACCATAGAATTTAACATATTATGTACATGTGAACAGTACCAATCTAGCTAACCTAACCTTGCATCCATTCCCTAATGTGAATATGACCATTGGGAATAATATCCATTCATAAATCAAATCATCTAACCATTGATTTTAAGACAAGACCATCCATCATGTGATTTGACATATGTACCTTCCCTTAAATGAATTGGCGAATAATTCTTTTATCCGTAATGATTTAGACGTAAGTTCTCTTGTAAGAATTGTTTAGAAAAGTAATATAACTATATAAAACCATTAAATTTCACAAAACTCTTAGATCAATAATAATTACAAAAATGTCATTAACCTATACCCTTGAATTCTAAATCATATGGTTCTCATGATCCGTTTCATGTAAAATTTTATACCAGTCCTAATTATTATAATTTAACCATACACGTCGAATTTCAGCCCTTAGATCATTGTAAAAGTGACTCAATTAGCACATCAGCTATTAATCATTGATTTTGATGTCCATCGAGTGAGAAAAGGTCACAGGTAGTTGTAGTAGGATAATTTTCTCCATATGAACGACTTGGATTGACCATCATATGGACCAAGTGTAAAAGACTGGACTCCTCACAATTTCTTCCTCCTTTCACGCTCCCCCATTCGGGAGGTTGAAACCAACTGCACCTATAAAACTCAAGGTCAGATCATTGATTTGAACCATCCATTGTGTCCGTGGGATGAATCCGACCAAACCCCCACTCCTACACGTTGGAGCTCCTGCACAATGTCCCTTTCCTTCGGCTAAAACCCAAGATCGTACATCTGATCTTACGGAGGCAGGAAGTTTCATGTACATTGTGGCCCACTATTGTCATCACTCTAAATGATCTAAACCGTCCATCATGGCCACATATTAAAACCGACCAAACCTAGGCCTCCTTCTTCCTTCTTCCCACTAAACATTGCGCACCATGCGGAAGTTTTTCTTCTCAGTCGCGGACGATCATACCGCTGATCAGGTGGGCCAAATCAAATCTCAGCAGATCATCTGGATCTGAAAGAACCTACAGAGAGAAGAAGGAAGATCTGGAAGAAGGGATGCTCGCTACTCCATTTTTCTTTACGCAAGAAAGAACTACGTAGGAACTTCTTTCACATTCACGGTTGCACAACAAGAGTTTCATAAACTGACCGCAAGAAGAGTCTGGAAACTCTTGTGCCTATAAAAACTCCTGCATCCGACCGGGAGGAGAAAGAAAGAATCAAGGAAGAAATCACTTAGACTTCTTTCTTGTTCCCTTCCCCAATACCTTGATCCAAATCGTATAAAAAACCAGTTAATTCAAATCAAAGCTAAAAGAAATTGGTAATAGTTGGTTAAAGATTTAATCCTTCGACGCACACCTATGCTCAGGGAAGGATCAACACTAGAGGTGAGGGATTCCTTTAGGCTTACCATGATTTAAGTTGATAAAATTTATTCTGCCTTTTATATGCCCTGTTATCATGCTGTTATGATTCTCTTCTTGCGATTGTTTTAATTATCACCAACGATTATTTATCCTTTGGGAATGATGGTTAAGGCTCGAGTTTATTTATGTGTATCTTTATTAATGTGGGGTGATGGATACAAGCCTTGCCTTTGCCCTTACCAATTTTGTTGAGTTAGCCCTTCTACTCTTCTCTTTGTTGAGTTAATTTTCCATGTAATTGAGTGATTTACCACTATCAATTATTTATCCTTTTGAGAATTATGGTTAATTTATGATTATAATTATGCGTGATCTTTATAAATTTATGTGGGGTGATGGATACAAGCCTTGTCTTTTACCAATTTTAAGAGCGATGTATGTTTCTACTCTATATTGAGTTGACCTTTTACTCCTCTCCCCGTATTCTTATTGAGTTAGCCTATTCGCTACTCTTCTCTTTTATTGAGATATCTTAACACTACTTTTCTCTTTTATTAGGTTTGCCTTGTGCTACCTCCCTTTATGGCTTGAGCATGTGTCTTGGAATTCCAAAACTCCCGTGTTTCAATTTATTTTCTCTTTAGTGCAAGTGATGTGTTAGAGGTCTCACAACTAATGATTCAAATATTTTATCGTAAACTTAATACGCTCTAGGTAGTGACTCTCTCGGTCGACGAGTAATTTCATGAATTTTGGGTGGGAGTGTATAAATTGATGTCAGTAATTCGTAATGCATGTTACATCACTTCCAAGATTGGATGTCGTAAATAGTCACTCCATGAACAAATTGTGTCATGTAATTCATTTGATTCATGTGTTGTGTCGCCTCGAAGTGTTCACGTAAATCCACAGTAGCATTGGACACGCCGACGAATCTCCGTAGTGTAAGAATGAGGGGCGAGATGGTTTTCTATAAATTATATTCCACATTGTGATGATCACTACATATGATGAGCCGCACACACTTTGCTAGGCATGCATTCATATATATTGGTTTGCTCATGCTGATACCATTGTAGTAGTGGAATACGAGACGTATCAGAACCTTTACATTACTTTTATGAATCTTTTGAATTATTGTTAATCTTAAAGGATAACCATCACTATGAGTAAGGCGTTTACCTTCTCCAACCATATAGATGATGCGGGTGATGTACAGATTGAAGACTTAGAGGACCATCTCTATAAGGAAGATTATCTTGAAAGAATAAGAAGATAATTTCTATAACCCAAAGTTTTTTTCGTAAGTTTTTTAAATTTAGAATTTTTCAATTTATTTTGTAGCAGAGTTTTTAACAGTACTAACATCATTTGCTTGTCTTTATTTGTATGATCTTCCAGTCTAGTTCTTCTATACCGGTAAGATCCTTCCTTACTCCCTCTACTTGCTTTCTTAATTACTATAATACTTGGGACTTAGTGTTAAAATTAGGTTTTGGTGTAGTTGATGCCCAAGTGGGTAAGTGACCATACATTAAGACTTTTGAGTGAATGAGGTTTGATCGAAAGGCTCACAATCCATCTACGAGTTAGAAAACACCTAAATACTCTTAAAACATCATCTGAAAATATGGCTAAAACTAAACAATACTTTGAGGAGAATCTTGTGCGTAACACCACCAGTTAGGATAATTTATGACAAGAATGAGGTATACAAAGTTCCACCAATTTAGACCTTACGTGATTATTTACAATCGACGAGAACAAGTACACCTTCCTGTATGATTTTCCTAACCAATACAGGAAACGTAGACTTTAAAACAGGGGTAATCTAATTACTCCCTAAATTCTATGGGCATGCATGATTCATAAAGTCCATAGTTACATATAAAACAGTTCTAAGAGATTATCACAATCATATATACATAAGGAGAGGTTTAGCAGCTACGGGTCGTCATCCATGACATCAGAGAGCAGTTGAAGAGGCAGATGAAGGAGTAGGAGAGGAGGATGGAGGAGCTGGCGAGGCAGAGGGAGGAGCAGGAGAGGAGGATGGCGGAGCTGGCAAGGCAGAAGGAGGAGCAGGAGAGGAGGATGGAGGAGCTGACGAGGCAGAGGGAGGAGCAGGAGAGGAGGATGGAGGAGCAGGCGAGGCAGAGGGAGGAGTAGGAGAGGAGGATGGAGGAGATGCGGGTGGAGCATGAGCGACGGATGACGGAGATGTTTCAGGCTCTCGCTGCACGCTTACCCACCGATGCCCCACCACCTCCGCCTTCATCTTTGTGATTTTTTATATTTTTATTTATGATGTTAAACTTATATGTATTTATGCATGAATGAATGTGATGTGGATAAGATTGTTTGTGTTTGGATGAATGTAGTTTATGTTTGGATGGATTTACGTAGTTTGGGTTTAGATGGATGTGAACGTGAATATGATGAAATATATTATATAACAGGTATATATCAGGATGAATATGATGAAATATATTATAACAGGTGTATATCAGGAATTTTTTGCTGTAATGTTTTTTTTTTAAAAGGGACTTTTACATACGAAAATTTTCGTAGGTAAAAGTTTTGTAAATATTTTTACCTACGAAAATTTTTGCAAGTAAAAGTATCGGGAAATATTTTTACCTACGAAAATTTTCGTAGGTAAAAATATTTGACTTATTTTTTACCAACGAAATAATTCGTCGGTATAAGTTTTTTAAATATTTTTTCCTACGAAAAAAACATCGATAAAAGTTTCTTGCTTATTTTTACTGATGAAAAATTTCGTCGGTAAAAGTTTTGTAAATATTTTTACATACAAAAAAATCGTCGGTAAAAGTTTTACACTTATTTTTTAATGATGAAAATTTTCATAGGTAAAAGTATCGTGAAATATTTTTACCTACGAAACAAATCGTTGGTAAAAGTTTTTTACTTATTTTTTACCGACAAAAAAATTCGTCGGTAAAAGTTTTGTAAATATTTTTACTTACGAAAAAATTCATCGGTAAAAGTTTTTTACTTATTTTTTACCGACAAAAATTTTCGTCGGTAAAAGTCCTACCTTTGCCGACAATGAAAATTTTCATCGATAAAAACCTTTTGCCTCGGTCTTTTAGCAACGAATTTACCGAAGAAAATTTTCATCGGTAAAACCTTTTACTTATGAAAAATTGACTTTTAGCGACGAAATTTTTCATCGGTAAAAGTGGGTTTTCTTGTAGTGACTACTCAAAAGCTCAAGGACTTACGTGCCCCAAGAGGGTCTCTACCTAGAGCACATTACGTCCATTATATAATATTTGAATCACTAGTTGTGATACATCTTATACATCACTTGCACGAAATAGTTGCAACCATACATTTTAACAATACTCTCCTGATGTGATTAGACTAAAGTTATTTCCATTCTATCAAAAGGAGAGGGCCACAAAGATGGCTTCACTCCTTAATTAAAAATGAGATTGTTAACACCCCAAGTATAGGGTCATGACTCGAAAATTTTGTGCTAAGACCCAAGTACTACCTCTATTTTCCTTAGAAGCTTATTGGGGTAATTAACACTAAACTCGATTGCTTGTGAAATCTGCATCAATCACTTTAAATTGTATCTGCATGACTCAAAACCTGTAGATTAGTTAGCGCTATGTTACTCTGAAATCTGGGATCCATCGCTAAATCCAGTTGTTCTTGGGGATTTTTAGAAGTTCTGGATCGGACCTGGTCCGCGTGTCGAAAGTCCGATAGCGATGATCTTAGGCTGTTGCGGTCACCATGTTGGACTTGGCCATCACCTCAAAAATCAAGTCCAGATGATGTTCTGGGTCGATTTGATTGAGTCCGGAGTGAAGAGTGTGAGAACGGTGAGAAATTAAATAAGATTTTATGAAATCTGAGTCGTGTCGCTTGCGCGATGATTTTAAGCAATCTGACCGTTGGATTCTGACCCAATTTCACCCTCTGATCAGGAAAGGTGGCCCAGGCATGTCATGATGCTTGTGGACTGATCGAGTTTCGATGGCCGTTGAATTGAGTGTGGTTCGCCACGGTTGATGAAGATCCGGTCGTTACGAAAACTCGCTTGACCTAGATCCATGGTCGGTGAGCTTAAGTCCGACCTTTCGTGGTATTAGGCCCACTGAAGTGCTCCGTTGGATCGAGAGAAGCCTATTTTGGTTATAACCTAAGTATACCTTGGCCCTAGGGTTATTTTCATCAATGTTAGGCCTATATATTTTCCTTAAAACCCTAGCTCTCTTTTCCATATGAATTTCCTAACCCTAGTTAAGAGAGTGAGGAAAAGAGAGAGAAAGTGAGAGAGAAAGTTAGTGAATCATCTTAGATTCTTTCCATTTCTTCTTCATCCTTAAACCATCACTTTGGAATCGTTATTCCGGCGATTCTGAGTTCATCTTTGGGTAAGTTAACCTAACCCTAATCTGTGTTAGAGCTTAGAATAGTCTTTGTGTTGTTGTAGCTCATTTCTATTCTTGCTTTAAGTTGTCCTGTAGCCGTTGACGAAGACATATCATCTGAAATCAGTTCGGTGTTCTTTTCTGGCTTAAGGTGCGGACTTTAATCGTATAGGTTATGGTTTTTAAGGCTTTCAGTGCCATTGAATGGTTTATTCTTGTCATGGATGAGATTTCACATGCTAAATGTTATGTTTATTTTGCATTCCTGATATGCATGTGTTACTTTGAGATTTGTGTATTCTGTGTGTATGTATAGAGTACCGTATACGTATAAAATATGAACATGTGATTGCCATGATTATTTGTCGTGTACTTATGCTAATTGTATGTGCAGCAACTCCTTGGTAAAAGGAATTGTCCAAATGTGTGTATTTCAACATACGTCATGTATGTTGAACTATGTATTCTAAGTGTTTGTAGAAATGCCTGAATGATCTAAAGTGTAATATATTATACTATATGCGGGCGTTGAGGAGCGATTCTCAACACTCCTATTGATGTGTATGATTTCCTTCATGCAAGTCACATTCCTTGTTGTTTAATTTCAAGTCTTATTTATGCTTAAATCCATGTTAAGTTGATATTCTTCAAATGCTTACGTACTACATGATTTGAGTTGTTGTTCCATTACTATTCTAAATTGTAAATATCAATATCTGTTATAGTGGAATGTGTTTGGGACTATGAATAGTCCAGGAAATCGGTAATCGGCCTTAAGTTCGTGGCTGAGGTTGCTTTCGCCACGTAGGACGTGATTAGACGAACCCGAGTTGTATTAGAGTTGTCCGCAGTGGTTTAGCTACGCGGAGTGTTTGGACACTCTATGTCGTTCAACCCAACGTGCGCTCGTGCTAGTCGAGTTCGTCAAGTAACCCGATTGTCCGATGTATGTTCACTATGTATGGATGTTACTGTATGAATCTAGGGTACCAAACTTATCAGTGAAATCCTATTAACCATGGTACCTTGATCCGCTAAGATTCATGAGCCGGACATGGTGGTATAGAACACCGTGGTCGAGCTGTCGGCCTACGCTGGGGTGACGAGCCTCCCCGTAGTGACCAGTGAGCAACCAAACTCGTGAGCCGATTATGGTGGTATGGGACACTATATTCGTGTTGTCAGCCTACATTGATTGGTGACGAGCCCTTTGTAGTGACCTCGAGCATACCTGGATACCGCATTGAGGTGACGAGCCTTATTGTAGTAACGAAGGTATGATAGGCGTGCATTGATTGGTGACGAGCCCTTTGCAATGACCTAAAACCATATGATCGTATGAGATGCTTAGGACTGACGACCCTAGAATGGATCACTGTTTGGATGGTGATATGAGGAAGGTACCTTAGCTTCCCAATCCTGCTGTATGAAAAGGACTAATAACAACTTGGTAATCATGTTCATGCACCGCATTTGCATGTGCTTTGTAGACGTGGCGCACTTTGAGGTGATGTCATGCATAACGTAAGATGAAGACACTGAGGGTGTACACACGAGGGCACGCATCATTCTTCATACATCCTTGCATTAACAAGAGTACTTAAGACATGTTTGATTGTTCTGCTTTATCATTGCTGCTTGATTGAACCGATAACATGTTAACCTTTGCTTTATTGTTCCACTAAGTTGATCACTCACTCCCACGTTCTGGGGCAGTGTTAAACACCCACCAGACTCTGTCTTAGCTGCAGATGTTGATGAGACCTCTGAGGCAGAGCGGGAGATCGAGGATGATAAGGCTGCATTCTCTTTCATGCAGTTTTCAGACGGGTTCTAGTGAGCCTTGTTCTGATGCGCAGGACTCTCGGATTATTTTTGGGAATTAAATGTTGTAATTTGATACTTGTAATTTTAATAGCAACACTTGTCATACAACCTGGTATGTATATGTATTTCAGGGATCTGCACATGTACATATATATTTCTTTAAGTCTTCCGCTTGCGTTTTTCACTTATCCTTGAATTATATTTGCTATTTGGCTTAATCTATTCCATGTTTTATACACTAATACAGACAACATACATCCATCATTAAATATGTTGCATAAGTGATGTTTTGGAACTCAGGAGCTGAGTTATGCTCAACCCCCGAATTTCACACCTCAAGTATAGGGTTGATGATGTAGTAATAATCTCGGTAAGACCGAGGTCGAATCCACAGGGACTGAACCTTGTACATAATTTGAAAGTAAATTGAACTAGAACTAGGCGAAGATGTAATCTAAATCAGAGGCTTTTAAGAGAGTAATGGTGAAATATTAAACTAAACTTGTGAAATTCAAAGGTGGGAAACTAGGGTTTCCAAGGATCCACTTGTAGAGATTAGGGAGATCTATACTTTATTCAAGAACACATCTGGACTCAGAGTCCTATCTTTATCCAGATGGAAGATATAATATTAAAATCAACTCTGAACTTCTTTTGATCCAGTTTTCAAGAGATGAGAGGTATGAGAATTAGACTTGATTCCATCACAAGACCATGCCCAGGAGACAAAGTAAATAACTGAATTTAACTAATCCACATCCAATCTGAGAGAGTTATGAAAATAGAGAAGGATTTTATCATCCATCCATACTCATGGGACAATGGTGAACAATAGGGTTCCTAATTTCATAATCACAATGAAGAAAAGAATATGCTCAAAGATATCACAGATCCATTGTAATTTAAGTCACAACAAACCATTAAAAACTAAAGGCATTCCATATAAACAAACTAGAATCAGATAGAGTTCATAAATTAAAATGAATCAAAAGGCATAAAGAAAAGTCTTCCCTCTCACTACACGCCTCACCTCATAGCCCTAGCTAAGAGGCTTAGCCACATATAAACATGATGAAGCTAAGTATCTTAAAGAAAAAGATAAAGAAGAAGAAACAAGAACTCTAGGTGTTGATTCCACGTTCCACCCTTTCTCCACATGCACAAGATTGCCTCCACGGCTGCCCGTCCTCCCCCTTTCGTGCGTTCCTCTCTCTCTTTATTGCTGAACATGGGTCGGTGGAGTGGAGAACCGACTCCACGTGTGCAGAAGGAGTTTACACAACGCAGCGTGCAAATAAGAAATTACTTGCATTTGGACTGAGATTGCGGTGCGAAATCAACACATCTGTTGATTCTGACACCTTGGATAGGGTTATGGACACCTGTTGCAACATGTGGATGGTCCAAATCATCAAAAAGATCAAAGATAGTGGGCCACAAAGCCCCAGAATTTCTAGTTTTCACGAACGCACGCCATTCGCACGTCACCATGCTGACGTGTTCGGTGGGCCCCATATTGATGTTTTCTGAGAAATTTGACCCGTTCATTAGATTCCTAGTAAAAAATCAGTCAGGAGAGAGTGGTTTTTATCAGGTTTTGGTGCGGTCCACTGTATCAAACCAACTAGCTGTTAATCTTACGTTTTCTAGCGATTCATATGTGTACATTTGCATAGGCCAAAAGGCCACCTAGGCAAGGGTCATAGCCCCCCCTCTGGACATAATGGACGGTCCAGATCTTTAAAATGTATGATGGGTGGGGCCTACAAGCCAAAAACGGCAGTTGAACGTTCGTCCGCTGTTTGGTTTTGTGATTTTAAAGAAGGCATGATCCGGTGCACATGCAACCATGTACACACTATGCACATGCGTCATGTGTGTGGGTCCCACGATGATGTATATGTGAAATCTGTTCCGTCCATCCGTTCGTTCACCCTGTTTAAGGGTTGAGACCAAATTTGATGCATATCCAGATATCAGACGGGCCCCAAATCAGGATTTTAGGGGCGGATCTGTACATTAGGCTACTTCCACAAAGATCCAATGGTTGAAATTTGATGTGTACGATTAATTTATGGTCCTCAGGTCATATATGAAGTTTCAAGCCCAACGGATGGTTAGAACCTGTGATTTGCATTCTGTATGATTTCCAGGCCTGTTTAACGTGAGTAGTTTGATTTTCTTGGATCTCTGACGTGTAAATTCTTCGATTCTAGTCCCCTATGGTCCGTACCTTACCTTGATTACTTCAGAGTGTTAAATTCATGATTTTAGACGCTTTTTAAGTCTAGGCTCCTAAATACATCTTGCAACACAAACACAATTAAAATAGGCTGTTAAACAATATCATGTTCGTAAATTCAAGTAATAACTAGGGTTTAATATGCAATATTTGACCATCAACACAATCTCCAACCAGTATTTTGTAAGTCCCGAGCAAAGTATGCGAAAAATAATTTAAGAATTACGGAACAATTTCTATAAATCCGAGTGATTTTTGAAAAAAACAATCCAGTACATGAATTCTAAGATACATCAATATTAGCATTACTTTCTCTAGACTCAAGCGCACGATAAATTTCATAATCAAGTTCCAAGCATTAATCCATTAATTAGAAAAATTCTAAACATTGAGTTCCATGAGTGTATAGTGCAACCTTGACTTATCATAATTAAAGGTCCAATCGTCAATTTTCATGATAATATGAATAACCAAATGGAATATTCCGGATAACCGCACCTAGACCAAAACTCGCCTTATAGTTCAAAATCTTTTTGATCGGGGGCTTTCACGCCGTGTTAACCTTGGGGAATCGAACCCTCACCTATAGGGAGCAGACCTATGGTGAAGATCGTTCGCCCACAAGCACATGTATCAGGTAGAGTCAAGGAGAGACATCGAACCCTTACATACATACATATATATATATATATATATATATATATTTTTTCTTTGAACATGATGGACAAATTCCCCAGGTTGGTTCCTTCCATGTCTAGTGACTACCAGGTTAACAATTCAATATTGATCTAAAGCCTTAATGCGTAAGGTAGGCGTGACATGTGAAATCATGACTCAATCAATGTTTAAAACTTCTAATTGTGGATTAACAATTCGACTTAACTGTGAAATCTAATAAATAACTAAATCCAAGAGTCATAAATTACTTACATTACGTATCTTATACGTCTAAATCAAAGATGGCCATCAAAATCACTTTAAATTCACAAAAATTTCAAAATTTTTTTTAATTCAAAAAATTTCACAATTTTTGCTCAAGACTGAGAAAACACTGATTAGGTAACCTAATCTCCTATCCCCGACCTAAAATCTACATTGTCCTCAATGTAAAAGATATACGCATGCAATGCATTAGAGACAACAAAAGTAAAGGAGAATTGATGGAAAGATAACATCTGATGATGGAGTTAAGCAACTTTTTCCCAAAGAGATTTTAGCGTGAAGGCGGCTCAGCACAAGAGTTAATCCAATGAAAGCAAACTATCCTAAAACAACAGGAAAGTAAACTAACCTAACGGCATAAAGCCGACTATCCTAGAACAACAAAAATTAATCAACCCTAGTCCTATGAAAGCAATAAACCTACCTATACCTCCATCTGACTAGGAGATCAATCCTGGTATACAGGATCATTTAGAGGCATGGACATATCCACTGAATCAAATTTCTAAACTGATGGCTTTAATCGATGTTCATTTACTTTAAACTCATTGCTATTATTTAGATTCCGAATCTCGACAGCCCCATGAAGATAAACATTGATAATAGTGAAAGAGTCGGTCCAACAAGATCGGAGCTTACCCGGAAAGAGATGTAACTAAGAATCATATAAAATGACTTTTTGAACGGGCGTGAATGATTTTCGATAAATATGTTAGTCATGAAACGCCTTCATCCTATCCTTGTAAATTCTCGAGTTCTTGTACGCGTCATTCTAGATTTCTTCAAGTTCATTTAACTAAAGTTTGCGTAACGTGCCAGCGTTGTCCAGATTGGAATTCAAATTTTTGATTGCCCAGTAAGCTCTATGTTCCAACTCCACATGCAAGTGGCAAGCTTTCTCATAAACAAGTCTAAAGGGAGACATTCCAATAGGGGTCTTGAATGAGGTATGGTAAGCCCATAAAGCATCGGTCAATCGAATTGACCAATCCTTACGATCAGGGTTAACTGTTTTCTTCAAAATTATTTGATCTCCCTACTGGAAATCTCAGTTTACCCACTTGTTAATGGGTGGTATGGGGTGCTTACCTTATGAAAAATACCATATTTCTTCATTAAATTCTCGAATGGACTATTACAAAAATGTGAGCCTCCATCATTAATGACAGCTCGAGGCATTCCGAATCGGGAAAAGATGTTTTCTTTTAAGAATTTAATGACCGTTCGATGGTCATTGTTCCAGCACGGAATCGCTTCAACCCATTTAGTGACATAGTCTACGGCGAGTAAAATATATAAATTTCCAAAGGATTGAGGGAATGGTCCCATGAAATTGATGCCCCAACAATCAAATGCTTCCATGATAAGGATGGGGTTCAAGGGCATCATATTTCAACAGGACAATGCTCCTAATTTCTGACAACTCTCTTAGGCCTTGCAAAACTCATGAGTATCCTTGAACATATTGGGTCAGTAAAAGCCACATTGCAGAATCTTGGCCATGGTCTTTTTAGCGAGAAAAGTGACCACCACAGCTGTGAGTGATAGAAGGAGATGACACTTTGATGCTCATCGTCTGGTACACATCTCCTTAAGAATTAGTCCGGGTAATATTTAAACAAATATGGATCGTCCTAGAAAAATTTGCACACCTCGGTGAAAATTTTCTTCTTATCTTGCGTAGTCTAATGTGTCGGTATAAAACTTGTGGTAAGATAATTAGCAATATCGGTGAACCAAGGTAAATGGGAGACTCGAACAACTGTTCATCAAGGAACATGTCATTGATATGTGTCGTCTTAAGGGAATCAAAGAGATCAAGGTGAGAAAGATGGTCAGCCACTACGTTCTCTACTCCCTTTTTGTTTTTAATTTCCAGATCGAATTCCTGGAGTAGAAGGATCCATCTTATCAGGCGGGGCTTAGCATCATTCTTAGCAAGAAGATACTTAAGCACCGCATGATTTTTATAAATGATGATCTTATATTCGATCAAGTAAGACCTAAATTTGTCCAAAGCGAACACTACGGATAAGACTTCTTTTTCTGTAGTCAAGTTCACTTAGGCAAAATTTAGAGTCTTGCTCGCGTAATGAATGACGTAAGGTTTCTTATCTTTTCTCTGGCCTAAAACAGCCCCAAGTGCATAATCAGATGCATCGCATATAAGTTCAAAAGGAATGCTCCAGTCGGGTGGCTGTATGATAGGTGCACTAGTCAACATGCATTTAAGCTTAGTGAAAGCTTCCTGACATGGCTCAGTCTACTCGTATGGTGCATCCTTTGGAAGTAGATTATATAAAAGATGAGAGATGAGACTAAATTCCTTTATGAATCTTCTATAAAACCCGGCTTGTCCTAAGAAGGATCGCACGTCTTGTATGTTCTTGGGTGGAGGTAGGTTAGAGATAAGATCGATTTTTGCCTTATTTACCTCGATTCCTTTGGACAAGATAATATGTCCAAGGACAATTCCCTTATGAACCATGAAATGACACTTCTCCCAATTAAGTACCAAGTTCTTTTCTTCACATCTTTTCAGCACACATTTAAGACTTTCTAAGCACTCGTTGAAAGATGGACCGAAGACAGAGAAATTGTCCATGAAGACCTCTAGATATTGCCTCACCATGTCAGAAAAGATACTCATCATATATCGCTGAAAGGTGGCAGGGGCATTACATAGTCCGAATGACATCCTTTGGTAAGCAAAGGTGCCGTAGTGACATGTAAATGTGGTCTTTTCTTGATCTTCAGGGGCTATCTCTATCTGATTGTAGCTCGAATGCCCATCAAGGAAACAGTAATAGGAATGACCAGCTAACCTTTCTAAGATCTAATCAATGAAGGATAAAGGAAAGTGGTCCTTCCTCGTGACGGTATTCAACTTCCCGTAGTCAATGCACATTCTCCAACCAGTAGTAACTCTAGTTGGCACGGGTTCATTATTGGCATTGGCTACGATGGTGATTCTGGACTTCTTAGGAACCACCTGAGTTGGACTCACCCATTGACTATCATATATAGGGTATATGATACCAACATCTAATAGTTTAAGAACCTCGGCCTTAACCACTTCATTCATGTTTGGATTTCGTTTACGTTGTGATTGTCGAGCGGTCTTCACATTATCTTCAAGATAAATGCGATAAGTACAAATCAAGGGGTCAATTCCCTTAAGGTCTGTAATCGTCAATCCAAGGGCTCCTTTATGCTCAAGGAGAGTAGATATGAGCATACTCTCTTGACCTAAATAGACGTGGGTAGAAATCACCACTAGGTATGTCTCATCTTGACCTAAATATATATATTTCAAATCAGAGGACAAAGGTTTTAGGTCAAGCTTCGGTGGCTTGAGGTTAGACGGTAGAGCACTACATCAGTTTGGGGCAACTCTTCAAATTATAGCCTCTACTGGTTAACTTCAACTACCGGCATAGCATCAAGCATGGCACACGTCTCCCTAATCATGTCATCATCAAAATCATGGGAGTGAGCCAGGCACGTCTCTAGAGGGTCAGAGGATAAAGTCAAAGTTGTCTTATCGTCCATAAAAGTGTCAATCATGTTAATGTCGTGAAAATCATCGTCATCCTCTAACCGTCTGCCTATATTGAAAAATATGTTCAACTTTAATGTCATATTCCCGAAAGACATAGTCATGACACTATTCCTGCAATTGATAATTGCGTTTGAGGTGGCAAGGAATGGATGACCAAGAATGACCGGAATCTTAGTACTCATGTTACCGATGGGTTCGGTATCCAGGATGATAAAATCTATCGGGTAGTAAAATCTATCGACCAGGACCAACACATCCTCAATTATCCCTCTTAGTATACGAATAGAGCAATCAACAAGTTGTAGTGTGGTTAGGGTGGGTTTTAATTCACTCAAATCTAACTGTTTGTATCCCGAGTAGGGAAATAAATTGATGCTCTCTCCTAAGTCAAGAAGTGCATGCTCAATTCGATAGTTCCCGATTACACATGATATGGTTGGGCTACTAGGATCCTTGAATTTCTACGGCATATCTTGCTTTAGGATGGCACTCACTTTCTTAGTTAAGAAGATTTTCTTTTGAATATTCTGCTATCTTTTAGTCGTGCATAAGTCTTTTAAGAATTTGGCATATGAAGGTATTTGTCTCACGACATCAAGTAGAGGAATGTTGACTTTTACTTGTTTCAATACCTCTAGAATATCCTGAGAGTTAGAGAGAGGTTTTAGTGCAACCAACCGTTGGAGAAATGGAGCAACTGGTTTCCCTTGAGGTTCTGGTTCTAATTCCTATAGAGTATGGCTAGATCCATCATCTTTATCCACTTTCGGGTCCTTAGGCTTTTCAACCTTAACCGGAATAATTTTGTCAATGATCTTCCCACTCCTAAGAGTGGTGATGGATTTAGCTTGTTCCATCCGATTTGAAGAACTAGGGTCACTTATTTCATATTGCGGTTTCGGATTGGGGAGAGGTTGAGCAGGAAGCATCCCCTTTCCTCCACTTGTTAATTATGACTCTATCCTTTGAATAGATGATGCAAGCATTCCTAATATTGTATGGATATATTGGAACGATTGTGCTAAATTCTTATTAAGTATCTCTTGTTCTCGAATATGTTTTTGAACCAGATCCTCTTAAGGTTTCTCTTGATTTGGAGTTTGATTGAAGAAACCTTGAGGAGTAGCCGTTTGTCCATTCCTCCAATTGAAGCTTGGATGATTTCTCCAACCGGGATTGTATGTATTAGAGGTAGGTCCATTGAAAGGTCTTTGATAATTATTTACAGCATTGAATTGCTCAGTCAGTACCTCTTGAAAGGCAGATATAGCTCGACATTTTTTAGTTGTGTGACTATTACAACCACAAATACCGCAAACAATTTCCTTACCCTTATCCTTCTTTGATTCCATGGCCTCAAATTTCCTTATAAGATTAGCCACTTTAGCATTGATATCACCATCCTCTTTCAGAAGGTATACTCTACCCCCTTCCTTTAATTGAGTGGGCCTAGAAGTGGTACTCGATTTTGGGTATGTGTCGCATAATTGTGTGTTTTCAGCAAGTCTATCCAAGTAATCACACACATCATCGACATTTTTATTCATGAATTCCCTATTGCACATCGTCTCAACCAATTGGCGCATGGAAGATGTCAGTCCATCATAGAAAAAGTGTGTAATGCGCCACGTTTCAAAACCGTGTTGTGGGCATGAACTGACAAGATCCTTGAACCTTTCCCAACATTGGAAGAATGTTTCATCCTCCTTTTGGGCGAAGTTCATGATTGATTTTCTAAGGGTGTTCGTTTTATGATGTGGAAAGAATTTTTTTATGAACTCCCTTGTCATGCCATTCCATCTACTAATAGATCGAGGACATAGTGAATGCAACCACATCTTAGCTTTCTCTTTCAAAGAAAATGGAAAGAGTTTCAGCCTGACCGTGTCATTCGGACACGTTTGGAAAGTATATACTGGCTATAATCTTGTCAAACTCTTTCAAGTGTAGGTACGGATTTTCAGATTCAAGCCCATGAAATTTTGGAAGGAGTTGGATCACCCCTGGCTTGATATTCATGTGTCCTATATTTTCTGGAAAAACCATGCATGAGGGTATACTCACCCCCGCCGGTTGTAAATAATCTCGTAAAGTACAAGGCGGGGGTGCTTAATGCACCTCATTCTCATCCTGGATTTCTTCCTCCCTAGGTTAGGGTAGAAGAGGTTGGTTTACATCCATCACTTCAATTAACTCTGGTAATCTCAAGTGGTGTCTAGTCTTGCGACGGATAGTCAACCCCTCAACCAATCCTCCTTCAGTCAAGAGACGTCGAATGTTATCACTAACCCACTTGGGCATGAAACACTTGCAACCTTCAATTCAAATTCTAAACCTAAACCTAAAAAGGAAGAAAAAAATAAAAATCTAGAAATAAAAAGAAAAGAGTTGGAAAGAAGCTACCAAATTAGAAGTTCCTAAGTTAAAAACCTACAAAACAAAACATGTCAGCTTCTAAAATTAAAATGTCTAAAATTAGAAAGTTTCTAAAGAATAGAAAGTAAATTAGTTTCTAAAATTAAGAAAGTTCTAAACCTAGAATTACAAATTTCTAAAAATAGAAAATAAAAGAAATTCTAGAATTAGAAAGTTTCTAAAAATAAAATAAAGGAAAGATAAGTTAGTTTCTAAAAGTAGAAAAAGTTTCTAAAAAGGGAAATAACTAACCTAGGTTCTAAAAATTAATCAGAAAAACCTAAACCTAGAATTAAAAATTAGAAAAACCCTAATCTTAACCTAATTCTAAAACTAGTTAATCTCAGAAGAATGTAACTGTCAGTCCCCGGCAACAGCGCCAAAAACTTATTCACACCCCAAGTATAGTGTTGTGATGTAGTAATAATCTTGGTAAGACCGAGGTCGAATCCACAGGGACTGTACCTTGTATGTATTCTGAAAAGAACTTAAACTAGAACTAGATTAAAATGTAATCTAAATCAGAAGCTTTTAAGAGAGTAATGGTGAAATATTAAACTAAACTTGTGAAATTCAAAGGTGGAAAACTAGGGTTTCCAAGGATCCACTTATAGAGATCAGGGAGATCTTATGCTTGATTCAAGAACTCAAATGGGCTTAGAGTCTCATCTTCATCCAGTTGGAAGATATAACCATGAAAATCAAATCTAAACTTCCTTTGATCCAGTTTTTAAGAGATGAAGGGTATGAGAATTAGACTTGATTTCATCACAAAACCATATCCAGGAGACAAAGTAAACAATAGAATCTAACCAATCCACATACATCTAAGAGAGTTATGAACCTTAGAAAGGGTTCCATCATCCAACCATGTCCATGAGACAATGGTGAAAAACAGGGTTCATATGATCATAACCTTCATACATTCATGGAAAATACCAGAAGATATCACAGATCCATTGTAATTTAAGTTACATCAAACGATTAAAAACTAAAGGCATTCCATATAAACAAATTAGAATCAGATAGAGTTCATAAATCAAACTTAAATGAAAGGCATAAAGAACAGTCTCTCATCTCACTACAAGCTTCACCTCTTAGCCTTAGCTAAGAGGTCTAGCCGAGCATAGGCATGATCAACAATTAACTAAAACAAAGATTAAAGAAAAAGAGAAAACTCCATCGCTAGCCGACCCCTTCTCTCTTTCTTTTCACGTGCAAAGAATGGCCTCCACGGCTGCCTGTCTGATCCTCTCCCCTCTCCAGGTCTCTCTCCCTTTTATAAAGCAAGGAGAGTCAATCGATTTACGCAACATGTTTGTAGAAAAATGGACTGCATATCTACGCAACAAGAAAATGCTGAAAACTTGCGTTTTGGCCCAAGTTTGGGGGGCCAACCGTCCAGATTTCTCAAAACGGCCTTCTTGGACAGGGTTATGGTCCTCTATTGTAGCATGTGGACGGTCCGGATCATGGATCTGGCCATGCCCTTGATCACAGAACGGCCCATTACGATCGGTTGCATCCGGACGTGCAATCTTAGAGTCTCCTTGTGCTGAGATGGTCGATGGGCCCCACATTGGTGTTTTCGGAGAAATTCGACCCGTCATTGGATTCCTGGCGAAATTTCAGTCGGAAAGGAGTGGTTTTGGTCGAGTTTTGGTGTGGTCCACTGTATAAAATCAATTCACTGTTCATCCTATGTTTTTTGACGATCCACGTGTATACGTTTTCATAGGGCCAAAAGGTCACCTAGGCGATGGTCACGCCCACCATATAGAGTATATGGATGGTCTAGATCATTCAAACGGATGATGGGTGGGACCCACTAGCCAAAACCGGCCAATGTGCGTAAGGCGCTGGAGAGTTTTTTGTTTTTTTTGGAAACTATTCGTCAGCACAACGCTGACCGATTTTGGTAGTTGTGGCGCACGGCCGGTGCACTTGTGTACCATGCACGCGGGTCCCATGTGGGGTCCATCGCAATGTATATATGAAATTCGTTCTGACCATCCATTTTACCACCTCATTTAAGAGGTTGAGACAAAAATTGAAGCAAATCCAGAGATCAGGTGAGCCCCAAAATTGCTGATATGTGGGCTGATCTGTCTGTTGGGCCACTTTCACAAGGATCGAACAACTACACCTTCCTGTATGATTTTCCCAACCAACGCAGGAAACTTGGACTTTAAACCTGAGATGATACAATTACTCCCTAAATTCTAAGGGCTTGATTCAAAAAAATCCATATTTGCATATAAAAGAAGTTGAAGAGATTGCACAATCATACATTTTTACAATGTTTCTCCTAACATGATTAGACTAAAATTGTTTCCATTCTCTTTAAAGGAGAAGGCCAAATCATCACTTCACTCCTTAAGGCTAAGATCCATTGGAACATGGGCCGAGATGAACCAAGAGTTCCTTAAAAAGTTCTTCTCGGCTCATAAAACCAGCACTCTCAGATGAGACATAATGAACTTCTCCCAAAAAGGAGATGAAACCTGCTTTCAATGTTGGAAATGGTTCAAGGAATTACTTCTCGCTTGCCCACACTATGGCTAAGATATTTGGTGGATGATTAACTTTTTCTATGATGGATTAAATCCGAATATGTGTCAATTCGTAGAGATTATGTCTAATGGAGAATTTAACAGCAAGGAATCGGAAGATGCCTAGGATTACCTAGACATGCTATCCGAAAATGCCCAATCATACATTTGACCAAGCTAGTAATCCCGAGGCAATGCCAAGATATAGGGGAGTACATGTGCTCAAAGGGGAGGAATCCAGCTAGCATCACCTAAAACTAACTTTTATCAAGGAACTAAAATAAGAGTACAACAGGAAGTTAATCCAGATTCCAGCCAGCATTGGCCAGATCTAACACAAGTACAAAAAATGTGTGCAGGGGCAGCCCACCCTCCCAAACTATTTCCCTTGGTGTGGCCCACATAAATCATGGATAGGCCTAATTTCTGGGCCCGAGCTTAAATTTTCATGATGTAGCTAATGGTTAATGGTTGGAGTGCATTTCATGTAATCATCATGGTGGACCCTATAAAAAATCAAGGGTGGATGTCCCTCTCCCAACCTTTTCCTTTGGTGTCACCCACATGAATCACAAGTCTGCTTGAGTTTTGGACCTCTTACACCTCGATCATGTAGTTTTCAAGATTGGATACCATTTACACTTCAAAGCAAATTTGTATTACCGTTTGGAGAAAAAGAAAAATAAATTGTATATTTTTTTACCAAACTCTCCATAAACAACAAAAGAGCTGCCAACATACTTATTATCGTGATAAGATCAGGTTACTATAATTCATCTTTTTTCCCATAAGACAATATAAATTAATTGTATTTAAGCATGAATGGAGTCTCCAATCTTGAAAACAGTAAGATTGACTCCTCTTGTGCCTCTATCTTTTAGTTTTCAAAATCGAAGAATCATTCATACTTCAAAGTAGTTTTGCATTGCCGTATGGGGAAAAGAAAAAATATTTATATTTTTGACCATACTCAATATGCAATATTTAACCCTCAACATGAGTCAACCAAGCTCCATTTAAGGTCAGGTCGGCTAGACGAGTGGCTGAATCAAGTACTTCAACAAGAAAGATGGCAAAGCTACACAGCCGACCCATGGCACGATATCAGCTCTACTCTGCCTGAGTCCAGACGATCAGTTGAGATAGTGCCTAGCTACCAAGTTCTTTTGTAGAGCTTTCACATCAGCCTGGAACCCAGAAGAAGTCATTACACATTTCAACCTTAAAATTTAAATGCGGAATTAAGAAAGAACTAGAACAAGATAGCACTTATCAATCCCAAATAACATAAATAAATAGCAACCTCAAATGCACAAGTATTGAGAGGTTGATACGATGTTGTTCTAAGGACAACCTTACACTAAAAACGAATGGCTTATGGTAGACTGTAAGACCCGTATCCTAACTGTACCATTTCGTAGGCTTCCGCGGTCCTCCCTGGCCAAATTTCGGCAACCTTCAACCCGTATCCGATGTTTGTGCGCGATCCTAAGTCAAGTCCTGCATATACCGAAGTCGGCTCGAACCGAAACTTGTATCTTAGCGACCGCGCCGTTGCCACGGTTCTGACGTCGTGACTCGTGCACCGAACCGATACCCAGGCTAGGAGATGTGGGCCAACATTTATTTCAAAGAAATGCCATGCGTTGTGAATTTCAAGGGAATCTCTACAACATGTCCTATCAATTAATCAATCAATCAATGTCAAGTACAAGCCATACCCCAAGTACAACACCTATCCCTCCTTTTCCATAAGTCAATTCTCTCTCTCCCCTAACCATTCCTCGTTACAAAATTTTAAATTAAGCCATGCCTCCCCCATCACCTCATCCCTTTTCACCCATCATTTCCCTCTCTCTCTCATTCCCTCTCTTCACTCCCAAGCAACCCAAAAATTTTCATACGGCCAAGCCTTTCCAAACTATCCCAAAGTAACAAGTGTGGCCCACCCTCTCATCTCTCATTCCCACCATCAAAACTCCATCAACCACCATCAAAAGTTAAGCATTGGTGCATACAAGCCTAAGGGAGCAAGAAGGGGGCCAATAGGTGGGTGATCCACCATTAATTCTTATTTTAGGGCCCACTTGTTGGTGGGACCCATTATGATGTATGTGTTGTATTCATGAGGGGCCCATAGTGGCGGGGCCCCTCCATCACCGTCAATTCTCATTTCTCTCTCTCTCTCTCTCTCTCTCGCTTTCTTTATCCTCTCCCTAGAATGATGTGGGCCCCACCGATTTGTGTTAAATCTACTCCATCCATCAGACAGTGTGGCCCACCACATTTCAGGAGAGATCCGCCATCTATATAATATATATAGTATATTATATTTATATTATATTAATATTATATTAATAAATGTATGCATGGTGGGCCACGTCCATGTGGAACCCACCATGACGCCTGTGTTGTATCAAAGCAGTCCAGCGTCCCCGGACGCTGGACGTGATGGAGGCTAACATGGAGTGTGTGTACTTGCATGGGTGTGTAAGAAATATAAAAGAAAATATATATATATAAAATATATATTATATTTAAGCTTTTGAGTGGACTACTCATGTAGGCCCCACCTTGATGTATGTACTTAATCCAATCCGTCTATCCTTTTCCTCAGATCATTTTAGGCGTTGAGCCGAAAAACGAACCCAATCTGATTTCCTGGCAGGCCATAGCATAGAAAATATTGATTTTAATGTTAAAATTGACTAGGACCCACCTTGAGCTAAAACATACTGAATATTGGGCTTGTTTGGTCGATCATGACCCATGAAATGCAATGGCTAGAGTGGATTCACCTGATGCAAGCCCCACAAGGGAAAAACCGTGAGATTTCTATTTTATAAAAGAACCAACAACATAGGTAGTAACACCTGCTACTGCCGCTGACACCAGAGGACGCAATAGCGTCTTAGGCGCTGGAGGCAGGGACTCACGGTCCCAGCTGTGGGTGCCATCGTGATGTGTGTAGAACATCTACACTGTGCATTTTGTGGGCCCTCCTTCTAGCTGTGGGCCGCCATAAAAATCAGCCGTGTATGTAACTCAGGTGGCCCACTTCACAGGAAACAATGGGATTGAACATCTCCCATTGAAACCTTTTTAAGCATCACAGAAGTTTTGGATCAATATGAAATTTGTTTTTCCTTTTCATCAGGGTCCGTGTGACCTTGTCAATGGCTTGGATGGCAGAGAAACATTATGGTGGGCCCCACCTGGGACCCACTGATCTATGTGTTTCACCCACACTGTCCGTGCATGTGGAGGTGAAACGGCTAGTGTACCTCACTCCAGCTATAGCTGCTGTAGTGGCGCCACCAAGTTTCATGGGTCCCACCTATATCATCTAGTCGTCCATCTATGGGACCCACCATGATGCACGGGTTGCATCCAAGCTGTCCAACCATTTTGAAAGCTCATTTTATGGCATGAGCTAAAGATTGAGACAGATCTAGGATCAAGCAGACCACCTAGCAAAAGGCAGTGGGGATTGAGCTTCTGCCATTGAAATACTTTTGTAGTCATAAAAGTTTGGATTGTTAGGAAATTTTTTTTTCCTTAGTCCAAGTTTGTGTGACCTCATGACCAGATTGGATAGAAAATAAATGTTATGGTGGGCCTTAAGAATTTTAATGGTGGAAATCATTGTCACCACTGTTATTTGGAGTGTGGTCTAGTTGATCTTTTGATATGATTTATATATATATATATATGAGGCCCATGTGATTGGCCCATCTTGATGTATTTGTGGCCCGTTGTTGAGGCCCACTTTGATATATATGAGGCCCATGTGATTGGCCTATCTTGATGTATTTGTGGCCCATTGTTGAGGCCCACCTTGATATATATACGAGACCCATGTTATGAGGCCCATTTAATGCACTAAAGGCCCATGGGTCGAGGCCCAATGGGTTATACATAAGGCCCATTGTAATGTGATTCCACCATGGTTTATGTGTTGACCTTTATAGAGGGCTATGCATTGGGAGCAATGATGGTTTGATGCCCACATTGTAAGTACAATGTTGGTTAAATGTCCGCATTTGACTCTCCCTAGGGCCCAATGATAGGCCCATACTTGTAGTGTGTAGGCCATTTAGGCCCATCTTTGTTATGATCAGAGCCCATTACCACATAACATGTTTATTATAGATCCATGATTCATGATCATACGCATCATATGTATGCTTGATATGAGTAGTGACGAATCATAGCACATGCCTTCAGGCAAATTGTTTATGGGCTCCTTAATAGGAGGGTTCCCCTACATGAGCACACGGTAAGCGTAGGATTGTTGCATGTCTAGTAGGGTGATTCATGCACCTACATTTGTGTGATTGAGATTATTATATGCCCTAGTGACATTAGGGCTATAGCCTCCACAGACACAACATGGGTGGCTGGATTGGATACTGAAAATTACTGTTTCTAGCATCGGGGCACCATAGATGTCCCTGGGTGAAAATCCCTAAACCCGATGGTATTAGAGGATGACTTCAATATCAAGACCGAGTGGATATATGAGTGTACAAGGGCCGAATACCAGGAGGTCGCGTCTCCCACCGTGTCGTGGTCGGTTAGAAAAGGGTGTGGCCTTACTCCCCGAGGGTAGGGGCATTACTAGGATGAGTTTGACCACTCGTAAATGGGTCCGCTATCGACGTCTTTGGATAGGTATTGGTAGACTATTGGCCGGTGGATAGTGAGGTTTCTTACGCTCACTTGGATTATGCGGCTGGGAGACGGTGCCATTTGGAGTGTATTAAACCCGGAGAATATCAAGAAAGATAACTGTACAGATAAATGATGAGGATTGGAATGCTTGACTTGCATTATGAATCTCATGCCCTTTATATGGAAGATAACATTCATGTTCTGCACCGCATAGCCTTGGTATAGCTAATTGCATTCATATACCCATCAACATGACCCCGCATTACTCTAGCCTTGTATTATAAGCACGCTCATATTGCGCACACACTTACACCACCCTCTAAGTTTTCTATAAGCTTATGCACGATTAATGCGTGCGGGACGTAAGGACGCAGCCATAGCCTCGCGTAGTTGGAGTGTGCGTAGAGCTTCTAGAGTTTACATTACTTTTATTATTTTGTATTTCTCTTTCATATGCACTTGTACTCAAAGTTTTTATCATAGTGGATTTTGTGATGGTGTTCTTGTGGATATTATTCGTGGGTTATGCTTTTGGTTATGCTTATATTGAATCAAAATCATGTTTGAAATTCTCCTTATAGGATCCAAGGATCGGAATTGGTGTATGGGTGCCGGAGCCGAGAATGGGGTACTACGGAGGCCATCGGCACCGATTCGGCGATCAAAATTTTGTGAGCCCGATTTTCGAGTTGGGGGCGTGACAGAAGTTGGTATCAGAGCATAACTTGGGAATAACCGAGAACGACATCACATGTTTGCTATGAGTCTAGGTTCCCAGTGCGTAACCTTCCAATTGAATTCTTTAATGTGCAACTCTCAAGGTTGATCGGTGTCCTTAATCTTCCTATAGGACATGCCGCGTAGGAGGGTGCCTCGATCGACTCCCACTCCACCACTCGATGCTCCCACTTTACCACCTGCGGCTCCCGCTCCACCTCCAAAGATCCCTGCTCCTCAGCCTGAGGATTTTATTCCTCCACCTGAGGCCGGTGCGGATCCGACTATACTCGTGAGTGCCTCTTAGTTACAGTAGATGTTACAAGCTATGACAGCTGCACTTCAGGGACAGGGCAGGCGCCCAGTTGTTTTGCCAGCTCAGGCCGAGCAGGAGCGCGCTAGCGCCCTTCTTCATGAGTTTAGATAGCTCGATCCTCCGCATTTCCAGGGTGAGCCAGATCCGACAGCAGTTGAGAGGTGACGCTCCAATGTGGAAAAGATTTTTGATACCATGGCATGTACGACCCAGTAGTGAGTTCAGTTGGTCGTATTTCTTCTCCAGGGAGAGGTCGAGCACTGGTGGACCTCCATTACCCGTGTTGCAGGGGCTGATTATGTCTGGACATGGGATGATTTTATAAACTGATTCGAGCAGCACTATTTCCCCAACCACATTCGTTGTCAGATAGCATTAGAGTTTGAGACTCTGGTGTAGGGGGACATGTCTATGGCGCAGTACGTGGCCCGTTTTATGGCGCTATCGAGGTTTGCGCCATATCTGGTTGACGATGAGGGGTGTAAGGCCCGTCGTTTCGAGAACGGTTTGCGTTACAGTCTTCGAGGCTGTGTTATTAAGCATGAGCTCACGACCTTTCAGGCGGCAGTACGGAGGGCTCAGATTTACGAGACTGAGTGGGTCGGCTCACAGGGCGACCGAGATCAGAGGAGAGGCCGGAAGAGGCAGGCCCCCTCCAGTATCTCAGCATCGACGACCATAAAGATACAGGAGTCACCCATCCGCCAGAGCACCAGTGACCATCAGCACCTCCAACAGCACCACCTCAGCAGCAGCTTTCTAATACTTGCTATGGATGCGGTGGGATAAGACACCATAAGTGGGAGTGTCCTCGACCTCGAAGAAGAATGAGAGGGCCACAAAGAGCCTTCCAGTAGACCACGAAGAATGACCTCACCACCGAGGCCCCATCGCAGTAGAGACAGCAGACAGTGCCACCGCAGAGAGAGTAGCACCAGTGGATCTTAAAGGGGATAGCACCTTCCCCACCAAAGCTAGGTTCTAGCAGCTCAGTAGGATCCGCAGTCATCTGGAGGAGTCATTGAGGGTATTCTTTCCATCTCTGCATGTATCACACGTGTACTATTTGATTTTGATGCATCACATTCATTCATGTCCGAGGATTTTTATCATTCGACTGGATTGCCGACAGAGTTTGCTTGTGAGGGGTTGATCATATCGACGCCCTTGGGAAAGACCATAGTATTAGGCCATTTCTATTCATCTTGCCCGGTTCTGGTCGGTGACATCTTTCTGCCCGCTGACCTATTTGTGCTATCGATGTCTGATTTCGACGTTATCCTAGGCATGGATTGGCTTACCGAGTACCACGCCGTGTTAGACTGTTTCGTGAGGATAGTCACGTTCTGCATACCAGGCTTGCCACAGTTTCAATTTGTTGCCGAGCCCCGAGGAGAGTCATTGTCTTACTTGATGTCCTGTACCGTTGAGGAGCCTGTTGCCGCTTGTATTGATCAGTGGCAGATTGTCTGTGATTTTTTCAATGTGTTTCAGGAGATTCCGGTATTGCATGTCATCATATTAACTTCCAGATAAATCTTGTGCCTGGTATTGCGCTTATCTTGAAGGCCTCGTACTATATGGCACCGATGGAGTTACGTGAGCTGCAACGGCAGTTGGACAAGTTATGTGAGTTGGGATTCATTCGTCCAAGCAGTTCGCCTTGGGGACCGCCAGTACTCTTTGTCAGGAAGAAGGATGGCTCGTTGAGGCTCTGCGTGGACTACTACGAGCTCAATCGAGTCACGATCAAGAACAAGTACCCGCTCCCGAGGATAGATGATTTGTTTGATTAGCTGCAAGGTACACAGTTCTTTTCAAAGATTGACCTGCGTTCTGGTTATCATCAGATTAGAGTCCGAGAGGAGAACATCCCAAAAATGGCCTTCAGGACGCGTTATGGTCATTTTGAGTTTCAGGTCATATCCTTTGGATTGACCAATGCACCCGCGGTCTTTATGCAGTTGATGAACGAGGTCTTCCGTCCATATCTCGATCAGTTTATTGTGGTCTTCATCGATGATATTCTCGATATATTTGAGGACCCGTGAGGACCATATGCAACATCCGGAGATCACTTTACTGCACCCTCCGTGACCACCGTTGTATGCGAAGCTGGAGAAGTACGAGTTCTGGCAGGAGGAGGTGGAATTCCTCGGTCACGTGGTGATAAGGGAGGGTGTTGTAGTGGACCCCTCGAAGGTTGAGGCAGTACGTCAGTGGGATTAGCCCACGACTGCGTCTGAGATATGTAGTTTCCTTGGTTTAGTGGGATACTATCGACGTTTCATTGAGGGCTTCTTCCGTGTTGCAGCCCTATTGACCAGGTTAACTCGGAAGGGCACAGATTTTGTTTGGACCGACGCATATAAGCGAGCATTTGTGGAGCTGAAGGACTGTCACGTCCGCTCCGTCCTCACTCTTCCTTCTAGGAGTGATGGAATTGTTGTATTTACCGATGCCTCACGTATTGGTTTAGGTGTTGCCCTGATGCACACGGCAGGCCTGTAGCCTTCGCATCTCGTCAGCTCAAGGTCTATGAGCCGAACTACCCCACGCATGATTTGGAGCTGGTAGCAGTTGTCTTTGCGAAGATGTGGAGACATTATCTCTACGGGGTTAGGTTCGAGCTCTTCTCTAACCACAAGAGCTTGAAGTATCTATTTTCTCAGTCAAGCTGAACATGAGGCAGAGACGCTGGATGAAACTTCAAGGACTATGATTTTGACCTCAAGTACCACCCATGCAAGGTGAATGTGGTGGCGGATGCCCTCAACTATTTAACCATGAGGCCTGGTGACACATATGATGATTCAAGAGTGGAGGATGCTTGAGGATATAGTAGAGTACAACTTCGATTTTGGTCTCAGCCTTCTATCGTTCAGCTATCGAACTTTTCCGATTCAACCCTCTCTTATCGCAAGGGTGATCGAGGCTCAACAGATGAGTCATTATAGGATTATCGAGCAGAGGCAACATCCGAGAGTCAAACAGATTGGCAGATTGGTTCGATGGTGGATTCTTCAGAGGCCAATTATGTGTCTAGGATATTCCTAAGTTGTGCAAAGATCTCATGATCGAGGCACATCGATCGCGGTTTTCTATCCACCCTTGATCGATGAAGATATATCGTGACATGAGGTGACAATATTTTTGGGAGGGGATGAAGCACCAGATCGCTAGTTTTGTAGCCGAGTGTGACACATGCCGGCGTATCAAGCCGATCATCAGAGATCCCCTGGTCTATTACAGCCATTGAGTGCCCTAATGTGGAAGTGGGAGCACGTGTCGGCAGATTTTATCATGGGCTTACCGAGGACTCAGGGTCATGACGCCATCCGGGTAGTCATTGATCGCTTGATGAAGTCGGCACATTTGCTTGCGATTCGTGTGACTTGGCCTTTGGACCGCTTGCGAGGTTATTCATCAAGGAGATGTGAGACTACACGGCGTTCCGGTCTCGATCGTTTCTAACCGAAATCCGAGATTCATGTCTCAATTTTGAAAGAGCTTTCAAAGAGTGATGGGCACTGATTTACTCAACATCACGTATCATCCGCAGACCGATGGCGACCGAGAGGGTCAATCGGATCCTTGAGGACATGCTTCGGGCCTACGTGATTGACTTCGAGGGTAAGCTAGGATGAGTATCTGCGATTGGCCGAGTTCGCATACAACAACAACTATCGGCGACCATTGGCATGGCTCCTTTTGAGGCATTATATGGCAAACCGCGCACATCTCCGAGTTGTTGGACCGAGGTTAAAGAGCGGCGTCTCCTAGGTCCCGAGCTTATGCAGAGGACGTCCGAGGCTATTGATATCATCAGCAGAGGATGCGCACAACTCAAGCCGAGAATTTTGCTGATCGCCGGTGTCATCCCTTGAAGTTTGATGTAAGGGACCATGTGTATCTCAAGGTCTCGCCATGAAGGGCGTAGTTCGATTTGGAATGAAGGGCAAGCTTGCCCTAAGATTCATTAGACCTTTCGAGATCACCGAGGGCATTGGCGTCGTGGACTATCGGCTTGGCTTACCATCTCGGTTGTTTAGAGTCCACAACGTTTTTCACGTCTCTATGTTGAGGAAATGTGGGTCGACATAGTTCCTATTATCGATTGGCGGTTGGAGGTTCGTGAGGACGCTTCTAACATTAAGCAGCCATTTCGTATCCTTGATCGGAAGAAGCAAGTCCTCCGGACCAAGGTCATTCCTTTGGTGAAAGTTCGGTGGGGTCACCTGTTGATGACGCGTCTTGGGAGCGCAAGGCTGAGATTCAAGAGCGTTATCCCCATCTCTTTGATGATTGATTGTATGTTGAATCCTATATGTTGTCTCCAATTTTATATGACGATACCTTATTTCCTCTTTTATTATGAGTTATAATTACTTACAATGATCATGTAAATTTCGAGGATGAAATTTTTATTTAGAGAGTTGTAAGACCCGTATCCTAGTCCGTACAATTTCGTAGGCTTCCGCGGTCCTCTCGGTCGAATTCTGGCAACCTTCGATCCGTATTCGACGTTTGTGCGCGTAATCCTAAGCCGAGTCCTACATACCAAAGCCGACTCAAACCGAAACTTGTACCCTAGTGACTGCGCCGTCGCCACGGTTCCAACGCCACGACTCGCGCACTGATCCGATACCCAAGCTAGGAGATGTGGGTTTGCGTTCATTCCGAAGAAATGTCATGCATTGCGAATTTTGATGGAATCTCTACAACATGTCTCATCAATCAATGTCAAGTACAAGCCATACCCCAAGTACAACACCCATCCCTCCTTTTCCATAAGTCAACTCTCTCTCTCTCCCCTAACCATCCCTCTTAACAATATTTCAAACTAAGCCAGGCCTCCCCATCACCTTTCCTTACAACAACCCCATCATCCCATCCCTTTTCACCCAACATTTCCCTCTCTGTCTCATTCCCTCTCTTCACTCCCAAGCAACCCAAAAATTTCCACACGTCCAAGCCTTTCCAAACTATCCTAAAGCAACAAGTGTGGCCCACCCTCTCATCTCTCATCTCCACCATCAAAACTCCATCAACCACCATTAAAAGTGAAGGCAAGGAGCATAGGCGTCCAAGGGATCAAGGAGAAGGCCGATAGGTGGGTAATCCACCATTAATTCTTATTTTAGGGCCCACTTATTGGTGTGATCCATCACGATGTATGTGATGTAACCGTGAGGAGCCCAATAGTGGCAGGGTCCCTCCCCTTCACGTGTATTTCTCTCTTTCTCTCTCTCTATCTCTCTCTTTCTCTCTCTCTCTTAAAATGAAGTGGGCCCCACCAATATGTTAAATCTACTCCATCCATCAGATGGTGTGGCCCACCACATTTCAAGGAGATCCATACCATCCACTATAGGGACAGTGGGAAGTTCCACACACCGGACTAAATGATATATAATATATTATATTTATATGTTAATATATATATATATATGCATGGTGGGCCATGTATAGGTGGGACCCACCACGATGGTTGTGTTATATCCATGCCGTCCAGCGTCCCTGGACACTGGACATGATGGAGGCTAACATGGAGTGCGTGTACTTCCATGGGTGTGTATTAGTAGTTAAATATATATATATATATATATATTATATTTAAGCTTTTGGGTGGACCACTCATGTAGGCCCCACCTTAATGTATGTACTTAATCCAATCCGTCCATCCTTTTCCTCAGATCATTTTAGGCATTGAGCCGAAAAATGAACCCAATCTGATTTCCTGGCGGGCCATAGTATAGAAAATATTGATTTTACCGTTAAAATTGACTAAGACCCACCTTGAGCCAAAAATACTTAATATTGGGCTTGTTTGGTCGGTCCTGACCCATGAAATGCAATGGCTGGACTGGATTCTCCTGATGCGGGCCCCACAAGGGAAAAACCGCAAGATTTCTATTTTTAAAAAAAAACAACAACAACATAGGCAACAGTGCCTGCTGCTGCCACTGACACCAGAGGACGCAATAGCGTCCTGGGCGCTAGAGGCAGGGACCCACAATCCCACTGTGAAGTTTATGGGCCCTCCTTCTAACTGTGGGCCGCTATAAAAATCAGCCGTGTATGTAACTCAGGTGGCCCACTTCACAGGAAATAATGGGATTGAACGTCTGCCATTAAAACCTTTTTAACCATCACAAAAGTTCTAGATCATTATGAAATTTGTTTTTCCTTTTCATCAGGGTCCGTGTGACCTTGTCAATGGCTTGGATGCCAGAGAAACATTATGGTAGGACCCACGTGGGACCCATTGATGTATGTATTATATCCCATATCGTCCCAGGGTGGGACGGCTGATGTACCTCACTCCAGCTAAGTAGCTAATGGAGTGGTGTCACCAAGTTCTGTGGGTCCCGCCTGTGTCATCCACGCAGTCCATCTATGGGACCCACCATGATGCATGTGTTGCATCCAAGCCATCCAACCATTTTCAAAGCTCATTTTATGGCATGAGCTAAAGACTGAGACAGATCTAGGATCAAGTGGACCACTCAGCAAAAAAGGCATTGGGGATTGAGCTTCTGCCATTGAAACTCCATTGTTGTCACAAGAGTTTAAATCATTAAGAAATTTGTTTTCCTCTTAATCCAATTCTGTGTGACCTCATGACCAGATTGGATAGAAAATAAATGTTATGGTGGGCCTTAAGAATTTTAATGGTGGAAATCATTGTCACCACTGTTATTTGGAGTGTGGTCTAGTTGATCTTTTGATATGATTCATATATATATATATATATATATATATATATATATATATATATATATATAGATATATATATATATATATATATATATATATATATATATATATATATATATATATATATAAGGCCCATGTGATTAGCCCATCTTGATGTATTTGTGGCCCGTTGTTGAGGCCCACTTTGATATATATGAGGCCCATGTGATTGGCCCATCTTGATGTATTTGTGGCCCGTTGTTGAGGCCCACCTTGATATATATACGAGACCCATGTTATGAGGCCCATTTGATATATTAAAGGCCCATGGGTCGAGGCCCAATGGGTTGTACATAAGGCCCATTATAAAGTGATTCCACCATGGTTTATGTGTTGACCTTTATAGCGGGCTATGCCTTGGGAACAATGATGGTTTGACGCCCACATTATAAGTACAATGTTGGTTAAATGTCCACATTGTGACTCCCCCTAGGGCCCAATGATAGGCCCATACTTGTAGTGTGTAAGCTGTCTAGGCCCATCTTTGTTATGAATAGATCCCATCACCACATAATATTTTTATTATAGACTCGTGATTCATGATCATACGCATCATATGTATGCTCGATATGAGGGGTGACTGATCATAGCATATGCCTTTGAGCAGATTGTCTATGGGCTCCCTGATAGGTGGAGTTGCCCTACATGAGTACGTGCGGTATGCACAGATTGTTGCATGACCGGTAGTGTGATTCATACACTTGCATGTGTGTGATTATGATTATTGTATGCCCTAGTGATACATCAAGGTCATAGCCTTCACAGACACATTGTGGATGGTCGGATGGATACCGAAAATACTATTTCTAGCATCGGGCGCCATAGATGTCCCTAGGTAAAAATTCTTAAACCCGATGGTATCAGAGGAACACCCCAACGTTGAAATCGAGTGGATATATGAGCTCACGAGGGCCGAATACCGGGAGGCCGCGTCTCCCACCGTGTCATGGTGGTTGGAAAGGGGTGTGGCCTTACTCGCCCAAGGGTAGGGGCATTACTAGATCGAGTTTAACCAGCTCATAAATGGGTCCGCTCTCGTGCTGGATAGGTATTGGCGGACTATTGGCCGGGCGGATAGTGAGGTTTCTTACGCTCACTTGACTGTGCGGCTGGGAGGGGTAGTGCCATTTGAAGTGTACTAAACCCCGGTGATTATCCGGAATGAGAACTGTATGATATTTGATGAGTTGTATGTGGATTTGGATGAGGATTGGTATACTTGAGTTGCATCGTACATCGCATGGTCTCGATATGACCAATAGCATCCATATCTTGCACCGCATAGCCTTGGTACGGCTGCTTGCATTCATGTACTCATTAGCATGATTCCGCATTACTCTGACCTTGCATTTTGAGCATGCTCATACTGCGCACACACTTACACCACCCTCTAAGCTTTCTATAAGCTTATGCACGATTGATGCGTACAGTTGACGCCAAGGCGCAGCGATAGCCTCGCCGCAGTTGGAGTGTGCAGCCGAGCTTCTAGAGTTTTTTATTACATTATATTATATTTTCCTTTCATATGCACTATACTCAAAGTTTTGATCATAGTGGATTTTGTGATGGTGTTCTTGTGGATATTATTCGTGGGTTATGCTTATAGTTATGCTTATACTCGAATCAAAATCATGTTTGAAATTCTCCTTGTAGGATCACAGATCGGACCCTGGTGTATAGGTGCCGGAGCCGAGAATGGGGTACTACGGAGGTCGTCGCGGATTCGGCGATTGAGAATTTTCATGAGCCCGGTTTTCGAGTTCAAGGTGTGACAAAAGTTGGTATTACTATAATGGTCTCAGTGTATCAAAATCTCAAACCTATACAGAGGAATAAAGAATAAAATAGAAATAAATATCTACCGCTATTACAACATTCACCACATGTGCAAAAATAAATTACAATCATTCACCACAAATGCATAATAATAAACATTCACCACAACTTCAAAGAATTATAGTGGTTTGCTTGTATGTACACCAACTGTTAAAAACAAACACACAACTACTCCACTCCCAATATCCTCACTCACGGGATATTGGCTTTCACTATGAAATAGGTTTTCCATGGTTCACCCAAAACCTTCACAATTATGTTTTCAAAGGGCTACCACAATTAAAAACCCTACTTACTGAGATTTTCTAGCTATCTCAGTCAAAACCAAAAATAAAAGATTTTCTGTCAATCTTACAAACCAAATATAGAAAATTGAAGTGTACTTATCTGAAGATTCTTCTTTTGATGAAGCCCAGAAGAACCAATTCGATGTAGATGTTCAATGTCCAATATTCAATGTCCGATCTCACATATGAAAGGGTTCTTAGGTCTAAATGATTTTTAGATTAAATCAACCTGGGCTAGCTTGATTTGATTTTGATCTCAAAAAGGGTAAAATTAATATTCCCTTTTCAAAAGAAATAGAATTGAATAGAAATCACAAAATCAAATGAAAAATAGATATTAAAAGAAACTTAAATACTAACCAATTAGCTTCTAGAATGTGGGGACAAGTTTCTCAGAGTTGTGACTTGAATAACTTTGAATGAATTGAAAACTCTAAAAATCGTCCTCAATTTATAGGCAAAAATATTGTTCACTCGACTGGCCTAGTGATCAGCTTGACTAGTCAAAGGACCAATAGCATTTCAAAATTCTGGCATAATAAGATAAGATCACTACTCTACTGGTCAAGTGGGACCTGGAAATGTTGCTAGACTTTGAGTCGAGCCTACTCGACTGGTCGAGTGGGACCCAAAAATGTTGTTGGACTTTAAGTCGAGCCTACTCTCCAGGACTGGTCGAGGGTCCAACAAAAAATTCTGAAAATTCACAACAAACCTTCGACTAGTTGAGGAAATTCTTGGACTGGTCGAGCCAGTGTCTGGACTAGTCAAACCATGACTAGTACTGGTCGAAAAATGACCTATAAAATTATCAAATGACTTATGATATAAGTGCAAATTGTATGACCTATCCTAAGGTCAATCTAGGGTCAAACAAACCTTACTTGTGAGATTGATTCATCACATATCATTCTCTTGAAATAGTTGAAGGTTGAAGACTTGATCTATTACTTGAACTTCTTATTCTTGAATCTCTTAATCTTGTACATGAACTTCTTGTTCTTGAAAAATGAACTTCTTGATGTTGCACTTAAACTTCTTGTTCTTGTACATGAACTTCTTGTTCTTGAAAAATGAACTTCTTGATGTTGCACTTAAACTTCTTGTTCTTCTACTTGAATATAGACAAGATTGGAAAGGATGACATGAAGTTGATCTTACAATAACTGCTAAACAAGATACAGATTCCAAGAGGTTTTTGGCACTACAAAATTTGACAAAACTAGGAGCTAGATAAAATAGCACTTACAAGATCCATTGTCATAGAACCTAGAAGAAGTCATTACATGTTTCAACTGTCAACTCTGACTAGTTCCTCATCAGCAAGCGACCGAGCTCGGCCCGCTTATGGGCTCGAATCGTTTTAAGTAGGATTCAAAATATAGGGTCGGTTCAGATGAGAAGTGACCTACAATCATGCCCAGAACTGACTCCAGTAACAAACGTAAGGCGTGACATCCGGCGCACGATCTCAGGGTAACCGCCAACGTCTCCGGTCACACAGCTCCTGCGTAATGGCATAGATCGTGTCGAGAATGACGAATGTGTTAACTTCAGTCAAATGATATAAATAAGTATGTAAGATCTCTCACCCGAAACCTATTTACACAACTTAGACCTAGATTCCTAGCCTGACTTTGACATCAGAGGGTCCCCAGCTTTAGCCAGAGTTTCCTTTGTTTTCCTTCGCGTAGGCTTATAGGACTCATCACAAGTGCTCGGAGCTCGGTGAAGGTGAGCCATATTTCTGCATCAACAGTATATATCAATAGCATGTGTGTGTGTGTGTGTGTATTTCCACGGGCTTATTACAATCATCGTATCAAACATAACATACATACACTAATTAAGAATATTAAAATTGATTTAGTAATTAAATTCAAACCTTGTAAATATCATGCATAATTACTTTTGGATCACGGGAGATTCCGAATCAAGAGTGCAGGATACAACTGAAAGATTCCAAATTTAGGGCATTTCTATTCATACTCAAATATAGTTTTGTGTTGTCGTCTGGGATAATAAGATGAACTATAATGACATTCTCCTTTTCCTAAATGGCAATACAAAACTGCTTTCAAGTGTGAATAGTTCTCCGCTCTCGAAAATTACAAGATCGAAGTGCAAGGGGAGTCAATTTTATAGTTTTCAAGATCGAAAACTTTATTTAAACTCGAACGTAGTTTCATGACAGCATGGCTTCACTCCTTAATAACTTGATCTTATCATGATGATAAGTATGTAGGCAGCTCTTCTATTGTTTATAGAGAGTCCAATAAAAATAAATAAACAAACATTCTCTTTTGCCCAAACGATAATAGAAAACTACTTTCAATTGTGAATGGTTCTCCGATCTTGAAAACTACAAGATCAAGGTGTAAGGGAAGTTAATCTTACATTTTTCAAGACCGAAGACCCTATCCATACTCGGACTTTCTAGTATAAATGGTTCTTTGATCTTAAAAACTATAAGATTGAGGTGTAAGGGAGTTGATCTTATATTTTTCATGACTGAAGACTTTGTCTATACTTGGACGTAATTTTATGTTGTTGTATGAGAAAAAGTGATAAACTACAATGACTTGATATATTATCACAATGATAAATATATCTAGTTAGTTTTAAGACTCAAATGTTACATATTTATCCTCTCAATTGCATTAGTTTCTGATGCATTCCAATGTTAATTTGATAGACTTAATTATGTTTTGTACATGTGAAGTAACTTTGGAACCAAAGATGAATATATGGTCAAAGTAGTGAAATTAAGGCTTAAAGGAGTTCAAGTTAAAGGCATAAAGATTTGAAGCTTGAAGACAAAGACTTCACATGTCAATGATTCAAGAAAACCTAAAGATGGAGAAAAGTCTGGAAAAGCAAGTTATCAAATAATAAAAATAGCATATTGTTCGGTCCCACTGGAGTCAGATTTGGTCTAACCGAAAGTTTCAAAGACAATCTAGCAACAAACAGTGGATTTTCAGAGCTAATTCGGTGCAACCGAAAGATAGGTCCAATCTAACCGAAAGGAGACAGAGTTTAGTGAATTTTTAAAAGAAATTCATCTCCAACTAAAGAAATGTTTGGATAGATTCGGCACGAGTTCGGTCCAAATGAAGGTGTTTGTCGATGCGATCGAAACATAATAAAAGTGCACGATTTCAAAGTTATTCCAAGGTCGGTGTGAGATTTTTCTATTTAAGGATGTATTATAAGATTCCTATAACACGAATAAGGGCTTAGAAGAGAAACCAAGTAGCGGTGGAGCTTCCACGAAATCGTTCTTCTTCTTCAATCCTTCAGTTCTAATTTGTTTTTGATATTTTTTCTTTTATTTTTTTAAGATGTTAGTCATGCTTAGCTAATCTCTTAGCTAGGGATAAGGGAATGAATATTTTGATAGATATTTGATATTTAATTCGTTTTCAATTAAAGTTGTTAGGTTTTCATGTTGAATTGTGATGGGATGTGATTGAATTCCTACATTGAAGAATGAATCAATTTGTAAAATTGATTGATTTATTGTTGCCTTTGAGTACATTAGATGTTTTTTATTCTCTGCGATTGATTACCTATTTCTTTATGACAGATCGACCTATCTTAATTCTAATTTATGTTGGATGTTATGATTGAATTTATTATGTTATCTTGCGATTAGAATGGATCAGAATCCAATTCTGGTTGAGTTATCAACTCAAGAAGATGAATTAAGTTCAAATTCTATTGATTGGGGATTCATGGATCCTTAATTACTTTAATTATTTGTTTAAACCCTTTATTCATTTTTTCACTAGATTAAAACTCAGATAACTCATTTAGCTTTCATTGTGTTCTCTCCAATTCCATGTGAATCAACATTGGTCTTACTGAGTTTATTCCTACAATTGTCCTACTAAGCAGCTCTCCTATTGTTTAAGGAGAGTCCGATCAAAATGAAATTTTTTAACTCGCCCTCACTATGAACCACTCTCGGTATTAATTTACATTTTAATAACAAGGTGCAAAATATCGGTGATAATGTTGCCTTTTGTAAATATCATCTTCTTTTTTTTTTTTGAGCTAGTCATGTATTATTGGGTGCCACCTGGATCTTGTAGTTTATATAAAAAGTGGTTCGAGCAATTCTCTATTTTATTTAGTTTAGTACTTAATTAATTTTTGCCTAATTTCCATAGAATTCTATCCTTAGTGATTTCTACCTGAGGTGATACTCGGGTCTTTATACGGATTTTTCCAAGACGTTACAATTTGGATGCATTGTTTAGATTGAATTGCATTAATTAATTTGTGAAAATGACTAAATTATAATTAGTTGAGAATTCTCGTTGTTGGACCATTTACATTTAGGGCATGTTTGTTTTTTCCAATTACAATTGTAAACGGTTATAAATGGGTCATGATCATTTACTTTTTTGTAATTTAGGGCATGTTTCACCTTGAAATCACCCTAAAAGTGGTTGTTTTGTAATATAAAAATGTAATGACTGCATTTTACTTACTTCTTTAACAGGTGTATTTGACTAATGATCTACAAGTCATAATTTATTATTAAACAAATACTTAGAAATGATAATAATGGCTCATTTACCTTGCATTTTACTGGAAATTGAAAATTCAAATAAGCCTTTAGGGCGTGTTTCGACGGTAGGATTAGAAGGGATTAGGTGGGATGGGATTTAAAAAACGTAAGTATTACCCATGGCAGGGATTGTCCCCAGTTGCCATGGGATAAGATTAATGCCATGCTTTGTTGGTAATATGGTAGATTATGGTGATTTTATATAATGTAAATTGTGTTTAGTAGGCATCTGAGCATATAGCCAAAAGCCCTGATGCTCCAAATTCTTCAGATTTTAGCTGTTTTTTTTGGTTTTTTTTTTTTAGTTCTTTATACACAGACACAATTCGACGGATTTAAGCCGTTGATTGTTGCAAAATTGTAACCCAAAACAACGGCTTAGAGTAGTCGACTAATGAACCTAAAATAATGATTTATCCCCCCTCATCGAGTTTTCCCTTCTGTCAATAAATATAACCAGTGACACTATCAATGGCTTTGAAGGGCAGAATTTTTCATCTGCCGAATCCTTTATTTGACTACTTGAGTGACAAAAAGTATAAGACAGTTTTGAAACGTCAAAATTTTCGTTCTTGACCTCAATTTTCGATGGTCGTTCTCGATGCCCAAGTGCATCGAATAATGAAAAATTCGACTGTTTTAAGCCGTCGAATTTTCTCCTTTTTCACATTGTGCCTTCTAGTGCGTCCAATAACTGAATATTGGGTGCATTGGTGAGTAGGCAAAACTCTTAACCTCTCTCAATTCCTCTTGAGATCTTTCACTTCGCTTTTTCGAATTTCTCTCTTTTTTTCTTCTTTCTTTTCTTTTCTTTTTTTCCCCCATGTTGATCTCTCTCATCGTAATGAGAGCTCATATAAACTTCTTATTTTCGGAATTCGAGTTGCACAAGAAGACATTACGTCTGTATATGTAATTGAATGGTTGGTTACGAGCGGGTTTCAGATTCTACACATCATTGATCTCAATTAATGATTGGCGATATAACATCGATCAAGTGGGCCGCAATTTTCTAAAAATGGATTTCGAATCTCTTGTTGCATGATCTCATGACTAGTGGCTCTCGACAAAGAAGAGTCATGTTAATGGTAGATTTTGATTTGACGCATGTTTCTTGGTTATAAGTCATATGGATAGTTGTGATTGATGCTCGGAAGCTTGTGGGCCATTCAAATCAAAGGTTTAGATGATTTCACCTAGTGGGTTCCAAACTTGGAGGTCACCACTACCACACGCATGAGATTTGTAAAGGAAATGGTATTCAAATTTGATGAGGCATCAGGTTCTTAGTAGCATTTTGTTGTAGGTTTTCTCAAGTGATATGGACAATCTGGATTTCTCAAATGAACGGTTAAATTGCATGGAAGATAACTCCTGATTTGGGTGTTGCATTAGGACTCAGTGCAGTTTCACTTGCGAAGGAACGGTGGTTGCTCTGGAAGGCTGGGAAAGCGAAATGAGACCCACTATGATGTTAGTGAGAAATTCGATCCGTTTACCAGGTTCGGTGGGTTGAGATAAGGAATGACGGAAAGATGAACGCAGGTCGTTGAAAGCTTCTCTGGGGTTAATGAACATTCTGCATCAATCGGTGGTTTCACAAATGGCGACGGTCAAGAGAGAATGAAGAGATTAGAAAGGAAAAGGGAGTTCTTCCACAAAGACGTGAGTTGGCATGGCAGCGGACATTCCATGCACTGCACATTGAATTTTCTTTTATATGATATGTGGGCCCTAGAGATGCTTGTGAGAAATCTACCCTGTTCATTCCTTTGATCTCGATCAAGATTGGGGATGGGTACAAAAATAAGTAAAGATCTGAAGCGTAAGTGGGCCACACTACTTGAAGAAGCGAGTAAAGCAATGCCTACGGTCGAAACCTCCCCGAAGTCCTTCGGGATTTTTATATGCCATCTAAACCATTGATAAGGTAATTTCTACCAGGATGGAATTGAGAACACAAGGATATTAGCCTGATTCAAACTTCAGTGGCCACACAAATGTGCCAATAGTTATTAGGGTTTTGATCTAAACTTAAATGGCTGAATTGAGATTTTAGAAGTGTAAATATTTATTAATGCATCGGACTACTACGATGAAAGGTTTGGAATCTAGTATGATTTGACGTAAGGGGTTCAGATTAGGCCTTGGTTAATTTTGTAATAATGTTATGAGCGAAGTTGAAAATGAAATAATTGGATAGCTCACTCAAATCATAAAGAATAATCCTAATGGTTTAGATCAATATATGACAGCTTGGGACGTCTAGAAAACTGTATATACATATATATTTGTGAGTGAATTTGTTGACGTCTAGAAAAAGTGTATATACATATATATTATACATATTTGTGAGTGAATTTGTTGACGTCTAGAAAAGTGTATATACATATATATTATATATATTTGTGAGTGATTTTGTTAGATAGCAATTTCGACAGTTAGGTAAGCTTGGTCAAAATCTCTAATGAATATGTAAAACAGTAGATGGGATAACTCCAAGTTGGCTTATTAATAATCAAGCGGTTTGAAACTAAATTGGATGAATGGATGCCTTCCTCGAGTGAAGTACGTGTATATGAGATATTTACAGTTCAGATAATGTCCGCCTCAATTATTTGTTCACATGAACAATTATAATTAATTATCTTTTATTTTCTCTAAATATTTTATTTTATAATTACTTATTATAATAATCTTAATTTCAAATCAATAAAATCAGCAATTATAATAATTTTAATTCCAAATCAATAAAATCAAAATAAGCTATTGCCTTTATTTTTAATTTTACTTGTCCATTATTGTATTAATGAAAAACTTAAGGACAACCATCAGCAGTGGTAGAAGAAGTCATTAGCTCAAAGAAGAAAAAAAGTTACTGGAAATCCCTCACCTTCCAAATCACCACTTGAGATTGTAGGTCGTTCGTTAACACATGGAGTCTTATATATAATTAAGCACGGTTTTGTTATAACGTCAAAAAATATCAACTTGATACAAATAATGTATGGCCCACATGAAGTATTTTATTTGTGAATTCTGGAATCCACTCAAGGCCAGCAGCATCCTAAGAAATAATCTAGAAGCGTGGCCACTGTGATATTCGTCCGTATACAATCACGTGAAAGAGCACAAGTTTCGAATAGAATTCTGTACCTTAGTAATTTATTTATGCAAACGATACTTTTATTAAGATGCTTTGCCAAACACACGGAGTCTGAATTATGGAGACAATGGATGTGATGACGTCTCCTCTTACACCGTGCTAGGTGACAAATACGAACTTGAATAAAAGACAGCGTTCTCGGCTGCGGCTGAATTCTGCGGAAAAGGGATGTGATGACGTCTCATACTTAGAGATGTAATGACGTTTCCTCTTACAACGTGCTACTTGACAAATACGAACTTGGAATTAATTAGAAACAGGGTTACTGTTACCCTTACCTTGGGACAACCTTGATTCATGTATTCTGTACCCACACCGGCCATCGTTTTTTTTTTTTTCTCCGTATCATTCCAGGGCAGTATTCCAAAAATGAAGCAAATCCAAATTATCCAGTGGATAATACCCACATGAAACAGTGGTGATTGAAAACCACCTATCATTAAAAACTTGTTAGGTCGCTCCTTTCCCTTTTCTTTTTTTCTGCTATCCACTCTGATGATAATGCCAGATAAATGTAGATGAAGAGAAAAAATAAATATCAGCTCGATTTAGAACTTTTGTGGCTCATTAATTGATAATCACCACTGTTTCCTATAGTATGGTCTGCTTGACGATTAGTTTGTGATTTATGTATTTATATCCACTCATTTTAACTGATATTTTGATTGCATGAGAAAAAAAACCTACGCATTTAAAAAGCTCGAGTAGCCTACACCCTAGAATCAAGATCAAGCTGATATTTGAGATTTCTCTTCATCCATGTCTTTGTAACGTTATAAAGAGGTTGGATGACAAGTAAAAATCACCGTGGGCTGTAGGAAGGTTTCAACTGTAGAAATCATTATCACCACTGTTTCCTGTGGTATGGTCCACTTGAGCTTTGGATATGCTTCAATTTCGGGCTCAACGACTAAAATGAGCCAGAGAAACAGATGGATGGCATAGATATGCCAAATACATTCACAGTAGGTCCCAACTGAGTTTAGGGAAGATCCAAGGCTCAAATAGACCATACGGTGGGGATTAAATTGATATCGTTGAACATTTAATGGGGATCACGGAAGTTTTGGATCAAGATGATATTTGTATTTCTCAATTCACCCAGGTGCATATGAACTAACCAAAAGGTTGGATGGTAAATAAAAAAAACGTGGAACCTAAGAAGGTTTCAATGGTTGGCATCCTTAGCTTTGTATAGGCAAATGTCCGACTGGTTGTGTTTTTTGTATATATGATCAGAGTGTCCAGTTTTGCGTCGATTGTTAGTCACGGTTGCCCCTCGGAGCCTCCGTCTGTCCCGACCTCTGAATAGGCGGGGGTATACCTAATCCGCACCCGCATCTTAAACGTGTGATATACAGAACAACAACTGATGTACTATTTGCATGAGATTAATATCAATATATCATCACCAAGAACAACAACAACAACAAAAACAAGAACAACAACAAAGATGATGACGACGGTGATTATATGGAATATTCAATCTTCCCCAAAAACTCCAATAATTTTTATAGCGCATGCGAATCTTGCGATGGGCAGTCTGTCCTTGATGAAAAAGTCTAGAATGACTTCCTCTTGGAGCTGTCCATCATGCATCATTGGAGCTGTCCAGCAACATGCGACTTTCACATCATCGGCTGCAACCACAACCATATCATAAAGCCTACGAAAGTAATACCATAACAAACAGAAATAACAACAACGAAGATATAATATTATTTCGAAAAAAATAATCACCACCACAAGGGAAAGTCATTCTAGACTTTGCCATCAAGGACAGACTGCCCATCGCAAGATTTGCAGGCGCCATAAAAATTGTTGGAGTTCTTGGGGAAGATAAAAAAGAAGTAAAACCCAGAAACGGTGCTGAAGGCGGCCATTCCCCAGACGATACATTTCATCGCAACATTCATTATAGTTGCAACACGGTATGCGAAAACAATATTGAGTGCAGAAGCGACGGCCCAGATAGGAATCTTCAATTTTTCTCTCCTGTCTGAGTCAGGTGCTCTATCGTGTAGAGATGGAGGAACAAAAATAAAAGCATGAGTAGTACATATACCGAGACGGCAAATGCAAATGTCCAAGGATCATCCAATGATCGAACGGCTGAGATGGCTGTATTCACAGTTAGAAAATAGATAGCTAATATGGACATGACTGAGAAGGCCCCTAAATAGGGTTTGGGTGGAGGTTCTTTGGTCGCCGAGGGGAACTGCTTTACCATCTCTCCCATGATGAGCGGCTGAAATGTCTGCAGGACGCGAATTGCAAATGAGCCGTGGAAGAAAAGATAACAAGCAAGTTCTTTATATAGAGATGATCAGAGCGTCCAGCATATGAATCTTGCGAACGTTTTCGGCAGACTGGACACCCCCGACGCAACTTGCAAAATGGATGCGGGTCCGTTGGCCACCTTTATATATGTGTGTGTGTGTGGACTCTGATTTCCTTTGAGAAGGAAGCTAGATGGGGCCCTCCATCATCACATATATTGAAATGATGGACGGGGCGTGTTTCCGCGCTGGTCCGTATGAAATGGGCAAACACTGTTGCAGCAAAAGTGAACTGTATTTCGATGAGATTTTTGGACAAGAGGGTGTTCCTTGGCAGCGACCCTCTTTTTATGTTGTTGAGATTTTGTCTTAAAAAGTGTACCTCGACATGGACCTTGCTTGGACTGCATGTCATGAGATTTTGTACATGCGGCAGCGGGTTTTTGACGGAGCCTATTGTCTTACATATCATAACGTGTTATGACGCGTTTGCAAATACCCAACACGTTTTCGCAATAGGTGTATGCCTTGACCCAGATCCCCAATTCACTCACTCTACTTCTGCACCATTAGAATCTCTATTTTGCCTCAGGAAGCCGGGTCCTCCTTAGAAATAATCAGCATTGCTTCAATAGATGCAGCTTAGTCGGTAACAACTAACAATGTGGTCTAATCATATTGCAACAAATAAATTCTGATGGTAGCAATGTAGAGAATTCGGATTCTACTATAACCTTATTAGCTGAACCTTATTAGCTGGTGTACCATCGTATTAGTGATTTAGGTAGCGTGTTGATATCAGCAAGTGGGTCACATTGTAAGCTGGGTCACATTGTAAGCTATGTGTTATATCTAAGCCATCCATCCATTTGGCGAGCTCATAGTAATACTTGAACTGAAAAATAATACAAATCTAAGGGCTTGTTTGGGCGGTGGGATTAGAAGGGATTAGGTGAGATGGGATTCTAAAAACATAATTATTACCCATGGCAGGGATTGATAAGATTAATGCCATGCTTTGTTGATAATACGGTGGTACAATAAATTATGAAAATATTGGATGGAAAATAAATATTATAATGGACGTATGAATGTTTTAGCAGTGAAAATCATTATCATTGCTGCTATTTATAACGTGGTCCAGTTGAGTTTTGAATATGATTTATTTTTAGGGTTATATTTAAAAATAATTTTAAAAAATAGATAAACAGTGTGGATAAAATAAATACATTATTTTGATACCATGTAACTTTGATTTCCTTTAAACCGTTCTCTACGAAAAGCTTGAGGAGCGTCAACGCTCGTCTTCGCAGGACGCGTAACACCTGCCGATCCGCTCCCAATCCACTTCAACGCTCTTCCGCGCGTATCAAGTACTACTCCGCCCGCTTGGAACTTGGGACAAGAAGAGGCCACTGAGGGGCTACCGTGATTTATTAATTTCATCCATACCATTTATCTATTTTTCATATCATTTTAGATTTTGATCTCAAAAATGGTGACGATCCAAGGTTCAAATGCACCACACAATGGGTATTAAATTTCTACCGTTGAAAAGATTTTATGAATCACGGAAGCTTTGAATCAAAATGATATTTGTTTTTTCACTTCATCCATGTGTATATATGTGCATATCAACATGTTGGATGGAAAATAAAGGACATCGGTGGACTCTGAGAAGGTTTCAATGGTGGGCTTCCTTAGCACCGCTGCTTCCTGTGGTGCGGTTCACATTTGAGCATTGGATTTTCCTTATCTTTTGTCCAATACTATAAAATAAAATGGAAAAATGGATGGAGAGTGTGGATAAAAATCATACATCACGGCAGCCCCTCAGTGGCCCTTGTAGCCTCCTCCTGTCCGGAGTTCCAAACAAGTGGTGGCAGTACCTAATCCGCGCTCAGGCTCATTTGCTATTTTATATTTTTTGTCTCGCTTTCGAGTACTTGGAGATCAAGATCCACAGCTTTGCACCCAATCAATGATCACATACGCATGTATGCATGGTTATCTGGACCATCCTGGGAGTGGGCCACTGAGGAAGGAGCCCAGCACGAAATCATATCGATCAAACAATCCTAACTGTCTATTAAATGGCAACTGCATTGATGGGATGGTCAGGATTAAATAATACAATGAAGTAATAGTTAATATGTGATTCATTATGTATGAAATGGGTGCCATTGATGAGAGCTTGGCTGAAGCGGTACCAGGTAGATGTGGAGCCCATGTGGGGAATGTATCGCATCCAAACCATCTGTAAGCTACACCCCCCTTATGTTACCCCCAAGACTTGAAAATCAGCTTGATCAATCTGATGGGCCACAATATAGGTTACAAGGTGGGAGGCTACTCCGACATTCTCACTGGCCTACCTGAGCTGCAGAGCAACTTGTTTTTGTCCTGACCAATTATTCATTCATTCATTCAGGATAGATGAAGGGTCTGGATGGTCTAGATTACATATAATTTGTACCATCCGTTTTGGCCCAACTGAGTTTTCTTTTGGGCTGATCTGTGAGATTAAATGTTGTGAATGAGTCACGTGGACGCCACTTCTGTCCGGTACCACTGAAGCTCATCACATTGATGACTTACCAAACTTTAAACCGCAAGGCACAACCTTCACGCAGGAGCTTTCAATACAGCTGAAGTGGAATATGGTAGATCCCCTCACCACCATAAATGTGGTCGTTAGTACGTATGAATCAGGATTTTCCATCCAGTAGGCCTCAGCAGGGATGCTACATATTACAAAAATCATGCCAATAGAGTGAATGGTGGAAATTCTATTGGTGGAGTTTATGAAACATGGGTCATACATGGTTAGCTGATAGGGATGTTAATGGGCCACATCAGCCTTGGTTTTTTGGCCATGGGCATAACATGGGATTACACATCTAATGATTGGAGGAAGTCTCACATACAGTTTATGATGGGCCTGATAAAAATTAAGGGTAGATATTCCATAAAATACTTATTTTAACATACCAATGAGTAATTCAAGATTAAGCCAAACTTTTAGAGTCCGTTTGAATGTTATGTAAAATTTTCAAGTTGTACAGTGTACATGAACGAGTTAGCTTGGTTAGCTCGCTCGACTCGACTCGACTCGACTGGAAAAGCTCGATTTGACCCTATTCGAAGCTGAGTTCGAGCCAAGTCGAGCTGATTATTTTAGCTCAAAAATGAGTTCGAGTTGAGCTGAGCCTCAACTCGACTCGACTCAAATCGAACCTGGCTCGAATTGAACTCGAATCGAACCAATTCGATGACTCGGTTACTTTGATATTAATGTTGCTCACTAAGTCTTTGATGAAATGCCTCAAAGAAGTGTGGCTAGTGGCAATGAAGGTATGTATATGAAACAAATATCATTTTTTCTTGATTTTAATGTTGTCTAGAAGGTGTTTGATGAAAATACTTGTAAACAGCCGCTACTGTTTTACACATAGTGAGAAATTGAAAGCGCACAACATGTGTTTGTAAAAATGCCACAGAGGCTTAATTTTGGCTCGAACTTGGCTCGAATTGGCTCAAACTATTGACCAAACCGAGCCAAGCTGGCCAGTAAGGCTCGAAGATCAAGCTGAGCTGGGGTTAGCTTCGACTCGGTGTACACCCCTAGCAATTATAGATAATTAGTTTTTATAGATTGTGTGGATAGTTGTTGTTGGGAATTTATCTTATATTAGTTAAATTAAATAAATGCAAATTTAAAAAAAATAAATAAATAAATTTTGATTTGCCTCCAATTTGTTTTTAAAATATTTAAGAAAAAAATTGGATTTCACGGTCCCACATCACTTAGAGATGAAAATCATGTAGGTTTATAAATGGTTTTGAGAATAGCTTATTTACTTAGAAAAGAAGTACACGCATGCACATGCACGAGCGAGGGTGTAGGCAGTGTGGCGTTAAAAGCACTCCCTCGTGAACCATCGCGAGATGGTGAAATCCCACTGCAAGTAGTGCAATGGTCTGAAATGTATGCATTAATGACCCAACAACCATAAACATTTTTACAACGTTCTAATCTTGATGGCCTCAAGTGCAATGGTCCGCTCACTCCATCTATATAAATTGGACATCTCCAAGTCCAGAGTAACAAGAATCAAATCGATCTCGTCTATAAGAACACAAAATCTCTTACTCTTTTAACAAGTCAATTCACACTGAGTATCACTCAACTTGCTAGAGATGACAGTGACTGCGTTGGTAGAGTTCCTAAGGTGGTCCTTTCATGATTGTTGCATGCAGGCCAAACATGGTTTGTCGTATCATGGAAGCAATTCGCTAGTAACTTATACGATCTCTAATATGAGAGGAGATGGGGTAAATTACACATCTAATACATGCTTTCACCCTGATTTGAAATATATATATTTTTTAATTTATTTTTTAGTATCCATATTCTTTATTTTCAAAATATTTACCAATAGCTACATCTGCCTATAAATGTTAAAACATTACAAATGTTAGTTGTAATTTAAAACATGGAAATAACTCATGTTTCATATTAAAGGTAAAACCTTTTTAACTAAAAAGACATTATACATAATAAAACGCAATGGTTGATACACACCAGTGATGTGTGAGGCCCATTGCAATGTATACCTTACATCCAATTTGTCCATTATGTGCTTTTCTTTAAAACATGGAAATAACTCATGTTTCATATTAAAGGTAAAACCTTTTTAACTAAAAAGACATTATACATAATAAAACGCAATGGTTGATACACACCAGTGATGTGTGAGGCCCATTGCAATGTATACCTTACATCCAATTTGTCCATTATGTGCTTTTCTTAATGATATCCTATGAAAAAAAATCTACTTAATTGATCATTAAATGGACCACATGAGACGGAAGGATGAGATGCCCATCATTAAAAACTTTCAAATTGCATTTAAGGCCCACCATGATAGGTGGATGACATTGAATCCATCCAAAGCATACATACTTTGATCCTTGTTATGGCCCCAAAAAATTAAGGTCTTTTTAGATGATTTGTCAATTTTGACAAGATTCACGGCCTTAAGCTTCATGTGATGTGAATACTTTATACATTATAAACACTTTACAAGTTAGGTAAACGTATACTCTATTTACTTATAAATATATTACAACTTAAAAGCCAAAACACAATAATATATAAACCATTTACACCTAAATTTTTTTGAAGTGTACAGTATTTACAACAGAAAATTTCACTGACATCCCGTGTGTAATCCTACCTTGGAAAAGAAATGGTTGGGTGACAGGCATTCACCCTTGATTATTTTAGGGCCCGCGATGATGATCATATTAAATCCACTCCAACCATAAAGTACCATACTAAAATGCAGGCCCAAGGCCCATGCCTTCTTCAGGTGGGCCACACCAAGTGAAACATCTCTATGTTAGTTTATTCAAGAATGTAAATGGTGGTGATGCGTCAACCACACGCGTGGCATCCCCGTGGGCAATTCAAGCCGTCAGATCGCTGATACAATCGTAGATGGAGGATAGCCGAAGAATTACACCTAGATGACGGTATCAAACTTGGGATTTTCCATTTCAAATTTAGGCCACTCACTATTCTACTTTTAAATAGAAACTAATATCACAGTTACGATTGCTTGATAAGTCTGATTTTGGATTTACAATCCATTCATGGTGGTACTCACCATTTGAGCTGTCTGGACGGCTGTACATCAGTGACGTGTGTGAGGTGAACAGGCCATCTAACCTGTCCAGAAGAATCTTGAAAGTTTGGACGCCACAAAAAATAGGCCGATCCACGCCTCCTATAATCTCAAATTGAAGAGAGTTATTTTATACTCTGGCAGCTGATTGTGCTTGATACTCGAGCACTCGTAAATTGTACGCCTGTTATACATGAACTCAAATCAAAATGATTAAATTTTGAAATCTAATGTCTCTAACTCAAATTTGCCAAATAAGATGGCTCGAGCAATCCTAACCACCCAAGTTATGAAAACTAGTTCAATTAGAGCCGTTTAATATTTTCATTCTTAACCGCCTAACCAATGTGTGCCAATTAAGCAAGAATGAAAAGAGGAGGTGAAGTCGAGAAAGAAGGGGTTTGACCCACGGACGGAAATGACAGAGCCTTGGCTTGTGAGAGACTCACTGGACAAGGTCATTTTCACCAAGCATCTTCTACAACTTCGCTTGCCGATGTTCTGCCCGTCTCCCAAATTTCCAGCGTAAACCTGTTTGGCCGGACCGATCCGGCGGTATTAGGAGGGATGGGAACGTGATATCCCGGGATATGCATGACGAGCCAAACTGACCCGGTGAACTGACCCGATCCGGCGGATCCGACCCGTTCCGAACAGAACCGACGGCCTGGATCGGGCCTGATCGAGTCTGTCCTTCCAGTTCCAATTGTTTTTCTGTTCGGGTTCGGGTTGTGGTCAATCCAGACAGACCCGATCCAAAAACCCAAACCGAAATGATCCCGACCGATCCGATCCGGCCCGATCCAGAATGAAAATCAATACTTTTACTTTTTCGGTTTTTCCTATGGTGTGGTCCACTTGAGCTTTGGATATGCATCAATTTTGGTTTCAACGACTAAAATGATATGAAAAAACGAAATGAACGGCGTGGATAAACCACATGTATTCACGGTGGGCTCCAATAGAGTTTACTCACCAGTCGCCACTGTGTTACGTGCACCGCACGTCAACAAGAAACAGTTGTATTACGTGCTGTGCACGTCAACACGGGTAGGCGACGAGAGTCCCTATTAAAGTGACGCAACCAAGTTCTGTGGGGCCCACCATGATGTATGTTTTGTATCCACACCTTCCATCCATTTGGAGAGATCATTTTAGGGCAATATCCAAAGAATGAATTAAATCCAAAGCTCCAGTGGACCCCAACATAGAAAGCCACCATTAAAAACTTCTAAAGGCCACAACAGTTTTAGATCAACCTGATATTTGTGCTTTCCCTTATTTCTGTCTTTTTCAACTTTTGAACAGGTTAGATTTCAAATAAACATTACGGTGGGCTTAGGATAGTTTCAACGGATGGAATTACTCTCCCCATTGTTTTCTGTGGTGGGGTCCACTACAGCTTTTTTTCTGCATCATTCTTTGGCTCATGCCCTAAAATGATATCTCAAAATGGATGGATGGATGGTGTGGATACAACACATACAGTGTAGTGGGGCCCAAGAACTTGGTGACGTTGCTTCAGTAGCTCGACGAGATAACACGCAGCAGCTGGCACCTGGCAGTGGCAGGTAAGGTGTAGATACGTGTCGTGTAAAGACTAGGGGAGACTCGCCTCGAGCTCCGAGTTGTACGAATGGCTCAAATGAGATGACAATTACATGGCCCCACAATGATGTATTTATTATATCCATACCGTTTATCTATTTTCGTGATCATTTTAGAAGATTTGAAAAAAAAATAAAAAATGAATCATACCTAAAGCTTAAATGGACCACACTAAAAATAGCCGCTATGATAATGATTTTCATCGTTTAAAAAAAAAAAAAAACAATTTGAATTGTACCCAACCCGATCCGACTCGGTTTCCCTGACCGAGTCGGAGTTAGTTCGGGTCAAGCTAACCATGCATCGGATCGAATCGAGTTCGGGTCAGATTTCCCGGACTCAGTCCCGGATCGAATCGAGTTCGGGTCCACCCACGTAGGTTTCGGACCGAATCGAGTTGGACCGAATCCGATTCGACTCGGTCCGATATTTAATTTGGATGCATAGCCATATATGTAACTAGCCACATATGTAACGAATAATTCAATTTTAGTTAAAAGTGTGCAAATATGTTAAATGTCAAGTACGTATTTAACTTGGATTAACCTAAAAACCGTATGACTCTTTGTGCTGAAATATACTAATTGGGACCAACTTTGTGAATATTGGTCATCTATGCAGCCACTAATTGGTAAAGTAATTAAGTGTTTATTAGATGAGTATATTGGAATTCTTAAAATATTTAGTCATTAGATCCATAGCTCAATTGGCAGACTGAGTGGAGATACCTCATTTCAACACTTGAGGTCTTGGTATCGATCCCTAGTGGGGGTGGCTAACATGGAGTGTGTGTACTAACAAGCTAACCCAAAAAAAAATAATAATTCTATTTTTTTTTTTTTTTTTAAGAATTAGAAATGTAGTATGGTGGACAATGAAAACTAAACAAATATTAAACTAAAGACTCTGATCTTGTTGCAGTATAATAATAGATAGAAGTAGAGGGATTTTGAATTAAACTAATGACGATAGATGTTCATGAAGAATGAAGGATAGTGTTGTTGTACCCTATTTCTAACTATTCTTGAAAAACCCAATTGGAAAGAATATATGTTATACCAAAGAAAATATATAGCATGCTAAATATCTTCAAAGATGCTTTGAGTATTTCTTACGAAATTATATCTGACATAATGACAAGACATGGAATATTAGAAAGGAATTCAAAAGCAAACAAAGTTGCTAAAATGCATCCAAGCGGTCGATTGAGATGGCAATCAAAACAAAACTTTGGTCAACAAAGTGAAGTAAGAAGTCGATAGTCGTATGTAAGCAGAAAGAGCAGTCGAGAGGTGTCCAAAAGCATATTAAGTGGCTGAGGGAAGCCATGAAATGAAATGTTGTCGAGAAGCTTGGTCAAGTGGTCGCTTAGTCAAGCGGTCAAAATAGAAAGATGCGGAGAGCGGTCGAGTGGATTGCAGCGAGTGACCGACAAAAGCGATGCGGCCAATGTGTGGTTGATGATCGATTAACGACCAAAAGTAGAGCTTGGTCGAAAGAAGATGAATAATAATAACGAAGAAACGCAACAGAGAGAAGAGGAACAGTCAGGAAGAAGAAACATAATAGAAAAAAAAATCTAAAGAAAAGCTTTTCAACTACTGTAACCATTGCATTAATGGAAGTAAGATCTGGAAGAACAAGCTACATCAGAAATTTATAAATATCAGAGGAATGTGACAGAAAAATCAATCAAAAGACAATCAAATCTCAAAACCAACAAATCAACAATTAAATCAATTTGATCAATTTCCTTTATCTCAGATTATCCTAAGAGTAGCGATAATCTAGTAGCAGTAATTCTTAGCTATAAAATTTAGTTGTAATCCAAATCTACAGTTATACACTAAATTTTCTCTTTTATCTAATATCAAATAATTCTTTCAAGAGACGTATTCTTACCATTGCTCTTAGGGATCGATTATGAGTTTTTCCTTTTGTTTGATTGCAGTGGTATTTTAAAAGTCCTTTCTTATGAAAGGAACAAAGTAACCCAACTTCAGAGGAAGAACCCCATCCTCTGGTTATCGCCTGATTGTATTAAATTATGTAAGTGATTGAATAAGCGACCGATCTTCTCATAATCTAGTCATATATGTTCGTATTGGACGTATCTGCTTATTTTGGCACTTGGGGTCAAAGTTGATCAGTTTGGATTGAGTCGTTGTATCGATTTTGAAACGCCCGCATAATTAAATACAAATCGAGCTTCCATCTTTTTTAGCACCCCCGGTGGGATTATGAGATGCGCTAGAATGAACATTTATACTGGTATAACATGAGCAAGTATGAAAGTTAGGTGGAAGTAAGATGCCCAACAAATCGTATTGAGATTATGTCGGCTGGAATACTCGATATGCAACGAGGAATTCAGCATATCGCTAAACAATCACAAGTTCAGGCTGAAACTTTAAGTAGATGGATGGCTAGTAATACTGAAAACATGAATCAAATGATGGCTTTCTTTCCCTGAAAAGCTCCAATGGCGCCAACACCATAGTCGACACTACAGGTACCTCTTCCACAACCGAATATGCCTCTTTCAGTATAGGAAGTATGGAATCTTCCTCCACCTACTGAGTTTAGGTGAACGAAATAAGAAGCTAAGAATATTGTTCTCAAGGAAGGAAACTATGGTATACTTGGGGGCAGCCTTTCCTCGGGAATTCATCGTATTATGGAAAACAAAACTAGGTAGGTCCCGAACTATCACTGGTGGCTAAATCACACCATCTGGATCGTAATTGAAGCATGTAATTGGTTCAGGAGGTGGCAGGTCAAATTCTCGGTCGTATTACTAATCAATCAACCATAAGCCCCATTCAGAATAGATTCACCGACAATCTTCATTGTCACGATTGACTTTGCCATTTTTTTATCAGGATAGCCAAGTTCGACTAGGATGACCCAATTTGCCGTTTTCTCAATTAAGATGGCCGAATTCGACCAAGACGGTTGAATTCGAATTTGTCATTTCAACCAAGAAAGTCATTTTCAACCAAGGTGACTAAATTTGTTTTTTTTTTTTAATTACCAATATGGCAGAATTCGACCAAAATGGGCGAATTTGCCATTTTTCGACTAAGACGACCAAGTTTGACCAAGATTACTAAATTTAATATTTTTTTGACAAAGATAGTTGAGTTTGAGTAAAATGACTAAATTTACCATTTTTCGACCAAGATGGCCGAGTTCGACCAAGACAGGCGAATTTGCTATTTTTGACCAATATGGCTAAATTCGACGAAAATGGTTGAATTTGTCGTTTTTCGACCAAGAAGGCCGTGTTCAACAAAGATGGCCAAATTTGATGTTTTTTGTACCAAGATGGCCAAGTTTGACCAAAATGTTCGAATTTACTATTTTTCGACTAAGATGGCCAAGTTCGACCAATACAGACAAATTTGATGTTTTTCAACCGAGACTGCTGAATTCGACTAAGATGGCCAAATTTTCTGTATTTTCGACCAAGATGACCAAGTTCAGCCAAGTCGACTGACTTTAATGTTTTCCAATTAAGATAGTCAAGTTGGACCAACATGGACGAAATTGACGTTTTTATACAGCAGAACAATCACATTTATTACACTAAACAATGAATTAATATTGAATTCACCTTTTACCAAAAGCGAAGTGATGTGGGGGGCAATGTTGTACCCTATTTCTAACCGTTCTTGAAAAATTCAATTGGAAAAGACACATGTTACAGCAAAGTAAAGATATAACAAGCTAAAGATATTTAAGGATGTTTGGAGTGCTTTTTACGGAATGATAATTGACAATATGACAAGACAGAGCAATTGAAATGTATTAAAAAATAAACAAAGTGGCTAAGAGGCATCCATGAGGTCGACTGAAAGGGAAACCAAAACAAAACCTTATCTGACAAAGTGAAGTAAGCAGTCGATAGGCGTACGAAAGCGAAAAGAATAGCTGATAGGGGTCCAGAAGAAGATCGAGAGGCCAATAGGTGTCCAAAAGCAGACCGAGCGTCGAGGGAAGCTAGGAAATGGAATGCGGCTGAGAAGCTTGGTCGAGCGGTCAAAACAGAATGATGCGGAGAGCGGTTGTGTTGAGCGTAGGCGAGAGAAGAGGAACAGCCAGGAAGAAGAAACATAACAGATATAAAAGGAACTGTTAGGAAGAAGAAACGTAATAGAGAGAAGAGAAACAGCTAGGATGAAGAAATGTAACAGAAAGAAGGGTATAGAGAGAGGCTTTTTTACTACTGTAATCGTTGCATTAATGGAAGTAGGATATGAAAGAATAAGCTACAATAAAATTCTATAAATAATAGAGGAATGTAACAGAAAAATTAATCAAAACACAATCAAATCTCAAAGTTAACAAATCAATAATCAAATTTATCTTATCAATTTCATTTATATTCGCTCTTAGGAGTAATGATAATCCAATAACAGTAATTCTTAGCTATAATCTTTAGTTTGAATCTAACTCTACACTCATACGATAGATTTTCTCTTTATCCAATATCAAATAGTTCTTTTAAGAGATGCATTCTCGCAGTTGCTTGTAGTGCCCGATTGTGAGTTTTTTCTTTTATTTGATTGCATTGGTATTTTGAAAGTCCTTTTCTTTTTGTGAAAAGCACAAAGTTATCCATATTTGGAGGAAGAACTCCGCTCTTCGATTATCGCCTGATCGTTATCAAATTATGCAAGTGGCTGAGTAAGCGATCGATCTTATCAAAATCTGGTCATATACAGTCACATTGGACATATCTGCTTATTTTGTGCTTGGGGTCAAAGTTGATCGGTTTGGATCAAGCCAGTGTATCGATTATTGTACACCCACATAATTAAAAACAATTCAAGCAGCCAACAAGTATAAGTAGTGTAGAGCTGAAAAGGTTATGTGATTATGTTAGCATGAAGTCTCGAGCTTTTCTTTCTGTTTTACTTTTATAGGCTTTAATAAGATTGTGGTCGTGCATAAGACTCTTAGCTTCCATGGGTGATCTTCGACAATTAAAGTATTGGTAGAACCCTTCACCAACACACATGTGGTGAGAGTAAGTATAAATCAAGAACTTTAATGGTAAAATTAAAAATTAAAAATAAAAAATCATGCCAATATAGTGAATGGTCTAGATTTTATTGGAATTGGACAAAGTTCACATGAAAGTGATAGCTAGGATATCCAATTGAGTCAGTTTATGAAACATGGCCATGCATGGCAAGCCGTCACATTGGCATGATTGTACCTCTCAACTTTCCCGGTGCACCCATGCACTCCCATCATAGTTAGGGTTTCACCATAATGAATACCAGAGCCCATGACTTGGTGTTGAAACTCTTGTAAGTCTTCCACTAAGGCATGAGGAGCTCACCACCTTCATCCGTAGAATAATGACATGACGAGATTTGATTGGAAGCCAATTTCATCTCTAGCCTTACATGTGTTGTGAAATATGTTGGAAATACCCAAAAAAAAAAAAAAAAAAATGAAGAAAATTATTCTCATTTTTATCTCTAGGCTCAATTATGTTAAAATATGTTGTCATTAAAGTGTGATTCGCCCCCTTATCAATTAATGATGGGTTATAGGCAAGTTGTTTCCAGGATAAGACAAACCTATCTAAATCCTGCATGCAGTAATCACGAAGGGGTCACTTAGGAACTTTTCAACGCAGTTGATTTTATGGCAGACTCAATTAGTGGAAGTATTTGCAGTATTCTTAGAAAGAGATGGATTTTAGTGAGATTTAATAGATGGGGAGAGATCTGTCGGAGTTGATTGGATTTTGTACTGGAATAGTCCAGTTTATATAGGTACCAGGGTAGTTGGCCGTTGCTAGGTGGCCATCAATGATTTAGAACATTTGAAAAACATTTTTAACACTTGATAATGAATTTAAGCTGTTTCAAATTGTTGGATAGAAAGATTTGACCATTGGATCATCAAAGCTCATCTGTTTTAAGGTTGCTAGCCATTCTCAAAATGGTTGACCATTTTGGATCAATAATCCGACCATTCTCTGTAGCCTATAAAACCTAGGCTTATCTCAGACCACTCGCACCACGATGCAAAGTGCGCCAACTAGCATCACTACAGTAACACTGCACACGCCCTTGCCCATTCTGAGCCTGAGCATGTGCACACGTGCGTCCGTGCGTTCCAGTACTATCCACTGGAACACGCAACCCGATCATCTCAACCTCCAAGACTCTAAGTAAGAATATTACACACACCTCCCCTTATAAACCACAAAATTTGTTTTTTCATTTTTGATGTGAGACTAAGGATCTGTTTAATTTTTTAAAGCAAGTGTAAATACCCTATAAATGGGTAATTATTACTATTTCACCCGTTTGAAAATCCATCGAGGTTTCTGTCTTGGAAACCGATTTAAAAGTTCTAGTTTAAATTTCTAAACCCCACTATAATGTATATGATATATCCGTTCCGTCCATTTGTTTTAACACAACATTTTGAGGCATGAGCCAAAAAAAAGGCAAATCCAAGATTCAAGTGGCCCACACCAAAATAAATAGTGGTCTCAAGAAGTTTTTAACGATGAGTGTTTAATTCTCTTTTTCCTATAGTGTGGTTCACTTGAACTTTGAATCTGCCTCATTTTTTAACTCATGCCCTAAATTCAGTTGGCATAATGGATGGACGGTGTGAATAATTCACATATATCATGATGGGCCCTATATATTTGCGGGCAACCTCGACTTTAGTGTTGAAAAAAGTAGGAGTTAAATCAATCCTTGGGAACGATGAGGTAATTACCGTAGGAAGTAATTATTACATATTTGCAATGCATTTACGATTACTTTGGAAAATCAAACATGCCTTAAAAAGGAAAAATTGTACTTTTTTCATTTAAAAATTTTGAATTGATTTGATGGGAAAACAAAAATTTTTAATATTTTTAATTTTTCAAAAACCAAATTTCAACGGGGATAAAATTGGTCCAAGTTGGAGCCCTTTGGAGCCTGATGCATGGGCTTTATCCATGTTTTGTATTATTGTTTTTTCATTTCATTTTAAAATATGAATAATAATAATAATAATAATAATAAAGCATATTACAGGCCCTAAAATTATTTGGTAAAATGAATGGACAGAGCGAGATAAAATACATAAATCATAATGGACCTCACAAAGTTTACCCAAGTGACCATAGTGAGTTACCACGCAATTCGCTTTCAGATAGAACGAGGCCATCAAGATGGAAACGGATTTGCTACTCCCACCAATAGCTGGGGCTGGTGGTCGCTGCTCTGTGGGCCCTACTATGATGTTCATCCATTTTTACATGTCATTTTAGGGCTTCATTCCAAAAGTAAGAAGAATATAAATATTAGGTGGACCACGCCACATGAAAACAATAGTGATTGAATGTTCACCATTAAAAAAATCCTCCTAAGGCCAACTATACTGTTTATTTGACATGCAATATGTTGATTAGGTCAAACAGACTCAGATGAAATGAAAAAATAAAGATCAACTTGGCCCCAAAATTTTGTCGACGCTCATACAAGAATGCTTCCTGCAGCGTGGTCAGCTAGAGATTGGGATATACCTCATTTTTTATATAATACTTTAAAATGAGCTAGAAAATGGATGGAATGGACGGATGAAACACATACATCCTCGTGGGGCCCCCAACCATCGGCCATTTGCCAGTGGCAGGGGAGTAGCCAATCCGTTTCCCATCGAGATGGACTTACTTCGTTAGTGGGGAAGCAGACTGGCTGGCGCAGCTATATAGCCGGTGTATTGATGTCAATTATGAATTATGAGGTATGTGTTATATCCAAACCGTCCATCCATTTGGTGAGCCCATCTTAAGGATTGAGATGAAAACTAAAACAAATCTAAATATCAATTGGGCCACACTGTAAAAATTAGTGGGGATTGAACGTCTACCATTAAAACCCTTTTAGGGTGATAGAAGTTTCAGATTAATATAAAATTTATTTTTACTTTTCATCCATGTATTTTCAAATGTATTAATAGATTGGAGGGAAAATAAATGTCATGGTGCATGAATTGTTTAATAGTAAAAGTCATTATCTCCACTGATCCATAGCCCAATTGGCAGACTGAGTGGAGATTTCTCGTTGGTATCGATGCCTAGCGGGGGTGGCTAACATGGAGTGTGTGTGCCGACATGGGTGTATACTAACATGCTAACCCAAAAAAATAAAAAATAAAAAAGAAGATGTCATTTTTTAAGTGGTCCATTTGAGTTTTTAATATGATTAATTTTTGTCTCATGCTATAAAATGATTTTATTATGAATAATTTTTGTTCGGCGCTCGCATAAGCGAATCAACTAGTGTACCAACACACCAACAATGTAACTGCTGTGGGTACGTGTTGTGCGAAGACGAGCGTTGACATTCCTCAAGCTCCAAGTTCACCATCGGTGGAAAGGAGATCAAAATTACATGGGCCCCACAATAATGTATTTATTACATCCACATTGTTAATTCATTTGGTGAGATTATCTTTAGAGCATGAGCTAAAAAATGAATCATATCCAAAGCTCACATGAACCACACCACAGCATAGCAGTTGGGATAATAATTCTCACTTTTATTTTTAGGTCACACCATAACGTTTATTTTACATCCAATCCATTCATAAGTTCACAAAGACCTAGATTAATAGGAAAAACAAATATCATGTTGTTCCAAAACTTCTGTGACCCTCAAAAGGTTTTCAATGATAGTCGTTCAATCTCTTACTGCTTTTTTCGGTGTGGTCCGCTTCACCTTTAGATATGCCAATACCTCGTAACGGGACCCATACAGCTGTACAGCTGGTGTGGTACACTGGCTAATCCACTTTCCGTTAGTGGGGCTACGCTGTCAATATCGTCAGGACATTTATTAAAGTTAGTCGATGGAGAACATATTCCACTCGTCTCTGCCCAATGTCAGCTTTTTAACGTTTAGAAAATAAGTAGCTTTCGTGGTGGGCCTGGGTTCCAGGATGTCCGTTTTGTCAAATCAACTGCTATTTATGTTTTCCCTTGTTCCATCAAGGTCTGTTGTGCGTTCGATCACCACTATTTCAATGTTGCATCGTTTTCAGGAAAATGTCCTAAAATGAGCTTATTCGGGTGAGGTAAAAAGAAGTAGGCAGGTAAACGGGCCGTAAATGAGTCGTACAGCGGCAAATTTCTCTATTTTTTGCAACTTCCGTTTTGAATTTTGACAGAAGGGCAGACTTCATTCACAGATTTGAGTATTTTTGCAGGTTCAGGCTTGTGTCTAGTCTTGCAATGGGCCAAATTGTTGCCTTTCTAAACTGATGAGGCATTTGCAAGACCAGATAAAGAAAGGCAAAACCACGTTAAAGAAAACTGTGGGCTGGTTTCCTGGAAAAAGACGTAAAGTAGGTGGCCAGAAACTTCCCACCTAGAGAGGGATTAGGTGCAGCGCCTGCCGCACTTAACACAGTGCGGCCCTATTGGTGGGCCTACCTTTATGTATTTTTTATATATCCTCGCCGTCCGTCCGTTTTAACATATTAGCATTAAAAGTTAAACAGATTCAAATCTCAGGTGGACCATTGCATATGGAAACAGTGGTAATTGAATGCCCACCATTAAAAACTTTCATAATGCCGACCTTAATTCCCAATGTAATTTTATTTCCCATCCAACTTGTTAATAAGCTCACGCATACTGGATGAAAGAAAATAAATAAATATCAGCGTGATCGACAGCTTTTGTAGCCTAAGATAATCTTTTAATGGTCATCCACCACTGATTTCTTAGGTGTGGTCTACCTGAGATTTGGACCTACTTCATTTACGGGCACATGCTAAAATGATTTGCAAAAAGGGACGGACGGCGTGGATAGCCAATACATAGATCAAAGTGGGCCCCAAGTCGCGCCGTACCGTGTTGGGTTAGGCCTGTGCCGCACCGTCGAAGGACGACTAGGGCAATAATGTATGATTCGAGGACGCGGATTGCGCGGTGAACGTAACACTCTCAAGCAACGCGGTGAAAGGAATCAGTGGGGCTCACTTGTGATGTTCTTGTTTTATCCACACCGTCCATCCATTTTTCCAAACCATTCAATGGTATGATCAAAAAATTTAAGCATATCTAAGGCTCTTTTTGACCACACCACAAGAAACAGTTGATATTGAACGTTTGCCGTTAAAAACATCTTGGAAACACAGTAGTTTTGGATCAAGATTATATTTGTATTTTCCTTTCATCGAGGTCTTTGTAACCTTACGAACAGGTCAGATGGCATATAAATATTACCATGGGCTCCAAGAAGGCTTCAACGGTAGATGTCATTATCTCTATTGTTCTTGTAGTGGCGTGGTCTACTTTAAATTTCGATATACTTTAATTATTTGATTATGCCAAACTTAAGTGTAAAAACGGATGGACGGCACGGATAAAGCACATACATAACGGTGGGCCCTGCAGAGTCCTACAATGGTGGAGGTTGCATGTGAAAAGCTCACCCCGCGAATAACAAACAGCGATGTATTGTCCATGCCATTATCATGACGGTTCGCCTACCAATAAAAGCTTCGTGGACCACGATGTTTGCTTTTTAATACTTTGATAAGATCACACGCATCTCGAGGAAGAAATAGATATCATGATAGTTTTGGCCCACGTAAGTTTTTAACGGTGAGCATTTAATCACTACATTTTCTATGGCTGAGATTTGGATCTGCGTTATTATTTTTAACTCATGTCCTAAAATGAGCTGAAAAAGCTGGAACGACGGTATGAACATATAACACACGTCAAGGTGGGCCCATGGTTCGGCCTGATCGAATCCGTTCTCCTGATATGAACATCGTGGTCAGTAGGATCACTGGTGCAAAATAGGTAATTTGGTAGTCGTTATCTGCACCGTCATTTTCTTCAGGAAAGCACGCGTGTACGCACGTCCAATTGCTACGTGGGACCCGGACGCCGGATACGGCACGATTTCGCAGGGAGAGCCTTCCTCCCACCTCGGTAGCCCCGCCGACGCGGCAAGATGCGATTCGCATGGCCGTATTCTTTCAGAGATGCCGCCAAATGTAAGCCGGAAAAACTGGACGGCGTGGAGAAGTCGATGTGCTTTTTTTTTTTTTTTTTTTTGATATTATCGAAAAGAAACAGTGCGAATATCTTTTAGCCGGCTATTCTTCGCGATTCTTTTTTTGCGAGTCTGTATAAAATCAGCTTGTTCTCTTCACACGTGTCATTGGTGTGTACTGCTGTAGATGGATCGTAAATCCAAAACCAGGTTTATCAAGCAATCGTAACCGTTATATCAGTTTCTACCAGATGGATGATTCTTCGGCTATGCTCTATCGATTGATTCCAGGGATGCCACGCGTACGGTTGAAGCATTAGCATCATTTTCATTCTACATCGAGCAGAACCCACCAACCATTCGTCTCCACTAGTTGTCATGATAGCAGGATTGAAAATTGAAAATGATCGCTGAACCATTCGTCTCCACCTAGTTGTGATGATGGAAGGAATGAAATTGATCGCTCATTATGTTGATTGCCATGCGGTGTTCGAAATCTGAGATTACCGCTACTCCGACGCCTCCCTCATTCTCTCCGTCTTCTCATCTTTGTAGCCTTTCTTGTTTCATATCTTACCCTTCGTTACCTCTGATGATGTGTTTCTCTTCCTTCTCTGATTTTCTTTGGGATGCCGATTGGGTCCCGCTCTCACCCTTCTCTAGCTAGGAATGGTCAAGATTTTTCAAGGGCCAGTGATGTATGGGTTTTATCCACGCCGTCCATTCATTTTGCCGTATCATTTTAGAGTGGTAGACTCAGGAGTTTCAACACCCGATCAAGGTTTCAAGTATCGCGTGAGTGCGTGTACGGCTGTACACGAGTCAAGCTAGCTCGATACTCGAAAAGCTCGCTCGACTCAGATCGGATTGACTCGGCTTGAATGGCCGACTCAGGCAGTCAAGCTTGACTCGGTTCGATATATAGCCGTGAGTGCGTGGGGTGTGTGCGTGTGTAAAAAAATAAAAAAACCCTAAAAGGGCTTGTTCGGGAGCATAGATTTGGAACCCTTGGATTCGCAACCCCCGGACTGGAAACCCCTTGGATTGGCAATCCTCCTAGTGTGTTTGACACCTGGAGTGTGAATTAACTTTAATTTAAAAATACTTATGCATGGTACACTTACGGGGGATTTAAATTTCAGTATTAAATCAATTTTAATATCATTAATTAGTGAGATATATAATTTTTGACACTATGTTTGTGATAAGCCCGCTAAAATATATGCTTTACCTGAAAATGATGAAATTCTAAACCTTGGATAGACCGCAAGCACAAAATCATGTCTGAGGGACTAACCAATGATATTTAAGTATTGATTAATATGGACAATGTTTGGACAGTGCTGGACAATATTTGGATGGTGTTGATTTACATGGGCAATGTTTAGACGGTGCTAATCATCATTAGTGAGCCATATGCCTAATAGAATGATAATGTATAGTGATACACCGTTACACTGCAACTATTGAAATGATTTTAGGTGTAATCCAAGACACTCACTGATCGCAAACCCCTCAAAGAGGGGATTAGAAACCTCATGGATTTGATGCTGCCAAACAACAAAGGGGATTTGAAACCCTCCAATCCATGGTGCCAAATGACCCCTAAAACGATAGGAGAAAATTGGCTTGAGTTACTCACACCATAGGAAACAATGGCTATAATGATGCCCACCGTTGAAACCTTCCTTAGTGCCCTCATCAATAAGGTCACGTAGATGATGAAAGGAAAACATAAATATTATCTTGAAAAGTTTTGTGGCATAAATAGATCTGCCTCACTTTTAGGCTTATACTGGAAAATGGTATGGAAAAATGGATGAACGGTGTGGATAGAACCCATGCATCAAAGTAGCCACTATACACATGTCCACCATACATGTTTTGTTGATAGATGTCTTTAATTTGTAATATCAATAGTTTATCAATGACATTTTCAATGCCACCCAAGAGGCTTCGATGCCATCTAAGTCGGCTCGATGTCATTGAGTATTTTTGGATTTTTTGTTGGTTGTTAGACATATTAGTGTCATTTTTCGATAACATTGAGTAAGTGTTTGATGACATCGAAGATGTGTTCGATGCTATCGAAGTTGGGTCGAGTAATCAAAGATTTCCGGATAATCCATGATGGCTCGCCAAATGATTTTGGCATTTTTTTTTTTTGCATGTCATCAAAGTGGCTTCGATGTCATTGAAATTTAAGTATCGATGATATCGAATGTTTTCCGAGAATTTTGCGGATTTGCGAAATTTTTATGATTTCGTTTGGAATTCTTCCCAAGGTATATATATATATATATATATATATATATATATATATATATATATATATATATATATATATATATATATATATATATATATATATATATAGTGTAAACAGGATCGAGAAATATTCTAAGAGTTTCTAAATTGTCTTAGGGTTTCAAAGCGTGTAACAAAGGTGAGATTCGAGGTTGTTCGAATCGGGCAATCTCTCTCTTTGTAATTTCTACTTTCATAGTGATATCGGTCACTTTGTACCGTGGTTTTTTTCCAAAAGGGTTTTTCCAAATTAAATCTCTATGCTCTTCTCCCTTTTGCTTGGTGCTTTTGGATTGCTATCCTAAATTCATCTCTGTGTGCTTCCGCAGTTCACCCAACAACATGTAACACATTGATGAGACTTCAAAACAATCTAACTATCAGCTACACCAATAAAATAATCTAAAGAATAATCCACACTACTTAAAAGTTGGCCACCTAAATGGATGTTTGAAAAACATTGGTAAGTTATTTATTTGTAATATTGTGAACACACGCCCATCTGGTTCAGAATGCTATTTTGCAGGTTTCTGATGGCAGGAAATCGATTTGTTTGGAAACGCTAGTTACTTTGGCTATGCCACACTTTTCCCAAGGTTAACAAAATGATAAGTTCGAATATTTTGAACATTTTCGAATTGCCACTAATTAAAATAAGGTTTTAGAATTTATGATAGGCAAGACCTCGTAGAATCCCCTAAGTAATAAATTCAAAGAATTCTCAACTCAAATAATTTCTGAGTTAATCTGCGCTATAAATTCTAAGGGGTCCAGTTACAGAAGAAGAAACGGTTAGGCATCATTTTTCACCCTTGCAATGCTCTACTTTACCTTATACAATTTTAAAGAGGATTCAAGAGACTTCTAATAAGTTACTTAATTAAATAATATTATATTATCCTATATGGCCTATTTAAGTGAGAAATTAAAGAAACTAAAAATGTAAATAAGTAAAACTAAAAAAATGAAAGTAAGATAAAAGTACAAGTAAAACTAAAGAAATAAAAGTAAAATAAAAGTGCAAGTGGGTGTAGGTGCTTTTGGGCATGTAAGGGATATGTGGAACGGAATAAGGCTTAATCCTGGATGTGAGAGGGAACAAGGAAATTCAGACACTCTTTTATTTACAAAAGGGATAGTTGAATATCATGAGTTTCGGCCCTATTAATTGACTTCGGCTTTATTTTGACTTTTAACTTTTCAATATAAAGAAATGGAGACAGAATAGTGGCAGGGGTAGCTCATGGCAAGTACATGAGAATTTTAGTTGAAACAGTTTGAAAAAGGAAAGAAAGAAAGGTTGTAACAAGTTTTCTGCAAGAGCTTTTCCTCTAACTTTTTTTTTTGATACTGCTATCTGTTTCCTTACTTTTCTATTATGAGGATGCCTTTAAATCACCATTGAAGGTAACTCGAATTGCGGATCTTATCTTAACTTTGGGTAGCGAAGGATCGACGAGGAATCGACAAACCCTCGACAGAATAGCTCAACATCGCCAGGTATTACGATCGTGGTGGTTCAACATAGAAAAATGAGGAACCGGTCAACACATGCATGGAATCAGCCATAGGGTGGCTGGTTATGCGCGAAACCAGGCATGGGGTGGCGGATTCCCACAAACCTAGTTTTGTAAAGGTTTTTGTGAAATCTGGTTGTCATGCCCCAAACTCGGTAGACGGGCTCACAAAATTTCCAAGCTCCGAATCTGGCGGTGACAACTTCCGTAATACCTCATTCTCGGCTCCTAGCTCCCATACGCCAGGTCTCAATCCTGGGATCCTACAAGGAGGATTTTCACGGTGATTTTTTTTTTTTGTATACGAGCATAATTATAAGCACCTTAAAACTAAAAACATTATCATATTTTTACTATAATATTAGTTCAAGTACAGTGCTGGAAGGGAAATACATGATATAACAAAAGTCCAAAAGATTAGGCACATGCTCCTGCCTCAATGCTATTGTGGTCTAACATAACATGCACGTAAACAATGTGTGTAAGCTTACTACGAAACTTAGAGAGTGCGTGCGTGTGCACGCAATGCATGTGCTAAGCATTCAAATATCAGAGTTAGTGGAAATGATTCATGGTCATTGCGAAGGTGCACATAATAATTTAGTTACGCACCACCAGCTCGAGTGGATAGTGGATGAATGAATGCATGAGTCAAATACTGAACATGCAAGTCTTACTTGGTAAGTCTACATATTAGAATAGTTCTTAATTAGATAATCACTGGGGTCCAGTACACTTCTGACATTGGTTGTTGTCCATCGCACGCAAGATCAAGCGAGTGTAAAAGATCTCCCTATTCGCCTTGTCAGTAGTACATAGAAAATCACCCAGCCCATTGATAGTGAACTCATTTCATGAGCTGCTCAAACTCAACCTAGCATATAATCCTCTGCACCTGGGCGGGTAAGGTCAAACCCCCTTCCAACTGACCCTGACACAGTAGGAGATGCGGCCTACTGGTATTCACTTATCCTTCGCTCATGAATTCACCTGATCTATACGTTGGAGTATCCTACTGATACCACATGGTTTAGGGACTTTCGATTAGGGACGCCTGTGACGCCCTATAACCTCAATAGTTTCCGTTGTCCATAAAATCATCTGTCAGACACAACAAGATTGCGGGACTATCTCCTTGGTGTCGCTAGGGAGTAGATGTGACGTGTCACACATGATACATAATGCATGAATCACACTATCCAAGTCATGCATCAATTCTGCGCATACCGCGCAATCATGCAGGGCGTCCCTATCTTGTATGGGTCCCCCGAGTACCTTAAGTTGAAAAAGGCATATGCTATGATCAATTGTTATTCCAAGACATACATATAGATGATGTGTATGGACAGATGAATGAGCAAAGTATCCATTACACTAAGAATATTATTAGCGTCGACCTATCATATTAAGTACCTTAGCATGTTATCAAACATATCATGTGATGTTTGGCCTTGAATGACTTAAAATATAAAGAGTGGGACCCAATTAGTATGTCCCTCTAGTAGTGTAAGGGTCTACGTGGCATGACCCACTTGAGACTAGAATCGGCCACATACTTAGGCCTTTGCATATAACATGATTTAGTAAAATGGATGACCGATGAGGATATAATATATAAACCAAGGTGGGATGTACTGGGGGTGGATTAAACAAACACATGCACCATGGCGGGGTCTACAGTAGGACCTACAGACAAGTTGAATGGCAACAAACATTACAATGAGTTTGTGAAAGTTCTCAATGGTAGGCTGTAAAGCCTCGGTTCTCAAAACTCGAGTATGCAACTCATTTTTTGAAAACCCGAGTGTTAATATTTAAAGATAGCCAAATTCCACATATATGACAAAAACTGTTTAGCAACCGGAGGTAGAAAAAAAAAATACCCGATGACATCGAGCTGGCTAAGGAAATTTTCATACACATTTAGAATATATGAGTGACTGCACATAAGGTTCATACAAACCAATGTCTCAATTCTAACAATTACAGGAAGGAAATAATTTAACATATGAAAATGAATAAAATGTAACTAAAGTTGAGTTGTAAGATCACGCAGCTCCTCTTGGGTAGATACAATCATACATCCTTAGTATTTATATCCTGCTCCTCATCAACTTGAACATGAGTATCATTTAAACAACCTATACTACCTGTACGATTATATATTCAAAGGATGAGTGGCCTGCTCAGTGTGAATTCCCCTCAAGATTTCACACCACTGCATTAGTTAAGCATAGTTTAAATAATAAAGCATACAAAATAATCCATGATGCAATCTTATTTAAATGCATGGATGCGTGAATGTACATCAACTGGGGATGCACATCCAGTTGGACAAATGAATGAACCTTTCAAATAGTCGGTCTATTCGTGCAAGAGAATGGACCTTTCAAATAGTCAGCTCATTCATGCATAGGAATGGGTCTTTTAAATAGTCGCCTCATTTATGATAAGAGAATGGACATTTCAAATAGTCAGTTCATTCATGTAAGAGAATGAGTCTTTCAAACAGTTGACACATTCATGTAAGAGAATGGACCTTTCAAACAATTAGTCCATTTATGCAAAAAAATGGGTCTTTGAAACAGTCGATTCATTTAATTTGCAAAAGGGGTCTTTCGAGCAGTACATTGGTCTTTCAAACAGTCAACCTGGCACCCAATAATGCTTACGTGCCAAATGAATGGACCTTTCAAACAATTAGCCCATTCATGCACAGGAATGAGTTTTTCAAATAGTCGACCCATTCAAAATGCAAAAATAGTCGTTCAAACGGTACACTGGTCTTTCAAATAGTTGACCAGGCACTCGATAACACCCAAGTTTCATGAATGTATGATTAATCCATCCTTTATTATTCCAATTATAAACATCCAATTTAAGAAAGCTCAAATCGAAGCCACATAGGGAAAATATCAAATCAAAGCCACATACGACAAATAGTTCATCAAGGAATGCGATAGAAATGGATTATCCCCAAAAGCCACATACGCACAACGATCTACAAGATGGTAAGTCTACAACGAAATTCCATTTAATCCATTAACAAAAAATGACCACTAAGTCGAGAGTCCATTATAATCATAATTAATCAAGTTACATCCCAAGTCTAGATGTACACATATAAGTAGAGTTTTCCACTAATAAATGTAGCAATTCAAGTTATACAGCAATCCAAAAGTATGAGAAGATATCCAAGTGCAACATATATGTGTTTGTACAAGATAAATATTGAGCATATAATTTGAAGATCAATTCCAATAACTAGCACAAGTAATCATGAAATAGAGATATTAATTATCAACTGAAATTAAAATAGAAACTATCACTTAAGATAATATGAAAGCGAAAAATTCAAGGGAAAAAAGTCATCACCTTACAAGTCGAATCACCTGCACGTGTTATTAAGGAATATGTGCACCCTTAGAATCAAATCCTTAAGCTTGTGCAATCGATAGGTTAGGTGGAACTTGATGTCGATACGATCCTATCCTAATAGACTTAATTGGCTCGGTCCACACACGATCACAATTTCATAAGAACTATTAATGACCAATACTGAGCTGATTTCAAAAATAGTAACTGAGATCCCCCTAGTCAACTCACTTAGCCCATCTGAGCTAATTCGACTAGCTTCAACTTGATTCTCGAGTGACCCCAACCTAAAGGAAAATCAAAAGACATACTAAATGCCAACAATAAACTCTTTAAAATTAATAGACTTAGTAAAGCTCACTTAGTCAACTCGGTGAAGAGACTCGAACTCCATATGCTAATGTTACTTAACTGAACTCAAATGGACTTGTCTGAACTCGATTGAACTTGGCTGAAATCAATTGAACCTAAACTTAGTCGACCCGGCAATATCTAAATTGACATTAAACCCGAGATTTTAGATTGACTCGGTCTTCTTCTTCTTCTTCTTCTTCTCTCTCTCCCCGCTTATTTCCTCTCTTCTTATTCCTCATACAAGTTTATCCCTATTTGGACTCAGCCAAGACTTGCCCTAGACTCTTGAACTTAACTCGACTTGAGAGTTGACAGCGAATTGAGCTCTTGGACTCGACCCAACACTCGCATCACCGCCCTTACTACTCTCTCTTCCTTTCTCTCTCCTTTTACTCAGGAAAGATCGAGACTCGTGATTCGAGTGAGTTGGTGTTGTGCAGCACCGTCCACGAGCAACGACTTTGATTCAGTGCGGCATGAGCGCACTCTCTTTCTCTCTTTCTTCTTCTTCTTCTTCTTCTTCTTCTCTTTCTTCTTCTTCTTCTCCGACTCTGGACAACAACAAAGTTATGACTCGGATAGAACTTGTCCGACTCGATGCAAACTTAACAAGGATTTGGATTGGTAATGTGAACAGCGTGCAACATTCGACCCAGTGTTGATTTCATTGCGTTTTTAGGCACATCACTTGACATGCTTCTTAGATGGTGTTTCCATGGACAACCCAATGCGTGAAATAGATCTGAGATGAGCTCCATGGTAAGATGAACTTCTACCGCTCGAACGAGGAAGAAGACCCGCCATTAATGGTAGATCTCACTACAGAGTGCTTTCCTTTTAGTCCACTTGAGCTTTATCCCCTTAAATGGGCTGGCAAAATGTATGGACGACATGGATAAAATGCATATATCAGAGTGGGCAGATGTTCCTGGTGACAAGTTCAACCCATAAATTACAATAAAATAACAATGTTGCACAATCTGCATCCCCATAAGATAACAGTGTCATCGCATCTGGTGCTTTACTTAATGTAATGCTTTTTCTATTTTTTACTTTTTTACTTAAAAAAATAAATTAAAAAAAAAAAAAAACTTTTTCCCTCATACACTTGCATAATACTTTTTCTTTAGCATTATGCTGTTTTATATGCCGACCGCATAAGAAATGGACCACCTTTCCACCGAAGGGGAATATATTTTTGAAAAGAGAGAAAGAGAAAGTACACGCAATGGACACCATACCTCTTATACTGCATGGAAATCCATACCATCAAACTGAAGGTTTCATTGGGGTGATGCTCAAACTCAAAAGAGCACATTATTTATTTAAAGATCAGAGCCATTTTCCATCACTTCTATAGTTATGTAACATTATTGGCATCATCTCTAGTTTACAAGGGTGAGAGAGAATCCATCCACTGCTGGCCAACCACTAAAACTATCTTTATTTGCAAAAGCTAAAAAAGAATATGGTCTGGCAAAATTTGATTCCACTCGAAGGAACCACTTTTAAAGGTTCTTTGCCATAGTAACTCTATCCAGTTACTTTCAAATTTGCTTTTAGTTACTTTCAAACTTGCTTTGGACTATTTATTTCTGATTGTGGCACATGTTCCAATCAAATCTCATCCATTTAAAGCCTTGCCGTGATAATACAGTCATACCAACGTGGCAGTTTACACATGAAACTTTCACAGCGGGCGTTATCATGTATGGGCCATGTTTCATAAACTACATGAATATTTAGATATCCTAGCTGTCACTTTTATGAGAACATTATCCAATATCAATAGAACGTGGACCATTTACCTTATTGGCATGATTTATTTATTTTTACCATGGACTGGGGTCAGTGGCAGGAAGGTCCTGATTTATGCATGCCCCCGGCTACATGTATGCTTGTGAGGGCTCTACCATATTCCACTTCAACTGTCTTGAGAGCGCACGAGTGATGGTTTTGCCTCGTGTTCTAAAGTTGGGGCCAGTCATCCATGGATGCGCTGCAGTGGTACCGGACAGTAGTAGAGCCGCCCATGTGATGTATTCACAACATTCAATCCGTCCGTCAGATGTATGTATCGCCTCACACTACATCGAGAGTGGACAAATCAGTCCAAAACCAAAAGTAATTAATTAGGTGGGCCAAAACAAAGGGACAAGTTCAGAGGGGATATATACCTACCGTTGATTTGCACAGGGACCTACCATTTTGTGTATAAACTGTTCTGGCCCAGATGAAGGGTCAGGAAAAAAAAAATCAGGCTATTCTGCAGCTCAGGTGGACCCATTGAGAATCAACGGTGGCAGTTCCTTCCCACCTTGTTACCTGTGCTGTGGCCCACCAGATTTTTGGATCAAGCTGATTTTTCAAGCCTTGGGGGTAAACTAAGAGGATGGATCCGACAACGGTTTGTATCTGATACATACACACAAGATGGGCCCCACATCTAACCAGTACTACTGGAACACACCTCATCCTTTCCACCCATGTCATGCATCCATACACTAAAAATTGTAGCCTCAATCATAAACTGGGTAGGGCCTTAAGCACTGATTACTTAGTTCATCTTATTTCGGAATCCTGACCATTGATGCAGTTGCCATCTACTGGACAGTTAGGATTGTTTGATCAATATGATTTCATGCTGTGCCCCCTCCTCAGTGGCCCACTCTCATGATGGTCCAGATAGCCACACATGCATGCGTGTGTGCTCAGTGAACGTGTATGTAAAACGGTGCTGTGGAGGATCTAGAATGATATAAAATAGTATAAAGGATCCAATGGTGCAAAATAACAAGGATAAGTGAAATGAAGTGTCTGGGTTCAAGCACAACCCTCTTTTGCAAAATTCTCATGTAATTGCTTGTTGGGCTCAAGGGAGGAAAAGCAGGGTCAGAAACCGTGTGTTTCCAATAAAAAATTCCTTAGATTTGTTTTTGTAATGGCGATGAAAAAGTTTGGCTCGAGTGAGGAAAATCAGGGTCAAATACCCTATGTTTCCAATGAGATTTCCCCAGATTTGTACGTCTTTATAATTCCAATGAGAAAGTTCGGATGTATGGTTAACTTTAAAAATGTATGCATCCATCTTCTGCATATTAATAGTAGCCTTGATATAACATACATCATAGTGGGGGCCAACAGAACTTTTGCCACGTCAACACCACCACAGTGGGCTGCATAGCAAACAGAGAGAATACTTTCAATTTCGTCAAGTAATTATCCCGAATTTGCTTTACATCTCAACTTCTAGTGGGGTAAGTAATGATTACGAATTTGCGTTCCATTCCATTGCAAGGTTGGAAAGGAAGTGGTGCTGTCAATGGGCTGGGCCTGCGTTAGCTTCAGCCCAGATTTTAAACTAGTCGTGTGGATCTCACGGGCTCCTTTATAAAATTTTGATTTTGCTGAGTGAGAGCCCGGTCCATTGACAGCCCTAAGAGAGGTAGCTCTTAAAAAAAACCGTGATAGCCTTCACTATGTGGCAGGGGTGTGCCTGTTCCTAACAAAGTAGCATGTGGGGGATAACGTACATGACATTTGTTATGGGTCAAATGAGACTAAAACAAATGTACAACATAAATGAGCCAAGCAGCCAGACTCGATGACTACGGATTTCTTGAGGGCTGAAAAATCACTCCAACCTTTTGCGCTGACCAATGACTTTGGAGGTCGGTCTTGCTCGCCAACCTCAAGATATGACCTTAACCTCAGGAACCTCGGAGATCGGCCTTGGATACAGACCTTGGCCTCAGGCACCAACCTCGACCTCGGCTTCAAATACCAATCTTGACTACCACTTCGGAATATAAATACCCTTACAATATATAAAGATAAGATAAGATTATCCTTCGAAATCTTTGTCGACGATCATGCCGATCGAGGATATTCTTGGAATTAAAGTCTAAATTCAATATAGGCCCCTCAAATCAACTCAGATATGCAGACCGCCTAGAAAGTCTATAAATATATCCGCTGATATGCGTAAATATACACAACAAATATCTCAATTCTACTACGTCTACTGTGAATCAATAAGCCTGACTTTAGCATCGGAGCATCCTCGGCCTTAATTGGCTCCCCCAGTGCATTCTCTTGTTCCCTATTAATTGCAGGTACTCAGGACCTCGCAGGAGGTGAGGTAGGATTGACCGGATTTCTACATCAACAATTTGGCGTCGTATATGGGAATAACATCAAAGCTGTTTCCATCTCACTAAGGTTTCACAATGGCAAAATGAAGAAAAAAGACCTTGGCAGCCATCACCATGACAGCTCCCACACCAGTTGCTCACATGACAGTCAAGCAGTCCTCAGATCTCCAAGGTTCGCCTTCACAAACGATGCTGACTCTTTTCTTCCTACACTTGTTCATCGATCTCGAAATCGAGGTAGCTGACTAGTCTCTCTAGAGAACCAGGTTGAAGCCTTAACTGGCAATATGAATCTATTAATCCAGATACTGGAAAGGTGAAACCCTCCCCCTGACCACAGACTAGATGCAGGTGCACCTACTGAGCAATCCTGACCTTTGCAGGCTCCTCATAACTTCCATGAGATCAAGCAATATCCAAAGCAACCAATTCCCGCACCAGATGAGCAGCTTGAAGAATCGCCTTCGGAACATCATACCAACCCCATTTCGGCAGTGGCATCGGGTAGGCTCCACAACAGAGTTGGCCAACTCATCTCCCTAAAGAATCAAGTCAAGGCCCTGATCGGCAACATGGATTGAATAATGCACATACTAGAATGACAACACCCCCTCCCCGACCAGGGTGTGACATCGGGATCAACTTCTGCCCAGTCTCGACCTCTACAACCACCTCATGACTCGTATGTGGTGAGTGATCGACAAGCACAAAGCAAGTACATCCCTGCGCCAAGGAATGTGTCATTCCTGGTCAGAACTATCTATTTTCCAGCATCCTTACTTGACTTGCTATTCTATCACCTCTTCTCTGGCATTTCGATATTTTTTGCTAAAAAGAAATAAGGTTGTTGGCTCGGCTATTTCTCCTTCTTGATCTTGTCTTGTTTGCAGGTTCCTTGGTCATTCTAAATTGAAGCTATGAAGTTGGAATTTCGACGATTGACAATGCTTAAACCATGGAAGCAATTGAGCTTGTTGAGTCCAATCTGTGCCACACCCTGGAGAAGAAGAGACAGGGAAAGGCTCCCGAGGCCACAACAAAAGGTGAAGTCTTGTAGGAAGTCGAGATGAAAAAAATTCGAGGATAGCTCGACGACATTCAACAGGTGTGTCGAGCTCAGGGTTCGACTTCTATGAAGGCCATGCTTGAGGAAGCCGAACCACCGTTCACCGACGACATCATGGGGGCTCAGCTCCTGTCCAAGTTCCGGATGCCCCTGATTGCTCCCTATTATGGATCCGATGACCCAGCTGAGCACCTCGAGTCCTTCAGAGCCTAGATGGAGCTTCATGGTGCCTCAGGCCCCGTGATGTGCCGAGCATTCTCTCTAACCTTATCGGGGATAGCGCGGAAATGGTACGGACACCTAAAACCAAAATCCATCAATTCTTTTACTTAACTCAGTAAGGCTTTCATCACTCAGTTCATCTGTGGGAAAGATAGGAAAAAGCCATCAACCCACCTCCTTGTAATCACTCAGAGAGAGGACGAGCTGCTAAAAGACTACGTCATCCATTTCAATGCTAAAGCTATCCAGGTCGATGGTTATTTCGACCAAATAGATCTACCCACTATGGTGGCTAATCTTAAACAAGGAAACTTTCTTTTCTCTATTGGTAAGAACTCCCCAAATACCCTTGCCGACCTATTTAACCCAGCTCAAAAATATTTTAATGCCGAGGAGTTCTTTAGTTCACAAAGAGCTACTTGAGGAGAAAACAACTCAGCTAAGAATAGGAAGTAAAGGGAAGAAGGGGAGCCCTCTGCCGCTAACTCTAAAAAAAAAAAAAAAGAGGACGACCAAGATCGAGACCAACATACCAATCGACATCTAGAAAATCGCTTTCATCGATATACTCCCTTGAACACCAAGTCGGAGCAGGTACTTGAGGAAGCTAAGTTGAGCAAGGAAACCTAATGATCAAGCTGAACCAATCAACTAAGCCTGGTAATAAGGCTCATCGGCCAACCCCGACCTACTCGACAAGGGCGATCTCCTTTCTTAAAGGATAAAAGGTGCTCGGGATACTTCTGTTATTTTGTTATCTACTATGCTCTTACATTCTACAATAAAAGAATTTCCCCAGATCAGGGGAATAGAATTTCTTTTAATGATTTCTCGATTATCTGAACTACACGACTGATTATGAGGACTTCCCTCAATGAAAGCGAAGAAAGTCCTTTACTGAGTTCTACAATGAAAGAACCTCCTCGGGTCAGGGGAGGAGAATTTCTTTCAAAATTCAACTATGTAGCATATGCGATCAACTACGAGGGCTTCCCTTAGTATAAGGAAAGTTCCTCCACTATGAATTGTACTATGAAAGAACCTCCCCAAGTTAGGTGATGGGAATTTCTTTTAACTCCCGACTATATGAGTTGTACGATAGACCAAAAGGACTTTCCTCAATTTAAGGGAAGAAAGTCCTTAGTGCTCGGCCTACTATAACGTCTACTATTTGATGGTCGACCTATTAATTCTACCTTGCACGATCTATCACTACATGCATGACTATTGTATTTACTAAGTTATCATACACGACCACCACATATAAAGACAACAAAATCGAGGGACATACATGGAACGAACTGACCTTCTCATACATTAGTTCAAAAGTTAATTCTCGAGCTTATATAGTATTGAGCTCGAAAGTAGGGAGGCTACTGTTATGGGTACAATGGGGTTAAAACAAATGTATAAGACAGATGAGCTAAGCAGCCAGGCTCGATGACTATAGATTGCTTAAGGGCTAAAAAATCACCTCGACTTTTTGTGTCGACCAATGACTTTGGAGGTCGGTCTTATTCGTTGACTTCAAGAGATGACCTCGACCTCAGGTAATTCGGAGGTTGGCCTCGGATACTGACATTAGCCTCAGATACCAATCTCGACCTCGAATACCGACCTCAGCATTGGGTATATACTTCGACCATCAACTCGGAATAGAAATACCTTTACAATATATAAAGATAAGATAAAATTATCATCCGAGATCTTTGTTGAGGATCATGCCGATCGAGGATATTCTTAGAGTTAGAGTTCGACTTCAATACGGGCTCCTCAAATCAACTCAGATACACAAACTGGGTAGAAAGCCTATAAATATACCTGCTGCCATGGGTAAAGATATACAACAAATATTCCGATTCTACTATGCCTATTGTGAGTTAATAAGCCTGACTTAGGCATCGGATGGTCCCCGGCCTTAACCGACGCACCCAGTGCATTCTCTTGTTCTTTATTAATTGCGGGTACTCGTCACCTCCTCGTAGGAGGTGAGGCAGGATTGACTAGATTTCCGTATCAATAACATCCACTCAGTATGTCAGGTGTGTTGCCTCCTGTTCATTCTTAAACTCAAAAATCAGCCTAAATGGCTGGATTTACCTATGACTGTGTTTTTAACAAAGTGCTATCGGTCACTTGCTGCAACTGTCCATCCTCTGAAATTTATGGCCCACCTATTCAATGGACCTACTTTCAACTTTGGACAGGTTATTTTGATGGTGGGCCCCATCTGTTGATCAAGAACATGGTCATTGTGCCACTTTGACATGCTCGCGGGAGTCCACCCCTCTTAATTTCAGCGTGAGTCAGGTGAGTAACGCTCTGCAGTGGGTCGACTTCTCTTATTCGGCAGGATAACCTTAAGCCGATTTCATGAGCAGCACCATAGATTAGCAATGCTAACCCGAGTTCACCGTCGATCAGTGTGAATAACACCTCAGATGTGTCAGCTCAATCTATATATCATGTGTGGGACATTCACTCCATTCATCTCTCCATTACTATCATGAGATCTTCCACACGGCACTCTAGACGACCAGATTCGCATGATTTTTGAGTGTCCACTCCTTGATGATGCACTTCTTAGTGGATCAGATGACATACACAGAATACATTGGCTCCACATAAAATGTAGAAGTATTTCAACGATGATCATATCCCCTTCCCAACTGTTCCCTGTGCCCAACTTGAGGTTTGTATTTGCCAAATTTTTGGGAGACAAGCAGAACATTAGCTTGACTAATGAAGAACAGATTGGACGTCATTAAAACACAATGGCCCGCCTCATATGCCGACATTGGGATGTGAGCCTGTGCCTCCTCACAAGAAGTTTTTGCAGTTAGACTCTCTGTTAGGCCCATTGTGATGTCCATGAGAAATCTACGCTATCTATCTATTTACCCAGCTCATGTCAGTACATGATCAGAAAAAAAATAAAAATTGAGACGGATCTGAAACTCAAGTAGACTACCCTACAAGTAAATAGTGGGGATGGAATGCCTAGTATTTTTAAAACATTAATAGACATACAAAAGTTTTAGATCAATCTACTATTTGTATTTTAAGTTTATCCCATTAGAGTGAACTCATGAATGGTTTTGGATGACATCTAAGCATCATAGTGGCACCGGGAGAATTTACAAGTTTTTTTTTTTTTTTAAAGAACTTTCCTGCATTTCATTCCATGAGACAACATATACAACACAAGGAACATTTGGGATAAAAGGACCTGGCTGAAGCCTATCATAAAAGCAGGAAAAGAAAAGGCAAAGAAAATAAACTGACGGGTCCCCAGGCCTAAACACTAGAAGTCATTGCTAGAGACAAGCCTGATAGCACCCAAACCTACTTTATCCAGGAAGAGGAGACCCCTAATATAAAAAGGAAGATTTGAGAACTTATGGACCAAAGAAGATATTTGACACTTGCTGCCCTTGCAGGCCATACCATCAGCCGACGCGTTTCCTTCCCTGAAAATATGGACAAACTCCACCTGACCTCTGAGCTTAAACCTTTCAATTCTGGACAACTAGTACACCCATTTCCAACCCGGGAGAGAGCACCCGTTTAGAAACGTCACCACTAGCTGGGAGTCAAATTCCACAATAACTTCAGAATAGCCCAAACTGAAGCAGATTGACCGTCCATCATGGACCGCCTGAAGCTCTGCATTGACGTTCAATCTACCCCATAGCCTACCGCAAAAGCGAAAAGGAACTCCCCCTTATCACCTCTACAAACTCCCCCTCCGCCTGACACTCCCGGGTTGCCCCCTAGCAGACCCATCTACGTTAACTTTGGCCTAGCCTAAGCTAGGCTTTGACCACTTAATGATTGAAGGCCGCTCCAATGGCAGGGAAGGAGCAGCAATCCCTAACTTAGAGAGAACCTTGCGGTAAGCCGAGGATTTGGGCCCTGGAGTGCACTTGCTGATAGAGGCCATCCACCATCTGACTTTCGCGATAAGATCTACCACTGAAGGGGCTTTCCCATCATATTTTGCAGAATTTCTGGACTTCCAAATTTCCCAAAGAATAAGACTTGGGACTAGCTTCTGCAAGGTAGAAACCCTACCTCCCAGCGATGGGGCTATCCACTAGTGGCCCAATCTGGCCTCTACCGATTGTGCCCCCATGACAGTGACGCTAAACACCCTACCAAAATAATCCCAACATGTTGCCGCCAGAGTGCTGGAAAGGAATATATTCTGAAGGGACTCTCCTGAATGGCCCTGGGAAGAGGAGGCGACGCAACATACACACTTAGATGCCAACTAGATCCCATGAGCTTGGACAACTTCATCCACGGGGACGACTTTCGACAACACTCTCCAAACTAAAAGTGAGATCCTTGGAGTAACTTCGCATGCCACACCCATTTAGCCCAACCTTTGCGGGGCCTTCTTGATCTACTCATCTCCCAAGCAGATCGAACGGAGAATTCGCCTGAGGAGTTAAAAGGCCAGATGTGGCTATTAAGGCCTTCCAAGTGGCAGAATCCCACCTGAAAAATAAACTCACTATATTCTAAGGGAGATAGTTGAAGGCAGATGATGGAGGGAGAGGGCCACTTAAACCCATAAATTGATTCACATTCAGCGAAATCAAATATGTTGGAATAGCTCTAACCGCTAACTAATCCAAGGGACCTAGGCCCGTCCAGTTGGAGTGCCAAAGGCTGCAATCTCCCTTCCACAGCTTCCATTGCACTTTCCTCTCCAATAGAGGCATCATCGCTCGAATACTCTTCCACAGCAGGGAGGTGAAAGCTGCTGAGTTGCCCAACCCAGTAGGTGAGAGGTCCTGGCCATACTTCGGTTGCATAAGGGACTCTACAAACTCCCTATGTGCTTGAATTTGATTGCCTAGGCTATTTTTAACTTGAGGGCTTTCATGACTTCTGAAAGCTTCCTGAAACCAAGGCTCCTTCCTCTTTGTGTAACGCAATAGCCTTCCAACTCCTCCAATGTAACTTCCTTCTACCTTCAGCCCATCCTTAAAGGAAATTGGTGAAACGGATTTCTTGTAGTGGACCTGCGCAGGGGTATGAGTAACCACTAGCAAATGGACCGGAATACTACCCAGGACGTGCTACACCAAGACTGCCTTCCCCGCTTGGGAGAGGCATCTCGCTTGCCAACCTCTAATACGCCCCTCCACTCTGTCTAGCAAAGGTTGGAACACTTTAGCTTTCAGCATCCCGATGGCTATCGGGACTCCCAGGTATGTTAACCTAGATGAAGTCTTGGAGATCCCAAGGATTCTTTCTATGGACCTGACGCTGGAAGAGGAGAGTTTGTTTGAATAGATAAGCACACTCTTGAGAAGGTTAACTCTTAGCCTAGAAGCAGCTTGAAATGACTCTAGGAAATCCTTGGCAGCCCGGAGAGCCGCCTATCCCCCGTTGAGAAACAAAAGGATATTGTCTGCATGGAAAAGGTGTGAGATCCTGGGACACGCCCCCCTAAGCTTGAAGGGATGGTTGCTTGTGCAGAACCAGGAGTTAATTCCTCTAGTCAGAAGCTACATGTGGCCTACCAACATGTCTCATAAAATTTCACCCCATGTATTAGTTTCCCTAGCTCATGTTAATTAGGACATATCCAAATAAAGAGTCAGAGTAACAACTCAAGTGAACTACATTACATGAAATAGTGGGGAAGATATGCCCACTGTCAGAACTTTTATAGGGGAAACAAAAGTTTTGGATCATGCTAATATTTATGTTTTCTGTTCATCCCAATTAAAATGACTTTATGAACGGTTTGAATGGCATATAAACATCACAGTGGCCTTGGGACAATTTCAATGGTAGGAATTTTCATACCCACAAACATTTTAGTGAGAGACCTTATCTGTATTGTGATTATTGCCTGTGGTGTGATCCATTTAAGTTTTAAATATTCTTCAATTTTAGGCTCATGGCAAAAAAATACTGAGCTGTCTAAAGGATTGATGGCATTGATAAAAGACATACATCATGATGAGCATCATTCCTGCCACCACCTAAGTTTGTAATGGCAAAGGTCATCACACAATCTGGCTCTTTTATAAGGATGGGATTAGGTGCTGTCCTCACTTGCACCAGCTCTGTTCACCTTAATAAATATGATTGGATTTGATTGGATGACAAACAGTTGTCAAACACCAACCCAATCTACACATATTCTACAAAATAACTTTCAAAGGCTCAAGTAAAGACCGAAATAGTGGGGATAATGGTGCACACCTTGATACCCTCACAGGGCCAAGGTGATGTTTATGTCATCCAACCAGTTGATCAGGTCACACAGACAGATGAAAGAAAACACTAATAAAAACTTAATCCAAAACTTCCGCGAGTTCAATCCACATGTTTCCTTTCGTGCTACAATCCCATGCTTTAAAATAAGCTGGCAACATGGATGGACAGCGTGGATAGAATATATGCATAATGGTGGAATCCATGATCTGCCACCAACGATTGGATGACCCAACTTCAACATGATGCTTTTTCTTAGCATTTCTACTTACGAGTGGATGACCCAACTTCAACATAATGCTTTTTCTTTATCATTTCTACCTTTTTTTTACACGTGTTTCCAGCATCAAAAATGACCACTTTTCCACCGGACACGTGTTTCCCGTGTCGAAAATAACCACTTTTCCACCGGACACGTGTTTCCCGTGTCAGAAACAACCGCTTTTCCACGGAATACGTGTTAGCCGTAGTACACGGTTGGAAAGAGGGGAAGAAGTAGACCCAATGAAGGAAATGCAAGGACAGATGGGGGTAAGTGGATGGATCGTCCTTACTCATCCGTACACCTATCACATACATGGTGATGAGCACTACCATATTCCATGACGCAATACCTCCCATACTGCATGAAAATTCAAACCGTCCAAACTGTATGCCGCATTGGGGTGCTGCAGAACTCAGGGCACATTAATATTTAATTTCATAACCATTAATTTATTTAGGCTCTGGATTAGGAGCTCATCCATTTGATAGCATTTTATTAGATGATTGGGATTGTTTGATCAACATGATAACACACGCTATGCCTCGTCACCAGGTCCACTATTCTGGACGGTCCAGAGAGTTAGTCACACGAAAAGAACAAAAAAGAAAGAAAAAGATTATCCCAGCCGTGTCAAATGGGCTGTGGCAAAGAAAAGGAGGTTCTACAGAGAAAATAAAAGGGTGGATTTTGTTTTGCAAAGAATATCTGATTTTGCAAAAGACAAGTAATATTTAAGAATTCGGATCCTCTGCATGTCACTAACAAAAAATTTTAGGGCATGTTTGATTTTCAATGGTGGTGTAAATATCCGTGAAATTTGTCATACACAAGAACGCACGAGATTTTTATGGAGGCATGTTTGCAAGTCAATCTAGGCCGTCCAAAGTGTTGTACTCTTGATGGATGGAGCGTGTCCTGAAAATTACAGCTGATATCAATGTGTGATGTAGAGCGGGTCACGGAAACTTTCACTTCAAGATGGACCAGAGAAGGTCCGATCAAAGGCAGAAGTGATTAGGACCGTCAAAACCTGGTGTATTTTAGACCGTTACTTTGTGACGTAAAATATATGATTTTGGGGTAGAACGAGCTACTGAAGCCAACCAACCCGGCTATGCCGGGTTGCGCAGCCCGGAATTACAAAAAACCCCTGGATCGACGGTCGTTTCCCTGTTTTAATTTTATTTTTACTATAAATAATAAGTTTTAGTTTGATTATAACTCTTCATCGTCGGGCTTTAGGAGTTGCGCCCAACGTGAAAAGAGCTTAGAATAATTAGGAGAACGGTTTGGTGAAGCCAAATAGGACAGTTACTATTTTTGGCCGAAAACCTTGCGCACTAGTAGACATCACGACCGTCTATAAATAGTAAGTTTACTGTTTATAGTAAGTCACGGATTCTAGGAGTTTGAGTTGTGGTTTGATTCTGATTTCTTTCCCATTGCTTGGTACCCATATTTAAAGGGTTGTGAACTCGTTTTTATTCATCAATTAATCAATTTCGAATTTATTAGAATTTATTTCTATTTTCTGCTTTCTTTCCTCGTGGATTCGAGAAGTCTCTGTGAGGAGTCCAGAGAAGCTCCGTGTATTTGAAATAGTTATCCTCTTGAGGAAGACGGTGCTCGACCTCACGTCCTCCCCTGCGTCAGTTTGAGCAAGTCAAGTTCAAGATAGGGTCAACCAATGGCGTGTTCAACTCATTCACAACTTTATGTGTGACCCTTTTTTGTTTTTTTTTCCTTTTCTGTTAGCTTATGCCTAAACAGGTGAAAAATAGCTCAAACGTGAGAAACGGGCGGTCAATTTTGCGTCAAACAAAACCGAAATTAGCCTATATGTGTATTTGAACGCACCCAAGTAGTTTCCCTTCTCACCAGTCTCTCTTCATTTTTTATTTTTTATTTTTTAAATCAAAACATCTCCTGTTACATCATAGTACATTAACATCCATCTCTCGTTTTCAAAAGTGAGAGAGAATCTATACACTGCTAGGCCGACCGCAAAAACCATCTTTATTTAAAAAAATTAGGAAAGGGAGGACGTAAATTAGATAATGAGGCTCTCACCCCATGCAGCGTTGGTGCAGTGACGTGAGGAGATTTGATTGGAGGCCGTCACCTATGCTTTGGGTTTACCCCATTTTTGGGCTCACGTGCTAATATTAACTGGCAAAACAAATCAACGGCTTAGATAAGATATACATCACGGTGGGTGCCACACAGCCATCACATCAGTGTAAAGTAGGGCCCCACATTACTTGTCCGGAGGTAAAATGACACTTCTGCCTTTTTGGGCGGGAAATGCGAAATCATCGTCGATAATCTCCACAGGCCTCCACCACACTCTCCACCAAACTTCTCCTACAACTACCCTGCGACAATCTCTTTCTAACAAATTATTCCTCTGGCGAACCCTTTCTTGTTTTTTGATTACTTAATCTACTATTCTCTGTGACTACTCACCAGTGTTCCGACTACTCTTTTGGCATAAAGATTGAATGGAGAAATATTTAAAAGAACGAAAACCTAAACCAAGACCTTCAATCAAGATTAAACTCTAATTGAGAAACATTCGTATCAGCTGAGAAGCAACACGGTCTATGAATTTTAAGGGTGTGAGTCTGGATCCTCTGTTATCTGGTCAACAGGGATTTCCTGTTACCCTAATGGTTTTTTTTGAGTGGTGACGTGGACCAATGAGGATTAGGGTAACAGGAAATTCTTGTTGACCAGATAACAGAGGATCCCGACTCCGTTAAGTATAATCCAACATCACATATTATTATTATTATTGTTATTATAATATTTTGTGTTGTTAATAACTCTCATGTATTTTAGTAAAGAAAATGGTTTGTCCCACTATGGATTTCGTGAAAGCCCAACCATCAGCAAAGCCCTCTGTTTAGCTCTCGATACATTTGCAATTATTTATTTATTTATTATTATTATTATTATTATTATTTAAAATCTTAAATGCAAACCTTGAAGTAGCACTTACAAACCCAAATAATTTAATCTTTATAATTAAGGATGTACAAGGGACTGAATGAATAAATAAATGGCCCTAATCATTTGATCAAGGGGGGAATTTAGATATATATATATATATATATATATATATATATATATATATATATATATATATATATATATATATATATAAATTTATCCTTGAAAAACATACAGGACATCCCCAAAAGAGAGAACTATGAGAATTAAATATGAATAATTGATAATAGAAAATATAAAAATAAATTGAAATGAAATATAAAACATTACAAAAATGTTATTTAATATTATAAATATATATTAGACCATTTAATCCATAACCCAACCATTAATTTCTAGTTAAATGGTTCCATAGATCATTTTAAACGTTGATGCTCAGATTCGAATTAATCTAACCATCGTAACAACGATGATCCATAGTTAAAGGTCGCTATCCAGATTGTATGGCCCACCCAAGTTTAAGATCGGCCCCATCCACGATTTAGGGTCATAATGAAGCCCTATAGATGGGATGGATGGAGTGGAAACCAACCATCGAATTATAGAGCAAACATTGCGGTTGAGTGTACAACTATGGAGATGCACATTTGCTCAAATAACTTAATCAAATGGTTGGATGGAGAGATACACTATAGCCTGTGAGTTTAATAGCTGAAGAATCATGTGTAGATGACTATTCAGATGCACCTATACTAGTTCATGACCCCTAAAACCACTCTAGGTCAAGTTAGAAGCTATCTGCCCATAAAACAAATTAAAATCAATTTAATCTTTGTTTCAAATTCTGTAATTTATCATTAAGAAACTATAATAAAAAAATAAATTATTATCCTATGTGATCCACTAGTCCATGTAATCCACCCTGAATCCAGGCCCGAGGCTTGGTAAGGACTTATAGATTTAACAGAGGTCTTCGACAGAAAATAGAATAAAATAAAATAAAGAAGATAATAACTAATAATAATGATAATAATAATAATAATAACTAAATATTTATAATATAAAAGCATAAGGTGGATGATATGAGTGGTTCACCCAATGTTTCAAATCAAACTGATACACACACACACACACACACACACACACACACACACACACACACACACATATATATATACACACATATACATATATACATAATATTACAAATTAAATACCTTATTGACTTACGGGTGACCCGTTAGAACCTTCTGGCCGTTGATGGTCAGATGAGAGTTGATTCGACCATCGGATTGATGTACTCAGCGCCTAAAGGCCGTGATTCGACTAGTATGGCCCATCTAAGCATTAGATCTATTTCGTCTCTAGTCAAGATGGCCCAGTTGAGCCCCTGAGCATTTTGGACGGAGGGGATTCCTCAATTTCATTTCTGTGGGCCCCACAACCATTTTGTGTACACCATAGGTGGTGCACTCAAGGTGCACCAGATCTCGGCTCCCAGCACTCGCATGCCAGATTCCGATCCTGGGATCCTACAAGGAGAATTTTCAGTATGATTGTTTTTTGTAATGGAGCATAACCACAAGCATAACCAAGTCACAAAACAACATCACCACATATTCACTATATCAAAACTTTAAGTATAATGCGGAAAGGGAAATACAGGGTAATCAAAAACTCCAAAATAATCTAATGTGCACTCCTGCCTCAGCGTTGCTACGATCCAATGCCACCTGTACGCAACGGTCGTGCATAAGCTTACAAAAGCTTAGAGGGTGGTGTAAGTGTGTGCGCAAGGCAAGTGCCAAGTGTATGATATCAGAGTAATGCGGAAATATGCGGGTTAGTCCACGAATGCAATCCGCTATACCAAAACGATGTGATGCAAGACATGAATGCTATCGGCCATACCAAGGTCATGCAATGCGAGGCCTATGTAGCAAAATGTCATATGCGAGATGCAAAGCAAGCAGGCCAGTCCTCATCAAGTACACATATCAATATAGTTCCTCTCTGGATATCACCGGAGTCTAATACACTTCACACTGATTGCCTCCTTAGCCGCACAGCCTAACGAGCGGAATAGACCTCACTATCCGCCCGACCAATAGTCAAACCTACTCAGCTCATCGATAGTGGAATCATTTGCAAGCTGATCAAACTCAGCTAGCTTACAACCCCTCACTCGAGCGGATAAGGCCACACCCCCTTCTAACCGACCACGATACGGTGAGAGATGCCACCTACTAGTATTCAACACTCGGGCACTCATGTATCCACTCGGTCTAGACGTTGGAGCATCTCCTGGTAACAAAAAGGTTTTGGGACTCTCACCTAATGACATACTAAGTACCCACAGTGCTAGAACCAAGTATTTCCAGTATCCGATACGGCCATCCACGATGTGCCTGTAGAGCCACGACCCTGATGTCATTAGGGTGCACAATGATCATGACACACAAATGCAAGATGCATGAAGCACACTGTCCAGCCATGTAATAAACTTGCTCATACCATACACTCATGTGGATAACTCCTATCTGTGAGTCCCATAAATAATCTGCCTAATGGCACATGCTATGATCAGTCACTACTCATATCAATCATATATATGATGCATATGACATGAGTCATGGAATTATACTAAGCATGTTATAAAGTAATGAATTATCCTTATAACGCAGATGGACTTAGACGGCCTACACACAACAAATATGGGTCTATCAATGGGCCTTAGGGAGAATTACAATGCGGACATTTAACCGACATTAATATTACAATGTGGACGTCAAACCATCATTGCTCCCAAGGCATGGTCCGTTATAAACATCATTATATATACCACGTTAAAATTACACATTGAAATTGACCTATATACATCCCATTTCTTCCAAGGCATGGCCCGTCATAAATATCATTATACAAACCATGGAGGAATCACACATTGCAATGGACCTTAAGTACATCCCGTTGGGCCTCGACCCATTAGGCCTTAAATACATCAAATGGGCCATATCACATGGGCTTTATATTCATCAAGTGGGCTGCATCAATGGGCCGCACCAATGGGCCTTATGTACATTGCAATGGGCCATAACCCATGGGCCTTGAATACATCACAATGGGCCCTCATATGGCAAATGGGCCACATCACCTGGGCCATATGTACATTAAATGGGCCACACCAATGGGCCCCATATGTACATCAAATGGGCCACACCCAAATATAAGTGGTGATAATGATTTCCACCATTAAAATTCCTAAGGCCCACCATAACATATATTTCCCATCTAACCTGTTCATAAATTAACATAGTGATATATGAAGTGGAAACAAATATCAGCTTAATAGAAAACTTGGCCCTTAGGAATTTTGAACGGTGGACGTCATTGTCCACTACTTTCAATGGTAGGGTCTATTGAACTATGGATCTGACTCATTCTTTAGCTCATGCCATGAAATGAGCTTTAAAAATGGATGGACAGTTTGGATGCAGCACATGCATCATGGTGGGTCCCATATGGATGGATGGTGTGGAGAGAAACACATACATCAGTGAGGTCCCACCGTCCAGTGCTGTAGACGATGTGGACAAAACACATACACCATGGTGGGTTCCACCGTCCAATGCCATGGATGGTGTGAATAAAACACATACATCCTTTTGGGTCCCACGTGGGGCCCACCATAACGTATATCTACCATCCAATCTGTTCATAAGGTCACGCAGACCTGGATGCAGAGGAAAAATAAATTTCAAAATGATTCAAAACTTCTCTGACCCAAAAAGGGTTTCAATGGCAGATGTTAAATCAACATTGTTTCTTGTAGTGTGGGCCACCCGAGCTACTTATACGGCTGATTTTTGGGAGGTGCCCCAAAGGGGACCCAATAAATGCAAGGTGTTGATGATCAACACATATCATGATGGGGCCCACGGTTGGGACCCGTGCTCCCTGGCCCATCCGTCAAACGCAAGGGCGCAGCAGAACGCTGCGCGACGTCCTCTGGACGTTGCAGCAGCAGCGCCTGCTTCTGCTATTTATTTTTTTGAAAAAAATATATATATATAGGGTTTTTCACATGTGGGGTCTGCATCAGGTGAATCTGACCCAACCATTAGTTTTTATGGCCCAAGACAGACCCATCAAGCCCAATATTCGACATATTTTGGGGTACAAAAATATCAGGGTGTATTTCAACGGTAAAAACACTGTTTTCAATGCTATGACCCGCCAAATGATTGGCTTGGCTTCATCTTTCGGTTTAACGCCTAAAATGAGTTGGGAAATAGGATGGACGGCTTGGATTGAATTCATACATCAAGGTGGGGCTTGCATGAGCAGCCCACCCAAAAAGGCTTGTTGTTAGCACACCACACCGTCAGTTCAAACTTCACTGTGCAGCCACGTCCAGCGTCCCTAGACGCTAGACAGTTTGGGTAACACATATATAGGGTGGGTCCCACGTGTGGGGACCATGGCTGATGGGTCCCACGTGGTTTGGATGGCCGTGGGGTCCATTTGATGGATGGTTTGGACACCACATATAATCATTAAATGGGCCACAAAATAAAGGAAGAAGAGAGAGAGAGAGTGTGAGACACGTGATGATGGAGGGACCCCGGCACTATGGGCCCTCCTTTGCATGATTTACAACATACATCAAGTGGGTCCCATTACCTATGAACCCACTGATCAAAATCAATGGTGGAGATCCTTCCTCCACCAAAATGAAAGGTCTAGATGACCCTATTCATATGAAGAAAATAAACATCATGATGGGGTCCATGGAAAATGGCCCCATCATGAAATGATCATGAGGATCAAGGTAGGCCATCGACCACACCTAAGGTCCAAAGTGAGATCCATACCATCAATCGGTAGGCCTCACTTGACCCATCATAAATACATGAAAATCTAGCCTATGACACACCTACCGTTTGATCTTCTTGGCCCGATGAAAAGTCGATCTCCTTATATCTCACTTTGATGGTGGAAGATAAGAAATGAATGGCTAGGCTGAAGGTTGTTTTTGGAGAGGAAGTGGGCCACACATAACTCTTTTTCTTCTTAGAAATGCATGGACGTCCACCACTTGCTTGGAATTGTAGGAAAGAGAGAGAGAGAGAGAGAGAGAGAGAGAGAGAGAGAGGGTCGTAGGGGAGAGAGAGTGATGGGTGATGGATGTGAGGTGAGTGATGGGTGAGGTGAGAGACTTGTTGACTTTTGGGGTTTGCTTGACTTGTGGAGAAAGAAAGCATGGGTTGCTCTTGTACTTGACATGAGGTGATTGATTAATGGGACATGATATAGAGATTCTCTTGGGTTTTACAATGCGTGGTGTTTTCCTCGAACTGAGTACGGGCCCACATCTGCTGGCCTGAGTATCGCCTCAGCACGGGAGACATGGCGTCGGAACCGCAGCGACGACGCGGTCGTAAGGATACAAGTCTCAGGTCGAGCCGACTTTGGAATACAGGATATGACTTATGATCATGCGCAAATGCTGATTATAGATCGCGGATTGCCAAAATTCGACAAAAAGGATCGCAAGAGTCTACAGAGCGGTACAGATTAGGATACATGTGGACCCCACTTTGTGGGGTGTGTGTGCACAGCTGGTACAGTCACTGTGCACGGGACCAAAGAGGCCTCGTCAAACGGCCTTGACCCGAGGAATCTCAAGACAGTGAGATTTTCCCCACCAGAGGTGTTCGAAACGCGCGATGCCAGTTTTGGACAATCAGTGGCCCACCACAAAAGTACAAATTCATGATCCAAGCCGTCCATCATAAAGGGACGCTAAAACCAACCCAGATCACGCTGACCTTGCAAATCCATGCACGTTTATGATCACTCAGGGACAGACGCAAGTGTACGAACGTGTTGTGTTTTCTGTCTCTCCATGAGTGGGCCATTGCAATCAAGGCAAGACACTTTGACACAATCCGAACCGTTCATCCTGTAGGACGTAAATACCAGATGTAATTTCATAATCTCCACAAGTTCGCGTATGGGTACGCGCGCACAAACGGCGTCGCAATTGTAACACGCACGCAGCTTTCTTTCAAGAATGGAAAGCACACTAGCTCCCAAAATCACAGCCCTTAAATATGAAAGATCTTAAAAGTTCAATGCATTCATAGGGATTATGGATTTCATAGAAAACCAGCAAATGACACAGATACCGGGTGCATATTACCAGCTAAATTTAGAGCCGTTGCAAAGCCACACAATCTGAACCACCCATTTCAAATCCTACAGTTTAGGATTACTAGAGAAACTCCATATAAAGGATTGGAATTGGATGCATTAGGGTTCCTTCCATTTCATGTAGCGAAAAATTGGCCGCAAGTTTCTCCTTCCTAACCCATTGAAGAAACCTAACTGAAACTTCGATTCGAAGTTTCCCCAAGCTCCCAGGGACTGAGCTAAACCATCTGGAAGGGAGAAGATAGAGAACGAAGGTTCGGCTCATGTTCTGCCATTGATGGCGAATCATCTTCCCCATTCGAAGCTGAACTGGGTTCGGTCTGGTCCAGTCCAGCAACCCTGCTGTCGCATGGGTTCGGTCCACTCCAAACCTTACGAAAGGCCAGGAAGAAAAGGAGAGTGAGAGCATTCGGGAGAGAAAAATAGAAGAGAAGGTGAGGATGGTGGAGAAGAAGGAGAAATGAGGGAGAAAAAGAGAGGCTAGGAGGTGCAGCTACCTGCTGCTACACCGAGTCGAGCAGTGCGGATCGGATCAACCCTGGGTCAGTTACCGCTGCTGTACTTTCAGTGGAGAGAAGGAAAATGAAAGGAGAAAGAAAGAGAGAAGCAAACAGAGAGGAAGGCCGAGCTTGCACCAGTGCCAAGTCAAGCTGAGTCACGGCGTAGAACTGCCCTAAGACCTTATTTTATCGTAATTAGGGCACGATTTAGTTAAGTGCTAAACTGAACAATCAATAGAATTAGCTTGAACTACTTTAAATATGAACTACAGACTCAAAATGTATAGAATCATTAATGATTCATGATCTTGAAACTTAGGATCCATCTCAAAACCCAGTTGCTCTTGGGAGCACCTTGAAACTCCGTATCGGACCTGGACCGCACGTCGAAAGTTCAATTACCACGAAACTATATGATCCTTATTAACCTTGACAACCATCTCAAAAATTAAGTCCTAATAGTATCAACTTGAGCCCGTAACAAAGTGTGTGAGAAATGCGAATATCTTTACAAAACGAATCAAACTTAAGTGAATTGAGTCATTCACTTACAGGCCAAGTCTAAGGATTCAGACAATCTCACCCAATTACACCCTTAGATTAGGAAAAATTTTCAACACATGTCGTACACTTATGGCCTTGATCGAGTACCGGTGATCGTTGAATTGAAACTGATCCGCCATGGTCGATTTGTAAATTCGATTGGACCGAAAACTCACTTGACCTAGATCCAATGTCGAGAGCTTAAGTCCAACCACACGAAGAAAAGAGGCCTCCATGTTTGTCGAAAACAGACACCCTTTGGATATAACCTAAGTATACCTTGGCCCTGGGGCCATTTCCATCAGTCCTGAGCCTATATAAGAGTCTTAAACTCTCTCTCTCTCTCCCTTTACATACGAATTTCTAACCCTAGGTAAGAGAAGAGAAGTAAAGAGAGAAAGTGAGAGAGGGAGTTGGCATTTGTTCCGGGGATTCAATCCCGTCGCTCCACGTGCTTAACCACCCTTCTCGTGTCGCTATTCCGGCGATTCCGATTCCGTTCTTAGATAAGAAAACCTAACCCTATTCTCTGTTATAGGTTGTTGTGGTGCCGTAGACAAAGACTTAGCTTTTAAACTGAGTTCGTTACAAGTCTACTGGTGAAAGGTGGGGACTATAAATGTTTAGGCTATGGTTTCCAAGGCTTTCAATGTCAATTAATGATTTATGACTAACTTGAGTGATACCACATGCGTAGATGCGATGTTTCCCACACTTTACACATATATATGAACTATGTTGAAAATAGTGAAATCCATGTGTTTGTTGATATGCTTGAATGAATATGGAATTATGATTCGTTCTTGCCATGATTATTGGTTGTAAATGCATGATCGTTGTATATGTGGCATCTCCTTGTGAAAGGGTTTGCTATAACATGTGTTTTAACTAAGTTATTATATGTATGTAATATGTGTAGTCTAAGTGTTTGATAAAATGCGTCAATGAGGAAATACTTATTAAAATGCATGTAATGAGGGTGTTGAGATAGGATTCTCAATTCCCTTAACCATGGTTATAGTTTTCCTTTATGTATCCTATACACTACTACGTGCTTTATGGTTGAAATGCATGTGTACGCTAATATGCACACTATGTGTTTGTTGAAATGCTCAAATGAGACTTATATTTGACTTATATTTAAGTTGGTTGCTACATACTGTTTTGGACTAGCACATACGTATTCCTATTATATTTAGAGTGTGTTTAGGACTATGGTATAGTCTAGGTAATTGGTAACAGGTCCTGGATTGGTGGCTAAGGTTGTTTCACCACACCAGACGTGTTCGATGAATCTAAGTTGTACTTGGGTTGTCGACAGTGGTTAGGCCACACAGAGTGCTTACGCACTCCATGTCGATCGGCTCGAAGTACGCTCGTACTAGTCGAGCTCGTCAAGTAACCCGATTGATCCGATGTATGTTCACCATGTATGGACGCTATTGCTTGAACTTAAGGTACCAAACTCACCAGTGGAAACCCTGTTAACCTTAGTACCTCGATCTGCTAAGACTCATGAGCTGGACATGGTGGTATGAGACACCGTGGTTGAGCTGTCGGCCTATGCTGCGGCGACAAGCCTCCCCGTAGTGACCAATGAGCAACACCGCCTCGTGAGACGAATACGGTGGTATGGGACATTGCATTCGAGCTGTCGACCTACACTGATCAGGTGATGAGCCCTTTGTAATGACCTTGAGCATACTCTAAGACTGCGTTGAGGCGATGAGCCTTTTCGTAGCAACTAGAGTATAAACTAGGCCTACAGTGATCAGGTGACGAGCCCTTTGTAGTGACCTAGAACCGCAACATCGTATGAGACTTACTAGGACTGATGACCCTAGAATGGATCATTGTTCGGGAAATGATATAAGGGAGGTACCTTAGCTTCCCAATCCTGCTGTATGAAAAGGTCTAATAAGAACTCGGTAATCATGTTCATGCACCGCATTGCATGTGCCTTTGGCGTTGGAGTTGAGCACTGTGGAAGGGATGCATGCCGCGACCGTGAGATGAAGTTCGCAGAGGGAGTGCAGGCGAGGGCATACATCATTAATACATAACATCCTTGCATTAACCAGAGTACTTAGGAATGCTTGTTGTATTGCTTTATCATTACTGCTTGACTGAATTGATAACATGTTAACCTTTGCTTTATAGCTCCACTGAGTTGATCACTCACTCCCACGTTCTGGGACGGTGCTTTAAACACCAGGTGGCGATGCCTATAAGGTGGAACCAGACTTCAAGGATGATGAGGAGGCATTCTCCTACATGCAGTTATTGGGCGGGTTCATGTGAGTCGTGTCCTGATCGTCGGGGCTACAGGGACACTGACTAGATGCCCTTACACTGTTATTCTGTATTTTGGAGCACACATGTATATTCATTTTGTACATTTTGGGAGTATACATGTATATATTTAACCTGGTAACATGATCACACTTTGGAGACCTACTACAGTTCATATATCTTATACATGTATTATAGTCTTCTGCTTGCAAAACTTACTTGTCTTTGGAGTATGATATGCTGTTTTGGTATAATCCTATTCATGTTTAATGCACTGATACGGAAAACATTTAATCATCATTATCTATGTTGCATAAGTGATGCGTTGGAACTCGGGAGTTGAGCTTCTGCTCGACCCTCGATTTTCAGGGCGTTACAAGTTGGTATCAGAGCATGATTTGGATTAAAATGGACCTGGGTTATGGTAACACGATGCACACTGACGTACTTTGACTTAGGAGGGGGCAATAAAATGTTGAAATGATCGTAAGATCCCAAGTCGACTCGACCGAGTCAAGGAGTTGACTCAGGACTGAGTTAGCTTGCTGGAACAGGAGTTGAGCCACACTCAACTACTGCTGAGGTATAAACTCTCTATCCTCTTGAGTGTAATTTAAATATGATTACTTAATTAGAGATTGTAACTATGAAACTTGTCTTTCTCAAAACCATAACTATAGGATAGATTATAGGTTGGAGTTCATTAGATAGCATAGTTATGACCCTAATTATCATGAATATTGAGCATGAATAGCCATTAGCATGTTACGTATATTAGTATTAGATATAATAAACAAAACTATAATTATTAAACATTTACATTTTATCTACTATCCTTAAATATTATCATGACTAGACTCACTATCGATAACTATTATTATTATCACTAGAAGATATTATCATTTCCCTTATGGGATTAGTCAAATACTTATTAAAATAATTATTAGTGTTAGTCCTTATTGTATTATCATTAGAAAATGTCTAGTTATCATTACTTGTATTATCTAAGAGATTATTAGTCATTATAAAAATGTTAGATAATGTTATATATTTAAATATGAACTTGTGAATTATCATTATTAGTATTGACTAATTAATACTTCTACTATGAATATTAGCTAAGCATAACCACTAGTAAATTATATATACTAATGTTAGTTATGTTAGACAAAAATAAAATAATATCATTATTAGACAATGATGTTTTGCTTTGTCACCCTTAAATATTATCACTGATATTAGATCATGATATTAATTATCATCATAACGATTACTATTATTATGTTAGCTAATATGAATTATAACACCAATGATAATAGTTATTTTCTAATTATTAATTTATGTTGTAATTAATGGTACACTAACTAGAATTTAAATCCTAGAATCTAAAGCCTATAACTAAATCCTAGGATGAAACCTTAATTCTATATTAAAACCCTAAAAGTAATCCAAACCCTAGGTTGCATGAATCTTGACCATAGACACTTAGTAGAACATTGATCTCATGTGCAAATTTCGCAATTCATGGTAGGAGTTGATTCTAAGGGAACACGCATTCTTTAGTAATCACTGGTAGGCGATGCAAATTATAAGGTGATGATTCTTCCTCCTGAGCTTTCCATTTTCTCATTAGCTTAAGTGATAGTTTATTCTTTAATTTTGGTTAATAAGATATCTCCATTCTATAAGTACGTGTGTTAATTGTTGAAATTGATATGCTAGATAACATGCTTAATAATTTGTATACCTTCTCATACTTGTGGATTGCTTATGGAACTTAAGTTGGTACATAATGGAAAACCCCACTTATAAATGTACTCATACTTGGGATATAACTTGGTTGAAGGTAGATAATAGGCCTTCGATCTATTGGTTACTTGAATGATGGTCATTGATGCGGGCCTACCATCCATAGGTTGTCTTGCCTACATGGGTTTTTAAGGATAATCCTTATCGCATGGTTTTGAAAATGGCCCTATGTGGCTTAGTTTTAATAGTCGCCTTATGTGATATTTTGATATTTGCCCCACGTGGTTTTGTTTTGGTATTCTTCCTATATGGGTTTAATGTTTATTTTGTGCAACCATACGATGGTAAACCCCATATATCGTAATATGATTGGCCACTGAGTCGACGGGTTTCCATTAAGCATCCTAAGGTTGAATTCTCATGAACCGGGGATGGTGGTATGTGACCTATGTCCGAGTTGTCGGCCTACACTGGTGACAAGCCCTCGTAGTGACCTTGAGCTTATTTAAATTGGCTGATTGTAATCGGACTAATAATGTCTTAGCTAATCATGCATACATGGCATGCACCAACGTCTATCGCTATCGTAATCATGATGTACATATTTTATTTGCACTGTTCATCATTCTCAGGTCGATGATTGCATGGGTGATGAGCCCACTGTCCGCACGGATGTGCATCCTCGGGGCGTGATTGCATTCACGCATTAATGCATTTAATAAGACTGCATTATGCATTGTTTTGTATGCAAGGTTATGTTTTTGTGACTATTCTTACCTAATGTGGCGGTGTGTAATCTTGAGAAAAATTTACATTGAGTTGGTCACTCATCCATCAAATATATAACCGTATAGGTATCACAGGTGGCCAGACGATATATATGTTCGAACTTGATGTGGAGCAAGGTACAAGTGTCGTGATGTACGACTGCTTTTGCTAAAAAGAGCCGTCACGGTCTTACGACGTACATTTACCTGCTTTTTATTATTCTTCATGTATTGAATCATGAAATTGTTAATGTTGAGGTATTGGTTTGTATAAGTCATTATGGGCGATTCTTGCATATTTAAATGATAATGCAACTTTCCTTTACATTTAATTTGTCCATACTACGCTAATCGCTAACTCTAAATGAATAAACTCGAATATATGTGTGTGTGTGTGTGTATGTGTGTGTGGACTTTGACTCTTTATAGGTTAACACTGTGTTTTTGGGAAACAGGTCGTGTACTCGGTCGAGATACATTAGTGTATTATTAGATAAATGCATTTGTAAATTTTTTTTTTTTTTTACAAATGCAAACCTTGAAGTAGCCTATTTAAGAAATCTTGTTTTAAGTTTTTGTTAAAATTTCCTTCAAATTCTGAATCAAGTGGTCCACCTTCTCCAAAGGCACATAGGTTACCTTAGATTTGACATCTAGGAGACAATTCTAAGGTTCACTAAGATATATCCTTAGCCTTAATAATGGGCCATATGTTGAAGCCCTGTACCCGCAAGGGTGAGGAGAAGAGAACAACGAAGGGGATTAAGGAAAAATAGCTGCAATAATAAAAGGTTGAAAAAGATCTATTAAACGCTTTTCTACCCCTTGAAGGGTTAGACAAATATGAGAATACAGTGAAGCCAGTACTATTCATGTGTATCGAAAATCTTTTCATAGAATCAGAGAAAAATAATTATAATAAAGTTTCTTTAGAATTAGTAAATTATTTAGAAGAATTTAATAGGTACCTGTGGAAGTTGTCAGGTGCAATATAATAAAAGAAGGGATTTTCTCCATAATAAAGGATAATCATCATCAAAATTACAACATATATGGATGCACCTTTTCTGTATAAGTATGTGATTGATGTCGGATCCAAAGAAATGTAATAAATAGAAGAAAAGAAGAAGAACTTTGTGTATAACTTAAATCAAGAGTAGGTCGAATGAAAATAAGAGAGGGAGATAGCTTGGGACTCACTCATCAAAGGAGTTGAAAATCACTCACCTAACAATAGAGGAATTACTCAATTCTCAATGGAGATATATAGCAAGACTCTTCAAATACCTATAGAAAAATACTCTATAATATCTCATCTCATGGAATGACTATTACATATGTAAGAGGGTAATTGCACTTTGAATGTTGGCAATAAATGCAATATGAATATTGGAAAGCTTTTCCTCTCTAATAGTTGGTATCTTCAAAGCCACATTTGAGTATGATATGGTACTCCTTGATATACCAAAAGTTGTATCAATCTCTTCTCTACAAAAAGAACTTGCCCTTAAGTTCGACTTGGTGATTCTTTTTCACATTCTTTTATCGAGATCTTGTAACTCCTCATTGTTGATCAAAGTATCTTCATATCGGGGCTTATTCTTCCACTAGATGAGATATTTAATGTAAGTACATTACCTTGTACTTAGATATTGTCGATAGAATGTTATTAGGCCATGAAAGCATCGTACTTTCGTAACTGATTTTATTGTTGGTCAATCCACACTTACTTTAATCTTTTCTTCATCTACTTTGTACCTCCAGAGGAGATAATATAATACAGAAATAATATATTGTACGTTAACCATGAATGAGTATTTCTTAAGGTTGACATGTAAATTATCTTCACATAATACACAAAGTCGATAGTTTTCAAGTACTCAAGAAGCAACTAAAACTTTACGAATAACAAGACTTTCACCTTCATTCAATTTAATTATTTTATCAAGCACTTCATAAGCATCTTTATCATAAATTGATCATTATCATTAAATTCCATAGGGTCTTTGTTCACTTCACATTCATTTTCTTTGGTAATTTCATCAAACATTTTATGGGTATCTTCGTCATCAATCGGCTCATCATCAACAAATTTCATATAGTCTTCATTCACTTCACGTAGATTCATTTAGTTCAATCATTTCATCAAACACTTCTTGGATATCTTTATCATAAATTGGGTCATCATCATCAAATTTCATATGTTTTTAGTTCAACTCACCTTCATTTGGTCTAATCATTTCATCAAACATTTCACGAGCATCTTTATCCTAAGTCGGAATATTTGTGAAGACTTGTTGGGAAGTCTTCGTAAACCTCCTCCATCATGTACTTTAAATAGTTGTTGTCATGCTTAATTCTTTAATTTATTCATGAAAGTTAACATCTTGAATTGAAGTCATTTGTTCGACCTAGTTTTCTCTTCCTCTTGTCCTAAGAAATCAAGTCCAATCCAATAATCAAACTTACTTTGATACCAAATGATGCAAGATCCAAAGAAATATAATAAAAAGAAGGAAATAAGAAGAACTTTATTGCTATAACTTGAATCAAGAGTACATAGGTCGATGAGAATAAGAGAATGGGAGCTTCAGGTCTCATTCACCTAAGGGGCTGAGGAATTACTCATCTGATAAGAGAGGGAAATTCTTCAAAGGATGGAATCCTGTTTCTCTAACTTTATATGGGGCTGGCATGAAGGGAACAAGAAGTGTCATTGGATCAGGTGAGAAAACATTTTCAGGCCTACGGAGGAGGGTTGCCTTGGAATTAGAAAACTTAAAGATGTGATAGTAGAGCTCAGAATAAAGATGGCATGGTCGGTCAAAATAGGATGCAGCAGTAGTCTGTGGGCTAACTACGTCACAACTAGGTATGGGCTCACCTCCAATCTTTCGGATGTCGTCTCCAGATCTTCTTTCTCTCCTTTCTGAAAACACATCTTGTCCCTTCTCCCGGTTCTTGAGAACCATGTACAATGGAAGGAGGGAAGGGGCCACATTAATCTCTGGCAAGAAAACTAGACAGGTCTCGGTCGGTTATCAGACTGCGTTCAGCAGCCTATTCCTGGCGATCTTCTTCCGCTATAAGTCGGCAACATTCTCTCCCCCGGTGGTTTAATCCAGTCCTCGCCAGCTGCGGCTTTACTCCCAGAGTTTGTCCAGGAACACATCTGTAAGGCAAGCATTTGCACGTCAAACCAAACTGATCAGTGCATATGGCCACTTAACCATTCAGGAAAGTTCTCCATCAAGATTGGCTCGACGGTTTATAGATCCTCCGAGCAGACCTTCGACTGGGCGAAGCGGATTTGGCATCTAAACATCCCCCTCAAGGTATTAATTTTTCTGTGGAGACTCTTCCTGCGGGCTATCCCCACAGATGATAGGATTCAGTTGTGCGGGATTAGCCTCGCCTCCAGGTGTATCTATTGCAACAGTGACCACGATTTTTCTCCACAACCTAAGACAATAGAGCACCTTTTCATCATAGGGGCAATCGCGTCCAAAGTGTGGAAGGAGTTTAGTGAAATATTCAGCATCAAGCTCGTTGTCTCCTCCTCCATTGTCAACCAGATTATATTCTGGTGGAACTCTTTTCAGCCTGGCAGCAGATCTTCCATAATCTGCCACACCACTCCACTTTTTATTGTTTGGGAAATCTGGAAGATGAGAAATTTGGCCAGGTATGAAGGTACCAACTCGGGCAGCAGCAAGGTGATTAGCCAGGTCAAATGGCTCCTTAGCAATATCTTTAAAGACTCCCCGCTTTTCAATTCAATAGCCTCGTGCCTTGGTTTGCCCTATTCCCCGTCTTCGGCCAAAAGATGTCATGTGGTTAAATGGACTAGGCCACCTGAGGGCTGGGTGAAGTTAAATATTGATGGGGCACATCTGCAAATCCAGGCTCGTCTGGGGGCGGCGACATATGCAGGAACTCTAATGGCGACTTGATTTTTGCTTTTCATTCGGGATATGGTCAGGATACTAATAACAGGGCGGAATTTCAGGCCCTTCATGATGTAATGGTGTTCACTATCTAGCAGGGACTGAACAACGTGAACATTGAATCGGATTCTTCTTTTGTGGTAAACGCCATCAATGGAGTCTCCCAACTGCATTGGAAATGGGACTACTGGTTGTGGAGAATTAAAGGGCTGCAGAAGAAAGCCAACTTCTCTTTCTATCGGATCCCCTGAAAGATCAATGGGCCGGCGGATGGGCTTGCGAGAGCGGGAGCTGCCAACCAATCCTCACTCTGGACCGACAATATGGCATCCCTTCCAAGGCTGATTAGGGGCCTTTGTTTTTTGGACAAAGCCAAGATTGGTGCCTTAAGGGACTTCTGACTAGCGGTTTTTTCTCGTCTTTTTTTTCCCACTTGTATAGCGATATGATAGGTGGTCAGGGAATAAGAGAATGGGAGCTTCAGGTCTCATTCACCTAAGGGGCTGAGGAATTACTCATCTGATAAGAGAGGGATCACTCAAGTCTCAATGGAGATAGTAAGGTTCTCACATATACTTGTAGAAAATAACTCTAAAATGCCCTCTCTCATGGAATGACTACTACATACATAAGAGAATAAATGCATTTTGAATATTGGTAATAAATATACTTTAAATGTTGGAGAGCTTCTCCTTTTTCACCATCGGTATCTTTAAAGCCATACTTGAGTATGATATGGTGTTTCTTGGTATACAAAGGGTTTCATCGATAATCATGTCTTATTTGACATTCATTACATTTTTGTTATCATATTTCTCAATTGTCATAATTTATGATTAATGCATCTTTGCAATAGACATGCGAACTTGAGCAAATACATGCTCTATCAAGTAGTGATGGCTAGGCCAAGAGAAGTGAAGCCCTCCAAATTTCATCCATTTTCAATTGGGTATCTTTAAAGTGTCATAGTATGACCAAGCGAGGGTCTTTAATTGTATGCTAAGTCCAAATCTATTTAACCCTTTTTTGACATGCATTATATGCTTTCATAGTTATCTAGAGGAAGAGACGTGCATTATGACACAACATGTTGTTGATGTCTTAAATCTATCAATAACATAGTAGATGTCGATGCCATCGATATGTGCTCCATCCCATCGAAAAAATCTAGAAAATCTATGTTGGTTGCTAGAACGTTTTAGTGTTTCTCTCGATGTCATCAAAGTAAGATCAATGTCATTGACAGATCCTCGATGGGTTGTAAATTCCATCAAAGGTCACATCGAAGATGTGCACATAATTCCGTAAGTGCGCGATTTGTTTCCTATTCCGGTTGTGATAGTTTATATATCGAGTATAATCAGGATTTGGGAATGAAAGATGTGTGTTAGGGCTTTCTAATTCATTCTTAAGGGTTCAAGGGCATAGTTAAGGTTTGAGGAAGGAGATTCGAGGCTTGTTCGAATCAAAATGACTCTATCTCTTGTCATTTCTGCTTTCATAGTGCATTACTTGTCACTAATTTGTGCCATTGTTTTTTCTCGTAAGGATTTTTTCATGTAAAATTTGGATTGTTCTTGTTTGGACTTGGTTGTGCGATTGTATGTACTTTGCTTGATTCATTTTTGTATGCTTCCGCAGTTCCTCAACAAGTGGCATCAAAACTAACATTGGGAAGAATATCGAATATTAAAGCAAGGTATCAATGACATTTAACTCGAAGTTCGATGTAAAAAAATACTTCGGTAAAAATAATTTTGAATTATGGAAAGTTAAGATGAATAATATCCTAATTCGGTAAGGATTAGACAAAGCTCTCATTAAAAAGTAATTGGAATCTTTGACAGAAGAAGAATGGAATAAGATGTATAAAAAAGCTAGAATCTCTATCCAATTATGTTTGACAGATGAGGTCCTCTATAATGTCATGAGAGAGAAAACTACAGTAGGTACATGGAAGATATTAGAGAATATATATGCGCATAAATCTCTTGAGAATTGCTTGTACTTGAAGCTACACTTGTTCAATCCGAAGATAGCGGAGGAGGCTAACATTGAGGACCACATTAGTAACTTTAATAGGTTGATTTGTAAATTGTTGGATATGGAAGAGACGATGAAAGATAAATGCGATGGTTGAAAAATATTTAAGGAAAATGTGAAAGTGTTGAGGACATATAACAGTGGAGAATTCACTTATGGAGAATTTAATTAGTATTATAAGGATAAAGGGATCACTAAGCATAACACAATGCACCATATAACAAAACAAAATGGTGTGGCTAAGCGGATGAATCAGATTATCTTAGAGAGGGCTCAATGCATTATCAATAATGCTGGGTGAGGCAAGGAATTATAAATTGATGTCGTTAACATGGTTTGTTACTTGGTAAATCGATTCACTTGTACGACCATTTAATGTAAAATTCTAAATGAAGTATGAAGTGATTAGTAAGTAGACTACTTGGGACAACGTACATTTGATTGCGATGCTTACTCTCACGTATCGTCATTGAGAGAGATAAGCTGGACCAAATGACTAAAATGTACATTTTTATCAGCTATGGTGGTGGTGTGAAAAGGCACATGTTATATAATCGGGCCACATGAAAAATCATCCTTAGTTATGACGTCAAATTCGATGAAGGATCTTTTTTCCGTAAAGATGAGTGCAAGTAAGTCGAAAAGTTGGTTGTGGACATTCAGTTAGACAAAAATGAGAAATAGGTTGATACTGAGACTTAGATATTAAGTGTTAAATAGTGTATATTTTTTTCTTATTATGCATTGATTTTATAAGCATAAATGCACTTAATCTATCTAATTACGTATGTTTTCCTATGCGAGGTGATTTTGAGAGTTAAGATGAAAATGATACTTAAAGAAAATTTTAATGGTTAAAGAATGACCAAAAGAACATTTAGAGATTTTGAGGTGTTGAATGAAGAATTCAAATGCAAAATATCTAAGAAAATCAAGTGCAAAGAAGAGAGAAAAGACTAACTGAATCACAAAGTCCTACAATAGAATAAACAGACTGTTCGGTCCCACCTAAGGTCAGTTCAGTTCGACCGAATGTGCACAGAACAATCCAACAAGAAAATATGAGTATTGTGATTGTTTCCTGTGCTTTGATCGATTTAAGTTTTAGATATGCTTATATTTTAGGCTTATGAAAAAAAAAATGAGCTGTCTAAAGGATGGATGACATTGATAAAAGACATACATCATGATGAGTCCCATTCCTTCCACCACCTTATAAGTTTGTAATAGCAAAGGTCATCACACAATCCGCCCCTTTTATAAGGATGGGATTAGGTATTGCCCATTTAGACTAGCTCTGTTCACCTTAATATGATGGGATTTGATTGGACGATAAATAGTTGTCAAAGATCGACCCAATCTACATGCATTCTACAAAATAACTTTCAAAAGCTCATGGTAAACCACACTACACCGGAAGAGTGGGGATAATGGTGCACACCTTAAAACCTTCCTACGGCCACGGTGATGTTTATGCCATCAAACATGTTGATCAAGTCACACAAACCGTTGAAAGAAAACACAAATACCAGCTTAATCCAAAACTTACGTGAGTTTAATCCCCATGCTTCCAGTAGTGTTTCGGTGTTTCAATGTTGAGCTCGTGCTTTAAATTAAGCTGGAAACATATATATGAAAAAAATACATTCATCATGGAAGAACCCATGCGGCCACCAACACATGGATGAACCAAAGTTCAACATAATGCTTTTTCTCGTAGCATCTATAGTTTTTTTTTTTTTTACACGTGTTTCCTATGTCAGAAATGACCACTTTTCCACCGCACACGTGTTTCCTGTGTCAGAAATGACCGCTTTTCCACCGCACACGTGTTTCGCATGTCAGAAATGACCACTTTTCCACCCCACACGTGTTTCTCATGTCATTTCACCCGTGGTACACTGTTGGCAAGAGGGGAAGAAGTGGACCCAAGGAAGGAAATGAAAGGACGGACTAGGGGTCACTGGATGGACGGTCCTTACTCACCTGTACACCAATCACATACATGGTGATGAGGAGCACTACCATATTCCATGGACGCAATACCTCCCATACTGCATGAAAATCCAGACCGTCCAAATTGTATGCTACAGAACTCAGGGCAGATTAATTATTTAATTTCATAACCATTTTATTTAGCCTTTTGGATTAGGAGCCCATCCATTTGATAGCCTTCTATGAAATGGTTGGGATTGTTTTATGAACATGAACTATGCCTCGTCACCAGTGGTCCACTATTCTGGAAGGCCCCGAGAGTCAGTCACACGGACAGAATAAAAAAAAAAAAAAGAAAAAGATTATCCCAGCCCGTGTCAAATGGGCTGTAGCGAAGAATAGAAGGTTCTGCAAAGAAAATAAAAAGATGGATTTTGTTTTGCAAAGAATATCTGATTTTGCAAAAGACAAGTAATACACGAGAAGTAACGCGGCAAAATAGTGATTCCAATTCTGCAAAAATAAGCCCCGTGAATGAATATACTGATTTTCATGCCAAGCAAAGGATCCGGATTCAATATACAAAGGTTGTGGCCCCACTAGACAGACAAATGCCTATATAGGTGAAAAATAGCTCAAAAGTGGGTGCCACGCAGCCTTCACACCAGTGTAAAGTAGGCCCCACATCATTTGTCCGAAGGCCAAATGTCACTTTCGCCTTTCGGGTGGGAAATCCGAAATCATCGTCGATAATCTGGGTAGGCCTCGACCAGACTCTCCACCAAACTTCTTCATGGCGTGCATTTTGACTACTTATTCTGACAAATTCTTACTCTAGCAAATCCTTTCTTCTTTTTATGAATCCTTTCTTCTTTTATGATTATTAGTTTATTAGTTCTAAATTTGTGATCAAGATGACATATGGCATCTCTTCGTGACTACTCACCAGCGTTCCCACTACTCTTTTAGGTCTAAAGACTCGATGGAGAAATAAAGAACCGAAATGCCTAAACCAAGACCTTTAATCAAGGTTAAACTCTAATTGAGAAACATTCGTCTCAACTGAGAAGCAGCGCGGTCTATGAAATTTAAGGGTGTGAGGGTTGAGGATTCAAGCTTTAGCTTGCTATGAAAGGGCAGAGTACAAACTACGATTGCAGCTTTGTACAAATTGTGGTCATAGTCTATACAATTCCTTTTATTTATTTATGTATTGTATTTTATTATTTTTATTATTTTTGTACTGCTAATAACTCTCATTTATAGTAATGAAAATGTTGTTGATGTCTTAAATCTTTCAGCAATAGGGTCTGTCGATGCCATAGACAGACCATTCGATGCCATCGATAAACCATTTGATGTTATCGAGAGTTATTCGATGCCATCGACAGCTGCTTGATGCCATCAAGAAAATTAAAAAATCTCATGTTGATTGGTGGACATTTTAGTTGTCATGCTCGATGACATCGAAGGGGGTCTAACGCCATTAACATGTTGTCGTTGGAACATTTTGGTATTTTCTCAAAGCCATCAACAATCTGTTGATGCCATCGAAGTTGTCATCGAACGTGCGGACGGAATTATGCAGAGTTGCATAAGTGTGAGATTTGTTTCCTATTTCGATTGTGATTCTCATAAAGGCTATATATATATATATATATATATATATATATATATATATATATATATATATATATATATATATATATATATATATGCGTGTGTGTGGGGTGTAATCGGGAATAGGGTGTATCTTAAAGCTTTCTAATTCGTTTCAAAATGGTTTCAAGGGCTTGTAAGGGAGATTCGAGACTTGTTCAAATCGAGTAATCTTTATCACTTGTAATTTTCTACTTTTATAGTGCATTACTGTCGCTTTGTTTCATTGTTTTTTTTTTTCTTAGAAAATTTTTCTACCTTAAAACTGGATTACTATCCACGGGATTTTGCTCCATACATTCGTTGTTTGCCATCGACCCGTGGGGACTCCTCGCTCTGATACCAATTGGCACAGGGATGAACGTGACGAGGTCGATCACTGTCTTCCTCAAGGATAACTACTCCAAATCCATGGAGCTTCTTTGGACTCCTCACAAAGACTTCTCGAATCCACGAGGAAAAAACAAGAAAAATAGAAAATAAATTCTATAAAATTCATAATTTGATTGATAAATGAAATAAATGAGTTCACAACCCTTTAAATAGGGATACTAAACCATGAGAGAAGTTTCAGAATCAAACTACAACTAAAACTCCTAGAAATCGCAACTTACTATAAATAGTAAACTTATTATTTATACATGGTCGTGATGTCTACTAGTGCGCATGGTTTTCAGCGAAAAATAGTAAGTGTCCTATTTGGCTAAACCATGATGTTCTCCTAGTTATTCTAAGCACTTTTCATTTTGGGCGCAACTCCTAAAACCCAACGGATGAAAAGTTATACTGAAACTAAAACTTACTATAAATAGTAAAAAAAAAAATTAAAACGGGAATTCAACTGTTGATCTAGTGGTATTTTGTAAATTCAGTGTGGGCAACCCAACATAGTAGGTTGGGTGGCTAAAGTAGCTCATCTTACCCCAAAATCATACATGGTACGTCGAACAACTCATTCGTGATTGCGAGATACGCCTGACTTGAGGTTTGATGTTCTGAATCACTTATGTCGTCGACTGGACCTTTTCTGATCCATCTTGGCCATAAAACTGTCCGCGACTCGCTCTACATCAGTATCATAGCTTAAGGTTGGGGTGCAATTTGAATATGAAAGCATAGTATCAATAGCTTCTAAACCTAAGTTCGATGTTGAGAAATATTCCGAAAAAAATAATTTTGAACTATGAAAGGTTAAGATGATCGATCTCCTAGTTCAGTAAGGATTGGACGATGCACTCCTTGAGAAGTGACCAAAAACTATGATAAGCGATTAATGAAACAAGATGGATAAGAAAGCGAGAATCTTTATCCAATTTTGCCTAAATGATGAAGTCTTTTACAATTTCAAAAAACTACAGCAAGTATATAGGTGAAATTAAAGGACATCTATGTGAAGAAATCTCTTAAGAAACGCCTATACATGAAGCTTCAGTTGTTCAATCTAAAGATGGTAGATGGGGCTGATGTTGAGGCCCACATTAGTAACTTTAATAAGATTATTTGTTAATTGCTGGATGTAGAGGAAACCATGAAAAATGAATATCAGACATACATCCCTTTAAATTCTCTCCTGGCTTCGTATGCATCATTTAAGGACTCGTTGTGTACTGGTAAATCGACCATTAACGTCGATACCATTATCTCAGCCCTTCAAGGAAATGCGATGGGAAATAAAAGCGGTGAGTGGGCACCTTTATTGATGCATTGGTTACAAAGGGACGAAATTCTGAGCGGGAAGTGAATCTTTTCAATCGAGGTTTAAATCCAAAGGTAAGGGCAACGGTAAGTTAAAGTGCTAAAATTGTGGGATGTTAGGGCACATAAAGAAGGATTGTAAAAATCCTAAAGTAAGAAAAGAGCATTCAGAGGCTTCTTCTAGGGAGGCTAACACTGTAGAGTATGATAAAGGTACGAGTGGAAGTGCTGTGTTGTTAGTGTCCATGGTTGGATACTTATATGATGATCGTAAATATGAGTGAATTTTAAATACCAGGGCATCATATCACATGACTCATCATCGAAATTGGTACATCGGTTACAGAGATTGCGATGGTGGCTAGGTATTTATGAACAATGATAACGCATGTAGTGTGGTAGGTGTTGGATGGGTGCACATCAAAATGTTTGATGACATGAACCGTACCTTGACCGAGGTGAGACACGTTCCTGATATGAGGAAGAACTTGATATCTCTTGGAGCACTTGAGGCGCTTATATGCAAGTTTACTGGCTTTGATCATGTCCTTAAAGTTTTTAAAGGGGCACTCGTTGTTATGAAAGCATAGAGGAGCGGGAACCTTTACAAGTTGATCAAAAGCGCTTCATTGAGTGAAGCTGCAATGACTATAGCAGATTCCACGTCTGCACGTATGTGGCATGCACGTCTGGGCCACATGAGTGAGTGGGGTATGAAGGTACTTTCTGATTAATGTTTAATTCTAGTTTTTAAAGTCTTTGATTTAAATATATACGAGCATTATATATATGGTAAACATGCAAGACTATCCTTTAAGCCTGGTAAACATGTATGAAAGGGTGTTCTTGATTATATGCATTCTGATGTATGAGGGTCGTTGCCCATGGTTTCTGCCGGAGGGTCGTCTTGGTTCGTCACATTCATTGATGACCACTCCAAGAAAGTGTGGGTTTATTTCATGAAAAATAAATCTGATATTTTCAAAATTTTCAAGTAATGAAAATCAATGGTGGAAAAGAAGTAAGGGAGAAAGGTGAAAATTCTAAGGACAGATAACAATGAAGAATTTACTTCAGGGGAATTTAATTAATACCGCAAGGATGAAGTGATCGTGAGGCACAACACAGTGTACCACACACCAGAGCAAAACGGTGTGGTTGAGTGTATGAATCAAACTCTCTTAGAGAGGGCCCGATGTATGCTTAGTAACACTGGGCTGGGCAAGGAATTGTGGACTGAGGCTATTAATATGGCTTGTTACTTGGTGAATCGGTCCCCTTCTATGACCATTGATTGCAAACTTCCAAAGGAAGTATTGAGTGGTCAAAGTTTAGACTACTTAGGATTGTGTGTGTTTGGTTATGAAGATTACTCTCATGTACCATCAATTGAAAGAGATAAACTAGACCAAAGAGCCAAAAAGTATATCTTTGTTGGTTATGGTAGTAGTGTGAAGGGGTATAAGTTGTATGATCAGGTCACGCGAAAAATCATTATTAGTCGCGACTTCAAATTCGACGAAGGGTTCTTATTCCATAAGAATGAGCAAAATGAACCAGAAAGGCTGGTTGTGAAAGTTCAGGTTGACACAGAGAAGAGACACAAACTGAGACAGATACGCAGATAGAGGTACAAGAGTACGTGGAACAACCACATATGAGAGGAAATCTATCGTGAGATCACAGGTTACCGGCGAGATATAAGGATAACTCTAATGTCACATATGCCCTCATTACAAATGAGGAGGATCTGTCTACTATTCAGGAGGCTCTTTATGAGCTTGATGTTGAAAAGTGAAAAACTGTGATGGATAATGAGATGAACTCCTTTTATAAGAATGAGACGTGGGAGCTGGTGGAGCTTCCCAACGGCCGAAAAGCGATCGGGTGTAGGTGGATCGTTAATATAAAACAGGATAGGTACAAATCAAGGTTGGTGGCGAAGGGATACGATTAAAGGGAAGGTGTCGACTTCATTGAGATCTTCACACCTATGGTAAAGGAAGTATCTATCAAATTTGTATTGGCGTTGGTTACCCAAGAACATCTCGAGCTAGAGCAAATGTATATGAAGACTGTCTTCCTAAATGGGGAATTGGAAGAGCAAATCTACATGAAGCAACTAGAAGGTTACAAGGGATAGAGAATAAGTTTGCATGTTGAATAAGTCATTGTATGGCCTGACACAGTCACTTATGCAGTGGTATAGAAAGTTTGATTCTTTCATGGTGAGTTGGAGGTTTACTATGAGTGAGTATGATCATTGTGTCTATTTCAAGACAATGAGTAATGAGAAATTTATTATTCTGGTGTTATATGTTAATGACATGTTGATCGTCAGTCATAACATGTTTGAGATCAACTTACTGAAGACTCAGTTATCAAGGACGTTTGAGATGAAAGATCTGGGGGATGCAAGAAGGGTTCTCAATATTGATATATACAGAGACAGGAAGAGGAACAAACTATAGTTATCTCAGGTATTGAGGCATAAATCCTAGGAACCCAAACCCTAAACCCTAACCTAATAATAGAACCTACACCACTACCAATCACTAATAGTGAAAATGAGACCCATCTAAACCTTGAACTCAACAAATATTTGACCGTAGATAAATAATCAACTGACTAAAATGATCTAGCGGTGTAGATCTCACCAATCATCATGTGGGACCCATTTTTGAGCCGCATTTGTACACAGATCTGTGTGCACCCCTGTGGATGGTGTGTTCCACACAGCATCTCCTGCTAATATGGGTCATGGCGACAACGTTCAGGCAAGCAAAACAAACAAAAGAAAAGACACACCCTGGTGGGAGTCATGAACCTAATGGTGCACCAATGCATTGGTGGGCACTTGCCTGGCCTGAGTTGAGTCAAGACTCAGCTGAGTTGGAATTCACTCAGTCGAGTCACACTGGCATATCTATCCGTTTGAAGCAATCAGAAAGCATCCACGCTCGTGGTGGATTCCTAGTCACGCCAGCCCAATCCGGAAATATCTCCGCCTGCAACAGGGAGCGGAAAGAATCTTCCCATTTATGGGAAAACCCATCTCAGCTGATCGAAAGCTTCTAGAAACCTCTCACAAGCAGATCCAGGACGTTGGCTCTAGGGCTGCTAAAGATCTTGTAACTTGCTGAGAAATTACCGATACAATAACGAGATATTGAAGAGGCGCAACGGTCTTCGGCAGGGACAGGTTGTTCTAATCAGCGACTCTCCTTGCACCGTGAGATGGGCCCCGCATTACTGTTAGGACATATCAGGACCATCCAAACGGCCCTGATCTGTGAATAAACCATCCCACGTGAAAACACCATTAACAGTCTATCATCTTCCCCAATCTGGCCGTTGGGCCCACATCCTATAAATCTATTCCTTTCACACATCCAGACCGTTCATCATGTGACCCACCACACTTAAATCCCATCAGGATCGATCTTATAAACCCGTACGCTAGATCTAATACATGGAGTGGCCCTGATGACATGCCATTCTCGGCTAAACCGTTTTACTTCCAGGCTAATCTCCGTGATTAGCTGTGGAACTCCCCAGAAATAGAATGGCTATAAAGAGCCGGATATTAAGGCATTTTTCAAGGAAAAGAAAAGAATAGAAAGAGGGAAATGAATAGAGAGAAAGAGAGAAAGAGAGAATGTGGGAGCACCGCTGGAACCAGTGGCTGGCTACTGCCGCAACTCGACTCGGTGGCCGCTGTTAGCTGGTTAGCGTCGGATTCTGACCCACCTTACCATCAGAAGAGAAGAGAGGGTGGGGGACGAGAAGGTGCAGAGAAGAAGAGACTTGAAGCAGGCGCCGCTGGCATACACCCGACTCGGTTCACACTAGCCAAGCCAACTCGCCGATTCTCCCTCATCTCGTTTACGGCAGATGGAAAGCTCTCCAAGACCGCACTTCTGCTCCATTAACACCATCAGTAAGATCTCAAATGGAAGTTCATATCACCCATTCGGTTCGATGACCCGACCGGATCCCTGTGCAGATTCAACGACTCGAACTGATTCCGTGACCTGGTCGAAAAAGGACGGTCCAAAACCGTCTCAAATGACCAAAAAGGACGGTCCATGGACCGTCGCATGGGCCATCATATTTTGACGTGTCGTATAACTTAAAGGAGTTGAAAACCATCATTCTTATTGAAAAAAAGGACGGTCATGGACCGTCCTTAAAGGATGGCCATGGACCGTCCTTAAAAAGGACGGCCATGGATCGTCACTTATGAGCCTTCAAAGGACGACCATGGACCGTCCTTAAAAACGGTCATGGACCGTCTCTTAAAACCCTTCAAAGGACGGTTATGGACCGTCCTTAAAAAGGATTGCTATGGACCGTCTCTTATGAGCCTTCAAAGGACAGTTACGGTCCGTCCTTTAAAAGGATGGTCATGGACCGTCCTTAAAACGGACTGCTATGGATCGTCTCTTATGAGCCTTCAAAGGACATTTTCAAATTTAAGATGGTAAATATATACCTATTACAATATATTTCATCGTATTCTTCCTGATATACACCTATTATATAATATATTTCATCATATTCACATTCACATCCATCTAAACCCAAACTACGTAATCTATCTAAACATAAACTACATTCATCCAAACATAACCTACATTCATCCAAACATAAACAATCTTATCCACATTACATTCATCCATGCATAAATACATATAAGTTTAACATCATAAATAAAAAAAAAAGGAAAAAAATCAGCAACAAAAAAAAAATTCAACCAACAAAACATTATAATTCAGAATCATGAAGAATTGCAGAAACTTCTTCTAAAAAAGTGGGCACTTTTTTAAAATAAAGTTTAGGTTATAGGTTTAGGTTTAGGTTATAGGGGTTTAGGTTATAGGGAGTTGAGATCAGGATTAGGTTTTAGGTTTAGGTTTAGGTTATAAGCTATAGGTTTAGGGAATTGAGAATAGGTTAAGGTTTAGGTTTAGGAAATCGGGTTCGGGTTCGGGATTGGGTTTAGGTTTGGGTTTTCAAGTTTAGGTTTAGGTTTAGGTTAGGGAGTTGAGATTAGGATTAGGTGTAGGTTTAGGTTTAGGGATTTGAGAATACATTTAGGTTTTAGGTTTTGGTTTAGGTTATAGGTTATAGGTTTAGGTTTAGGTTTAGGTTTAGGTTTAGGTTTAGGTTTAGGTTTAGGTTTAGGTTAAGGTTTAGGTTTAGGATAAGGTTTAGGCTTAGGTTTAGGTTTAGGTTATAAGCTATAGGTTTAGGGAATTGAGAATAGGTTAAGGTTTAGGTTTAGGAAATCGGGTTTGGGTTCGGGATCGGGTTTAGGTTTGGGTTTTCAAGTTTAGGTTAGGGAGTTGAGATTAGGATTAGGTGTAGGTTTAGGTTTAGGGATTTGAGAATACATTTAGGTTTTAGGTTTAGGTTTAGGTTATAGGTTATAGGTTTAGGTTTAGGTTTAGGTTTAGGTTTAGGTTATAAGCTATAGGTTTAGGGAATTGAGAATAGGTTAAGGTTTAGGTTTAGGAAATCAGGTTTAGGTTCGGGATCCGGTTTAGTTTTGGGATTTCAAGTTTAAGTTTAGGTTTAGGTTAGGAAGTTAAGATTAGGATTAGGTGTAGGTTTAGGTTTAAGAATTTGAGAATACATTTAGGTTTTAGGTTTAGGTTTAGGTTTAGGTTATAGGTTACAGGTTTAGGTTTAGGTTTAGGTTATAAGATATAGGTTTATGGAGTTGAGAATAGGTTAAGGTTTAGGTTTAGGAAATCGGGTTCGGGTTCGGGATCGGGTTTAGGTTTGGATTTTCAAGTTTAGGTTTAGGTTTAGGTTAGGGAGTTGAGATTAGGATTAGGTGTAGGTTTAGGTTTAGGGATTTGAGAATACATTTAGGTTATAGGTTATAGGTTTAGGTTTAGGTTTAGGTTAAGGTTTAGGTTTAGGTTATAAGCTATAGGTTTAGGGAATTGAGAATAGGTTAAGGTTTAGGTTTAGGAAATCGGATTCGGGTTCGGGATCGGGTTTAGGTTTGGGTTTTCAAGTTTAGGTTTAGGTTTAGGTTAGGGAGTTGAGATTAGGATTAGGTGTAGGTTTAGGTTTTATGATTTAAGAATACATTTACGTTTTAGGTTTAGGTTATAGGTTAAAGGTTATAGGTTTAGGTTTAGTTTTAGGGTTAGGTTTAGGTTATAAGCTATAGGTTTAGGCAATTGAGAATAAGTTACTGTTTATGTTTAAGAAATCGGGTTTGGGTTCAGGATTGGGTTTAGGTTTGGGTTTTTAAGTTTAGGTTTAGGTTTAGGTTAGGGAGTTGAGATTAGGATTAGGTGTAGGTTTAGGTTTAGGGATTTGAGAATACATTTAGGTTTTAGGTTTAGGTTTAGGTTATAGGTTATAGGTTTAGGTTTAGGTTTAGGTTATGGTTTAGGTTTAGGTTTAGGTTTAGGTTATATGCCATAGGTTTATGGAATTAAGAATAGGTTAATGTTTTGGTTTAGGAAATCGGGATCGGGTTCGTGATTGGGTTTAGGTTTGGGTTTTCAAGTTTATGTTTAGGTTTAGGTTAGGGAGTTGAGATTAAGATTAGGTGTAGGTTTAGGTTTAGGGATTTGAGAATACATTTAGGTTTTAGGTTTAGGTTTAGGTTATAGGTTATAGGTTATAGGTTTAGGTTTAGGTTTAGGTTAAGGTTTAGGTTTAGGTTTAGGTTTAGGTTATAAGCTATAGGTTTAGGGAATTGAGAATAGGTTAAGGTTTAGGTTTAGGAAATCGGGTTCGGGTTCGGGTTCGGGATCGGGTTTAGGTTTGGGTTTTCAAGTTTAGGTTTAGGTTTAGGTTAGGGAGTTGAGATTAGGATTAGGTGTAGGTTTAGGTTTAGGGATTTGAGAATACATTTAGGTTTTAGGTTTAGGTTATAGGTTATAGGTTTAGGTTTAGGTTTAGGTTAAGGTTTAGGTTTAAGTTATAAGCTATAGGTTTAGGGAATTGAGAATAGGTTAAGGTTTAGGTTTAGGAAATCGGGTTCGGGTTCGGGATCGGGTTTAGGTTTGGGTTTTCAAGTTTAGGTTTAGGTTTAGGTTAGGGAGTTGAGATTAGGATTATGTGTAGGTTTAGGTTTAGGGATTTGAGAATACATTTAGGTTTTAGGTTTAGGTTTAGGTTTAGGTTATAGGTTATAGGTTTATGTTTAGGTTATAAGCTATAGGTTTAGGGAATTGAGAATAAGTTAAGGTTTAGGTTTAGGAAATCGGGTTCGGGTTCGGGATCGGGATCGGGTTTAGGTTTGGGTTTTCAAGTTTAGGTTTAGTTTTAGGTTAGGGAGTTTACATATGATTTTTTTACAAATTTTCAATTTTTCACAATTTTGTTTAATTTTTTAAAATTTCTTTTCAAAATATCATTTTCTAAATCTCACTTTTGTTATATAACTTTTTAATTTTTCTTGTAAAAATACAAAATCTAGTTTTCTTTTTTTAAAAATATATTTTTTTACAAATTGCCAATTTTTTCACAATTTTGTTTTATTTTTTAAATTTTCTTTTTTAAATATTATTTTTGTTATATAACTTTTTAATTTTTCTTGTCAAAATACAAAATCTAGTTTTCTTTTTTAAAAAATATATATTTTTTTACATTTTATCAATTTTTTCACAATTTTGTTTAATTTTTTAAGTTTTCTTTTTCAAAATATCATATTTTTATTGATTTTTTTTCAAAATTATCAACATTATTCAAAGTTCTTAATTTTTTTTTTTCAAAATCTAGATTTTTATAAAATTACAGTTTTTTTTTTTCAAAATTTAAATTTTTCTTAAACATTGTTAATTATTTTTCAAAAATTTACATGCTTAATGACTACACTAAGTTGACTCACTAGTGACCCGTGAAATGGTACATACAGGAACACCTTTAACTGGCTGCTTGGGAGGACAATCATACCTCATCAGCAACATGGAATAGTTCTAATCCAGGTATAACCAAAACTCTACAGTGTGTATTTGAAATTTCTCTCTCAACTCAGTTATGAGTTGACTCGTCCAGTTTCCCAACTGAGTTGACTCAGTTATGACTCACTGATACCTAGTAACACTCTATTCAGGTACTACCTGAAGTTGACTGCCTTCAAGGACATCCTCTCCTTCAATCAGTCCAAACCGGTAAGTAGAAGTTATATTCTATTTAACTATTAAGCTATATGTGAGTTGAGATTAGAAGTTAGAACTTACATTTGATTGGATTTTAGGATCATCACACTCACTTCATAGGACATTCCAAATCAGCAAGTAGAGCAACCACCAAAGGTGAGGAGCATCCCTCTTAGCTTCTCCTATACATAAAATTCCCATGTAGATTAAATACCCACTGTTGAGAATTTTAGAAATTTATTATTCATAGTTGCATACTTCTAATTCCTAGTTGAATGAATCTCCATGAAGAAATATTTTAATGTCATGCTCCTTTAATTATGTGTAGAATGTATTGTGTCATAATTTCCATGCTACATTTATAATTAATTGCCTATGATTGGTTTCCCATTACACATGATGAGACCATGAAACTCCATGCCAGATTATCTATAAACTATATAGACTTGCTATATTCTCTAGTTTCTAGCTTACTTGATGCTATCATAGGGATAGATCCTACAACATGGGAAATGCGATTTTGTCCCCAAGTAGTGCTCTAAGTAAGGATATAAATTTCATCTCTCTTAGTTGTTATGGATTGATCATAGTACTAAAATTCCTTTTATCATCTCCATATTATGAGCTTAATTTTAATAATATGACTTGGGCCTTATAACTCTCAATTCATATTACATTGTGAGTTGTGCAAGGAAAGCATATGAGACGGCTCCTTTAAAAATATAAAAGGACCCTTAAATAATTCATAAGTTCACTTGAGGCTTTACATGACTCGGCCCAACTCGGCCGTTTATATGTGTGTGTGTGTGTGTGTGTGTGTGTGTGTGTGTGTGTGTGTGTGTATGTGTATGTATTCCTAAATCCTTACCCTAACCATTTGAGACAGAGAAGTGAGAACGCCGCCCAACCTTAAAACCCTAAAACTCTCAATCTCTCTCAATCTCTCTCTCTCTCTCTCTCAATCTCTCTCTCTCTCTCTCTCTCTCTCTCTCTCTCTCTCTCTCAATCTCTCTCTCCCTCTCTCTCAATCTCTCTCTTAACTTCTGGGATAGTTCACCACTAATCTTTGAAGTGACAGTGACTCATCTATCTCACAGGTGTCATAGATTACAGCAATCCAGGCCGTCCAAATCGTGAGTCCCTTTGTAGATGGAGCAGGTCCGAAACTAGCCCGAACTCGTCTGATTGCTGACTAAACCGAGTTCGGGTTGGACATGTTGGCCCTTAGCAACGGATTTGGTCCGTCGCAAAATTGCACAACAATTTTCGAGAAGTGGGATTTGCGACGAACTTTTTCCATTAGCGACAGATTTAAGTCAGTCATTAAACCAGGTTGTCCGTCGCTAAAATTCTTCGTAAATTTGTGCTTTTGGCATAATAACATGACACTTGGTGAGCCCTCCTTTGAATGTAACGAAATTATGGAAGTCCATATATGATCCATGGATGGATATTTCTTACTTGCAAGTTGAAGGTCATTCCTATCCTATTAAAGAAATGTACATAAGTGTCATGGTGCATAACATCCACGCATAACATGAGAGCTTTACTGAGTGTTCATTGTAAGTCACATCTTGTTGGGTTGCTAAAGATGCTATTACCTAAGTTTGACCATCAGGGTATGTGCGTTTGCACCACTATGGGCCGCTCCTTCTTTACATGAGGCTTTTTCGGGATTTTAGGACCTCCTTGGGCGTACCCCATGTATTTTTCTTGGAGGTTAGACATCCTTGGGCGCACTCATCTACATGGCCTTTTCTAGGTAGTTAATCTACCGCGGGCGGTCCACATGGCCTTTTCCAGGTAGTTAATCTACCACGGGCGATCTTTTCTTTTAACAGCTAGATGTGCATCCCCAGATCTATGACTTGAACATACATTCATACATCCATGCACATGCATATGCGGTCGTACTGCTTTATGAATCAAATATGTTATGTTAATCTATATTAGAATGATGTGACATGTTGTATCAATGAGGAAAATTTCCACTGAGTTTTCACTCACCCAATCGTGCGGTTGCACCAAATAGACACGGGTATGACAGTGGACGACACCTATAATGGGGTTCGTGGTGTTGCTGAGGAGGAGTATGGTGATGAGGACCCTTATGCTGATGCAATCGAGCCGCAGGAGCTTCATTAAAACCTTATGATTTACTGCTTTGATATTTCAGACTTTATGCTTGGTTGATATTTGGAGTACTGTAATTAAAATCCCCTACTGAGGCATCTCACTTTCATTTCTTTACTTGCATTTATACGTATGTTGAACTCATTTTATTAGTTTATATAGTAGTTACCTTTTGATGTTATGAAATGTGTTAGTAATTAGACGTATGATAGTTTCATTTTATGGTGTAAACCTCTGGTCCTCGTACTCGAACGATCATCCTCAGGTTATGAAAATATAGTTATCTCAGGCAAAATAATTTGAGAAGGTATTGACTAAGTATGGGATGGATAAGGCAAAGCAGGTCAGCATTCCCCACGTGTCTTACTTCAAGCTATCTTTAGAACAATGTCGTAAAACACATGAAGAAAAGTAGGATATGTCTTGTGTGCCTTACTCAAATGCAGTTGGTAGCTTGATATATGTCATAGTCTTTACGAGACTGGATATTTCACATGCACTAGGTGTTGTTAATAGATACGTATTTAACCTCGAAAAATAACATTAGGAAGCAGTGAAATCGCTACTTCGATACATTCGGGGTATGTAGGAATACGTCTTATCTTTTGAGAAATTAGGGGCCAAGTTAGTAGGTTATATGGGTTCTGATTATATGGTCAGTTACTTGTTTATGCTAGTGGGTGGAGCGATCAGTTAGATGTCGAAGCTTCCACGATCGAAGCTGAGTATATGACAGTGATAGAGGCATTCGAGAAAGGTGTTTAGTTGAGAGGGATGATAAATCATTTGGGCTTCAGCAGAAGGTCGTGGCGGTTAATTATAACAACGAAGGCGCGATCAATTTGGCTAAAAATTCTATTTATCACTCACGTACTAAACACACTAATATTCGTCACCATTTTATTTAACAAGTACTTAAGGAATGAGGCGTGACTCCAGAGAAGATCCACATGATCGTGAATTTAATTGACATACTTGCGAAGGTGGTTCCCTCAGAGAAGTTCAAGTTCTGTGCAACTTCTCTGTGCTTAGTGAAGGCATAAAGTAGAAGATAGAGTGAGCACGAGAAGCGCTGGTGGAGCAATGATGGAAGGTAGAAATAAAGATGAGGAAAAGAAGACATGAAGATTGAAGATTGAATACATGGTGGAGATTGTTGTTGATATCTCAAATCTTTCAACAACAAGGTCTGTTGGTGCCATCGATAGACCATTCGATGCTATCGAGAGTCATTCGATGTCATCGAGAGCTATTTGATGCCATTGAGAAAATTCAAAAATCTCATGTTGGTTGCTGAACATTTTAGGTGTCCTACTCAATGCCATCGAAGGGGGTTCGATGCCATCAACATGTCGTTGATGCCATTGAAGTCCCATCAAAGATGTAATATGAAAAATTCATGTTTAGTCATTAGAACATTTTGATGTTTTCTCAATGCCATCGAAGGGGTTCGATGCCATCAAGAGTCTGTTGATGCCATCGAAGTCCCATTGAAGGTGTCATCGAATGTACACACAAAATTATGTAAAGTTGTGTAAGTGTGGGATTTGTTTCTTATTTCGATTGTGATTCTCATAGTGGCTATATATATGGGTGTAATCGGGAATAGGGTGTATCTTAAAACTTTCTAATTTGTTCTAAAGGGTTTCAAGATCTTGTAAGAGAGATTTCAGGCTTGTTCGAATGGGGTAATCTTTATTTCTTTTAATTTTCTACTTTCATAGTGCATTACTGTCACTTTGTGCTATGATTTTTTTTCCTAAAAGGTTTTTCCACGTTAAATTCAATTTAATTAATTAATTAATTTATTTATTTTTTATGATTGGACTTGATTATACGATTGAAGTACTTTGCTTGATTCATCTTCGTGTGCTTCTGCGGTCCCCCAACAGAAAATGTTTCCTCCAACTATGGATTTCATGAAAGCCTAACCATCAGCAAAGCACTCTATTTAGCTCTTGAGGCATTTGTAAATTTTTGTTTTATAGCAAATGCAAGCCTTGAAGTAGGTTATTTAAGAAATATTACTTTGAATTTTTGTTAAAATTTCCTTCAAATTCTCAATCAAGTGGTCCAACTTCTCCAAAGGCACATTGGTTTCCTTAAAATTGACATCTAGGAGACAATTCTAAGGTTCACTAAGATAGACTAAGCATTAATAATGGGCCATAGGTGCAAACCCTATAGCCACAAGGGTGTTGGGAAGAGAATAAGGAACGGGATTAAGGAAAAATATCTCTCAGAATTGAAAGGTTGAAAATAGATTTATTAAACGTTTTTTTGCCCCTGAAGGGTTAGACAAACATGAGAATTCAATAAAGCCGGTATTATTCATGTGTGTCGAAATTCTTATCATAAAATCAGAGAAAAAAGACTTGTAATAAAGTTTCTATAGAGTTAGTAAATTATTTAGAAGAATGTAATAGGTATCCATGGGAATTGTGGGGTACAATATAATAAAAGAAGTGATTTTCTCCATAATAAAGGATAATCATAATCGAAATTACAACATATATGGATGTGCTTTTCCATATGAGTATGTAATTGATATCAGATCCAAAGAAATGTAACAAAGAGAAGAAAAGAAGAACTTTGTCTATAACTTGAATCAAGAGTACATAAGTCGAATGAGAATAAGAGAAGGAGATAGCTTGGGACTCATCCATCCAAGGGCTTGAAAATTACTCACTTAACTAGAGAGGAATTACCCAATTCTCAATGGAGATAGTAAGGCTCTTACAAATACTTATAGAAAAAAAAATCTATAATATCCCCTATCATGGAATGACTACCACATATATAAGAAGATAAATGCACTTTGAATATTGGAATGCTTCTCCTCTCCGATAGTTGGTATCTTCAAAGCCACACTTGAGTATGATATGGAACTCCTTGGCATACTAAGAGCTACATCAATCTCTTCTCTACAAAAAGAACTTGCCCTTAAGTTCGACTTGGTGATTCTTTTTCACATTCTTTTATCGAGATCTTGTAACTCCTCATTGTTGATCAAAGTATCTTCATATCGGGGCTTATTCTTCCACTAGATGAGATATTTAATGTAAGTACATTACCTTGTACTTAGATATTGTCGATAGAATGTTATTAGGCCATGAAAGCATCGTACTTTCGTAACTGATTTTATTGTTGGTCAATCCACACTTACTTTAATCTTTTCTTCATCTACTTTGTACCTCCAGAGGAGATAATATAATACAGAAATAATATATTGTACGTTAACCATGAATGAGTATTTCTTAAGGTTGACAAATAACTTTTATTCATGTAAAATATGTAAGTAATGATTTTCAAGTACTCAAGAAGCAACTAAAACTTTACGAATAACAAGACTTTCACCTTCATTCAATTTAATTATTTTATCAAGCACTTCATAAGCATCTTTATCATAACTTGATCATTATCATTAAATTCCATAGGGTCTTTGTTCACTCAAACTTCATTTTATTTGGTCATTTCATCAAATACTTAATGGGCATCTTCATCATAAATAAGCTCATCATCATTAAATTTCATATCTTTCGTTCACTCAACTATCATTTGGTTTAGTCATTTCAGTAAACACTTTACAGACATCTTCGTCATAAATCAATTCATCATCACCAAATTTCATGTGGTCTTACCTTCAATCATTCGATCATTTCATCAAACACATCATAGACATCTTCATCATAAATTGGAATACTTATGGAGGCTTGTGTGGGAAGTCTTCCAAAAAACTCTCCCATTATTTATTGTAAATTATTGTTGGCATGCTTTAATTCCTCAATTTCTTCACAAATGTGGACATCTGAAATTGAAGTCTTTTGTTCGGTCTAGTATCCTATTCATCTTGCCATAAGAAATTAAGCCCGATCTAAGAACCGAATTTGCTCTAATACCACTTAATGTAGCTCCCAAAGAAATACAATAAAAAGAAGGAAATAAGAAGAACTTTATTGCTATAACTTGAATCAAGAGTACATAGGTCGATGAGAATAAGAGAATGGGAGCTTCAGGTCTCATTCACCTAAGGGGCTGAGGAATTACTCATCTGATAAGAGAGGGATCACTCAAGTCTCAATGGAGATAGTAAGGTTTTCACATATACTTGTAGAAAATAACTCTAAAATGCCCTCTCTCATGGAATGACTACTACATACATAAGAGAATAAATGCATTTTGAATATTGGTAATAAATATACTTTAAATGTTGGAGAGCTTCTCCTTTTTCACCATCGGTATCTTTAAAGCCATACTTGAGTATGATATGGTGTTTCTTGGTATACAAAGGGTTTCATCGATAATCATGTCTTATTTGACATTCATTACATTTTTGTTATCATATTTCTCAATTGTCATAATTTATGATTAATGCATCTTTGCAATAGACATGGGAACTTGAGCAAATACATGCTCTATCAAGTAGTGATGGCTAGGCCAAGAGAAGTGAAGCCCTCCAAATTTCATCCATTTTCAATTGGGTATCTTTAAAGTGTCATAGTATGACCAAGCGAGGGTCTTTAATTGTATGCTAAGTCCAAATCTATTTAACCCTTTTTTGACATGCAATATATGCTTTCATAGTTATCTAGAGGAAGAGACGTGCATTATGACACAACATGTTGTTGATGTCTTAAATCTATCAATAACATAGTAGATGTCGATGCCATCGATAGGTGCTCCATCCCATCGAAAAAATCTAGAAAATCTATGTTGGTTGCTAGAACGTTTTAGTGTTTCTCTCGATGTCATCAAAGTAAGATCAATGTCATTGACAGATCCTCGATGGGTTGTAAATTCCATCAAAGGTCACATCGAAGATGTGCACAGAATTCCGTAAGTGCGCGATTTGTTTCCTATTCCGGTTGTGATAGTTTATATATCGAGTATAATCAGGATTTGGGAATGAAAGATGTTTTATAAGCTAATGAGAACGGTTGGATAATTAATCCGAAATGGTAAGTCATTTTTTAGAACGGCTAGCAGCCTTAAAAGCCATAATGGTCCGACGTTCAGAAACAGCTCAAATTAATGATCAATGGTCAGAAACATTTTTCAAATATTCTGAATCATTAATGGCCACCTAAAAGCGGTCCACTCCCTGGTGCTTATATAAATTGGACCCATCAGATCCTCCAAATAACATCTCTAAGAAAGAATACTGCAAATACGTCCACTGTTTGAGTCTGCCAGAAGATTTGCTACGTTGAATTGTTCATAAGTGGACCATTCATGATTGCTACACGTAGGATCCAGATAGGCTTGTCTTATCCTAAAAGCAATTCGCATGTGACCTGTCAGCAATTGATAAGGGGGCGAATCACGCTTTAAGGACAACATAAATTTTACGTGATTCAGTCTGGTGAAAAAAATAATTAATTTTATTTTATTTTTATTTTCAGTATTTCCAACATATATATTATGCCACAACATCTGTTTCTTTTTCTTTTACCGAAGGAATTTGTCAATGACCTCAACCCTTTGATGCAAAGGAAGAGATGGATGGAATTAAAGATGCTAGAAAATATTTTATAAGTTTCGGTTTTATTTATTTATTTATATATTTATATATATATATATATATATATATATATATATATATATATATATATATGGCATATTTGATGCAATCTCAATATACACATAATACTCTAATCTTAGCATCTCATATTTTTATAGGGCAATGATAATGTTAGTAGTCTCCGCCATGCACGTATCGCTGAAAACAATAATCAACAAGCATTTAGCCTTTAGACCAAAAGCCATGGAGAAGAAGGATATGGAGAAACTGGGAGAAGGATATGGAGAATTTATTTAACCCTTTTTTGACGTGCATTATGCTTTTACAGTTTTCTAGAGGAAGAGACGTGTTTCTTTTACAGAAAGAACTTGCATAGACCTCAACCCTTTGATGCAAAGGAAGAGATTAATGGAATTAAAGATGCTAGAAAATATTTTATAAGTTTCGGTTTTATTTATTTATTTATATATTTATTATTTTTGCATATTTGATGCAATCTCAATATACACATTATATATATATATATATATATATATATCGGTTAGCTTGTAACCTTCTCAAGGCCATAAAAGTTTTAGATCAGGCTGATATTTGTATTTTCTCTTCATCCCTTAAAGAATGTATTGAATGGTGTGGTGCACTTTGTTGGGGGTCGTTGCACAAAACCTTAAGATCTAGCCTCCCAAAACACCAAAATTATGGGATAATAAAGCAATGAAATAAATCAAAGCATAAACCACACGACACAAGAGATTTTTACATGGAAAACCCTCAAAGAGGTAAAAACCATGGGACCTCGTCCAAATCAACAATCCACTATGAAGTAGAACGTTACAACCGATCACAAGCACACACCGCTTGGATCAAACCTTCTTCACTCACGCAGGAGTGGATAAACAATAAGAGAATAAAGAAAAATGGAGAGATCTCATCGATCACAAGGACGTAGAAGCGCTGAGATGTTGATTGCATAGTAGATCACCTCCATTCTCTCTCTCTTTTTCTCTCTCTCTCTCTCACCTTTGATACCCCTAAACCCTTTAGCAAACTCTTGCAAAGCTTTAGGAAACCCTCTTGCATTACCTAAAACAGCCCTAGGTACTCCTATTTATAGTTTAGGCAACTCCCTTTCGCACCTCTTGCGAAACCGCCTCAAATTTACGCAGTCCGCACAAAATCTGGAATGAATCTGCGTAACCTCGACTGGTCGAGCAGGGTCCTCGACCGGTCGAGCACCTCCCTCGACTGGTCAAGCACCTTGGAATTTCCAAACCAATTGCTCGCTGGACTTTGAGTCGAGCGCCACTCGAATTATCGATGATATCGAAACTGGTTCGATTTCATTGAACCCAGCAATGAGGAAAAATCCCATCAAATCTCTCCCTTTCTGACTCAGGAGGAATTCACCTTCTTCAAGCCAGTCCGGTTTCTACAAACCTCAAACTTACCCTTGAGCAAAGCCTTGGTCATCATGTTTGACCCATTATCATCCGTGTGGACCTTCTCAAGCTGTAACACTTTCTATTCCAAAGTATCCCTGATCCAGTGATACCGAATTTCTATGTGCTTCGACTTGGAATGCTGACTTAGATTCTTGCTCAAGTGTATAGCACTTTGACTATCACAATAAACCACGTGCTGCTCCTGCCTCAGGCGGTCTTTCCGGTCAAATTCCGGCGACCCGCGATCTTTTATCGGCAGTTGCGCGCGACCCCGATTCGTATTTTGTATTTCAAGGTCGGCTCGACCCGAGACTTGTACCAGTGCGACCGCGCCGTCGCCACGGTTCCGACGCCGCGACTCATGCACTGACCCGATACCCAGGCTAAAAGATGTCGGCCTGTGTTCAATTCGAGAAAACACCGCGCGTTGCGAACTTCGAGAGAATCTCTACCAAATGTCAAATCAATCCCATCAATCAATCAAAGTACACAACTCATCAAATCAAGTACCCTATCCCATCCCCAAGTACACAACACCATCCCCAAAGTCAACTTTTCCATCTCATCTCTTACACACCCCCATCACTCATCCCATCACTCTCTCTCTCTCTCTTCCATTCTCTCTCTCTCTCATTTTCCTCCCAAGCAACTCACGTCCACCTCCATGAGAGAATGCCATGTGTGGCCCACCTTCATACCTCTCATCTCTACCATCAAAGCCTCATCTCAACCGATGGATAACGTTCTTTGGAGCTATAGAACGCGTTGATGGAAGAAGGAAGAAGAAATCTCGAGGTGGGTGATTTTCTTTTGTGTAGATCTTGACCTTTGGATCATAGTGGGTGCTTCCTTCTCTCTCCCCCTTTCTCTTTCAATATTTTGGTGTGATGATGTGGCTGTGTGGCCCACTCGAATGAACCCCATCTTGATGAATGTTTTATTCAAACCATCCAAGCCATGTGGGCCCTACCCCCTGGATGATGGGAAAACGTATTTATCAGATTGATTCAAATCAAGTGGACCACGTCCGCATGGGACCCACCAGCCATGGTCCCCACTCGTGGGACCCACCTTGATGATACATATACCCAGGCCGTCCGTCCAGCGTCCAGGGACGCTGGACGTTGTTTCACCGTGAAGACAGTGGCGTGCTAGTGGTATTTTTTATTTTTTATTTTTTTAAATATATATATATATATTAAGGTTTGGGATGTGCCACTCTTACAGGCCCCACCTTGGTGTATGATTTTAATCCAAGCCATCCATTCCTTTCCCTATCTCATTTTAGGCGTTGAGCCGAAAAATGAAGATAATCTGCTTATCAGACGGGCCATACCAGTGGAAACAGTAATTTTTACCATTTAAATTCACTTTAAATTTTTCTACATGCATAAATATATTGGATATTGGACTCTTTTGACTTGTGTTGAGCTATGAAATCTAATGGGTGGAGTGGATCCACCTAATGTGGGCCCCACCTGTGAAAAACCACGGGAATTTGGTTTTCAAAAAAAAAAAAAAACAACAAAACAAATCCCTGTCAGAGCGCCACAGGCGCTGTCTGCACCCAACGACGGACGGACGGGCGGGCTGGGGCTCACGGCCCCAGCTGTGGGCCCCACCGTGATGTGTTTCAAAAATCTACCCCATGCATTTGATGGGTCCCCATGGAATAGCTGTCCACCCCAAAAATCAGCCACATATGGGACTCATGCGGGCCACACCATCTAAAATCGTATGGAAACATGCCTAAACATATAAAATCATTTGGTGGGGTCTACCTGAGAGTTGGATGTGATTAAAACTTGGTTTGGACCCCTAATTTTATGGGACACATATAATGGACGGAGTAGATCTTATTAATGAGGGTCCCACTTAGGATAAAAAAAAAAAATAATGACAATAAGTATGCATGTATATGCATTGACGTCCAGAGGAGTCTGGACGTCCAACGTGAAATTGGGAGGGCCCCCCTTGGCCTCAATTGTGGACAATACTATGATGTATAATCTACATCTATGCCGTTCATTTAATAGGTCCCCTTTTTTGATGCGTTGATTCCAAAAATCAGTAATAAAAAGTTTTAGGATGGCCCACACCATCACCTTTCATGCAGTGGTGTGCCAATCCACATGGAATCAACTGCTGGGGGTCCACATGCAGCTTGGATCCACCTGAAACTCGGTTTGGACCCTTAAATTGGTGGGACACACACAATGAATGGGTTGGATTTGTAAACTACATCACGGTGGACCCCAGGACCACATGACCATACCAAAAGTTTGGTGGACAAATAAATATTACAGTGGGCCAAAGGCCCACGTGACCTTATAAACTGGTTATATGGTAAGTAAACATTGCAGTGGGCCCCTGGCCCATACGACTTTATCAATAGATTGGATGCAAGTAAACATTTCAGTGGGTCCCATGATCGTGTGACCCTATCATCAGGTTGGGAGAAAAATACATGTTGTAGTGGGCCCCATGTCTGTATGACCTTATCAACAGGTTTGAATGGAAATAAACATTATGGTGGGCCCCATGTATATATGACCTTATCAACAGGTTGGATGCAAATAAATATTGCAGTGGGCCCTAGGCCCATGTGACCCTATGACCAGTTTGGATAAAATAAAAATAAACATCATGTTGGCCCTAGTTTGGATGGACAGTATGTTGGGCCCTAGGTTGGTGGAAAGTAAACATTTTGGTGGGTCTTACCTAAGACCCATTTATGTATGTGTTGTGTCCACAATTGTGGACCTCCATCACAGAATATGTGACCTATCTATACCTTCCATCCCTATGGGACCCACCATAATGCACGTGTTTCATCCAATCGTCCAACCATTTTTGGAAAATGATTTTTTGGTTTGGGACGAAAATAAGACAGATGTATTTATCAAGTAGACCATAGTGCACGGTGAGGATTGAACGGCTATCTTTGAAATCTTTGAGATCTTATGATTAGATTGGATGAGAAATAAATGTTATGGCGGGCCTTGAAAATTTTAGTAGTGGAAATCATTATCACCATCTATATTTGAGTGTGGCTCATTTGATATACACGTGGCCATGTGGTGTGGCCCACTTACCATATTTAAGGCCCACCTTGTTATATATGAGGTCCCCGTGATGCGGCCCATTAGATGTATTTGGGGCTCATGGGTCGAGGCCCAATATGATGTATATAAGGCCCTTTTCAATGTGTGATTCCGCCATGATAAATGCATTGTATATCTGCACCATCTACCCGTCTTAATGGCGCAGGGCGGCTTGCTGCATGTGCTAGGCTTGCCTTCACTGTACAGGTCCACCATGCTATGTGTACTTCACCCACACCGTCCACTTGTGCGGCCCGCCTAGATGTTCGTATTTGGTATCCACCCCGTCCATAATGTTGGGATAGTGCTGGACAATGTTTGGTTGGTGCCAATTTACATGGATATGTTTGTACCAGTGCTGATCATCATACGTGGGCCATGGGTGTAGTGATACACATGTTATACCTACAACTATAGAAATGATTTTTGGTGCGGCCCATATAAAGAGGCCCACCTTGATGTATTAGTGCGGCCCATTGCGATGTATTTCTGGCCCGTATGTCGTGGCCTATTGTGATATGTTTTCGACCCATTTATTGAGGCCCGACTTGAATTGCATGAGGCCCATTGGTGCGGCCCAATGATGTGACCCACCGTGATGTGTAGGCCCACATGCTGTATGTGTAAGGCCCACCTGTGACGACTGTTTGAGGCCCACTTGTTGGGTATTTGGGCCCACCTTATGGTTGAATCTATATGGACCACTCCTTGGGAGCAATGTTGGTTAAATGTCCACATTGCTGGGCAGTGATGGTTAGATGTCCACATTGTGACCCTTCCTTAGGCCTTATTAGGCCCATTCTCATCATTCTCTTAGTGGGTTAACCCAAATAAGTGGGCCCCATTTACCATGGACGGATGGCTCAATGCTACCAGATTTGATATAATCACGGCCGAGGGCTGATCTTTATATTATGGTTGATCAGATGTTCATCTGTGAACCCAGTCGTGTCTATGTGACCGGTCGTCGGTATTGATTATCGATGCTGATTGTCGGTGCCAATTATCGATTATCGGTGTCGATTTGTCGAGGCCGATTCTGAGTATCGAATTCGATTGCCATGGCCGATTGTCGAGACCTATATGATGTATATGTGACCCGTAGTTGAAGCCCATTGTGATATGTATTAGGCCCATGAGCAGGGTCCACCTGTCGTGTATATGTGGCCTTGAGTAAGACCCATTGTGTTGTATATTAGGCCCTTGTGTGAGGCCGTGAGCCCATTATATGTTTGACTCTATGTAGGCCATTCCTTGGGGGCAATGTTGGTTAAATGTCCACATGGTCGAGGTCGATTATCGATCGAGGTTATTGATCTCGATTATGAGTATGTGACAAGATAGCATCATGATACATGCCCATACGCATCATCTGCATGTTTGTGAGGATGGTTGTTATGAGAGGTGGTTGATCATTGCATATGTCATTGAGCATGTTGTCATGAGAGGTGGTTGATCATTGCATATGTCATTGAGCATGTTGTCATGAGACTCCCTGATAGGTGGAGGTTATCTCACATGAGCACGCGGTATGTGCAGGACTGATACATGACTGGATTGTATGACTCATGCATCTCGCATTATGATTACTGTATGCCCTAGCGACATCAGGGCCATAGCCTCCACAGGCATATCGTGGATGGCCAAATAGGACACCGGAAATATTTGGTTCTAGCATACGGGCGCCATAGATGTCCCTGGGTGAAAATCCCTAAACCTCCGTGGCCAGGAGACGCCCCAACGTCGAGACCGAGTGGATACATGAGCGCCCGAGTGCCGAATACCAGGAGGCCGCGTCTCCCACTGTGTCGTGGTCGGTTGGGAGGGGGTGTGGCCTTACCCGCCCGAGGGTAGGGGGCAATACTAGGCTGAGTTTGACCCGCTCGTGAATGGGTCCGCTATCGACGTGCCGGATAGGTATTGGCAGACTATTGGCAAGGCGGATAGTGAGGTTTCTTATGCTCACTTGGACTGTGCGGCTGGGAGAGCGGCAGTGCCATTTGGAGTGTACTAAACCCCGGTGATGATCCCAGAGATGAACCGTACTGACATGTGGATTTAGTGAGCAGGAGTTGCATACTCATTCATGCATTCATTCATTCACTATCTACTCGGGTTGGTGGTATGCAACTAATTGTTACGTGTGCCTTCGCAATGGCCAGGATTTCGGTTGGGGCGCGCGACTAACCTGAGATCAGGAGTTTACCACATTGAGTCTGACTATCCAAATTTAGGTATGGGACTGGTTTGGATAGAAGTCCCTTGTGATGGACCCCATAGCTGCGATATTGCGTACTATCAACCCGACTTCACACTCCAGCATGGTCATTCCATTCGCACCGCATATTGCATTACATCGCGGCATACGACATCTTGGGTTACTGTGCTTCTGCATTTATATGGTCTAGATATGGCTGACGTATTTGTGAACACATAAGGAATTATATACCCAATTGCATTTATATGGTTATATGGTCTAGGTACGACTGATGCTATTTGTGTTACTCATCAGAAATGTATATTGTATTGCATCCTCTACATTTGACATTTGACTCTTTATGACTCCTCGTTTGCGTAGCTGTTATATATTGTGTATATATTGATTTGGCTCATGGACTTGCTCGTATTTCCGCTTACTCTGTTATCGTATGATCTATGATCTTGTGAGTATTTCTGTTTACTCTGATAATTTCTGCTCTTGTCAGTATTTCTGCTTACTCAGATAATCTATGATCTTGTTAGTATCTTTGCTTATTCCGATATTGTACGATTTATGGATTACCAATACTTCCAGTTTGTATGATAATGGCATTGTATTGAATACTTGGCACTTACCTTGTGCACACACTTACACAACCCCCTAAGCTTTCTATAAGCTTATGCACGATAGATGCGTGCAGGTGTTTTTAGGTTGCAGCAGCATTGAGCTTGGAGCGTGCGGTTGTATTCTGGAGCTTTGATTTCGATATATGTATTTTCCCTTTCAGCATTGTACTCAAATGATTATATTAGTGGATATGTGATGATGTTGTTGCCTTTGTCAATTGGGTAATCTTGTGGTTATGCTTAATATAAGTTAAATGTACAAAAAAAAATCCTCCTTGTAGGATCCCAGGATCGGAATCTGGCGTATGGACGCTAGGACCCGAGAATGGGGTACTACGGAGGCTGTCGGCACCGGATTCGGTGATCGGGATTCTTGTGAATCCGAGTTCTGGGGTTGGGGCGTGATAAAATGGGACAGCAAAAATGTTTGATTTTAGCATATGGGTGTCATAGATGTCTCTAGGTGAAAATTCTTAAACCTTCGTGCAATGTACTCGGCCTCTGTCGTCAACAATGATACGACCTTCTGTTGCTTGCTCTGCCAAGAAACCGCTCCCCCTGCAAACGTGAACATGAACCCCGATGTAGACTTCCTGGAGTTTATGTCGCCTGCCATATCTGCATCTGTGTAGCCCTCTGACACAGGTTTTTCGTCACCATAGCATAGGCTCAACCTGCATGAGCCTCTTAGATACCGTAGTATCCAGTTCACCGCTGCTCAATGCTCTTTGTCAGGATTGGCAAGATACCGGCTGACAACACCAACCGCATATGTTATGTCTTGGCGTGTACACATCATATCATATATCAAACTTCCTACCACTGATGCATAGGGTATCTTCCTCATCTCATCCACCTCTGCCTTTGTCTTTGGACACTGCTTGTCGCCTAATTTGAAGTGACCATCCATTGGAGCACTGACCGGCTTTACTGCATTCATATTGAACCACTCTAGGACTTTCTTAATATACCACTCTTGTGACAGCTAAAGCTTTCTGCTGTTTCTGTCATGGGTTATCTCCATTCCTAGGATCTGTTTCGCTGGGCCCAAGTCTTTCATTCCAAACGACTTGCCCAACTCCTATTTCAGCCTGTTAATCTTCTTGATGTCTTTACCCATAATGAGCATGTCATCAACGTATAATATCAGAACTAAGAAATCACCATTTGAGAACTTGCTTGTGAACACACAGTGGTCCGACTCCGTTCTGTCATATCCATGCTTTAACATGAACGAGTCGAACTTCTTGTACCATTGCCTTGGAGCTTGTTTCAGCCCATATAAGCTCTTCCTCAGCCTACACACCATATGCTCTTTGCCCTTGACTTCGAACCCCTCTGGTTAGTGTATGTAAATCTCTTCTTCCAGGTCACCATGGAGAAAGACAGTTTTAACATCTAACTGCTCTATCTCCAGATCCATGCTAGCCACCAACCCAAGCAACACCCGTATGGATGTCATCTTCACCACTGGTGAGAATATCTCCTCGAAGTTTATACCTTTCCTCTGACCAAACCCTTTCACCACAAGTCTGGCCTTGAACCTCGTTTGTGAATTCTTCTACTCAATCTTCTTTCTGAACACCCACTTATTGTTAAGAGCTTTCTTGCCCTTAGGCAATTTTACTATATCATAGATGTGGTTCTTATGTTCATCTCCTCTTGCATAGCTTTTAACCACTTCCCCTTATGCATGTCGGCTAGGGCCTCAGAATAATTTTTTAGCTCTCTCCCATCAGTTAACATAATGTACTCAAGCAGCGAGTACCTCTTGGACAGATGTCTGTCTATAAATGACCTCCTCACCTATGGCTCAACAGGTGGATCAAGTGAGGGCTACTCCCCCGGTCCATCTTCTTTAGGAACTTCCTCGTCCTCTGCACCCTGTTGTATTCCCCCATCATCAGGCACCACAGGAGGAATAACCGGATCCATGTCCTCTAGCTCACCTGAACTAGGCTGGGTCTTCTCTGGCTTACCAATGTCTTTTATACACTGATCTTCAAAGAAAACCACATCTCTACTCCTGACGAGCTTCTTCTCGGTCAAATCCCACAATCTGTAGTCAAACTTTTCATTACTGTACCCCAAGAACACACATTGCTTGATCTTTATATCAAACTTGGACCTCTTATCCTTTGGTACGTGAATAGATGTCCTGCATCCAAATACCTTGAGATGACTGTACAATGGATCATGTCCTGTTCACACCTTCTCGGGTACTTCTCCATTCAACGGGGTTAATGAAGACCTGTTTATCAAATATACTGTCGTGTGCATTGCTTCTCCCCAGAACATCTTGGGCAACTTCGCATGGGATAACATGCATCTGATTCTCTCTATAATGGTGCGATTCATTCGCTCAGCCACACCATTATGCTGGGGGGTCTTGGGAACCGTCTGTTCATGCCGTATACCCAGGGACTTACAATACTCATGGAAGTCACCAATGTATTCACCACCATTGTCAGTGCAGATGCACTTTAATGATCTACCTGTCTCTCTCTCGACCATAGCATGAAACATTTTAAACACACCAAAGACCTCGTCCTTGGATTTCAAAGCATAAACCCAAACCCTCCTAGATGCATCATCTATAAAAGTGACAAAATACAATGCCCCACCTAAGGTTTTTGTCCTCATAGGACCACAAACATCAGAATAAACCAAATCTAATGCATGCACTTTATTAACATGAGAAGCATATTTAACAAATGAAACTCTATGCTGTTTCCTTGATAAACAATCAATACAGGTTTTGAGAGGTATACCTATCAGGTCTGGAAGGAGCCTCTTCTTTGCTAGTAGCTGAAGCCATTTTTCACTCATGTGGGCTAAATGCTTGTGCCACATGTCAATAGCTGAATCTTCCGCTGCATTTAACCCAACCTTGCACACACTGACACTTGCCTTGTAAAGGGTGCAACACTTCTTTCCTCTGGCCGCGATCAATGAACCCTTGATGAGCTTCCAGTGCTCACCAAAAAATCGACTTTCATTGTCATCATCATCCAACCTTCCCGTCGACATCAAGTTGAGGTGAAGGTTTGAGATATGCCTCACATCCCTAAGAACCAATGTGTAGCCCACATCAGTCTTCACACAAATATCACTGACCCCTACAATCTTTGATATGCCAGAATTTCTCATATTTACGGTCCCATAGTCACCTGACTTATAGCTTGTGAAGAAATCGTTACGTGGAGTCGCATGAAATGAGGCTCTTGAGTCTATCACCCAGTCGGTGTCCTGACTCGTAGCCATGAGACAAACATCATGATCTGCTGAAAGAATAACCACAACGTCACCATCTAAAGCTACTGCAGTGGAGTCTGATTCATCTTCCTTCTCCTTTCCTTTTTCTTTCTTGTCATTCTTCTTACTATGACATTCATACTTGTAGTGGCCCTTCTTGCCATAATTTCAGTATTCAACATCCTTTCTGATGCTCGACTTGCCTCTTGATTTATCTTGGGCCTTCCCTCCCTTTCTGTTCTTTCCTCTCCCTCGTTCTTATGTCACAAGGGCCTCTTGCCGAGTAGACTCCTAAGACTTCCTCCTTGTCTCCTCATTGAAGAGACAACTAGTTACCTGTTCCATGGACACCTTTTCGTCTAGCGTGGAGTTACTTAGAGACACCACCAATGTCTCTCAACTATCACGCAATGAACTAAGCAATAGCAAAGCCTGTAATTCATCGTCCAAGACCATGTTCATAGCGGAGAGCTGGTTCAATATATTGCCGACTTCATTCATGTGCTCAGCCACAGAACCACTATCTTTGAACTTAAGATTCACTAGTAGTCTTTCTCTCATACAGCCCTTGTAATTTCAGTCATATGCTAGCAGTTAAGGTCTCCGTAGACACATGGTGGATCACAGAATCATCCAGCCATTGTCTAATAAACCTCACCGCCTTCCGGTTCATCTTCCTCCAATCATCATCAAATATATCCTTGAATTTTGCTGATATGCCTATAATTGGAGAATATAGGTCCTTACAATAAAGCAAGTCCTCCATCTTAGCCCTCCATATAGTCCAGTTAGAACCTTTGAGACTGATCATCCTTGGTGAGCCACCTTCCATAATTCAAATCCGATCCCACTCCGTTCAACCAACCTGAACTCTCTGATACCACTTTGGTGGGTGCCATTACACAAAACCTTAAGATATAACCTCCCAAAAACACCAGAAATAGGATAATAAAGCAATGAAATAAATTAAAGCACAAACCACACAACACAAGATATTTTTACGTGGAAAACCCCTAAAAAGGTAAAAACCATATGACCTAATTCAGATCAACAATCTACTATGAAGTATAACGTTACGACCGATCATATAGCACACACCGCTTACATCAAAACCTTCTTCACTCACGCAGGAGTGGATGAACAATAAGAGAATAAAGAAAAACAGAGAGATCTCACTAATTACGAGGACGTAGAAGCGCTGAGATGTCGAGTGCACAGTAGATCACCTCTACGAGCAGAACCTCCCTTCCGCAAGCTTCATCTTTCTCTTTCTCTCTCTCACACGATAGCCCTAAACTCTTTAGCAAACCCTTACGAAGCTTTCGGAAACTCTCTTGCATTCCCTAGAAAAGCCCTAGGAACCCATATTTATAATTTAAGCAACTTCATTTCGCACCTCTTGTGAAACCGCCTCAAATTTACGCAGTCCGCACAAAATTCGAACATGAATCTGCGTAACCTCGATTGATCGAGCAGAGTCCTCGATTGGTCGAGCGCCCCACTCGACTAGTCGAGCACCTCCTCGATCGGTCGAGTACCTCGAAACCCAAAACTTGATGCTCGTTGGCTTTGAGTCGAGCACCACTCGATTGGTCGAGCACCACCCTCGACCGGTCGAGCCCGACCCTCAAGCGAGGGGAGAAGGAGATGGGGAAGGAAGGTAAGGGGAAGGAGGAGATGAGGAAGAAGGGTGAGGGAAAGAGGGATACAATATAAGAAGATGGGGACGAGGTTGGTGGAGATGGGGCGCAATCCACATCCCATGAAAAAAACCATGTTGCCACATCTGACGCACTACCTTCAACGTAATGCTTTTTCTTTATCTTCTCTACTTTTCTTTCTTTCTTTCTTCTTCCTGAAGCATGTTACACATGGAAGAGCTGACCACTTCTCCACTGAACCGGGAGTATAGGATGAAATTGGTGGAGATGGGACTCAATCCACGACCACATTAAGAAAATAATAATAATAAAATATCTACCACCCGAGCAAGAGTAAGGACCCTCTTTTCTTTCTTCTTCTTCTCGAAGCAGGTTACCTATGGAAGAGCTTACCACTTCTTCACCGAACCGGTAGTATGCTGTTGTAAAGAGGGAAAGAGGAAGTAAACACGATAGAGGAAATGAAATGTCGAATTGCATGCGGGTCAGTGGATTGGATGGTCCTTGCTCATTCACACACCTACCATATACAAGGTGGTGAGGAGCACTACCGTATTCCACGTACACCATACCTCCCATGCTGCATGGAAATCCAATCCATGCAAATTGTAGGCTGGGTACTGGTGCAGAACTCAAAAGAGCACATTAATCATTTAATTATTATAACTATTTTATTTAGCCTGTTGGATTAGGAGCCCTAATCATCCAATGGTTCACAATCTCCATGGTCTAATTCCTGGTTTATCTTAAAACCCTCATTACTAAAACCCGTTACTCATCTTGATTGGTAAAATCAAAACTACAATAAATAATCACAATCATTACAAAATACCACAAAATTCTCAATTCTCATTATACTCTATGGAAATAACGAGTATGAAAAATACTTTTCATGCAAGGAAATCATAAGTATAAGGCATGATTTACAAGTATGGAAAAATCACATACTTAAATACACTCATATGAACGCATTTTGTTTCACAAAGAATACCTGATCATGCAAAGACAACTAGTGACTAAGGCTGTGGCCCCACTTCAAGACCAGAAAAATGCTCAAATGTGAGAAATGGGCCATCATTTTGTAAGAAACAAAGCCAAAATTGCAAAAAACCCAGAGTCTTTGTATATCTTGACTCACCCAACTATTTTAGGATTTTTTATTAGTCACTTTCCACCTTGCTAGTTTTTCCAAAGCATCTCCGGTCGTATCACACTACATTATTGACTTCCATCTCCCGTTTTCTTTTTGAATATTTGGATGTATTCATTCATGCCATGGGCTCTAGTGATACAGGACAGAAGTGGAGCCCACCGAATGTATTCACAAATCCAAACTATCCATCGGATGCGTAGCTTCACGTTATCTCAACAACTCACAAAGCCAAAATAACAGGCACAAGTTTAGGGAGGATGCCCACCCTTGGTTCGCACTGGGACCCACCATTTTGAGTATATAATCTGGAAAGGGATGGGCAACTCCCTGTGCCCCCAGCCAATGGCTGGTGCTCGGTGCTATTTGGGCCCACCATGATGAATGTGTTTCATTCATGCTAATTATTTTTTTTAAAAAAGATCATTTTATAGTATGAGACAAAAAATGAGGCATATTCCAATCTCAAGTGGACCAAAATGTTTTTAATGTCTACGCTCATTCAACACTGTCCTGTAATGTGTCCACTTGAGATTGGGATGTACTTCATTTTGGTCTAATATGGTAAAATGATCTATAAAAATAGATGGAAGGGATGGATGAAAAATACACATCATGGTGGGGCTGACAGAGCACCGACCATCAGCCATTGGCCGGTGTCAGGGGAGTAGCTAATCCGTTTCCAACTACTCTGAAGCTTGGGTGGGACTAGTGAGTATCAAGGGTGGGAGTTCCCTCCCATCTTGTTACCTGTGTTGTGGCCCATCAGATTTTTTAATCAAGCTGATTTTCCAATCTTGGGGGTAACCATACATCCGACAGACGGTTTAGATGTGATACTTACACCACATAGGCCTCACATCTACATGGTATCACTGGACCACACCTCATCTATTGCACCCATCCCATCCATGCAATACAAATTGTAGGCTCAATCATAGATGGGGTAGAGCCTGATCGTTCATTGTGACAGCTAGGGCACGTTTGGATGATCAAGTACCGGCGTAATGTATGGTAAAGGCACGTGTTACGGGAAAAAAAAAAAAAAAAACAAAATCGTTTGGATATGCAAAAGACCAGCTGTAATCCACTTTACGTAAAATGGGACCGTCATTCTATCGTTTCCTATGGATTCCTCTCCATGCTTTCTCATCTACTCTCTTATCTGATTAATGGCCGTTCGGTTGTCTCTCAGTGCACCGAATGTCCTACGCAGCCAAAAGGGGAAGGTAAAAATCCCTTCTTCCACGTATTGTCCAATTCCCGACTCCTTGACGGTGTGGTCACTCGTGAGAGAAATCTCGTGGATGATTGCCGATAGTTTGCGGGTCCTTGGATAGTGGAGCGGAATAGGCGAGAGACCCATTATCGCTATCACTCACAGATAAGCCCCGAGTACACTTAGGTGGGCCAAAATAAAGGGAACAAGTTTACAGAGGATGCCCACCCTTGATTCTTATTGGGACCCACCATTTCGTCGGTTCCTATGGAATCTACACTATCTAGACCCTTGGGTGGGACCAGTGAGTTTCAAGGGTAGGAGTTCCCTCCCCCACTGTGATGGTTGGACGGTGTGGATTTAAGGCACGTCCATGCATGAGCAAGGATGGACGACAGGGATTGTAAGGGACATGCAACAAGGTGGCCCCCAAACAGCGGTGACACCGTTGGCGTTTTATACGGTGATCTACCAAATCCGCACGATAAACGTGAAATGGAATCCGAAGTCATCTTGTGTTGTCTATCTAATCACCGAATCAGTTATTGTTGACATTATCGGTTTTCATTGGTCAACGTCAGTATAAGTGCCATGTCATCAGATTTTTTAAATATATTAAAAATATACATTTAATAGGAAGTATAACGGACGTTAAACGGAAGCGGCTTGCGTGCTTAGTAACTCAGCAGGGTAAGCGTACTGAGTAAAGTCTGTGGAGCCCACCGTCATCATTCGTGCATTGTATCAACTCCATCCATCTCTTTTATCATCTAATTTTAGGGTTTTACAACAAAAATTAATCATATCCAAAGATCAAGTGGACCACACCACCTGAAACAGTGTGAATTGAATTCTACCGTTGAAAAGTTGTTGGGGGCCCACAGAAGTTTTATATCAAGATGATATTTGTTTTTTCCATTCATCCATGTCTTTGTGATCTTATGAACAGTTTGGATGAAAAATAAATATCATTGGGGGCTTAGAAACATTTCAATGGTGAAAATCAATACTTCCACTGTTTCCTTTGGTATGGTCTACTTGAGCTTTTGATATACTTCAGTTTTGGGCTCAACCGCTAAAATGATTTGAAAAAATGGATGGACGGCGTGGATAAATCACAAGAATTCACAGTGGGCCCAACAGAGTTTACTCAGTACGATAAGACTCGTACGCAATCCGATTTCACGTTAGAGATGCAAAAGATGCAGATTTCCAGCCAAAGCCTTTTGCAATAAGATCCTGCGCAAGGATTCCGGATGGGCCCACTGCGATGTTTGTGATAAATCCAACCCATTTATCCATTTTTAGATATCATTTTAGGACATAATACCAAAACTAAGATGTATACAAAACTCAAATGGGCCACACGAGAGGAAACAATGGGGATTTAGTGTCCACCATTGAAATATTTATATGGCCACAAAAGTTTTGCATCGGTCTAATATTTTGGTGTTTTCACTTCATCTTAGTAAAAATGACCTTACAAACAGTCTGGATGGCATATAAACATCAAGACGCCTAGAAAGGCTTCAACTGTAGGAATTTCTTTCTCCACTGTTTCATCTTGTATGGCCTAGTTGAGTTTTTTATCATTCTAATTTTTGGTTATATGTCTTAAAATGAGTTCTAAAAGTGGATGAATGGATTGAAATTCTTATAAACATCATGGTGGACCCTACCATACATCCCAGTGCAGGAACTTCATGCAAAAGGCTTTCCCCGGTGAATCCGCATCCACGGTTTCCATTGGAAACAGACTGGCTACTCCCCTGCCACTTGGTACTATGTGGGCCCACCATGATGTATGTGTTTCATCCATGCCGTCCATTTATTTTTCTAGATCATTTTATGATTTGAGACCAAAAATGAGGTATAACCCAATCTCAACTGGACCACATTACATGAAATAGTGTTGAATGAACGTTGACCATTAAAAACTTTTTGGGGGCCATAAAAGTTTTGGATCAAGCTTTTCCCTTCATCTGGGTCTTTATAACCAAACCAACAGATTGGATGTCAAATAAACAGTACGGTGGGCCTTAGGAGGACTTTAATGATGGATATCTAATCACCATTGTTTTCCTGTGGTGTGGTCCATATGAGATTTATATCCCTCTCATTTTTGGGGTCAACCCCTAAAATTATATGTAAAAATAGATTAACGGAATGGATGAAACACATACATCATGGTGGGGCCCACAGAGTACCGACCACCACCACCACCGAGCTGGTGGTGGGGGGGAGTAGCCAATTCGCTTTCATTTCCATTTGGGATTCAGTGCCACATTGGGTAGTGAGACTCGATACTGAAGTAATGTCACCTATTTATATGGGTCCCACTATGATGTATGTTTTATATTCAGATCGTCCATCCATTTGGAGAGATCATTTTAGGGCATGAGCCAAAGAATGAATCAGATCTAAAACTCGAGTGGACCCCACCACAGAAAATAGTGGAGAGAGTTGCACCCACCATTTATTACGACTGAATCCAATCCAAACCTCGTCACTTTGTCTACTGAACCCCGTCACTTTGTACTGCAATCCCGTCACTTTATCTACTGAACCCTGTCACTTAGTGTTGCAACCTCGTCACTTTGTCTAGTGAACCCCGTCACTTTGTATTGTAACTCTGTCACTTTATCTACTAAACCCCGTCACTTTGTACTGCAACCTCATTACTTTGACTACTGAACTCCATCACTGTGGTGGCGTCCACTCGAGTTTTGGATCTGATTCATTCTTTGGCTCATGCATCGTCATTTTGTCTACTATACTTCGTCACTTTGTGCTACAACCTCATCACTTTGTCTACTGCTTCCTGTCACTTTGTGCTGCAACCTCGTCACTTTGTCTAGTGAACCCCATCACTTTGTACTGCAACCCCACCATTTTGTCTACTAAACCCCGTCACTTTGTATGCAACCCCGTCACTTTGTCTATTGTACCTAGGGGTGTACACGAGTCGATCCGAGTTGAACTAGGCTTAACCCAGCCCAGCCCGGTCACTAGCCACACCCAGCCCAAACCTGGCCCAGCCCTGTCACCAGGCTAACATGTATAGCACGAACCCGGCCCGGTCAACAATCGGGGGAGTTTTGGCTAGTTTCAAACCTTCGAGTTTGGGCCAGTTTCGGGATGAGTCGGGCCGAATCGGGAAAACCTACAAAATTGAAAATAGCTGAAAACCTACAACAATAACATAAGAGTAAGAATTTTTTTTTTTAATCCCTCTTTAAAATGTCCACAATTTAAAGCTGAAAATGGGATTGTACGTCCAAGATCGGATCCAACGCCATCACCAATCAGTTTGAAAATCAGAAAAAACAGCTTGAGATGTCATCCATGGCTAGATCTGATTCAGAAGTAGCAAAAAGAAATAGCCAAAACCCCTTAAAATAGTAGGTCCGCTTGAACCACAAAAATAACTGAAAATCAGATCGTAAAGTTAGGATAAGCAAATCGCATATCTCTACGCAGATCTAACCTCAACAAAAACTGCTCGAAATCCGATCGTAGATACAAGATTCAATACAATAACATGAAAAAAACCACAAACTTCACTGTAAGTCCAATCATAGATTCAAGATCAGATACAATAAAATAAAACCTTGTCGTAGATTAAAGATCCACAACAATAACATAAGAAAAACAACAAAATTCACAATAAATAAATAAACAACTCAAAAGACTACATATAACAGCTGAAATCCCGATCGTAGGTTCAAGATCATATTCAATAACGCCACCACATAACATGAAAATCAGAAACAGATAACGGAAATCTCATCCACAGTAAGATCTACACCGTAAATAAAAGATAAAAATACCTAAAATCCCCTTAAAATAGCAGATCTATTGATGTAACAACATCTATCTAGATCTAGGCCATGAAAAGAAAATGAAGAAAAATAAAATTTCCGAATCTGAAATTACAGAAAAGAAAGAAAGAAAACAGATATACCTTGAGAGAAAAGGATTTCAAAAGCTTTTTCTTTTTCTTTTTCCTTAAAACAAGGTATATATACCCTAAAGGGCAAGTCGGGACGAGTCGAGTCGGGTTTCGGGCCGAGTCGGGCCGAACTGGGACCTATCTGAGCTCGACCCAAACTCAGTTTCAAACCGAAGAAAATGGCCTGTCCCGACCCAAACTCAGTTCTGGGTGGGGCCGAGTCGAGTGAGTTAACCGGGCTAACCCGGTTCGTGTACACCCCCAACTATACCCCGTCACTTTGTACTGCAACCCCGTCACTTTGTATACTGTACCCCGTCACTTTGTACTGCAACCCTGTCACTTTGTCTACTGAACCCCGTCACTTTGTCTACTAAACCCTATCACTTTGTACTGCAACCCCGTCACTTCGTCTACTGTATCCCTTTACTTTGTACTACAACATCATCACTTTGTCTACTGTACCCCGTCACTTTGTACTGCAACCCTGTCACTTTGTCTACTGAACTCCGTCACTTTGTACTGCAACACCGTCACTTTGTCTACTGCAGTACAAAGTGACGGGGTTCGATAGACAAAGTGACGGGCTGCAATACAAAGTGACGGGGTTCATTAGACAAAATGACGAGGTTGTAGTACAAAGTGATGGGGTTCGATAGACAAAGTGATAGGGTTGTAGTACAAAGTGACGGTATTCAGTAGACAAAGTGGGTTACATTACAAAGTGACGGTTCAAGAGACAAAGTGACGGGTTAGTACATAGTGACGGGGTTCACTAGACAAAGTGACGAGGTCGAAGTACAAAGTGACGAGGTATAGTAGACAAAGTGATGAGGTTGTAGTACAAAGTGATAGGGTACAGGAGACAAAGTGACGATGTTGCGACAAAGTGACAAAGTTCAATAGACAAAGTAATGAGGTTGCAGTACAAAGTGACGGGGTTCGGTGTAGACAAAGTGACAGGGTTCAATAGACAAAGTGACGAGGTTGCAACACTAAGTGACAGGGTTCAGTAGATAAAGTGATGGAGTGCAGTACAAAGTGACGAGGTTTGGATTGGATTCAGTCGTAATAAATGGTGGGCGTGACTCTCTCTACTATTTTCTATAGTGGGGTCCACTCGAGTTTTGGATCTGATTCATTCTTTGGCTCATGCCCTAAAATGATCTCTCCAAATGGATGGACGGTGTGGATACAAAACATACATTATAGTGGGACCCATATAAATAGGTGACATTACTTCAGTAGCGAGTCTCACTAGTCAATGTTTCACTGAATCCCAAATGGAAATGAAAGCAGATTGGCTACTCCCCCAACCACCAGCCCGATGGTAGTGGTGGTCGGTACTCTATGGGCCCCACCATGATGTATATGTTTCATTCATTCTGTTAATCTATTTTTACTTATAATTTTAGGGGTTGATCCCGAAAATGAGAGGGATATAAATCTCATATGGACCACACCACAGGAAAACAATGGTGATTGGATATCCATCATTAAAGTCCTCCTAAGGCCCACCGTACTGTTTATTTGACATTCAATCTGTTGGTTTGGTCATAAAGACCCAGATGAAGGGAAAAGCTTGATCCAAAACTTTTATTGCCCCCAAAAAGTTGTTAATGGTCAACGTTCATTCAACACTATTTCATGTAATGTGGTCCACTTGAGATTGGGTTATACCTCATTTTTGGTCTCAGACCATAAAATGATCTAGAAAAATAAATGGACGGCATGGATGAAACACATACATCATGGTGGGCTCACATAGTACCGAGTGGCAGGGGAGTAGCCAGTCCGTTTCCAATGAAAACCGTGGATGCGGATTCACCGGAGAAAGCCTTTTGCATGAAGTTCCAGTACTGGGATGTATGGTTGGGTCCACCATGATGTTTATAAGAATTTCAATCCATTCATCCACTTTTAGAGCTCATTTTAAGACATGTAACCAAAAAATAGGATGATCAAAAACTCAACTAGGCCAAACAAGATGAAACAGTGGAGAAAGAAATTCCTACAGTTGAAACCTTCCTAGGCGTCTTGATGTTTATATGCCATCCAGACTGTTTATAAGGTCAATTTTACTAAGATGAAGTGAAAATACCAAAATATTAGACCGATGCAAAACTTTTGTGGCCATATAAATATTTCAACGGTGGACACTAAATCCCCACTGTTTCCTCTCGTGTGGCCCATTTGAGTTTTGTATACACCTTAGTTTTGGTATTATGTCCTAAAATGATATCTAAAAATGGATGAATGGGTTGGATTTATCACTAATGTCGCAGTTGGCCCATCCAGAATCCTTGCGTAGGATGTTACTCAAAAGGCTTTGGCTGGAAATCCGCATCCCCGTGTCTAAATTGGATTGCATACGAGTCGTATCGCACTGAGTAAACTCTGCTGGACCTACTGTGAATTCATGTGGTTTATCCACGCCGTCCATCCGTTTTTTCAAATCATTCTAGGGGTTGAGCCCAAAACTGAAGTATATCAAAAGCTCAAGTAGACCATACCAAAGGAAACAGTGGAAGTATTGATTTTCACCATTGAAATGTTTCTAAGCCCCCAATGATATTTATTTTTCATCCGAACTGTTCATAAGATCACAAAGACACGGATAAATGGAAAAAACAAATATCATCTTGATATAAAACTTCTGTGGGCCCCAACAACTTTTCAACGGTAGAATTCAATTCACACTGTTTCAGGTGGTGTGGTCCACTTGATCTTTGGATATGATTAATTTTTGTTGTAAAACCCTAAAATTAGATGATAAAAGAGATGGATGGAGTTGATACAATGCACGAATGGCAATGACGGTGGGCTCCACAGACTTTACTCATTACGCTCACCGTACTGAGTTACTCAGCACGCAAACCGCTTCCGTTTAACGTCTCCGTTATAGTTTCTATTAAATGTACCTTTTCTAATATATTTAAAAAATTGATGAGGTGGCACTTGCAGTGACGTTGACCAATGAAAACGCTGGAGGCAAGGAGTTCCTGCCTCCGGGAGGCAGAGGATCCGCACTCCTCTGCATATACCACATATTTTTGGTCACGCGCTAAGATGAGCTGCCATCTGGATATAGCTAGAGTCGGACGGTTCAGTTACGGGATCTGTGGGGCCCGCCGTAATATATATGTTTTATCAGTAATTCTATCCCACCTAATCCATCTAATTCCTTGCGCCAAATAAACGGTGTCACTGTGCAAAATGACAGGACTTGTGAATGATCTGTCTTCGCCCAAGCGCCCTCTTTTGCAGAATCCTATGCAATTGCAAATGCATTTTGTCTCATCTGACTACAGATGAAGAAAAAAAAAATGTACCATTAGGACCTAACTCACAAGATCCACCGTCCATCTGGTGTGTTGCCTCATTTTCATCCTGAAATTCAAAATTCACCCCTAATCTCATATGTTACAAATTGATGCAGGGATGAACGTGATAAGGCCGATCACTGTGTCGATCAAGGATAACTACTTCAAATGCTTCTCTAGACTCCTCACTCCTTCCAAAGACTTCTCGAATCCACTAGAAAAAAAAATAGAAATAATAGAAATAAATTCTAAAAATTCTTTAATTGATTGATGATTAAAATAAATGAGTCTATAGAGACTTCTTGAATCCACTAGGAAAAATAAGAAAAATAGAAATAAATTTTCAAAAATTCTTTAATTGATTGATGATTAAAATAAATGAGTTTACACCCTTTAATTAGGGATACCAAACATAGGAAAAAGTTTTGGAATCAAATTACAACTAAAATTCTGAGTTTATTCACGTTATAGTAAATACTAAATTTACTATTTATAGACATTAATGATTTCCACTAGCCTCAAGGTTTTCGGCCAAAAATAGTGTCTTGTTTGGCTTCACCAAGTCATTTTTTTTTTCTAATAACTTTTCATGTTGGATGCAACTCATAAAGCCCAACGGATGAAAAGTTACAATAAAAATCAAAAACTAAAATTAGTAAAAACAAAATTAAAATAAAAATTCAACTGTTACACCCCTATATCAGTCCACTTTGCATAACTCAGCGTATAAAGGTTGGGTGGCTAAAGTAGCTATCATACCCCAAAATCATATATGATACATCTGATAACTCATTTTGATTTGTGAGATACGCTCGTTTTAAAGTTCTCTCTCCCAGATCGAGCCTCTTTTGGCTCATCTTGGTAATGAAATTATATGCAACCCGCCCTACATCACAAATAAAATTAAATTAGGCTGCCATGAGTCCGTATGTCATTTTCACTACAAACAAAACCAAAATTGCAAAAAGCATAGAGTCCCTTGTCATTTTCACTACAAACAAAACCAAAATTGCAAAAAGCCCGTAGCCTATGTTTGAGCATTACATATTTTATATTTTTATTAGTTATTTGCATTATTTACTAGTTTTTTTTTTTTCAAAAACATCTACTATATTCATGTCCAAAATAATACAAGTGGGATTCAGGTGGGCCCACAAATAGGAGTCATCAATGTGATGAGCTTCAGTGGTACCGGACAGAAGTGGAGTCCACCTGACTCATTCACAACATTTAATCTCACGATCCATTCCCTCGACTATCCGTAGGGTTCACAAATCAGCCTAAAAGGAAGCTCAGGTGGGCTGCAACACAGGGGACAAGTTTAGAGGGGATGCTCACCCCTAATTTGTGTGGGGGCCCACCATTTTGTGTATATGGCATCTAGACCGTCTAGTTACTTCATCTGCCCTGGATGAAATTTCAGGACAAAACTCATTACCTGTGCTGTGACCCGTCAGATTTTTTAATCAAGCTGATTTTCAAAATTTGGGAGTCGTAAGGCGAAGTATCCCACAGGCACTTTAGATGTGATACATACACATGGGCCCCACATCTACACAGTACCACTGGAGCACACCTCCTCATCCATTGCACCCATCCCATCCATACAGTAAAAATTGTAGGGTCAATCATGGATGGGGTAGAACCTGAAGCGCAAATTACTTGGTTCATGGTATTTCAGAGTCCTGAAAATTGATGCAGTGGTCATCTACTGGACAGATAGGATTGTTCGATCAATATGATTTCGTGCTGTGCCCCCTCCTCAGTGGCCCACTCTCTCCAACTAAGAGTTGTACGAACGGCTTAGAAGAGATCAAACTTACATGGCCCCACAGTTATGTATTTGTTATATCCACATCGCTCATCCATATTTCGAGATCATTTCGGAGCATTATATATATATATATATATATATATATATATATATATATATATAAAAGATCAACCGGACCACACCACAAAGAGAAGCGGGGAAATTGATTTTCACCGTTAAAAATTTTGTAGGGCCCACCATAACATTTATTTTCCATCCAATCTATTCATATGGTCACAAAGGCCTGGATGAAGAGGAAAAACAAATTTCATAATGATCCAAAACTTCTATGACCCCTAAAAGGGTTTCAATGGTAGATGTTCAATTCCCCACTGCCTTTTACAGTGTGGTCCACTTGATAGCTAGATTTGTCTTATTTTTCATTTCAAGCCTTAATACGAGTTTTCCAAATAGAAGGACGGTTTGGATATAACATATACATCATAATGGGACCCACAAAAATCGGTGGAGATTACATCAGGGAAAAAAAAAGAAGAAGAAGAAACATGTTGGGGTCGACTGTCATCACTACCGATTGTAATCGTAGCATAACTATAGCTATGCACTTTTGCTCTTTTTATTTTTTACATGGAGAACTTCATTCCACCTACATTTTTCTCTAATACACATTTATATATATATATATATATATATATATATATATATATATATATATATATATATATATAACAAGAATATTTTCTAAACTAAAATTAGTTACTTGATGTACCACATATGCTTTTGGGGTAGGAGAAGCTACTTTAGCCAACCAACCTAGTTATTTTCCAAGATTTCATCAGGTCGATGGTCGAAAATACATTTCATTCACTTCGCGGTTAAACTAGAAATTGAGCGGGGCAAACATGAAATTGAGTGGGCAAATTGAAAATTGAGCGAGGCAAGGTAGGAATTGAGTGAGGGAACCAAGAAATTGAGTGAGGCAAGGTAGGAGTTCAGCAAGGGAATCTAGAAATTAAGCAAGGGAAGCTAGAAATTGAGCGAGGCAACCTAGAAATTGAGTGGCAATGTAGAAAATGAGCGAGGGAACCTAGAAATTGAGCAAGAGAACCTACAATTTGAGCTAAGCAACATAGGAATTGAGCGAGGGAACCTATAAGTTGAGCGAGGGAACCTATAAGTTGAGCGAGACAACCTAGGATTTGAGTGAGGCAACATAGCAATTGAGCGAGGGAACTTAGGAAAGGAGCAAGGCAACATAGAAATTTAGCGAGGAATCCTAAGAATTGAGCGTGGGAAGCTAGAAATTAAGTGAGGGAACCTAGAAATTATGCGAGGCAACCTAGGATTTGAGCGAGGGAACCTAGAAATTCAATGAGGGAAGGTAGAAATTTAGCGAGGAAACCTAGGATTTGAGCAAGGCAACCTAGGAATTGAGTGAGAGAAGTTAGAAATTGAGCGAGGGAAGCTAGAATTTGAGCAAAGGAACCTAGGATTTGAACGAGGGAAGCTACAAATTATGCGAGGGAATCTAGAAATTGAGCGAGGCAACCTAGGATTTGAGTAAGGCAACGTAGGAATTGAGCGAGGGAACCTAGGAAATGAGCGAGGCAACCTAAAAATTCAACGAGAAATCCCAGGAATTGAGCGAGGGAAGCTAGAAATTAAGCAAGGGAACCTAGAAATTCAATGAGACAACCTAGGATTTGAGCGAGGGAAGCTAGAAATTGAGTGAGGCAAGGTAGGAATTGAGCAAGGCAACCTAGGAACTGAGCGAGGGAAGCTAGGAATTGAGCGAGGCAACGTAGGAATTCAGCGAGGCAACCGAGGGAACCTAGGAGTTGAGCGAGGAAAGCTAGAAATCGAGTGAGGCAAGGTATGAATTGAGTGAGGAAAACTACAAATTGAGCGAGGCAACCTAAAATTGAGCGAGACAACCTATTAATTGAACGAGATAACTTAGGAATTGAGTGAGGAAAGCAAATCGAGTGAGGCAACTTAGAAATCGAGCGAGGCAACCCATGAATTGAGCGAGGAACCTGAAATTGAGTGAGGCAACGTAGAAATTGAGCGAGGAACTTAGAAATTGAGCAAGGCAAGGTAGAATTCGGCGAGGAAACCTAGGATTTGAGCGAGGCAACCTAGAATTGAGCGAGGAAGTTAGAAATCGAGCGAGTGAAGCTAGAATTTGAGCGAGAACCTAGAAATTCAATGAGGCAACCTACAAATTCAGTGAGGCAACTTATAAATTGAGCGAGGCAACCTAGGAATTGAGCGAGGCAATGTGGAAATTCAGTGAGGAAACCTAAGAATTGAGCTAGGGAAGGTAGAGGAAGCTAGAAATTAAGCGAGGGAAGCTAGAAATTAAGAGAGGGAACCTAGAAAATTGAACAAGGCAACCTAGGAATTGAGCAAGGGAAGCTAGAAATTCAGCGAGGCAACCTAGGAATTGAGCGAGGCAACGTGAAAATTCAGCGAGGAAACCTAGGAATTGAGCTAGGGAAGCTAGAGGAAGCTAGAAATTAAGCGAGGGAAGCTAGAAATTGAGAGAGGGAACCTAGAAATTCAGCGAGGCAACCTATAAATTGAACGAGGCAACCTAGGAATTGAGCAAGGGAAGCTAGAAATTCAGCGAGGCAACCTAGAAATTGAGTGAGGGAACCTAGGAATTGAGCGAGGCAACCTAAGAATTAAGCGAGGGAAGCTAGAAATCGAGCGAGGGAACCTAAAAATTCAGCGAGGCAATGTAGAAATTCAGTAAGGCAACCAACGGATTGAGCGCTAGTTAAATCATCAACAAAGATGAGAACGACTTTTTTTGAGAGACTATCTATCCTCTCATAGATAGAGGAATAGATAGAACAGAGAAGATCTCTATATCTTTCCTCATAGATATAATATAGAAGAGAGATCCCTCTCATTTTTTATCAGGAGAGAGATCTTTCTTCTCCGAGGGCTTTGGATTCAACGATTTTTAAGAGCAAGACAGAAAAGAAGCGTTGAGATAATACCTTTCATCCTAATCTCATCTACTGGAAAAGGGGGCCCTCTTGATCACCTGAAGAGATTTGTAGGCAGAATTAGCATAATTATGACCGCGAGGATTGAGCTGCCAAATGAGATTATCCTCATTCCTCGGCTGGGGTTCTGGAAGATAAGATTTATGCAATAAAAAAAAATCTTCTGAATTGAGCGAGGGAAGCTAGAAATTGAGCGAGGCAACCTAGAAATTGAGCGAGGGAACCTAGGAATTGAGTAAGGCAACGTAAAAATTCAGCGAGGCAACCTAGAAATTGAGCAAGGGAAACATAAATTTGAGCGAGGCAAGCTTGAAATTGGGTGAGGCTAACATGAATTGGAATGAACTTTAAATGTAATTGACCTAGCCTAACAATTTGCTCTTTGGTGAATTTGACCGAGCAGTTAATGAAATTGACCGAGCTTTACATGAAATTCTCTTCGGTGAATTTGACTGAGCAATTAATGAAATTGACCAAGCGGTTCATAAAATTTTTCGTTACATTACATGAATCCGTGGAAGTTCCCCATCATATTTTTATGATATCTCCATCAAATTTATGAATTGCTCCGTTACAATTCCTACGTTGCCTCGCTCAATTCCTAGCTTCCCTCGCTCAATTTATACGTCGCCTCATTGAATTTCTAGCTTCCCTCGCTCAATTCCTAGGTCTTCCCTCAATCTATTCCTAGGTTGCCTCACTCAATTCATAGGTTGCCTCACTGAATATTTACATTGCCTCGCTCAATTGTTAGGTTTCCTCACTCAATTTATATGTTGTCTTGCTCAATTTCTAGTTTCCCTCGCGCAATTCCTAGGTTGTCTAGCTCAATTCATAGGTTGTCTTGCTAAATTTCTACGTTGCCTCGCTCAATTACTAGGTTGCCTCGCTCAATTCCTAGGCTCATTCACTAAATTTCTAGCTTCCCTCGCTCAATTTCTAGGTTGTCTCGCTGAATTTCTATCTTCCCTCGCTTAATTCCTAGGCTGTCTCCCTCAATTCATAGGTTCCCTCGCTGAATTTTGAGCTTCCCTTGCTCAATTCAGAGGTTGCCTCACTAAATTTTTGCATTGCCTCGCTCAATTGCTAGGTTGCCTCGCTTAATTCCTAGGTTCCTTGGCTCAATTTATATATTGCCTCACTGAATTTCTAGCTTCCCTTGCACAATTTGTAGCTTCCCTCGCTCAAATCCTAGGTTCCCTCGCTCAAATTCTAGCTTCTCCAGCTGAATTTCTAACTTCCCTCGCTCAATTCCTAAGTTGCCTCGCTCAATTCCTAGGTTTTCTCGCTGAATTTCTACCTTGCCTCGCTCAATTTCTAGCTTCCCTCGCTCAAATCCTATGTTGCCTCGATGAATTTCTAGGTTCCCTCGCTTAATTTCTAGCTTCCCTCGCTCAATTCCTAGGATTCCTCGCTGAATTTCTACGTTGCCTCGCTCAATTCCTAGGTTCCCTCGCTCAATTCCTAGGTTGCCTCGCTCAATTCCTAGGTTGCCTCGCTCAATTCCTACCTTGCCTCGCTCAATTTCTAGGTTCCCTCGCTCAATTTCTAGCTTCCCTCGCTCAAATCCTAGGTTGTCTCGCTGAATTTCTAGGTTCCCTCGCTTAATTTCTAGCTTCCCTCGCTCAATTCCTAGGATTCCTCGCTGAATTTCTACGTTGCCTCGCTCATTTCCTAGGTTCCCTCGCTCAATTCCTACGTTGCCTCGCTCAAATCCTAGGTTGCCTCGCTCAATTTCTAGGTTCCCTTGCACAATTTGTAGCTTCCCTCGCTTAAATCCCAAGTTGTCTCGCTGAATTTTTAGGTTCCCTCACTCAAATTCTAGCTTCCATCGCTCAATTTCTAACTTCCCTCACTCAATTCCTAGGTTGCCTTGCTGAACTCCTACCTTGCCTCGCTTAATTTCTGGGTTCCCTCGCTCAATTTTCAATTTGCCCACTCAATTTCATGTTTACCCCGCTCAATTTCTAGTTTGACCGCAGAGTGATTGATATTGACTGCGAAGTGAATGAAATGTATTATCAACCATCGACCTGATGGAATCTTGAAAAATAACTAGGTTGGTTGGCTAAAGTAGCTTCTCCTACCCCAAAATAATATGTTGTACGTTAAGTAACTAATTTTAGTTTAGAAGATATTCTTGTTAAATGAATAAAGAAAGAAATGAAAGAAAAAAAAAAAGAGCTCCATTGATAACACACACACACACACACACACACACACACACACACACACACACACACATATTTATATATATTATAAGTTCTTTATTTTCATTTACATTCGCAAATACATTCATCATCTATCCAATATAATCCGTAGCCATAGGCCCAGTTCTGACCCGGTTGATTGGGTCAACCCCAACACGCTGTTTCTTTTCTTTTCTTTTTTTTTTCCCTTATGTAATCCCCACCGATTTTTGTGGGTCCCATTATGAGGTATGTGTTATATCCAAACCGTCCATCTATTTGGAGAACTCGTATTAAGGCTTAAGATGAAAAATAAGACAGATCTAGCTATCAAGTGGACCACACTGTAAAACGCAGTGGGGAATTGAATGTCTACCATTGAAACCCTTTTAGGGGTTACAAAAGTTTTGGATCATTATGAAATTTGTTTTTCCTCTTCATACAGGCCTTTGTGTCCTTATAAATAGATTGGATGGAAAATAAATGTTATGGTCAGCCCTACAAAATTTTTAACAGTGAAAATCAATTTCCCGCTGCTCTTTGTGGTGTGGTCGAGTTAATCTTTGGATATGATTTTTTTTTTTTTTTGGATAATGCTCCGAAATGATCTCGAAATATGGATGAACGTTGTGGATATAATAAATACATAGCTGTGGGGCCATGTAACTTTGATCTCTTCTAAGCCGTTCGTACAACTCTCAGTTGGAGGAGCGTCAGCGCTCGTCTTCGCAGTGAAAAGGAGGGGTAGTTTCGTCCTCAAAGTCGCTGTCTGCACGTGCTAGTCTAAGTTGGTAACGTAAGTTTGTATTCCTTCATAAAAACCGCTGGATAAAAGGTTTTGTCTACAGTGGTCATTTTCTCCGCAAATTACTTGGTTCATGGTATTTCAGAGTCCTGAAAATCTGATAGCCATTGATTGGACGATTAGGATTGTTTGATCAATATGATTTCGTGATGTGCTCCCTCGGGTGCTTCGGGGTTGTATGGTTCTTGATCTTTTTAAGCGAGCCCGGAAGTACTCATAACGCAGAGGAGCTCTTGACTCGTGAAAAGCCACTTAGAGCACAAGTAGCTTGGGTATGGATAGGAAGTGCAAGGAGGAAAGGGAACCGCCCATCATCAATAACAAGAAGAGAATGGACGAAGACTGAATAGAAGTTCGCGTCCCAACCAATAATCCGAAAGTAGGTTTCCCTCATATACCCCGAATGTAACTCCCGATCAAGTTCTTATGGAAATTCACTACAAAGGTTCTTGAAATGGCGGAGCAGATGAAGGCCGACATTGACAAAAGAGACAAGCGGAAGTACCGCCACTTCCACCGCAACCACAGCCACACTACCGCCGAATGTTTCGATATCAAGGAAGAGATCGAGTCCCTCATTCGGGGTGAGCACCGAGGGAGTATGTCATCAAGAGAAGGGATGAACGACACGATAAATGGGGCGAGCAATAAAGCGGCAGACACATCAATGAAGTGATAGGGGAAATACACACTATATTCGGTGGACTGCAGGAGGTGGGGATTCGAACAAATCCTGTAGGGCGCATGCCCGAAGCATCGAATAACAAGATAGAACACCACATACACCTCACCGAACGCTACGAAAGAGTAAAGATTGAGCCCCCGTAGCTTGACCTTCACCGAGGAGGACGTCGATGAATCCACCAACCATACAACGATGTCTTAGTGGTGACCACGATGGTGGCCAACCACAAGGAGTACCGCATACTAGTGGACATCGATAGATTGGCCGACATCCTATTTATCGCCTTCAACAAAATGAGAATCGAGAGGTCCAGACTACGTCTTGTCCGCACTCTCTTGCTTGTGTTTAAAGGAGAGAAGGTTACCTCCAAAGGTAGTGTACTGCTACCCATGATCGTAAGAGAATGTCACAATCAAACCACTATAATGATCGACTTCCTCATAGTCGACTGTCCCTCTATCTACAACATAATATTGGGACGACCATCCCTTAATATCATGAGAGCAAGTGTATCTACCTACCACCTCGCGATGAAGTTCCCCACTAAGCACAGTGTTGAGTAAGTCAGGGGAAATCAACACGAGGCCCGTCAATGATATTCTATAGCATTGAGGGCAGGAGCGCGAAAAATATAGCGGCCTTCACAGCCTTAGATCCCTGAGAGACGAGTCCCTCGAAAGAGGATCCCCGATGAAAGAACTAGTAGCCATACCTCTTTACGACGACAACCCTCTCTCTCTCTCGTTGATCCTCTCTCTCTCTCGCTTCTCCTCTCTCTTCTGGCCCCCGATCCTCTCTCTCTCTCTCGCTGCTCATCTCTCTCTCTCTCTCTCTCTCTCTCTCTCTCTCGCTCCTCTCTCTCTTCGAGCTAGGGCCAGCTTGAACTCGACTCAAACTCATTTTCGAGCTCAAAAAATCAGCTCGAACTCAGCTTCAAATCGAGTCGAATCAAGCTTTTTTGAGTTGAGTTGAGCGAGCTAACCGAGCTAGCTCGATTCATGTACACCCCTAACTATTGTTACTTCTTTTCTACTATTTTATGAATTCTATAATACAATAACTTCTCCATGTCAGGGAAGGAAATTTCTTTTAACATTATTATCCCAACTATCCGATCTATATGACTGACCATAAGGACTTCTCTCAATTTAAGGAAAGAAAGTCATTCTACCAAGTGCTCGGCCTACTACTATGTGGTCGACCTATTGATTCTATTATGCACGACCTATCACTACATTCTCAACTATAAATCTATATGCTCGACCACCTGCATACTTTAAACCTCTTGCTTGCATGACAGGTTAAGGTCACGTCAGTCCAAACCTACTTACTTCCCGAGCCCTTGGATATAACGCTCAGAAGTAGGGGACAACTATTATAGGTAAAATCGGACTATAGCAAATTCCTTAGGGGGTTGCTCGGTTTCAGCTGTAGAAGGGGCAAGGTCTTCAGGAGACTCATCGACTAAGTAGTCTAGGTCAAGCTCCAAATACTTCTGCTTGACATGCTCCTGACACTGCTCGTAACCGAGGCTGAAGTACTCCTCTAGCTCCTCAGCACGTTCCTCAGAGGCCTTATACGCTTTAACTGCTACTGCCTGCACCGCTCGGAGGCCTTAGGCTCTGCCAACCTCAACCTCCACTCTCGTGGATTTAGCCTTCGCCTTTGCCCGCTTAGCCTCAGAGATGGACATGCACGATTTTAGCCCCTTCGACTCAACCCACAGTGCGACCCTTTCCTGTTGCGTTTCAGGTAGCTGGGCCCCAAGCACTGTCCTCTCCTCCCTAACAACCCACAAAGCCTCTTGGAGGGACTCAGCTTCGGCAATGGTTACGTCCCTATCCGCGACAAAGGCCTGGCGCTCGGCCTCCTCAAGCCTGCACCCCAACTCCTGGAATGCTCGGCGAGCAGCTAAAAGTCCAAGGACAATATGAAAAAATAAACAAAAATAAAATCAACAAATAAGGGGGAGGGGTCAGAAGACCAAAAGAACAACTAGTCAGAAAGAGAAGGGATGAAGATTCACTTTGAGGAAGGAGGCCACCAACTCTCCTAAGAGGGTCATCGGGTGGAGCGCCAACAGTGCCGAGATATCCTCCTCGAGCACATGTCGGGTCCCCTACTAAGATAGGAGGGTCATGTGGTGACCCTGGGGGAAGGGGACCTGCTAGCTTTGGAAGCCCGATGCCCCAAAGTACCCTTCTTGGCCTATGGGACATGATCGTTAGATGACCCTTGACATGACGAGCCTCATCCCGAGCCGGGGATGACTCCAAGTCTACAACCTCCATAGCTGCAGGCTGAGGAAGGACCTTAGCTCTGGATGGAAGACCTCCCCCGCCGGTTCGTTTGGAAGAGCCCCCTGAGCTGCTCTGCTCGTAGCCGTCTCAGCTGCTTAATGGCAAGTCTCTCGAAGGCGGGCTCGAGTCTATCCTCAGCAGCCCTAAAGGACTCTCCTCGACAAGCCAGAGGAAGGGTGGGAACTTTCTTAACTGCCCTCCTCTGCTTCTCTAACTTAGCCGTGGAGGGGAAATTGATTTTTGCACCACACAAGATAAACATGAAAATCTTCCCAATGAATATCCACGCCATCCGTATGATTGCTATTACCTTTTCCTAGGTTATTAAGATCTCTTACAAGGGATTTTGCGTCCAATTGGCTCGACCACGGATGAACTTAGAAAAATAAAAATATTAAGCCAACCTGATGTAAAAGAGGAGTGATCGGCCTCCTCCAATTCATTTCATCCAGACTTTGACCTAGCAGAGCTGTTGCTGAAGTTGCAACTAAGAGACCGTGGGTTGTTGCTGAGGAAGAGCTGCAAAGAGGCACAATTAAAGTCAGTTAAGCAGAGCTACAAAATAACAAATAAAAATATATTTAACTATAGCTCAACAATTTCTGACATGGGAAGGCAAAAGCAGTGGGGACTCGGAAGCGCAGTATGCCCACCTCGGCCATTGGGGCCTCCCATTCCCCCAACATAAAAAACCATTTGTCTTTCCAATCCTTGTTGGAAGATGGATTATTGGTGATGAGGGATTGGCCTTGGTTCGCCCAAGCGGAGAAGTAGTACCAGCCCCAGCCTTGTAGATTTCACCTTAGTCTTATCAGGATTATTACTACATCGCGACCCTACACTTGGGGTTGTGAACAATCTCCCAAAGATAGCTCGCCACATGTTAGGGTTAAGCTATCATGGGGCGAGCTTAAGGCGATGAACTACCTCTCTAAAAATTGGGTGGAAAGGTAACCGCAAGCCGCAGGAAATGGCCATGACATATATCGTCACCTCGCCCTCGCGAGGATGGCCGGGATCTTCCCCGACTTCGAGAGCTTGGAGTATCACAAAGTTAGGGATCTGGAACTCCAACCTGAACTGAACTAGGTCTACATCTCAACATTGACCTAAAGGGACTGACGTTCGAAGATGACCCCTCAACAGACACTAGCTCCGATCGACCTTGTTAGGGCCGACACTACCTCCTCTTGATCTTCTATCACCAGAGATGGAACGCCTGAGGGTGCACCCAACCAGGAGTCCACACTTTTTGGGATGGACTCCCTGTGAAAGGCTCCGGACACAGACATTTTGCTGGAACCCTTCGACATCCCGAATAAGGAAGAAGAAAGAAAGAAAAAGGAATCGTAGAAGAAACGAAAGGCCGGAGAAGGAATGGAGGACTGCCCAGAGAAGTAGGAAAAAGAGAAATCCCAACTCACCGAAAATCGCCTAAGTCCGGTAGCAGGAGGAAGTAAAGGAGGTGAGCGGAGCAAATGAAAGGGTTTAGGGCACCCCTCCCCTATTTATAGCATTTTTAACTGCAGCATTAAATGCACGCATTTAAAGCTGTAGCCAAAGAGGTGCCTCAGCACATGCCTTCATCCATGTGGCCACCAAGGGTTTGTCAGCAAACTCCACTATCAAAGCAGAGACAGGTGTCCGTCTACCATTCACCCAGAGATGAAGAGGCATCGCTCCACACATGCCCTTGTCATTATCATTACTAAATCCTCATCGATTCCCGCACTTGGCACATTTCTCTCTCCTATCATAATGACAGGCGGTCCTAACCTCCTCCATGTGAGGCCTTATGCTCGAGCGTCAGTTCAAGTCCATTTACTTCCCGAGCTCCTAGAGAGCGCTCGGAAGTAAGGGGCTACTGTTATGGGTAAAACCGAACTAGTCAATTGACTGGAAAAAGATGGAAACAACACAAGGCCAACAGCTCGAATGGGAGGTCGCGAGCAAGCTCGGCCTCAGATGCCGAGCGCCACCCCCACAACCAATCTGAGGATTAACCATGGGTGGTAACCTTGGTCACCTACCTAGTACTATATCGTCTCAACTAAAGGGCAGCTGTAAAAGCCAACTTCAAGAGTCTTTCCAGCTCGGAGGCAACTTTGCGATTATAGCTCCGACTTGAAAGGATTCAAGAAGATCAATTTTTATGGCTTTTATTTTATTTACAATAAGTTGCAGTTATTGGATTTGGGTAAGCAGCGGTAGATAGTCTACTATCATGCAGTTGAAATAACTGGCAATCAAAAATTTTTGTGTACCTTCCTCTTAGCCTTGTATTTGTATTCCAGCGCACTCCAAATTTCTTTCGCTGATATGGTCCCCGTGTACAAATCGTACAACCGATCAGAGAGAGCATTGAGGATGTGGCCACGACACAATAATTCATCTTCTTGTCGCTTGATCCTAGCAGCAACCTGTTCTGGAGTGTTAGTGTCCTTTGCTTTAGGCAGAAGCTGGAGAGTCGGGTTCAGGATGTAGAAGATCTTCAGAGCAGTCAGTAGGAATTTCAACTTGTCCTAGAAGGGGGGTTGAATAGGACTATGCCAAATTAAAAATTAAATGTGGAATTTAAACAAATATAAATAACGATAGCAATTAAACAATCTCACATAAAGAAATGTGAAACAACCTCAAGTGTACAAGTATTAAGAGGTTCATATAGATGTTGTTCTAAGAACAAACTTACACAAAAAACCAATGGCTTATGGTAGGACAACCTGATTCCTATAACAGTCTGTGTATCAAAATCTCAAACCAATACAGAGGAATAAAGAAATAAATAACAACGGAAATAACTAAGCTATTACAACATTCCCACACTTGCATAAAAAGAATTACAACATTCTCCACAAATGCATAAAGGGAAATTACAACATCCACAAAATGAAATAATCAATCAATCAATCACCACAAGACCAGAAATTATAGTGGTTCGCTTGTGTGTACACCAACTGTTAGAAAAATCAAAAAACCCCACACTTTGAGTTTTCTGGATCACCTCAGACAAACCAAAAGAAAGAGATTGTTGTGGCACAATCTCAAAGAAACCAAAAGAATAATTGATTTACAAAACTATAAAATACTTATCTGGATATTCTCCTTTGTTGTAGCCCGGTAGAACCAATTCGGAGTAAAAGTTCAACGTAGATGTTCAATGTTCAAATTCACTTATGAAATGATTCTAAGTTCTAAATTGATTTTAGATTAAATTACCTTCGGCTAGCTTGATTTGATTTTAATTCCAAGAAATGGGAAAACTTCAATCCCTCTTTCAAATAAGATTGGAATGTAAAAACTCAAAATCAAATGCAAACAAAGCTAATTAAAGAGAATATTAAATGAGCACTAAATAACTTAAGAATATCACTAACTTATCTCTTAGAGCGGTGTCTTGATTTTGTTTGAATTAGATATCAAACTCTGAAAATCATGATCTATTTATAAGTGCAGAAATCGCTCCTTTGACTGGCCCAGAAGATAACTCGACTGGTCGAAGGACTAACAAACTATTAAAATTTTAGGCGGGATAACATAAGATAGGTCCATGACCGGTCGAGTGGCTTGCACGACCGGTCGAGTGGCTTACACGACCGGTTGAGCCATGAACTCGATTGGTCGAAGGACCAACAAACTATTAAATTTCAGGCAGGATGGTCGAGTGGCTGGCATGATTGGTCGAGTGGCTTGCACAACCGGTCGAGCCATGCAAAAAAATTCTAAAAATAAGTAACAAACTTAGGACTGGTTGAGCCAGTGCTAGGACTAGTCGAACATAGTCTAAGACTAGTTGAAAACAGTCTGTGTACTTATAAAGTGACGCAATTAATTTATGTATTCAAAATGACCTATCCTATGGTCAATCTAGGGTCATTCATACCTTATAAGTGATATATGAACATTGAATCTTCTTTTTGCTTCAGTTGATAGTTGTTCTTTGAAGTTCACGAGGCTTGAGATCTTGACATTTGATGAAGCTTAAATTTGCGACTATTTGAAGCTTGAATTTGAAACACATTGAAGCTTGAGCTTGAGGTACTTGAGTTGTACTTCACCTTAAGCTTTAAGTACCAAAATAAAGACTATTTTCTTGCCTTTAGATGAAGCTTTGGAACCTTGAACTTTGAAGCTTGAAGGAGTGAACTATCACATGGTGTTGTACTTGAACTTGTATATTTCTTGATCTTGCTTTTGAGATTCTTGAAGTAAAGACCTTTGATCTTGTACATGAGGTGCACAGTCTTGAATATGTAGATGAGCTACAAAAGACACAGATTCCAAAAGGTTTTGGCACTACAAAATTTGACCACCTAGTGCCTCAACCCATTTTAAGCCCATGGCCAAAATACTAAACGCGGATTAGGTGCTATCCAGTTAACAGTTTAGTGAGTGTTACCAATACCGCAGGGCCTACTAGAATTTGATGTTTAGATACACCGAAAAATATAAAAAATAAATGTAAGAAAAATTGTTTCACTAGGCTGAATCACATATAGAATACGATGTCCTTAAAGCGTGATTCGCCCCCTTATCAATTACTGACGGGCTACAGGCGAATTGCTTCTAGGAAATGTTCATAGTATTCACTAAGGAGATTTGGATGTTTCTGATTGGAGAGATGGTATGTTGAAATGATGAAATCGGACTGGAATGGTCTAGTTTATATAGGCATTAGGTATAGCACCGTTGCCATGTGGTATTCAATGGTCCAGAATGTTTGAAAAACGTTTCTGGCCATTGACAATTAATCCTAGACATTTTTGGTCGTCAGATCAGAAGATCTGATCGTTATATCATCCTAGCCCGTTCGTTTTCGGACCGTTGTGGCTTTCAGGATGGCTATCCATTTTTCGAAACGGCTGGACTTTTCAGATTTAAGATCCGACTGTTCTCAGTCACATATAAAACCCAGGCTCATTTCAGATTTTTAAATTCACCGCCCTAAGGCTTCACACTTCTCTTCTCGCAATGTCTCGTGACGGTTAGCGTAAGATCGTGAGGGAGTAATCACCACGTGCAAAGTGCAAAGTGTGTCATTTGACACCACTGCAACCACATTGCCCACGCCCGTGCCTATGCCCAAGCCCTAGCGCACATGCATTCCAGTGCTATGCATTAGAATGCGCAAACTAAGCATCTCATCATCTATTTCTCAATAACTTATAAACAATAATTTTTCTCACACTCTATCCAATGTAGGACTAAAGAAAGCCTACTTTTCCTTTGATAAAGCACATCAATGTAGTTGCCATCTACTGGACGGTTAGGATTGTTTAATCAATGTGATTTCGTGCTATAATCCTCCTCACTAGCCCTCTCAGGATGGTCCAGATACCTGCACATACCTGTGTGCTTGATTATTAAATGGATCACCACACATTTAAAAAAGGTGCAAAGTTGTGGCCCATCTTGTTATAAACAGTTGGGAATACCGTGTGAATGAGCTGTCTTCGTCAAAACGCGCGTGTTTTTGTTTTTTTTTTTTTTTTCGGAAAATTGACCACCATAAATGCCACCTTTTACCCAGCGTCTTTTAAACACGCTCCCAAACTTTACTTTTGAGAGTAAATCATCTTCATCCTAGAAATAAAATACCAGCCCATACGATACTCAGATAGGCCACATCGATAGGGAAGAGTTGGGATGCAAATCCTACTTAGTAATGGGACGGAATGTAAATTCTATAATTTTCTTTTTTAATTTATTAATTGAGACGTTGGGACATGCGGGCGGACTTTAGGAGGTGTCGTTTTTCTTATTTCACAACTTGCATTTGGAAAGAATTGTTCCATTTTGAAAGAGACCTGATCATCTAGTGCATGCATCATCGTTTCCGCCACCATGTTACGTCACTTATGTAATAGATCGTTCCAAAGAAATCTTTGGGCCATTGCCACGAAGATCAGTTGACACAGGTAAAGTCGTTGGGAGAATGAAGGGCGGAGGTGTGTTGATGTGGCATAGTTTTGTAAGCTACATCATGATATATGTGTTATGTTTATACTGTTCATCCATATTACATGATCATTTTATAGAATTAGACAAAAAATAAGATAGATCTAATGCGAAAATGATCCACACTACAATTAATAGTGGAAATTGAACGCCAACCATTGAAAGCTTTTTGAAGTCCATGACAGTGTTAAATCTTCTTCATTTTTAGAGACACCTTAAAATAATATTGTAAAATTGATAAATGGTGCGGATGTAACATATATTAACGAAATTAAGTTTAAATGTATCATAATTGGTAATCCAAAAGGCCCTGAGGTCGAGTAGGGAAAACATCCGGATGAGGCTGATGGGCCATACCACGGGAAGTATCTACTGTTGAAACCTTATTAGGCCCACCGTAATTTTTATCCGCCCTCTGACTTATTCATAAAGTCACAGAGACCTGAATGAAAGGAAAATATAAATATTATCTTGATCAAAAACTTGGTGGCTCTAATAGATTTTCAACTATAGGCATTCAATCATCACTATTTCCTATGGTATGTTTCACTTGGGTATTCAATCTACCTCAATTTTGGGTTTTGTTAGCAAAAATGATTTTTCAAATTGAATAGTCAGAGTACATAAAACGCATACATGACGGTGGTTGCCCTAGACCCCGTACATCTCTAGGTCCCAGTGGGGTGGTCCCCGACCCCTGCCCGATTTTCTATGAAAGATGACCAGTGAGTTGTTCTTTCAAAATTATGTGGTAGGTATGAAATGTAAAGAGACTTGTAGACTGTATTTTCAAATTTTTTGGCTTGCTAGTCTTGCAAAACAATGGGAGTTGTTCCCATTCTGCAAATTTGTGGTTTTCTCTCCTACTTTCTTTCCTTCTTTTGCTTTTCCTGCATGACTTCCGCGTTGTTTCAAATAGATAAAAGGCAAACATCACCGTGGTTGCCCTGGTACCTCTGCATCTCTCAATAGGTTTTGGGGTAATTCACAACCTCTGCCTGATTTTCTACGAAAGTTGTTCCAAAAAGGATGACCGGTGAGTCATTCTTTTAAAATCTTGTGGTAGTTATGAAAAGTAAAGAGAGTTCTGCATCTCTAGCTAGGTCCTGGGGTAATCCCCAACCTCTGCCCGATTTTCTATGAAAGTCGTTCCAAAAAAGATGACCTGTGAGTCGTTCTTTCAAAATCATGTGGTAGTTAAGAAAAGTGAGGTGAGTTGTCGATTGTATTTTCAAATTTTTAAGTTGCCAGTCTTGCAAAACAATGGTTGAGGTTTTTCTCTTCTACTTTCTTTGTTCCCTTATCGTGCGTGACTTTTGCACGTTGTTGTTATTTTTTGATAGGCTAGTTGTTGAACAGGTAAACAGCTGCAACTACGACCACACTTTCATTTTGAATTATTAAGCGCACGTTACCTCACCCAACTTGTCTGAAGCGTTATTTTTCACGCATGTGGCCGACAGCGAGAATCTCGGACGCGGATCCCCTGCCAGAACGCGTATTGCGTACTACCCCGGCCCGTCCCTAGCTCCTAACGGTCAGTTCCGTGGGCGGGCTCACCGTGATGTATCTGTACATCCAAACCGTCTATCCCATTTTTGAAGTTATTTTAAGGTAAACAAATAAAATTGAGACAGATCCAGCAATCTCTAATGCGGATTTCAACTTTGGACATCCAATCCTCACAATTTTGGCACACTTAGCATGTAATCCGGCTCAGTTTTTTCTCGTCTCCTAAAATGAGCTCACAAATCGGATGGACAATGGACTTCTCACAAACATCACCGTGGAGCCACCTAATTTCTCCGTGTAAGAAGTTAAAGAAAAAGGGTTTCCTAGGAATTCCGCGTCCAAGATTCTGGAGTAAAATACTCTAGCTTAGCGGGCCCACCATGTTATCTGCGTGATGTCAAGGCACGGGCCACTGGCTACTCAGTGGTGCTATGTGGGCCCGACCATGATGTATAAGTTTAATGCATGCCATTTATATATTTTTCTGGATCATTTTAGGTCAATAGCTCAAAAATAATGAAGCAGATCCAAAAGTTTGGATTGAAGCTGATATTTGTCTTACCTTCATCACGGAAGTTTTTAATGGTAGGCCATCAATCACCGCTGCTTTCTCATCGCATGGATCACTTGAGAATTGGATCTTCCTTGCTATTGAGCTATGCCGTAAAACAAATTATGAAAATATAAATGAACAATATAGATAAAGCATATACATCACAGTTAGGCATAAAGAGACTGTTCAATAGCCACTAGGCAATCCGCTCTCATGACGTACACTCCATCGGTCAGAATGGCTTGCCAAAGTTCTTGACCGATAATTAATTAAAATAGTCTTCAATTATAATGTTATAAAGGTAATAACCTTAGCATCTAAATTATTATTATTTTAGCCCTATGGGGTATTATTTGGTTTTTTTTTTTTTTCATAACCAAAACGTTCCTTGATTGTCTCCTCCATGCCTTCTTAAAGAAGGAAGAAGAGAAGTTCTTTTGAGAATGAGAGTATAGGCCCTACTAAATCAACAATTGGAGTCACCCCTCATCTGATATAATTCATTCACTTTTATCAGACAATCGTCAATTCACAATAAGGTCTTGATTCAAAACTTTTGTCACTCAGATAAGCTTGTAACGGTGGGCTTTCGGGTGATTTCCTGTGGTCCACCTTAGATTTTGATCTACCCCATTTTTGAGTTCATGCCCTGAAATGACATGGAAAATGGATCGACAGCACGGATAAAACACATACGTTATGACGTAGCCTACATAAAAATGTCCATTAGCAGGTTCAAAAGGTGGGGGCCCTTGCATAGGAAGGCCTTTTGGCCTTTTTCCTCTTTCTTTATTTTATATATATCAAAGACCCGGAGCCTTTTTTATGGGTAATAGTTGCATGGATGGACACTACACTCCTCGACGACGATGAAAAATTGGGCGAAGCTCCAGGCTAAAAAAAGAAAGTTTTTTAAAGTTCTTCAGTCACAATGTTCGATGTAAGATTTATGCCAGCTAAATGTAAGTTATTTAATTTGTATTGTGTTTGTTTTTGTTGGTGGATATTAATGGTAGGAGTTTGTGACAAGAAAGAGAGTGTGGTGGTTATCTTTGTATATGTTGGTTTTTTTTTTTTAATGAATGATGAGAGTTTGTGAAATGGATGAAGGTATGTAAAAATGTTGTAATTGATGAATTTTTGCAATTGAAGAATATCGTAACGGATAAAGTTTGTAATAGAATAGTGTTGTAATGAATTAATATTATAATGGAAATAGTGTCTAAATGAGATGATTCAAAAGTTATTTAAAAGTTCACCAAATTATTTTTACAACGACCACAATAAAACCTAAATTGGACATGTAAAGAGGAAATTATGACCATTTTCATCGGATCAGTAATTCATAGTCATTAATGAACTTTGGGCCCACTTTTGGCTAATCAAATGGCTATTTGAAAGTTAATCAAATTATATTTTTAATGAGTAGAAGATCGCCCAAATCTGATTTACAACGAGGGAGTTATGATCATTTTCGTGGGACCGACAATCCATAATTAATACCAACAATCCATAGTCCTTAATGAAATTTGAGCTCACTTTTGGGCAATCAAATTATGTCCAAATAAGGTGATTCTGAAGCCATTAAAAAGTTTTTCAAATTACATTTCAAATGAGTAAAAGATCACCTAAATCGAATATGTAATAATGGAGTTATGATCATTTCCATTATATCATCGATCTGATAGGTTTTTTCCCCGTGCTCGACCGATCGTGAGCCTTACACGACTGGTCGAGGGCTGGTGCACGACCAGTCGTGGAGTCGAGCCCTGACTCGGGTACTCGACCGGTTGAGGGTGGTGCTCAACCGGTCGTGGGTGGCGCTCGACCGGCCGTGGCCTCGTCTCGACTGATCGTGGTTATGCAGATTCGTTCCGCGATTTTGCGGATTGCAAAAATCTGAGTCCTTTTACAACTGAGATGGGGAAAGGAGTTTCCTAAAACTCTAAATAGGGGTTCCTAGGGTTTTTCTATAGATATGAAAAACACAAAAGGGCTATCTGGTGTCCAAATGAGGTTATTCAAAATCCATTTAAAGTTCATCAAATTACCTTTACAACTAGTATAAGATCACCCAAAGTGAACATCTGACGAGGGAATTCTAACCGTTTTCGTTGAATCCGTGACCCATGCGGAGTTGAGACCATTATGAGCTTTCATCCATTTCAACATTCTACTACAATATTCATCCATTAAAACATTCATCACATTCATCCATTACAACATTATTCCATTTCAAAATTCATCCATTATAACAATCTTCCATTACAACATTCTTCCATTATAAAACCCTTTTCACAAAATCTCACAATTCATATTGATAAAAAAATAAAAAATAATTATAAAGGGAACTACCATACCCTCCTCTATTTCATAAACTCTCATAATTGATACCCACCAATAAAAATAAAAATAATGCACAAAAGCCATTATTATCCTAACATAAACCTACCTTTGGCCGTCGTAGCTTCAACATCGGAGAGTGACAAAAAATCTTAAAAAATACTTAGAAGCTCATTGGAATGGAGGGAATGAAGTTGGATGCACACCAGAAGCTCGCAGGAGTGTGTCCCACGGAAGTGGTAATGGTCCTAACGACCAAATGGTCCCCTCCCATGAAAAAATGAAGAAGAAAAGAAGAAAATGGCCAAATGACCTTTCTCGCACAAGGGACCCACCTATTAAACCCATCTCATGTCTTATGTGGGGCCCATTAGATTATATTGGAATAAATCCAAGCCATCCGCATGAAATGGGTTTTAATTTCATGCCATCTGCTGAAGTTTGAGGGAAAAACTTGTCATGAATGTACCACACTAGAGGAAATAGTTTAAAATTAACACAAAAGTTAATATAGTTGTTGGCCACACATAACTCTAATTTTTTTTTAAACGACCTTATTATGGGTTCTCGGTTGTTTGATGAAAATGAACGGATCAGATTAGGCGAAAGGTGACCTTAATCGTTGATTTAGTGGGGCCAACTTCCATTCTCAAAAGGCCCTCTCAACTTTCATGAAAAGTTACTATTGTATAAAGAGATGACAACAAAGGGGTGCTTTTGTCCTAAAAAAAGTCAAATATTGCCTAGAGGGCTAAAATAATAACGACTTCAAATGTTGAAGTCATCGTCTTTATGACATTATAATTGAGGGCTATTTTAATTAATAACATATTCTTATCCACAGACATAGCTCTAGTGAGCAACACGAAGGTGTCTATGATAGCCCGTAATGATAGCTTTTTAATAATGGAACTACAATGATAGCTAACATTGAAGACTCATGTGGGGGTGCCTGCACACATGTCCAGGGTAGTGGGGCCCTCTAGACAGGGTTTTATTAGAAAGTGAGCATCGTGGTGGACAGCTAAGAGGTTTCAATGGTGTACATTTAATCAATCTCCACCGGTATTGATCATGGGCCCATAAAACCTTGGATTAAGCTACTATTTTTGGGCCCCTTTGTCCCCTGTCCACGTGTCATATGGTCATCGTACCAACTACTCTAACTCAATTCTTCTTCGTTGAATTTTCTCTATGACTGTGTACAAGTCTTTCTTACTTGTCTTTTTCTCGTTGACTTGACTTTATAAGAATAGATTTCATCCCAGTTGCACTGGCTACATCTACTACTACCTTGTCCATTGAGTATTCTCATTACATGTACATATACCTTATTAACAAAAATCAAATGTCCTAAATACATTTAAGATTTACAAAGGTGAAGATGAGAATCACTCGACGAAAAGATCAAAGTTGTCAGATCTGATCGTGGTGGTAAGTACTATAGAATGTATGATGAATTTGAGTGTAATCCTGGGCCATTCACTAGATATCTACAAGATTATAGCATCGTCACTTAGTACACCATGCTTGGTACCCCAGAGCATAATGGTATAGCAGAAAGGCATAATCGCACCTTAAAGGACATGATGTGGTATATGATTAGTAATTCAATATTGTAAAAATATTTATGGGGTGATACATTAAAAACAATTGTGCATATCTTAAATAGAGTCCTAAGTAAGGTTGTAATGAAAATTCCATATGAATTGTGGATATGGCGAAAGCCTAGTTTATAATATTTTCATGAATGGAGTTGTCCTGTAGAAGCCAAACTATATGACCTGCATTAAAGAAAGCTTGACCTTATAACAATTAGTTTCTTCTTTATAAGATACTCAGAAAGATCCAAAGGATTTATATTTTATTTTCCTTCCTATTCAATGAGAGTCATTGACATTGCAAATGTAACATTCATTGAGAAGGTTGAAGATAGTGGGAGCACAAACTTCAGAAATATTATATTGGAAGAGGAGCAGATTGTGATTCCCACCATAATCTTTCAGAGTAACATGGTCGTCCATAAGCATAAATAGAATTGCATACACACCAACAATCGCAAACACAATGATGTATAGTGGTTCAGCTAAATCTCTACTCCACTCCTAGATAACAAACTCAAACTCAAGTTTTTCATATTTCACTATCTCAATAATTTTCTACAAGTTCATCATTAACCTTTACAAACCTACACTAGGATCCACGTACACACCCGCCAGTGGCTCACATAGAGACTCCCACAAGGTTTTCTATAGGCTCACTAGTAACCTTTACATATATATCCATTGGTGGCTCACATAAAGATTAACATAAGGTTTTTTTATAGGCTCACCAGTAACCTTTACGTAAACACCCGCCAATGGCTTACACAGAGACTTAGTCAAGTTTGGGTTTTAAACTCTATACTCAAATTACACAAGAATTCATTATAAAATGGACTTTAAAATACACTCTTACTAGTTTGGATTAGCCCCTTCGATAGTGATTATCGTGAGATACTTGATCAATCTTGATGTGGCTTCTCTTTAGCTCACATAATCTTGAAGTCAATCTTCTTCAGCTCCAACAATTGACTACCACGCAATGATCTTCCTATAAGGATGCTAAGGTGATGAGAGAGTGGGATGGTGGTGGAATCTCCTACAACTAATAAGATAGTTGGTTTCAAATGGGGATTCACCTAGATGAGCATTCTAAAGCTGTTAGACTAAGGACATTCTAAAGCTGTTAGACTAAGGATTTACCTATGGAATCAAAGTCTAGCCTCTATAGAATAAAAGGGATGTTTATCTTCAAGGTGAGCTTGGAATGCTTATGTAAAGTGATGAATCATAAGAAATATGACATGAACACCCTGAATTAGAGCCTAAATGACAAACAAAAGAGTTATGTGCATAAGGCTTCTAAAATCATCAAAGGAAAAAGACACACATGCGCACATAGGGGTTGCAGATCGTGGCCCGGTAGGCTTAAGTAGGTCTCTTTCTTTTAAGTCTTGATGGGCATGGTTTTACGTAAACAAAATTTCAAACATGCTTCAGTAATTTTTAAATCTCTTTCCTTTGTCCCTCTCTTTTCCAGGCAAGTAAGGTTGTTTTTCTTAGGAGTTCATGAAAAAAATGTCGATGATATCCACTCAGTGGAACGAGTTTAATAGAATCTAAACTCTCTCTCTCTCTCTCTCTCTCTCTCTCTCTCTCTCTCTGTTTATGTCTACAAATAAAGGGTGATCTCTTAGAGTTTTATAACAACAAATCCTTGCTTTCTTATTTTCTCCTTTTCATACTTTTCTTCTCTCATTTTCTATTCTTCTCTTTGGGCATATGAGATTTGTTACTGGTCTTAGTGTTAGGTTGTAGGAAACCTATAGACAAATTAGAACTATAGAATAATTGCATTATGTGAATAACACCCCAAGAGCTTGCTACACCAATAGATTCTGTAGGGGTGCAAATTATTTTAAAGGAAATAGTTGAGTCTGTGCTTCACTCCAACAAGAAATCATATTCATAACAAGTTGAATTATTACATTTAAGATGGCTTTAACAGATATGTTATAATGTATTTCTCAATTTATTATTCTTTGGAAAAAAAAATCTTACCATTCTTTCTGATAGGCACTGCGCCATCCTTTGCAACAAAGATAGCATGCAACCACTAGTTGCTTCTTTCTACTACAAAAGCTGGGTGGGGCCCATCATAATGTTTGCGAGAAATCCACCCCATCCATATGGTTTGCCAGATCATTTTAGGATATGACTTTAAAATGAGATAGATCCAAACTTAAATGGGCCACACAACATGAAACAATGGAGATTCAACACCGATGGTTGAAACATTCATGGGGCCATAAAAGTATTGAATCAGGCTAATATTTGTGTTTTCAGTTCATTCCAGTGGGAATGACCTTATGAATGCTTTGGATGAAATATAAATATCACAGTGGATCCTAGGGAGGTTCACTTTTGGCTTCAAAATTTTCCAAGTTTTTGTCCTGCTTGATTACACACAGATGTAAATTTTACAGTATATGTTCTGTCTACAATGTTCATACATTTGATGAGATCATTTTAGATCTTGATCCTAAGCATGAGTAATTTTCAAGGCTTAAGTAGACCATACCGCAAAAATCAGTGGGGACAATGATTCTCACCATTAAAACATTCAGAGGGCCATGGTAATGTTTACTTTTCATCCAATCTATTCATAATGTACAGACCTGGATGAAGAGAAAAATCAAATGTCCCATTGACCTAAAATTTCTGTGACACCACAGGGGTTTCAATGGCAGCCATTCAACACTCCACTTCTGAACCAAGAATCAGTACTGTTGATTTTGGATCTATTGATGGGCTCAAGACTTACGTCCAACTCACCAAGTGAACCGACGGTTTGGATATAACTCATACCTCATGATTGGACCCACAGAACTTGGTGAAATCAACACACTAGCCACATCAGTGGTGTGGTACACCAGCCAATCTGCTTCCATGTTAGTGATGTTTATGGACATGGACTGCGTCCTACCCCCACCCGTCTCCACCTTGGAACGGCTAGCAGCTTTGAGTGGCCACCGTAATATATTGGTCTTATCTACACTGTCCATCCATTTTTCCTATCATTTTAGAAAATAAACCCAAAATTGAGGAAGATCCAAGGCCCAAGTGGACCACACCACGCGAAGCGGTGGTGATAATGATTGTCACTGTTGAAAATTTTCTAAGACTCACCGTGATGTTTATTTGCCATCAAACATTTTCATAAAGTCACATGGACCTGGATGAAGAGAAAACACAAATATAAGCTCCATTCAAAACTTCCATGGCCTCTAATAAATTTTAAACGGTCAGAGTTTAATCCCCATTGTGTAGTCCACTTGAGCCTTGGATTTGTCTCATTTTTTGTGTTGTAATTTAAAAAATAAAAAATGAATGGACGTTGTGGATAAGACCCATACATAACAGTAGCCACTCAAAGCACCTGCCCGTTCCCGACTGGAGAGGGGTGGGGGTAGGACGCAATCAACGTCCGAAATGGTAAGGATATAACTCATGCATCATGGTTGGGCCCACATAATTCAGTGACATCCCATGATAAGGAGACCATTATAATTAGAGTGCGGATCCTCTGCCTCCCGGAGGCAGGAACTCCCCGCCTCCAGCGTTTTCATCGGTCGACGTCACTGCAAGTGCCACCTCATCAATATTTTAAATATAATAGAAAAAGTAAATTTAATAAAAACTATAACGGAGACGTTAAACGGCAGCGGTTTGCGCATACAGTACCTCAGTACGGTAAGCGTAATGAGTAGAGTCTGTGGAGCCCACCGTTATTCTCATTCGTGCAATGTATCAACTCCATCCATTTCTTTTATCATCTAATTTTAGTATTTTACAACAAAAATTAATCATATCCCAGGATCAAGTGGACCACACCACCTGAAACAGTGTGAATTGAATTCTACCATTGAAAAGTTTTTGGGGCCATGGAAGTTTTATATCAAAATGATATTTGTTTTTGACATTCATCCATGTCTTTATGATCTTATGTACAGTTTGGATGAAAAATAAAAATCATCAAGGGCTTAGAAACACTTCAATGGTGAAAATCAATATTTCCACCGTTTCCTTTGGTATGGTCCACTTGAGCTTTTGATATACTTCAGTTTTGGGCTCAACTCCTAAAATGATCTGAAAATACGGATGGACGGCGTGGATAAACCACATGAATTCACAATAGGCTCAATAGAGTTTACTCATTACGATAAGACTCAGATACGCAATCCGGATTTCACATTTTAGACATGAATTTCCTGCCAAAGCCTTTTGCAATAAGATGCTACGCAAGGATTATAGATGGGCCCACTGTGACGTTTGTGATAAATCTAACCCGTTCATCCATTTTTAGAAATCATTTTAGGACATCATACCAAAACTAATGAATATACAAAACTCAAATGGGCCACACGAGAGGAAACAATGGGGATTTAGTGTTTACTGTTGAAATATTTATATGGCCACAAAAGTTTCGGTCTAATATTTTAGTGTTTTTACTTCATCCTAGTAAAAATGACCTTATATACAGTTTGGATGGCATATAAACATCAAGAGGCACAAGAAGGTTTCAACGGTAGGAATTTCTTTCTCCACTGTTTCATCTTATATGGCTCAGTTGAGTTTTTTATCATCCTCATTTTTTGTTACATGTCTTTAAATGAGCTCTAAAAATGGATGAATGGATTGGAATTCTTATAAACACACGGTAGACCCACCATACATCCAGCGCTGGAACTTCATGCAAAACGCTTTCCCCAGTGAATCCGCATCCACGGTTTCCATTGGAAACGTATTGGCTACTCCCCTGCCACTTGGTGCTATGTGGGCCCACCATGATGTATGTGTTTCATCCATGCCGTCCATTTATTTTTCTAGATCATTTTATGGTCTGAGACCAAAAATGAGGTATAACCCAATCTCAAGTGGATCACATTGCATGAAACAGTGTTGAATGAACATTAACCATTAAAAACTTTTTGAGGACCATAAAAGTTTTGGATCAAGCTGATCTTTGATTTTTCCCTTCACTTGGGTCTTTGTGACCAAACCAACATATTGGATGTCAAATAAACAGTACGGTGGGCCTTATGAGGACTTTAATGATGGATATCCAATCACCATTGCTTTCCTGTGGTATGGTCCATATGAGATTTATATTCCTCTCATTTTTGGGATCAACTCCTAAAATTATATGTAAAAATAGATTAACGGAATGGATGAAACACATACATCATGGTGGGGAAGTGATGTCACCCATTTATATGGGTCCCACTATGATGTATGTTTTGTATCCACACCGTCCATCCATTTGGAGAGATCATTTAAGGCATGAGCCAAAGAATGAATCAAATCCAAAACTCGAGTGGACCCCACCATAGAAAACAGTGGAGAGAGTCACGCCCACCATTTATTATGACTAAATCCAATCCAAATCCCATCACTTTGTCTACTGAATCCCGTCACTTTGAACCGCAACCCCGTCACTTTGTCTAGTGAACCCCGTCACTTTGTACTGCAACCCCGTCACTTTGTCTGCTGAACTCCGTCACTTTATACTACAACATCATCACTTTGTCTATTGTACCCCGTCACTTTATACTACAACCTCGTCGCTTTGTCTACTGTACCCTGTCATTTTGTGTTGCAATCTCGTCACTTTGTCTTGTGACCCCGTCACTTTGCACTGCAACCTCGTCACTTTGTATACTGAACCCCATTACTTTGTATTGCAATCTCGTTACTTTGTCTACTATACCCCGTCACTTTGTACTGCAACCCCGTCACTTTGTCTTCTGAACCCCGTCACTTTGTCTACTGAACCTTGTCACTTTGTACTGCAATCCGGTCACTGTCTAGTGAACCCCGTCACTTTATAGTGCAACCCCATCACTTTATCTACTGAACCCCATCACTTTGTACTGCAACATCGTTACTTTGTCTACTGTACCCAGCCATTTTGTGCTGCAACCTCGTCACTTTGTCTACTATATCCTGTCACTTTGTCCAGTAACTATACTTAACCTCATCACTTTGTCCAGTAACCCAACTTAATCCCATCACTTTGTCTAGTAAAACCCCATCATAAAGTGACAATTCCATCAAAGTGACAGGGTTCACTAGACAAATTGATGGGGTTTAGTAGACAAAGTGACGAGTCATGACAAAGTGACGGTACAAGAAACAAAGTGACGAGGTCAGACAAAGTAACGAGGTTCGAGACAAAGTGACGAGTGCAGACAAAGTGACGTGGTCACTAGACAAAGTGAGGAGATTACAACACAAAATGACAGGCCATTAAACAAAGTGATGAGGTTGTAGCATAAAGTGACGGGTACAATAGACAAAGTAATGATGTTGTAGTATAAAGTGACGGAGTTCAACAGACAAAGTGACAAAGTGATGGGGTTCACTAGACAAAGTGACGAGGTTGCAAAACTACGGGATTCAATAGACAAAGTGACGAGGTTACTAGACAAAGTACGGGGTTTAGTAGACAAAGTGACGAGGTTTGGATTGGATTCAGTTGTAATAAATGGTGGGCGTGACTCTCTCCACTGTTTTCTATGGTGGGGTCCACTCACGTTTTGGATTTGATTCATTCTTTGGCTCTTGCCCTAAAATGATATCTCCAAATGGATGGACGGTGTGGATACAAAACATACATCATAGTGGGACCCATATAAATGGGTGACATCACTTCCCCACCATGATATATGTGTTTCATCCATTCCGTTAATCTATTTTTACATATAATTTTAGGAGTTGATCCCAAAAATGAGAGGAATATAAATCTCATATGGACCATACCACAGGAAAACAATGGTGATTGGATATCCATCATTAAAGTCCTCATAAGGCTCACCGTACTATTTATTTGACATCCAATATGTTGGTTTGGTCATAAAGACCCAAGTGAAGGGAAAAATCAAAGACCAGCTTGATCCAAAACTTTTATGGTCCTCAAAAAGTTTTTAATGGTTAACGTTCATTCAACACTGTTTCATGCAATGTGATCCACTTGAGATTCGGTTATACCTCATTTTTGGTCTCAGACCATAAAATGATCTAGAAAAATAAATGGACGGCATGGATGAAACACATATATCATGGTGGGCCCACATAGCACCAAGTGGTAGGGGAGTAGCCAATACGTTTCCAATGGAAACCGTGGATGCGGATTCACTGGGGAAAGCGTTTTGCATGAAGTTCCAGCGCTGGATGTATGGTGGGGTCCACCGTGATGTTTATAAGAATTCCAATCCATTCATCCATTTTTAGAGCTCATTTTAAGACATGTAACAAAAAATTAGGATGATAAAAAACTCAACTGGGCCATACAAGATGAAATAGTGGAGAAAGAAATTCCTACCGTTGAAACCTTCCTGTGCCTCTTGATGTTTATATGCCATCCAAACTGTATATAAGGTCATTTTTACCAGGATGAAGTGAAAACACTAAAATATTAGACCGAAACTTTTGTGGCCATATAAATATTTCAACGGTGGACACTAAATCACCACTGTTTCCTCTCGTGTGGCCCATTTGAGTTTTGTATATTCATTAGTTTTGGTATGATGTCCTAAAATGATTTCTAAAAATGGATGAACGGGTTGGATTTATCACAAACGTCGCAGTGGGCCCATCTGTAATCCTTGCGTAGCATCTTATTGCAAAAGGCTTTGGTAGGAAATCTGCGTCTAAAATGTGAAATCGGATTGCGAATTCATGTGGTTTATCCATGCAGTCCATCCGTATTTTCAGATCATTTTAAGAGTTGAGCCCGAAACTAAAGTATATCAAAAGCTCAAGTAGACCATACCAAAGGAAATAGTGGAAATATTGATTTTCACCGTTGAAGTGTTTCTAAGCCCCCAATGATTTTTATTTTTCATCCAAACTGTACATAAGATCACAAAGACATGGATGGATGGAAAAAATAAATATCATCTTGATATAGAACTTCCATGGGCCCCAAAAACTTTTCAACGGTAGAATTCAATTCACAATGTTTTAGGTGATGTGGTCCACTTGATCCTTGGATATGATTAATTTTTGTTGTAAAACACTAAAATTAGATGATAAAAGAAATGGATGGAGTTGATACATTGCAAGAATGAGAATAACGGTGGGCTCCACAGACTTTATTCATTACGCTTACTGTACTGAGGTACTCAGCGCGCAAACCGCTTCCGTTTAACGTCTCCGTTATAGTTTTTATTAAATTTACTTTTTCTAATATATTTAAAAAGTTGATGAGCTGGCACTTGCAGTGACGTTGACCAATGAAAACGCTGGAGGCAGGGAGTTCCTGCCTCCAGGAGGCAGAGGATCCGCACTCTATTGTGGTCGACTCACCGAACTTATTGGCGTCGGACAAATCATGGTGGAACCACATGACTTGGTGATGTCAACACACGGCTGAGCACGCATTCGGCTGCTCGTGTGCCACGGTGGTGTGCTAACATCACCAAGTTCGAGGACCGACCATGATTTATGCATTATATCCACACCGCCCATCTATTTTGTGAGATTATTTTAAAACATGAGATGAAAAATAAAAGGGACTTATTGTGAATGTGTAGGCATGCCGAAAAAGAAAAAGAAAAAAACTGGAATATCCTAGTCGATGTTTGGTCCTTTTCTCGTTTGCATGTGAACAGTTTATCTTTGATACTAGGACTATGAAGATTATCTCTCTGACACACAAATGTCAATTCCTAACTTCTATGCAAGACTTACTATAAACCAGGCCATCGACTGATACAGAATGCTCAATATACGTAGGCAATGGTGTTAGAGTCGATGTAGAGGCAATTGAAGTCTATAGGCTTAGGTTAGAGTCTGGTTATTAATTGAATTTGGTAGATACATTTTTTGTGGCTTCTATAAGGCGCAATCTAGTATTTATTTCTCGTTTGGATAAATTGGGATATTCATTTCAATTTGAGAATAAAGGATTCAGTATTTACCTTAATTTGTTTAAAGTTGGCACTGACTCTATGATGAACAACGTATACCAGTTAGACTTGATTATCTCACACGTCTATAATGTTAATGGCTTGTATGGAAATGAAACAGGATCTAAACGTAGACTAGACTGTGAGAATTCCTCCATATTGTGGCAAAAACAATTGTGTCATATATCTTATGAGAGATTGGACAGGCTTCTGCGAGAAAAGATTTTTCATTCTCTAGACTTCTCCGACTATAAAGTGTGCATTGATTGCATAAAAGGAAAACAAACCAGAACTAGAAAGAAATGTGCAACAAGGAGTGTAGGACTCTTAGAGGTGATACATACAAACATTTGTGGACCATTCCCTATGGCATCCTGGGGTGGACATAAATATTTTATTAGCTTCATAGATGACTAACATACATTTATCTCATAAGAATCATAACCACGAGTTTACCCAAATCACAAAGGCAACATCATCATCACATATCCAATAATATATATATATAATAATAATTAAAAAAAACTTGAGTACAGTACATGAAGGGAAAATACAAGATAAATGCCAAAAGCTCTGGAAGCTCTTCTGTATGCTCCTGCCTCAGCTCGACTGCGTCTTATCGTCACCTGCACGCATCTATTGTGCATAAGCTTGTAGAAAGATTAGAGGGTCTCTGTGGGGTGATGCGATCAAAATCGCAGTTCACATCCTTAATAGGGTCCCCAACAAAGCAGTAAGTAAAACTCCTTTTGAGATGTGGAATGAGAGAAAACCAAGTCTCTGATATCTATATGTTTGGGGATGTCCTGCTGTGGCCAAAATTTATAACCTACATAAAAGGAAGCTTGATCATAGAACCATAAGCTATTTTTTTATTGGATATCCAGAAAGGTCAAAAGGCTATCGATTCTACTGCCCTTTCCAATCTATCAGGATTGTTGAGACTGAGAATGCCAGATTTATTAAGGATACTGAAAGCAGTGGGAGCACGAACATTAGAAACTTTGTATTTGAGGAAGAAATGACCATGATTCAGGTCGTAGTCACTCAAGATCACGTGTATATAAATGTTGCAGTCGACCTTACAGTCATTGCAGAACACCACGTTGAACCTCATGTACAACTCACCAATGAGAAAAATCAATATCACACCCAATAAGCTGAACCATTGAGAAGCTCTGAAAGAGAGAGAAAACCTATAAATCGAGATGATTACATCGTATACTTACAGAAGCACGAGTTTGACATTGGGATGGAAAAGGATCCCGAATCCTTTGCACAAGTCAAACAAAATGTTGATCTTTCTCGTTGGTTTGATGCCATGAAGGATGAGTTAAAATCTATGAGAGATAATAAAGTGTGGGATCTTATAGAGTTACCCTTAGGAATAAAGCTGATTGGTTATAAATGGATATTTAAAAGCAAGCAGGACTCCAAGGGTAATGTCAAAAGATATAAAGCAAGACTTGTTGCCAATGGTTTTAACCAGCGTGAGGGCATTAAATTTAAGAAGTCTTTCTCACTAGTATCTAAGAAAGACTCGTTCAGGATCGTAATGGCTCTTGTAGCTCATATGGATTTAGAGTTTCTCAATGGGGATCTGAATGAGAATATATATATATATATATATATATATATGTTATAACCCGAAGGTTTCGTAACCCATGGCTCAAAACATTTGGTTTGTAAACTAAAGAAATTTATCTATGGGTTGAAACAGGCATCGCGACAATGGTACCTAAAGTTTCACGAAGTAATTTTCCCATATGGTTTTGTAAAAAACACTACAGATAAATGTATATACATTAAAATTAGTGAGAGTGAGTTCATTATGATGATTTTGTTTGTTGACGACATTCTATGGCTAGCAGTGACACTGGAATGTTGATCAACACCAAGAAATTCTTATCTCAAAAATTTTAAATGAAGGATCTTGGTGACGCTTCTTATGTCATCGGCATTGAGATTCGTTGTGATAGATTACGTGGACTACTAAGCTTGTCACAGAGAACCTATATTACCAGGATATTCGAAAGGTATGACATGCAAAATTGTTCTCCTAGACAGTCGCCCATTGTAAAGGGCGACAAATTTAGCCTATTCCACTGTCCTAAGAATAATTTGAAAAAGAATCAAATGAAGGAATTACCGTATGCATCAATAGTTGGGAGCATCATGTATGCTCAGGTTTGTACGCGACCAAATATTGCGTTTTTTGTTAGAATGTTGGGCAAATATCTATCTAATCCAGGACTGCAACATTGGATAGTTGTAAGGAAAGTATTACGGTGTCTATAAATAACAAGGGACTTGGGACTCACATACAGAAGATTTGATCATTTGGAGTTGATTGGATACTCAGACGCAGATTATGTTGTCTGCGTTGAAACTAAAAAGTCCACCGTACGATACATCTTCATGATGGTAGGAGGGTTCGTGTCTTGGAAAAGCTTGAAACAGTCTACCACAGCCTCATCCACCATGGAAGCTGAATTCATTGCTTGTTATGAGGCATCTAATCAGGCATTGTGGTTATAACGTTTCTTCTCAGGTTTGCGGGTACTGGAGCATATCTCGAAACCATTGACAATATTTTGCGATAATTCAGCTGTAATTTCATTCTCTAGTAACAACAAGCATTTATCAAGGTTGAGGCATATCGACATAAATATCTTGTTGTAAAGGAAAGAGTTCAGAATCATCAAGTGTCTGTGGAGTTCATTGACACTAAGTAGATGATTGTAGATTCACTCACTAAAGGGCTTCCTATCACGCCATTTCAGGAGTATGTGATATCCATGGTAGTCATTGATTCCACAAATATTTTCAGTTAATGAGAGTTGTGAGTACTTTGATTTTTACAGACATTAAAGAGATCTCATTTAATAAAATTATTTGATGAATCTAATATAAAGTCAATTTCTACTTCTCTCTAAGTATGCACAATGTATTTTAAGTAAGTAGAACTACCATGTCTCGTTGGAGACATTTGAAAGCTCTAGGACCTCTTAAGGATAAACACATATCATCACACTACATATGTAATTCTTATACCACACTTCCTAGTTCCTGATCTATGTCGTTAAGACTGATAGTATTTATGACCGCGCTTAGCCTCACTTCGCTTAAATTAAATGTTGTGATGACTATCACGATTCGATACTGAAAGTCTTAATGGACCAGATTGTCAAAGCAGTGCCTGTATTATCCAACAATGTAATTGGTTAACCATTTGGATGTTTTCTCAAAAATCAAAATAAATTTTCAAAAGTATTTTCCAATGATTAATCATTGACATTGATCAACGCAACCCAATTGGGAGAATGTAAGAATCCTATAAGGTGGGCCTTGTTGATCAACAATCTAGATTAACCTAAAGGTTGGATGATGTGATCGGGTAAACCAGTGGGCCCCACTCATTGTGATACATCCAGAAATTCACGTAAAGGGTGGAACTATAACTGTGATACGCACACAGTAATTCAAAAAGATTAGGATTACCAATTCATGTGGAGCCTTGGGGAGAGGAGTTTTGATGGGTTTCAAATTCCTCACCCCTTTAACCTATATTAACAAGGTTGGGTCCACAATCCTACACCACGACAAAAGCATATTCCATCATATATTCTCTAAAGAGGTGCAAAGGAAATGTAGATCCCAACATTCGAATTTGATTATCTGGCATTCGAATTCTACAAGTAATGGCGTCACATATAGGTAACCTATCTTCCTCCTTTGATCTCAACATCCAATGCACAACAAGGTCCTATTAGCAATTCAACAAATAAGAAATCAATAATGGTAACTACCTCCTTTTTATTATTATTATTATTATTTCAAATTTCTCAAATATTGCTTTTTTTTCCATTCTATCTTCTTAGTTTTTTTTCTTTTTCCTTTTCTCATTTTTATAATTAGACGGTCATGACTACTAGCACCAAACTTCATAGAGGGGGCCATGGTTGTCTCAATCTATGCACAACCAATAATAGTCGGTTAGGTTCTAGTTAGAAGTTGAAATGAAATGAGCATTGATGGATGGAAAAAATAAAAGGTATGAAATGAATATAATTTTAGAACAAATAGATCACTAACTTCAATGCAATTCACATTTACCTCAATGTGTTTCTATTGAACCGCATATCTATCAAACCCATTCCAATAACATTTTGAAAAGCCCAGATGGGTGTGTTCAAATTTGACTACATCTTAACAATTTTATGGACCTTTATAAAGACGAAGATGAATAGTCAGTTAATGATTTCCTAATTACTACAGGAACATAAATGAATACTCATATGATCCTATAATTAGAATGGCTGCTAAACATAATCAACAATTTAGATCATTTGGAGGTAAACTAAAAAGATTTTCTTGGATGTATGCTTTTATTAAGGAAATACCTTCCCTTTTAGAAAGAGATTAACCGAGAGGATTGAGAGGAACTTAGATGCCATCGAGGCAAGGGCTTATCCCTATCAAATCTCAACTATCTCCTTATCACAACCTTCCTTCAACCTGAATTCAGGAACTTCTAAAGAAATCAGAAAAAGGAATATATAAATTTAGAGATATTAGGGGAGAAAACCATGTGGATCCCATATGCTGGTGATTGCTATAAGTAGCCCCAAGGGCCCATATCCAACACTAACACCTTTCCGCTAATATAGAAGGTGATTTGTACAACAAATGCTATAGCCCCATCATGAAGATCACCTTTCCTAAAAATTAGGTGGACCCACTTGTAGGTTGAGTTAAACCATCATCTGCCTGATTTTGTGCTAGCTAATATCTGTGGTGGGTCCTCCGATTTAGTGGAACTGGTTTGGTGATACCATGATAAGTGATCATTTCTCGGTTGCCATGCTGAATCTACTTTTTATTAACTGGGATTCAGCAGCCGATGCTGTGGGCCTCACCATGATGTTTTTTTTTTCTTCTTCTTTTTATCCAGGCTGTTTATCCATTTTTCCAAGATCATTTTAGTACATGAGCCAAAACTGAAGCAGATTCAAGCCTCAAGTGGACCACACCTCAAGAAACAGTGGTGATTGAATGGTCACCACCGTTAAACCGGTTGGATTTCAAATAAACATTTTGGTGGGCCTTAGGATAGTTTCAACTGTAGGAATCACTCTCCCCATTGTTTTCTGTGGTGGGGTCCACTACAGATATTTATCTACCTCATTCTTTGGCTCATGCCCTAAAATGATATATCAAAATAGATAGGCCGTGTGGATACAATACATACATCATAGTAGGACCCACAGAACTTCGTGACATCACTTCAGCAGCGGACTCGCTACTCAACCTGTCGGTAACTCAACCGCGTCCCAAAATTAAGGCAACTATATTAGCTGGTGTACCATACACCACTGATGTGGCTGGTGTGTTGATGCCACCAAGTTCCATGGGTCCCGTCACGAGGTATGTGGTATATCCAAACTGTCCGTCAATTTGGAGATCTCCTTGTAAGGGTTGAGACTAAAAGTAAGATAGATGTACATATCAAGTGGACCACACTGTAAAAAGATTTTACATTAGTGGATTGAATGTCTACCATTGAAATTCTTTTTGGGTCACAAAAGTTTTAGATCAATATGATATTTGTTTTTTTCTCTTCATCAAGGTTTATGTGACCTTATGAATAGATTGGACGGAAAATAAACGTTATAATGGGCCTTACGATTGTTTTAATGGTGAGGATCATTGTCCCCACTTCTTTTAGTGGTGTGATCCACTTGTGCTTAGAATTTAACTCACTTTTCAGATCATGCTCTAAAATGATCTTGTAAGATGGATGAACAGTGTGGATATAATAAATACATCATTGTGGGCCATGTTACTTTGATATCCTTTCCACCATTCGTACAATTCGGTTGTCCAAGGACGGTAAGAGCTCATCTTCTCATGACCCATGCCCACACCAACCAGATCGGTGGTGTGTGGTACACCAGCCAATCCGCTTCCAAAACGAATGAAGGGAAAGTGACTATATAACTAATGCATCATGGTGGGGCTCACAGAATTAGGTAACATCAATATACTATCCACGTAACGCATATATTATGGTGGGCCCACAGAACTTAGTGGCGTCCGTACAAATCCTAGTAGAGCAACATAACTTGGTAACGTCAGCACAACACACCGCACCACCCATTCGGCTGCTCGTGTGCCACGGTGGTGTGTTAACATCACCAGGTTCTAAGGCCCGACCTTGATATATGTGTTATATCAAAGTCGTCCATTTATTTTGTGAGATTATGTACGGCATGAAATCAAATAAGAGGCAATCCAAATCTTAAGTGGAACACACAACCGAAACAAGTAGGGAGAACAATGCTGAAACCTTTGCATGCCCCCACAGAAAGATGTTTAGGGGTTGTTTGGCACCATGGATTTGGGAGATTTTAAATCCCTTGGGTTGTTTGGCACCCTAAAGTAAGTAGGGGTTTCACATAAATATGGATGGCTTGGATTACATCTACAATCCTCTCAAGAGTTCCATGTGTAAGATGTGTAAGATGTATGTCACTGGACTATAATTCAATTGGGCGCATGGCCCACTAATGATGTCCCAAAACAATTAGATTATTAATTACATTACTATAATTACTTTAATCTGATGATCAACACCATTCAAACATTGTTCGTGTAAATCAATGGTTAAAAATCATTTGCTAGTCACTTGGACATGATTCTCTGCTTGTGGCTCACCTGAGACTTGTAATTTCATCATTTTGAGGGAAAGTATATGTTTCAACGTGCGTATTACAACCATTGTGTTAAACATTACACACTTTCATTAATTAGAGATATTAAAGTTGGTTTAGTAATTAAATTCAAAGCTCACATGTATTCACCATGCATGGTTACTTTTGTATTAAAGTTGATTCCCAATTGAGGGTGCCAAACACAGTGGAAGGATTTCAAATAAGGGGTTCAAGATCCAAGCTTAATCCAAAACTCTTATAGCCAATCCTTCTAAAGCATTTAATGATAGGCGTTCAATTCACACTTGTTTATATGGTGTGGTCCAGATGAGCATTCACACTTGTTTATATGGTGTGGTCCAGATGAGCTTTGGATTTATCTTATTTCTTCTATGGTAGTAAAAACGGTACGGAAAAATAGATGAGCGGTGTAAGATAAAACACATGCATCAAGGTAAAACCCACCGAACTTGGTGATCTCATCCCGAGATCTGCTGCCACGCACCACATGAGTTTTCCTTTACCTTTACAAGGGAAGAGGCGAAGAGCCGGTCGTTCAAGGCAGTGGCGTGTCTTGTCATCTGAGTCAATAAAAAACTGAAAAGTATTGGCATTGCGAAGACCTTTGGATGGGCGGCGACCGACTGAGACCGTACTGGTACCATCCATGATGTGAAATGGCATCCCAGGATTTGTAGACGGACTTGACTTTGGTATTGACCAAGCCAGTACCGACCTCGGTGCTCAACGGGATGGAAATGCTCCGTTAGACCCACCATAATGTATGTGTTTTATTCACACCGGCCATTGATGTTTTTAAATCTGTGCTAAAAAATGTGGCGATCCACACCTGAAGTGGACTACACATTAGGAAGCAGTGCCCCCGAAAGGTTTTTAACAGCCGACCTATCTATTCCTTTCGCTTTTTGAATCGCCTCAGAAAATATTCTCAAGAGCCTTGGGGGCTGCGATGCTCTCAAGCGACATAGATGGTGATGCCAGAGATGGTGATTCCAACTATAAACTGGCTAATCTAGGACTTCCGCCCTATGTGTGCGAAACATCCCATTTGCTTGCACCTAGGGCTGTCAATGAGTTGGGCTTGAGGTTGGCTTCAGCATGGATTTTGAATTGTTCTTGCCGGGCCTGTTCAAAATTTTGATTTGCTTGGCCAGAGCCCCGCTCATTGACGGCCCTACTTGCTCCAATGATGGTCTCTGTGACGTCTTTGATGTTTATGACTACTAACCCAATGTTTACATCATTTGAGTTAGATCATTGGTCAAAATATTTATATATATATGCGGGAAAAGGTATTATGCGCTCGACCTCACGATAAGCTCCCGTGAGGTCGAGCTGTGTGGGCCCCACCGTGATGCGTGTTGACCATCAACACCGTGCATTTGATGAGTCCCCTCTAAATTATGGGATATCCTAAAAATCAGTCATATACGGAACTCAGGTGGGCCATACCATCTAAAATCATGTGAAGACACTGTTAAAACATATAAAAGCATTTAGTGGGACCCACCTGAGTTTTGAATGCTGCTGAAACTTGGTCTGAAGCCACATCCAGGTGGGACAAACATAATGGATGGGCTGGATTTGCAAACCTCATCTCGGTGGCCCCAAAAAATGATTATGAATGTTTTAATGGTGCACGGCCCCTCCCCACTTCTGTATATGGTGTGGCCCACACAAGTCATGGATTGACTTGATTTTTGAGACCTAGGCCCACGATGGAATGGTGCATCTGACTGATGGGGTAGATGTTCAAAACGCATCACAGTGGAGCCCACATAGCTCGAACTCATGGGACGGACTCGTGAGATCGAGCGCATAGTACCTTTTCCCATATATATATATATATATATATATATATATATATATATATATATATATATATATATATATATCGTTTTATAGCGGTTGACCTCATGAGAACTTCCCATGAGGTCGAGTTGTGTGGGCCCCACCATGATGTGTGTTGAACATCAAAACCATGCATTTGATAGGTCCCCTTTAAATTCTAGGATATCTCAAAAATCAGCCATATACGGAACTCGGGTGGGCCATACCAATCTAAAATCATTTGAAGACGTGTCTAAAACATATAAAAGCACTTGGTGAGGCCCAATTGATAATTGGATTTGTTTGAAACTTGGTCTCGACCCTCATCCAAGTGGGACACACATAATGGATGGGGTGGATTTGCGAACAACATCTCGGTGTGTCCAACAAATGATTATGAATTTTTAATGGGAGGGTAACTGTCTCAACTTTTGTATGTGGTGTGGCCCACGCAAGTCATGGATTGACTTGATTTTTAAGCCCGAGGCCCACCATGGAATAGTGCATCTGATTGACGTCTGTCATGGGTGTCTAATCCAAATGGTCCATGTGATGCGAATCCCATGAAACCCCCTGACAAATTGTCACCCCGATCTAAAATTTTGGTGGGACATAGAAAAGATAAATGCAAATCAAGGGATAAAATTGTTTTCATTTTTCATGGCCCACCAAAGTTTTGGACCAAATAGGAAATTGAACCCGTGGGGTTTCATTGGTCCACTCGTGGAATGTTCATATTTTGGAGTCACACACACACACACACACATAGAGACGGAGAGAGAGAGAGAGTGCGTGTCATGCTCACCTGCGCACCAATGCATGTGAGCACCTTTGCATACATGTCATGGGCGTCTAATTTGAATGGTTCATGTAATACGAAATCCCATAAAGTCCTAAAGAACAAATTTTCACCTTGATCTAAAATTCTGGTGGGCCATAGTAAAGAGAAATGCAAATCAATGGATAATATTTTTGGGCCAACCAAAGTTTTGAATTAAAGTAAAAATTGGGCTTGGGTGGTTTCGAGCTGCTTCATGTGGACCGCTTAGATTTTGGAGTCACATCACGCATGATGAGTTGTCAAAAGTTTCGCACTTGCATGGTGCATAGTTGAGCATTGAGATATATATATATATATATATATATATATATATATATATATATATATATATATATATATATATATATATATATATATATATATATACGGAAAAAGTACTATGCACTCGTCACGCCCTAAACTCCTAAAACGAGCTCACAAAATTTCCAATCGCCGAATCCGGCGTTGACAGCCTCCGTAGTGCCCCATTCTCGGATTCCAGCACTCAATGCCAGATTCCGATCCCGGGATCCTACAAGAAGGATTTCAGTATATATATATTTTTGTAATGGAGCATAACCACAAGCATAACCAAGTCACAAAACAACATCACCACATATCCACTATAACAAAAACTTTAAGTACAATGCGGAAAGGGAAAATACAGGGTGATCAAAAAGCTCCAAAATGATCAGATGCGCGCTCCTGCCTCAACGCTGCTGCTGTCCAACGACACCTGCACGCAACGGTCGTGCATAAGCTTACAAAAGCTTAGAGGGTGGTGTAAGTGTGTGCGCAAGGCAAGCGCCAAGTGTACAATATCAGAGTAATGCAGAAATATGCGGGTAAGTCCATGAATGCAATCAGCTATACCAAAATGATGTGATGCAAGGCATGAATGCTATCGGCCATACCAAGGCCATGCGATGCGAGGCCTATGTAGCCAAATGTCATATGCGAGATGCAAAACAAGCATGTCAGTCCTCATCAAGTACACATATCAGTACAGTTCCTCTCTGGATATCACCGGGGTCTAATACACCTCACACTGACTGCCTCCTCCCTAGTTGCATAGTCAAGCAAGTGAAAGAGACCACACTATCCGCCTGACCAGTAGTCTGCCAATACTTACCCGGCTCGTCGATAACGGACTCATTTGCGAGCTAGTCAAACTCAGCCTAGCTTATAGCCCCCTCACTCGGGCGAATAAGGCCACACTCCCTTCCAACCGACCACGACACAGTGGGAGATGTGGCCTACTGGTATTCGGCACTCGAGCGCTCGTGTATCCACTTGGTCTAGACGTTGGAGCATCTCCTGGTACCAAAAAGGTTCTGAGATTTTCACCCAAGGACATCCTAAGTGCCTACAATGCTAGAGTCAATATTTTCGGTATCCGATACGATCATCCACGATGTGCCTGTGGAGGCCACGACCTTGATGTTGCTAGGGCGTGCAGTGATCAAGTCACACATATGCGGAATGCATGAGTCACATCGTCAAATCATGCAGTAATCTTACGCGTAGCACGCACTCATGTGGGGGCACTCCGTCTCATAAGGAGTCCCGTAAATGTCTCAGCCCAACGGCTTATGCTATGATCAAACATTCCTCATATTAAGCATACATATGATGCGTATGGGCATGAATCATGGAGCTATACAAGCATGTTATAAAGTGATGAATTATCAAGAAGTATGGGTCTATCAATGGGCCCTAAGGAGAGTCATAATGCGGACATTTAACCAACATTATTCTTACAATGTGGACGTCAAACTAACATTGTTCCCTAAGCATGGCCCGCCATAAAACATCATTATATAAACCATAGGGAATCACACATTGCAATGGACCTATATACATCTCATTGGGCCTCGACCCATAGGCCTCAAATACATCAAATGGGCCGTATCATATGGGCCTTATATAATCAAGTGGGCCACATCAACGGGCCACACCAATGGGCCATATGTGCATTGCAATGGGCCATAACCCATGGGCCTTAGAATACATCACAATGGGGCCTCAACAACGGCCACAAATACATCGAATGGGCCTAATCACATGGGCCTTATGTACATCAGATGGGCCACACCAATTGGGCCCCATGTCTATACTCAAGTGGGCCCCAACAATGGGCCATAATACATCAAGATGGGCCTAATCCTATGGCCTTATATATATACCAAGGTGGGGTCCACTTGGACTATAGATCTGTCTTATTTTTAGTCTCAAGTCTGTAAAATGAGCTTTCGAAATGGTTGGACAATTTCACAAGCATCATGGTGGGGGTCCACATGAAGGCCCACCATCATGTATATTATATCTAATATAATATATAATTTATATATAGTATATATACACAATATTATATATATACATACATACATACATACACACATGCACACACACACACACCGTCCCCTGGACGGTGTGGATAGAACACATAAGGGGGGGGGGACACGTACATCACTGTGGGTCCCACGTGGGCCCACCATAATGTTTATACGTCATTTAACATACGTCATCCAACCCGTTGATAAGGTCCTCAGACCTGGATGAAGAGTAAAAGTAAATTTCATATTGATTCCAAAACTTCTGCAACCTAGAAAAAAGGGTTTCAACGGCTGACGTTCAATCCACACTGTTTCCTATGATGTGGGCCACCTGAGCTTCGGATTAGGTTGATTTTGAGGGGGGGGGGGGGGGGTGGCGGCGCTGTCTAAATGGGGCCCACCAAATGAATGGTGTGGATACTCAACATACATCATGGTGGGGCCCACGGCTGGGACCGTGGGTCCCTGGTCGTCCGTCAACACGCAGGACGCATGTGCGTCCTCTCTCTCTAACAGTAGCAGCAGCAATGCTGCTGTTGTTGGTTTCATTTTATTTTATTTTAAAAAAACTGAGATTGCGAGGTTTTTCATGCGTGGGGCCCGATCCAAGTGAATCCAACCCAGCCATTGCATCCCATGGCTCAAGACAAGCCAAACAAGCCCAATATGCGATATATTTTGGCATACAGAAACAGTAGGGTGGATTTCAATGGTATAAAATACTGTTTGTTATGCTATGGTCTAAAGAATGGAATGAAAGACTTGGATTAAAAATATACATTAAGATGGGGCCTACATGAGTGGCCCTTCCTAAGAGCTTGAAACAAGCTCATATCTGTGTTTTCATTTCACGTCCAGGGACATCTCTAGACGTGGACGGTCTGTGCATAACACACGTAACATGGTGGGCTTCCTCAGGTGGGCCACCAAATGATGGATGGTGTGGACACAATACATATAAAGTGGGCCCCACCTATAGATGGCTTGGGATAAAATACATGCCTTATAGTGGGGTCCATTCGGGTGGGCCACAGGGACATATCATCACATAAAAGAAAAGGAGAGAAAAAGAGAAAGAGAGAGAGAGAGAGACGAGACACGCATGATGGAGGGCTCTGCCACTATGAGCCCTCCCTTGCATTCAATCATACATCAAGTGGGTCCCATTACACGTGGGCCTATCAAATCGAAAATCAACGTGGAGATCCTTTCTCCACCAAATGTAAGGTCTAGATGACCCTATCCATACATGGAAATAAACATCATGATGGGGTCCATGGAAAATGGCCCCATCATGGAATAATCATGAGGATCAAGGTGGTCCATTGGCCACATCAAGGGTCCAAAGTGAGATCCACACCATCAATCGGTAGGCCTCACTTGGCCCATCATCACAACATGAAAAATTTATCCTAATAAGCACCCATCGTTCGATCTTCTCGGTCCATTGGAACGCCGATCTCCTTGTGCTTCACTTTAACAGTGGAAGATGGAAATGAATGGCTAGGATGAGGGATTTTGGGATGGAAAAGTGGGCCACACAACTCACTTTTCTCTCCTTAGAAGTGTTGGACGTCCACACTCTTTTGCTTGGGATTTTGTATTTTGAGAAATGAGAGAGAGAATGGGATGTAAGGAGAGAGAGTGATGGGTAATGGAGTGATGGATGGGAGAGAGGGATGGGTGTGTAAGGATTTTGTTAACTTTAGGGGTAGATGATGTAAGAAGGGTATGGGGTGTGTAAGAAACTTTTGACTTATGGGTTACTTGGGGATGGGTGTGAGGTGATGGTGTACTTGACCCTTGATGGGATTGATTGATTGATGGGACATGTCGTAGAGATTCTCTTGGGATTGCAAACATGCGGTATTTTCTCGAACTGAATGCCGGCCCACATCTCCCTGCCACCAATCATAGAATAGGAATGGAAAGTAACCTAAAATAGAGAAATAGATACACAAATTGTTCTAAGGACAACCTTACACCAAAAACCAAAGTTTATGGTAGGACAACCTTATTTCTAGAACAAATAGAGAAACAAAAACACAACGTAATAAAGAGATAGCAAAAATATAATGCTAAAATGTAAATCTAAATTATTACAACATTCCCCACTGTGCTTGAAATGTAAAATTTACAACATTCACATCCACACATATATTCCACAGTTCTGAATGATAAAAGATAGGAAATATAAATCACACATCCACAACACAAAGAATTATAGTGGTTCGCCTGTGTGTTCACCAACTGTTAAACAATAGCCACATAGAATGCTACTCCACTCCTAATATCCTCACACAGGGGATATTAGCGTTCACTATCAAATAGGTTTTCACAGGTTCACCAAAAACCTTCACAATTTTGTCTTTTTCAGAGGGCTTACACAATTCAAAAACCCTCACTTCTAAGTTTTCTGGCTCTCCTCAGATAACCAACAACTTTGAGATTTTTCTGTCTTAACCTCAAATAAAATCAAATAATATAAATTACACAAATTGTAAAATACCTAATTTTCTCCTTCGTTGTAGTAGCCCAGAAGATCCAAGTCAGAGTAGAGATTTGAATGTCAAAGTTCAATGTCCAATACTCACTTTATAATGGTTCTAGGTTCTAATAGATTTTAAATTAAAACAAAAGGGCTAGCTCTAATTGATTTTGATTCTAGAAAAAGGAAAATAACAATTCCTCTTTTCAGATTAGATTGGAATGCAAGAAACAAAATCAATTAATAAAGCTAAAGAAAGAGAATATTAAATATGCACACTTAGCTTAAATGGAGCACCGACTTATCTCTCAGAAGACCGAATTAATTTAGCTTGAAATTCTTATTTTATTTTGAGATTCGTGCTCTATTTATAGGTGATCAAATCACACCTTCGACTAGTCATAGAACCAACAGATATTTAAAAAATTCAAGCGCGATAAGATTTGGCAGTTTTACGACTGGTCATATGTGGTCTACGACTAGTCGTGGGTCTCCTACGACTGGTCGTAGGCTCACACGACTGGTCGAAGCAAGTCGAATTTAAGTGTCGTACATTGAATCGTAGCTCTACGACAGTCGAAGATGCAGTCGACACTGTACCTACGACTGGTCAAATAATCCCTAGGACTAGTCGAAGCCTAACAAAAAAAATTTAATTTTTGTAACAAACTTACGACTGATCCAGGAATTTCTTAGACAGGTCGAAGCAGTGCTAGGACTAGTCGAACAAAGTCCAGGATGAGTCTTAGAATAGACCAAACTCACTTATAGAAAACAAATGATGTATCCAAAATGACCTACTCTAAAGGTCAACCTAAGGTCAGTCATACCTCAGGAGTGAAGTAAGGACATTGAACATAGGAGATAAGTGACCTTTGAAAGTAGTGAAGCTTGAAGTCTTGATGGAGCTCAAACTTGAAAGTTTCTTGAGATCTTGAGGTAGAACTTGAAAGCATCTTTGAGATTCTTGACTTGTAAACAGTGCTTGTCAACCTAAGTTGATCTTGATTAGAGCATTGTTCTTCACAGATGCAAGCTTCATAATAGTGTCTTTGGCACCACAAATTTGACAACACAAAGGGCTATAAATTATGGCACTTACAGTCAGATTCTAATTAGTTGGAATTGAGACTGAAATAAAAGAGATACATGTATACTCACATTAGTTCATAATTTCACAAAGCAATTTAGTGAATGTAAACAAATATCAGGCAAAGTTAATCAATTCAGTTGCTAAGGGAGGCATCAACTGAATCATCCAAGATGACAATGAGCCCAACCATCTCATCCTGGTGAGAATATGTTACATCATCATCATTCCTCCTGTGGGCGGTAATAATAACATGTCAGTGCTCCTCCTGAACATGAAGCTAAGTGATGTCAGTCATGTAAATCTAAGACACTCAACACCTGTGGGTGAGATAAGTCTTTCAGCTTTATATTACCAGCACCATTTGCTTCACCCGTTCATGTGACTGTTAAACGGTAATCGTCTGTGTTTTTGTTACCATACGCATGAAAATGTAAATGCAACTATATGCAATCCTCTAAATCCTAATATTACAAGTTTGTACTTGTAAAATTTTCATCGATTGAGGTCACTATGGTTGCTAACACAACCGAATCCAAAACTACAAATATAGATTTTAGGATTACCATTATAATCCTGCTTCTATATGGATTATATCTTAATTAGTCCGATACGGCCCACAAGATGGTCGGTATAGATCATTGAAAAATATATGAACCTTAAAGTGAAACATACGGATAGATTTCACACCATACATTCCAACGGTCCGTATCAACTGCTAAGGATGGGTGATGGGCCAACAATAGGGTTGAATTAGAACTCTGTATTGTTAGGTCATTATAAATGAATAAATCGAATTTAATACATGATAATTCTCATGACAAATGGGGAATGTTGACCTTTAACAACTAAATGTGTAGATCTATTTAGGGGTGTCTAAAACATGGATGGATCAACCCATATACTGCATATTAAACAAATATAGGCTATTATCTACTTTATTTATTTAGAGGAAGAACTAGGTTGAGTGCTCATTACGAACCATACATCAAATGTGGGCCTAAATATGATCTGAACTTAATGTGAACCACATGGTCCAAATAAATGGGCCCAACTAACATCCATGCTGAAAATATGCCGATGAGGCCCACTGGAGACAAAAGGAAACTAGATCTAATGTCCCAGAGTATATGAAATGGGCCTAGAACAGGTGTCAGGCCAATACAAAATTAAGTGGATCCATAACTCGAAATGGGCCCTGGAATGAGTGTCAGGCCCAGCTGGAAAAAAGAACCCACATATACATTAAATCAGGTCCGAAACTGTACCTGAATAGATGAAATCGGGTCCGTAAAGCCCGATCTGATATAAGGTCGTTCTCGACCTAAAACCTTCTGAAATTACAGTCGTTCTCGACTGTTAGAGAGCGGCAGCTGGGAGAAAACTCATGCGAGAGCTCCGCCGCCAGCATCTGCCAGCAAAATCTCTCCATGCGACGATGATGACTGCCACAAAGAAAGATTGTGGCACTGGTGGTCATGGTTTCAACGATGGACATCTCAGGGAGCAGACGACCATCGTCAATGAGGCTACATGTTAGGTTCCACCACCTTGATGCTTATGGAGGGAGAAACCAATGCATGAGAAGAAGAAGATGGCCGGAATCCGGGCCTGCTGAGATGAAGGCGCACAGCCGACTATCAGAGATGCCAGCGAAGTCTTAGCATCCACGGTTGTCTCCCCAATAGTTACAGGTGAGGGTATAGGATGAATCCCGATGCCCTAATCACTGGATTTGGGGATATAGAACTGGAATCCCTAATTGGAACTGATATGGGATTCGAACACAATAAAATCCCCAAATTGATCTAGGGTTTAGGGTCTGAAATCCCTAATTAGCTGTATTTGGAGTTCGAATAATCCCTAATTGACTGGATTTAGGGTTTCGAATTCAAAATCCCTAATTACATATTTTGGGGATTCAAATCTGAAATCCTTAATTCTGATTTGGGGATTCAAATATGAAATCCCTAATACTGATTTGAAATTCGAAATCCCAATTTTATGGAATTCGAAACTTTGATTCTTGAATTTGAATCCCTAGAGGGTGAATCTAGAATTGATGAATCTGATCATCTATGCCTATGCATAGATGGCTCTGATACCAACTTTGGGACTTAATCTATATGCGGAATAGGCCCACAGATTTATCTGTACATGGGACATGGTGATCAGGGGTTCAGATAGCGTACCTAGATGAGACACCGCCATGGAAGCCAGATAAGAATACCAGAATTCCTATAGAGAATACCAGAGCTTCACACCCTTTCTGCAATTCACAAGATGGGACTTGAATTTCTGCTACGGTGTAGGATTGGGGACCCAGCTCTCTTTTATAGAATCTGTAAAGAGAGAGTTTGAAACCCATTACAACTCTCTCTCTTACGCTCCACATTGTAGCATCTTAGTGCAACTCAAATTGTTGTCTGCATAAGATTGCTATAGCATTCCAGCCCTAGTATGCAGAGCTGCGCAGATAGACTGTGCAGCGCATCACACGAAGTGGGGCCCACTGGTCTACTCAATCATCCAGTCCAACCGTATGACAATCCAGACCTACATACACAAGGCCTACTCATGGATTGGACCGACTAGATTTTTTGGAAGGTGAACAGCCAAATATTTAAGACAGAGTGCAAGTTTGCCATGCATAATGAGGTATCTTGAGAACGTGCACATCATCACTTGTCAGCTTCTCCTCTCTTTCGTTTCTCATGATGCCTCTCTTCAGCAACTTTCTAAAAGTAGAAAAGCTAAAAAAAAATTAACTGAAGTTACCTATAAGTAAAAAAGTTACTTATAACTAATCATAAAACAAACTTACTTATGTGAAATAAGTCACTTATCTACTTCTGTAAGTCAAAAAAAGTAACTTATTTGGTGGTATACAAACGGGCCCTTAGTGTTAGTCACTGAGGCCAAAAATCAGCCCCAACTACAACCCAGGTGGACCACACCACAGGCTAAAATGGGAGAAAATGCCTTTTATAGGTTTGTGTGGGGTCCACATGTTGTCTAGATGTCATGCAACCCGTTATTCCAGTGACCCTCATTGCAATGAACAGAAGCTCCAAAAGCCAGCCTCATTCAAATCTCAGGCAGGCCTCACAACATGAAATTAAAAGGTTTTAGATGTGATTTTAAATATTCCACATGGTATGGCTTTGGTGACTTTTGGATCAGGCCAAATTTCAAGCTGTACAATGAGCTTGTGAAACCTCATATTGAATTTCACACTCGAGAAAATATTATTTTATCAACTCTTGAGAAATTGTTATTGACAAACAAACATGGGAAATAGTATTTCCATTCGCATGCTTTCTCGGAATAAGGTTCTCAGGAAATAATATCTCTTTAATTTTCATGCCTTCCACAAATCCAAATAGGCCTGTAGATTATACAGATTAAACAAATGTGAGATGTGGGCTGAAAGATGAGTTTAAAAATTAAAGATAACTAAAATCAGGGAATAATATTAGATTAAATGGTATTAAACATTAGTTGAATGCAAAAGGTACACTAAAGGGGCTTGCGAAAAATTCAGAAAATAATGATTCTGTAATTCAAGTTCATACTAACAATATTATGACTTTCTACCAAAACTGAAATTTCGCGAAATCCTTAAGCTTGTAAGAGATTAAAAAAATGTATATTATAGGAATGAAGTTTAAAGATTACTCAGTAATGTAGGAACAAAATTAAATATGAATAATCAATGACATTCACATGTGAGACTTTGCATCTCGATAGATCGGAGTGAGGGTTATATAGTTAAAAAATTTATTGAATGAATCTAAAGCTAGGATGAAAACTGGGGTAAAGAGAAATTGATGCTATCGATGCTTAACAATAGTAATGATTCTCTAACTCACTTCGATCGATACTAACAATATTATAAGAGTAACAAAAGTGAACTAAAACAAATTGCAACATTATGAGAATCCAGCCGTATAAAACCTTGGCAAAGCATGTGGATTAAATGGTTTTAAATGAATTTTCCAATCATAAATTGAAACAGTCAATAAAAGTTAAGTAAAATTATGCAAATAGATTGTGGAGATATTAAAGTCAATATGGGATGCATTTAATGTATAATGTATGAATGTAGTTTAAAGATTACTCAATTATATAGAAACAAATTTTGATTAAATATGAATAATTGAAGATATTCACAGGTGAGACTTTGAATCTCAATGGGTTGGAGGTGGGAATATACATTTTAAAAAAAATTGCTAGAATGAAGCTGAAGCTAGGATGAAAATTGGGGTTAAAAAAAACTAGTTGGGTCCAAGTTTCTTTATTTTTAAAGTTAATCTTAATTATTGGCATTCAAATTTAATACTTGAATTAAATTAATATTTACAAATTATGCGATTAATATCAACAAAATGGATAAAAGAACCAACAATTAGGATTAGGAGTTCAAAACTTGTATTAAACTGGGAGATCAAAACTTGTATTAAACTAAGTTTTCAATTGATTATAATTAGGCTATTAAAATTAGTGGCCTAGTTCCAAGTTGATGAAGACATGGACTACCTGTGCCTCCATAGTGTGTCCTCATTAGTGCTAATTGCTTAGCATTTCCCTATTTATCTACTTGGAGTCACTGTGACAAATATTGTTAAGATTTTTATAATATTATGATATTTTTCATAAAATTCATCAAATGATATTTATAGACACCCCACGTAAAATAAGAATAAACTATTCTTCGAGCTTCAGCTTGGCTTCGATAAGATCGTCTCCTATTAACTTAGAAACCATTAAAAATCACCTTCAGCATGTCTCGGAACAACTAATGGGTTGGATTGACATATCACGGATTTAATTAATCCAATTATGACTAAATCAACCACACTCTGGAAACCTTGACAATGCATCTTCATAATAAAACTACTCAGATCAACCTGATAAACATTGCAAATCCAAATGGGTCAAATCAAAAGGGATCCTAACATATCTTGGAGACAAACATGGGACCCGATCGGGCAGCGTCAAATCCAGTACAGATCAGATTGTGACCATTCATCCGAACTCCAGAATTTCATAAAAACTTTGTACGTAGCAATTGATGTGTAGAAAATGACAAAATAAACTCTCTCCTTCTAAAGACCACTATTGTAACGACCCTGAATTCTTAATCCATATTAGACCCATACTAATTAAAATTAGTAATTTAATTTTATAATTAATAACAAAAATCAAGCACTTAGCTTAATTGGTGAGAGTAGTCTTGGTTGAAGGTGGGATTAGAGGAACGAGTCCTAACATCGTAATACTTAACTTTTTGTAAAAATTTACAGAATTTCATAGGAAACTTCTAGATTCAGGTCTCCTTCTCTATTTAAAGGGATAAATCGCATGAAAATTTCTGCATAAACCCTAAAACTAAAGAACAATAGAGAGAGAGCTATAAAGAAGAGGCTTTATTCAATAAGTCCCTAATTCTTTCTTTTTAAAAATTTCTTTTGTTTCCTGATTGAAAATCCTAAATCTACACAATGGACAGGGCAGATTGATCCTACGTCCATTGTTTTGATCTACTAGAGGATATGAAAATGAGAAAACAAATTTTATGCAAGATCTTGAGTTGTAGAGATTAGCTTTGAGCAATCCATCCATGTTAGGTTTAATCAATTTGAATCAAAAGTCCTAAAGGCCAAATTATGTCAGGGCCTCGAATCCTAGAGTGATATGATTGGTGGATTTCCCATAGCGATCTATGGATAGTATAGATGATGATAGACTATGCTATAAAAAGGCTTCAATTAATGATTGTAGACCTCAATAATTTGGATCAGAGCAATCCACTGGTTTTCTCAAACTTTGATATTGGAATAATCAATAGATGGTATGGACCTAACCCTTAAATTGATGGAATTCATACAAGCTAAGGAGAGAAGGAAAAATCTTAAATTTTTTTGAAGATCGGATTGTGTTATAGAACCTAGCCTGACTTCGGTCGATCAATCGAGGTTAGTCTTCGATCAATCGAGCAGGTCGATTTTTTTTTCCAGAGACAAGAGTTTAAAATTCATAATATAGTTTGATTGATTGAAGTCCTGGTTAGATTGATTAAGGGTTTTCTCAAGAGATCTCGATCGATTGAGGGTATCGATCGAGCATAACAAAATCTATCTAGTGAGCAAATTGAATATAATCTGAATTATTTTAATCAATCGATGGGTAGGTTTGATCGATCGAAAGTGACCAAAAGTATCCAGACACTTAAGAAGTTAAAATTTGAATTGATTCGAATAATTGGTCGATTGATTTGAGGATCGATCGGGGTCCTTAGATGTAACTTAGTCGACGACTGCATTGATCAACAGTCCCCTTCGATGGAATAATAAGATCATAATGGATTGATAATGGGTTATCTTTGATTAATTAAAGTAAACCCCACTTAAGGAAATAGCTAAATTTATGATTTGTTAAATCATCTTAATAGAGATTCGGATTCTAGATTCAAAAGTATACGACTATTCAACAATTTGACTTTACCAAGAATAGTTGAGTGAATCCCAACGTGTTTCATACCTGTGCAGTCAAAATAGATGATGCGATTGTTATAATTGCTATGATTTTCATGACTGATATAATTTATTATGCTGTTGTGTTAGCATAATCCTTGTTGTATGATTCATGGTCTGAACGATTATTAATGTAAGTTGAATATCAGGACCTACAAAACATTGATATCATGAATTCATTGTTCCTTTCAGAGAGAGGTATATGTGAACTGCATATGTCAATACATATACATTGAGCATGCATTACATGTATCCATAGTGTTCATGCGTTGATTCCTAGAATCACGCTCTAGATTACTACATACACACCTCATGCTTGGGTTCTTAGGGGATCTCCCTAGATGGTTCTACTAGTAGATTCATTGCCAGATGCCCACGTCAGAAAAAGCCTACAGAAGACACTGCACGCTCCAAGCTTAATGTTGTTATAACCTAACGCCACCTACACACATTTATCGTGCATGTTTATAGAAAGCTTAGAGGGTGGTGTAAGTGTGTGCGATGCACGTGCCAAGTATCTAATACAATGTCATAATCATATAATATCAGAGTAATGCGAAAACATGCTAATAAGCCTATAAATACCATCAGCCTTATCCATGCTATGCGATGCAAAAATATAATAAACCAATATCATATACCAATGAAGCAATGTAGATGAGTTTATGCATGTGGAGAGAGTAAGCCAAATACTATGTGATGAGGATGCAATGCAATATGTGAAGCGAATAAAATGATCAAGCTAGAGTATGAAGTCGGGATGATAGTACGTAGTATTACAGGCTATGGGATCCATCACAAGGGAATTCTATCCAAACCAATCCCATACCTAAATTTGGATAGTCATACACAATGTGGTAAACTCCTGATCTCAGGTTAGTCGCGCGCCCCAACAGAAATCCTAGTCAATGCAAAGGTACACGTAACAAATTGTTGCGCACCACTAGCCCAAGTGAATAGTGAATGAATGAATGAATGAATATGTAACTCCTACTTAATAAGTCCACATATCAGTATGGTTCCTCTTTGGGAATCACTGGAGTTTATTACACTCTAAACTAAATTGCCGCCCCATCGTGCGTACAAGGTGAGTGGAAGAGACCTCACTATCTGCCTGCTAATATCGGGCCCGACTCATCGATAGCGAACCCATTCCTCGAGCTAGTCAGACTCAACCTAGATATTGCCCCCTTATTCAAGCGGGTAAGGTCACACCCCCTCCCAACTGACCACGACACAGTGGGAGATGCGACCTACTGGTGTACGGCCCTCATGCGCTCATATACATCTACTCGGTCTCGACATTGGGGCATCTCCTGGCCACTGAGGTTTAGGAATTTTCACCCAGGGACATCTATGATGCCCGTATGCTAGAACCAAATATTTTTGGTGTCCTATCTGGCCATCCACGATATGCCTGTGAAGGCTATGACCCTGATATCGTTAGGGCGTACAGTAGTCATATCACAAAATACGTGATGCATGAGTCATACAATCTAATTATACATCAATACTGCACATGCCGTGCGCTTATGTGAGATAACCTCCGCCTATCAGAGAGTCTCATATCAACCTGGTCAATGACATATGCAATGGTCAATCACATCTCATAATAAATATGTAGATGATGCGTATGAGCATGTATCATGATGCTATGCTATCACGTACTCATAATCGGTATCAATAACCGTCATCGACAATCGGTTTCGATAATCGGCATAAAAAATCAGCCTCGACAATGTGAACATTTAACCAACATTGCCCCCAAGGAGTGGCCCACATAGAGCTTAATATATAGTGGACTCATGGCCTCACACAACGGTCTAATATACAACACCATGGGCTTCACTCAAGAGCTTAATACACAAATTAACGGGCCATACATACATCGCACTAGGCCTCAACCATGAGCCTTGAATACATCATAATGGGCCTCAACCCACAAGCCCTAATACATCACAATGGGCCTCAACCCATGGGCTTTAAATATATCACAATGGGCCTCAACCCACGAGCCCTAATACATCACAATGGGCCTCAACCCATGGGTCCCAAAAACATTACATCGGGCCTAATCACATGGGCCTTATATATATATATTGGGCCTCAACCCACGGGCCTCAAATACATTACATCGGGCCGAATCAAATGGGCTGAATCAAATGGGCTTCATGTATATTAATCGGGCCCACCCTTATGTATTTTTGAGATCCGACCTATTCATAAATTAATATAGAGGTAGATGAAGTGAAAGTAAAAACATCAGATTGATCGGAACTACCGTGGCCCTTAAGAAGTTTTGAACGGTGGATGTCACTATCCACTACTTTAAATGGTGGGGGTCCAGTTGCACTTTAGATCTAACTTATTTTTAGTCTCAAGCCTGTAAGACAAGCTTGCCAAAGGATTGGACAGTTTGGGTGCAACACATGCATCATGGTGGGTCCCATAGGGATGGATGGCATAGATAAAGTACATACCTCATGGTGGGGGTCCATACTATTAGAAGGAGTGGATACAATACATACATTAGTGGATCCCATGTGGGGCCCACCATAATGTTTCCACCCAATTTGTTGAGAAGGTCACATAGACCCAGATGAAGAGGAAAAACAAATTTCATAATGATCCAAAACTTTTGCGTTACCCAAAAGGGTCTTAATGGTAGACGCTCAATCATCACCGTACGCCATGTGGGCTACCGCATACGGTTGATTTAAGGGGGTCCACCGTTTAAAAAAGGGGCCCACCAAATGCACTGTGTTGATGTTCTCACACATCACGGTGGGGACCACAACTAGGACCCACGTCCCTTCCTCTTCACCCGTCACAACGCAACAGGTGTTGCACGTCTCTGGATGTCAGCAGCAGCACCTGCTGCTATATTATATATATTTTAAAAAAGATGTTTTTCTATGGTTTTTCACAGGTGGGGTCCGCATCAGTAAAATCCAACCCAACCATTGGTTTCTATGGCCCAAGACAGACCCATCAAGCCCAATATTCGACATGTTTTGGGGTACAGAAACATCAAGGTGGATTTCAACGGTAAAAACACTATTTTCTATGCTATGGCCCGCCAGATAGTCGGATTGGCTTCATTTTTCGGATCAACACCTAACATGGGATGAGAAATAGGATGGACGGTGTGGATTGGACCCATACATCAAGGTGGGACCTACATGAGTGGCCCACCCAAAGGGCTTGGAATCAAACTGATATTTATGTTTTGCTTTTCACGTGAGTACACCCACTCATTGTTTACGCTCCAACAACCACATCCAGCGTCCCTGGATGCTGGACAAACGGCGTGGATATGTCATCAAGGTGGATCCCACATGGACGTGGCCCACTTTCTTGGATCAATCTGATATGTGTGTTTTCCCATCATCCAGAGGGTAGGGCCCACATGGCTTGGATGGTTTGGATAAGACATACATCAAAGTGGGGTACATCCGGGTGGGCCACACAGCCACATCATCACCCAAAAAAATGGAAAAGAGAGGATGAGAGAGAGAGAGAGAGAGAGACGTGATGATGGAGGGACCCCGACACTATGGGCCCTCCCTTTCAAGCATTCAATCATACATCAAGTGGGTCCTAATACATGTGGACCCACCAATTCAAAATCAACAGTGGAGATCCCTTCTCCACCAAAATGCAAGGTCTAGATGACCTTTTCATACTCGAAAAATAAATATCATGATGGGGTCCATGGAGAATGACCTCATCATGGAATGATCATGTGAATCAAGGTAGGCCATCGGCCATACCTAGGGTTCAGAGTGAGATCCATACCATCAATTGGTAGGCCCCACTTGGCCCATCATCAAAACATAAATCTAAGCCTATAAAAACACCCACCGTTAGATCTTCTTGGTTCGATGGAATGCCAAACTCCTTGGCTCTCTCTTTGATGGAGGTTGATGAAGGTTGAAGGGCTAGGATGAGGGATAAGAGGGGTAGGAAGTGAGCTACCTTGGAAGTGCTTGGACAATTGCTTCTCCTTTGTTACTTGGAAAATGTGTGAAGAGAAAGAGAGAGAATGGTGGTTGTAAGGGAGGTGATGGGTGATGGATGTGGGTGATGGAGTGATGGGAAGTTGTACTTGACATGTATGGGTGTGTAAGAGCGAGGGTGAGAGAGAGTTGACTTTGGAGTTGCTTGTTCTTGACATAAGGTGATTGATTGATTGATTGATTGATGGGACATATTGTAGAGATTCTCTTGGGATTGCAAACGAGCAGTGCTTTCCTCGAACAGAACGCAGCAATTCGACTTTACCAAGAATAGGTGAGTGAATCCCAACATTTTTTATACCTATGTCGTTAACATAGATGATGTGATTGTTATAATTGCTATGATTTTCATGACCGATATAATTTATTATGCTGTTGTATTAGCATGATCCTTATTGTACGATTCATGGTCTGAACGATTATTAATATAAGTTGAATATCAGGACCTGCAAAACATTGATATCATGAATTTATTGTTCCTTTTAGAGAGATATATATGTTGACTGCATATGTCGATACATATACATTGAGTATGCATTACATATATCCATAGCATTCATGCATTGATTCTTAGAGTCACGCTCTAGATGACTACATACACACCTCATGTTTGGGTTCCTAGGGGAACTCCCTAGATGGTTCTATTGGTAAATTCATTGCCAGATGCCCACGTTAGTGAAAGCCTACTCATGGAGTACATGTGGGCCTTGGCTATACCCACCTATGGTAAAAGCCTGTGAGGTACATATGTGGGTTGACGAATATTTAAATGAAGCTAGTGGACGATCATCCCACTTGACATGCATTTTATGACATCTCAGCATACATACTTATGCCTATATATATATGATTCATTCTTACTCATGCTATCTGTATAAACCATGATGGGTTCACTCATTAAGTTAGTAAGCTAACATTGTGGATTGATAACCATACAGAGACGAACTAGATAGGAAATCCAAACCAAGTGTCAGATAAAGAGACTCGATTGGTGGATTAAACCCAACACCAATGGTCGTATCTGGGGGAAGATGAACTCGTTGCATTAGATCGATGATTCGTTTATGCAATTGACTGATAAGAGAATTAGTTTCTATTCTTTCTAGATACTGATATTTAGATTTAATTTGAGATGTTTATAATCATATTTTTTTAATAGTATTTGACATTATAATCGAATTAGTCTCAAATGGGTAGACGTCGACAAATTTCAGAATTTAATTTATGTGATTATGATCGTGATGGGATTGGAGATGGAAAATCGTATAGTTGTGTGAATATGTGAATGTTAATCCGCTGATAATTTAGAATATATTGAATTACGCCTCCAAATAAATGCATGATGAGTGAAATTATGTACACTTGGTGTACAATTCTTGGAACGAAACTCAGGTTTGAGAGTGCACACTCTGTATCTCAATTTCAAGGCATGACATAATGGTACCAGAGATAGGTTAAACTTAGAGTGACCTATAGGTTACGTTCCCATACACACTTACATAATCGGTTGGTCCCTGAAATTAGAATCTATACGCTTAGGATTCACCCTTGATTGTGATGATTGATAAAGAACTTTGAAACCAAGTTTAAGTGCCACCAACACCCCGAGTTATGTAATAACTGAAATATGAACTTTCACCCATAATGTTCTGCTAAATAGAGACGTGTAACAGAGATCGCTTATATATTAAACTTAAGCTCTTTTTATATGATGTGATGGTCCCAAAGAAGACACAACCTACACGATATTGTCCCCTTGACTAGCGTCACTGTCCCTCGTGAACCGACAATAGATCTGAACGTTTCGATAGAATCTGAAATGGCAGTTAAAGAGTAAGATGAGAATCTCTACAACATATCGCATCAATCAATCAATTAATCCCATCAAGGGTCAAGTGCATGTCAAGTACACATCACCTCACAGCCATCCCCAAGCAACCCCATAAGTCAATAATCCCTTACACAACCCATACCCCTCTTACACAAACTACCCCAAAAGTCAACAAATCTCTCACCTCACCCATCAGTCCATCACCCATCCCTCTCTCTCCTTATAACTCTCTCTCTCTCTCTCTCTCTCTCTCTCTCTCCCCCTTACAAGTCTCTCTCTCATTTCTCAAACCCATCTCCTAAGCAACCAAGCTCCAACGTATGAGCTTCCCAAGCTCTCATGGAGAAGCTCTAATGTGGTCCACTTCCTACCCTCTCATCTCCCATCTCAACCATCAAAACTTCATTATCTTCCGTTGAAATCAAAGCCAAGGAGTTTGGCATTCCATCGGACCAAGAAGAAGGTCAATAGGAGGGTGATCCACCGTTATTTTTTATTAGAAGGCCCACTTGTGATGGGATCCATTTTTTTATGTATGTAGTAATTAAATTCAAGCCATGTTTTAAAGTTATTATCAATTCAGAGTGCCAAACACAGTACGATGATTTCAAATCTAGGGGTTCTGAATCCATTAGTTATAAATCTACGCTCCCAAACAGGCCCTTATTTACTGTTTATGGGTTCATGGATATAGATAACAGAATATATATATATATATAACCTTAATCTAGAAATTTTATAGCTTGGAAAAGTTTTTAATGATAGGCGTTCAATTCACACTTGTTTAAATGGTGTGGTCCATGTGAGCAATTTGGATTTATCTTATTTCTACCTTCATGTTTAAAATGATCTTTAAAAAAAAAAGATAAAAAAAAAAGATGAACAGTGTAGATAAAACACTTACATCAGGTAAAACCCACCGAAATCGGTGATCTCATCAAGCAATCTTCGGCCGTGTAGCACGTGAGTTTTCCTTGACATTTGGGGCGCGTTGCGTTCAAGGCAGTGGCAGTGTCTTGTCACGCTCTGCCAAAAATAGATTGAAAAGTAATGGTATTGCGAAGACCTAAGGACGGGCGGCGACCGACTGTGACCGCAGTGGTATCATCCATGGTGTGGAAGGCCATGTCAGCATTGGCAGCCGGACTGGGTTTTGGTATTGACCACGCTAGTACCGACATCGGTGCTCATCCGGGTTGGAAATGCTCTGTTGGACCTACCATATGTATGTGTTTTATTTCCGCCGTCCATCCATGTTTTCAGTTCATCTTTGCGCATGTGCCTAAAAATGTGGAGATCCAAATCTGAAGTGGACCACACAATAGCAAGCAGTGCCCTCGAGAAGTTTTTAATGGTGGGAATTTAATCACCACTGTTTCTACGATGTGGTCCACCTTAGATTAGATCTTCCTCAATTTTGGCTCATGCCTTTGAAATAAAATGGAAAATTGAAATGATGGTGTGGATAAAACATATACACAACGGTGGGGCCTGATAAGGAACACTCGTTGCACCTAGGGCTATCAATGGGTTGGGCTTGCAGTTGGCCTCAGCCATAATTATTAACTGCTCAGACCGGATTTAGAGATCAGGACCATAAATGAAACATGATTAAAAGATTATAGCTTGACAACAGTGGTATTGAGAATAAAATGGTTGACTAGGGGATGGTGTTGTACTCGAGTCGTCGCGCACGGCTTGGTTCGGTTAGTACCTGGGCAAGTTTTAGCTCAGTTCGAACCTGTTGAACATTTTCTCAAATAGGTGGATTGCAACTTCAATTTCTTATATATTACGGTAATAATATTTCAAGGTAATAATATTTCACAGGTATTTCATCAAACATATAGAGAGCAGCATCAAAATCAAGTACTAAGAGCACATTGTCAAAATCAAACAGCCGACATATCTATTCCTTCCTCGCCAACACATCATTGAGTCATTTCATCAAACACACGAACAACATTCATATCAAAATAACGGAGTCATGACCTGATTTGATCCGAGTTGGTTCCAGTTGTGGTTCGATCCAAGCCGAGTTGAACTTAGGCAAGCGCAAGCTCGAACTCGGCTCGAAATTTGTTTGAGCTCCAAAAACCAGCTTGACTCGACTGAATCCAATTTCAAGCCAAGGCGGGTCAAATCAAGCGAGAGCTGACCGATCTAACTCAACTCGTGTACAACTCTACTGGGGGATGGCAACCAGCCACCATACCCTAAGCGTGGCAATGTGTTGGGTAGCCCACATGACACGATGAGCTCGACCAGCTTTGAGCTGGGCTTGGACCTAGTAGCATGAAATGCGAGCAATGCTTAGGCCTCACATGAATGGTCAGACCAAATTTTGCTCTGGGCTAGGGGTCAAGTCATTTTATCTCCATACAAGCTTCCTCCAACCCAACCTAACTTCATATCTGTATATAATATATTCTACAAGTATGCCATAATTCAATCTCAAGTTTGGCAATCTATCTATCTTGAAGTATTGTTTATATTCCTTTACACCGTGATTTTCCAAACCTTTCGACCTTGTTTTCGTAGAAGCAAGCTAGAAAGATTGAGAAATAGAGCCATCTCATTCCCTTCATTCTTAATAGCCATGAGATGATCTTCTTCTGGTTTGAATATTAAGAATGGAAATGTCATGGATACAAATTCAGTATTTCTCAATGACAACAACTTAAGGAAATGTGCCAATTTTTAAATGAGGACCTGCATTTTCGTATATAAATAAATAAATATATATATCCAATTCAAATTGTTTCTTTGGCCTAATTATATCCTTGTGCATTTGTGGTCCACTTGATTAATAGAAGGATTAAGAAAATTAAAGCGGGAATAGGGATTTTATCAGTTTTCAGGCTGGACTTTGTCAGCTCTGGGCCCAATCACTTTAGGCTTGGGCTTGGGCCTGCTGTGTGAGAGCCATGCCAGCCTTCGGCCAGGCTCAGGCCTTGTCGTAAGAGTTGGGCTGGGCCCAAAAGCAGCCCATTGACAGCTTACCTTGCCCTGGCAGAACCCTCTGTTACAGTTCACCGCTATCTATTCGAATAGTTAGGAGGATAGACCGAAATGCTTCGTTCTTTTATGGTGGTTGGCGACTCTGAAGATGAGTATTTAATGGATCATACTCAAATCCAAGATTCAAAGGTCATAGCTCTTGTACTGTAGTACAATTGGTCTTCAAACTGAGACACAGGCAAAACCCACAGCCCTATATTATGGGCCGGACCTTGAACCTTACTGTGACTTGGTGTTCAGAGCATTGGTATCATTACATGTATCAATAACAAGGGATGTGGAACATGCATCAGTATTGCCAATACTCTGAAAAATATTGCTGTGAGGAAAATATTAAAGACTTGTTGGGAAAAAAAATGATTTTTTTTAGTGAAACTTTACAAGGTGTTAGAAAACAGATGTTTACACAAAATATTTTAAGAAACAGGTACACATAATATGTTTCTTTTTTATAAGGCCTTAACAATGTATTGGAAAAACGATAAGTACAAAAATAATTATAGCCCATCAGTAAATTGGCCATAACACTCATTAATATATTAAATTTCTACATTAGTTAATGATGAAGAATGCATTCCGAATCTACGGAACTGCTCTGGACTCCTCACAGAGACTTCTCAAATCCACAAGGAAAGAAAGCAGAAAATAGAAATAAATTCTAATAAATTTGAAATTAATTAATGAAAAATTGATTATTCCCTAATGTGTCTCCTTACACCATTAATAAAGAAAAAATAAACTAAAATTCATAATTACCAAAAATAACAAAATTCTAACTCTAATAAAAATCATAATTCTAATAAAACTCTTCTAAGGCCTAATTTCTAAAAATAAAAATTGCAAATAAACTTTCTCTAGAAGAGTCCTAGTAGAACTAAAATTTATTTCTAAAAGGAAAGAAAATTTAAACTCTAAAAATATTAAAAAAAATCAAAAATCGGAATTACTAAAAATAGTAAAATTTTTCTAAAAATTCATTTTTGAGCTGAAAGCGCGCCTTTTTTGACGAAACGGACAGATGCGACCCACTTTGTGGGTCGGTTCACCTATGTTTCTTTTTTATAAGGCCTTAACAATGTATTGGAAAAACGATAAGTACAAAAATAATTATAGCCCATCAGTAAATTGGCCATAACACTCATTAATATATTAAATTTCTACATTAGTTAATGATGAAGAATGCATTTTAAATATAAAAGTGATAAATTATTATTAAAAAAAATAAAAAATCTCCCATTTCACTTAAATATTATTTTTTTGGTTATGTCAATGGATGAACATCATTCATAGCTATGGATTTTCATTACAATCCAAGCTAACATTTTAAAAAAGAAATGAAGTTGAAAAAAGAAACGAAGTTTATATGAATTTTTCGTCAGCTTTGAGTTTTCGTCCATCTTTGTTTGGAGTCGAGATTTAATTCCAAATCTAAACTTATGTTCTATAGAAAACAAAAGTGATTGAAAACACCTAAAGATCACTATTCTAAAATAAATTCAAAAGATAGAGATTTTTGCGTTAAATAAAATACCGTTAATTTTCCCATATTTACAAATATTTTCTTGGCATCTGGGATATTATTGTAAGATCTCTATAAGGTGGGCCTTATTGATCAACGATCTCAATTGTCCTATAGGCTGGATAATGTGATCAGGTAAATTAGTGGGCCCCACTGAACTGTGATGCTTCCAAAATATCTGCGTAAGGGGTGGAATGCTATAGCTGTGATACGCACACAACTAATTCAACGCAACTAGGATTTGGATGGGTGCGAAACCTTGGGGAAGAGTTTTGATGGGTCACAAACTCTTCACCCTTCTAACCTATATAACAGGGCTGAGTCCCCAATCCAAGTTGAGTCCCATCAAATCTTCTCTACAGGGGTGTAAGGATAGGAAGATCCAGCATCCGAATTTGAATATCTACATCCAAATTATGCAACAATGACTTGACATATAGGTAAGCTATCTTCCTCTCTTTGATCTCAATACCCAATGTACAGCAAGCTCCTTCGGGATTTCCGCACTAAGAAAATCACAACAATTATCACTAATATTGGGGATATTATCCTTTGTTAAACGGTTTGATTAGGTTAAATTTTAAAAATGAGCATCGCAATTTAGTTGGTATTGAAGATGAATAGTTCAATTGGAATTTGTATAGTTTTTTCTACGTATAAAACTGGTATACGATTTGGCCTATTATAAGAAATGTTGGGGCATTTAGATTCACAAGTATCAACCTGGATGAGGAGATTCGTGCCAACATTGCACAACTGTACAATATTCAAGTCATTTATCAGGTGGGACCCACCATGACATGCCCTGCTAGAAAACCAAGCTGATTCTCTAACCATGTTGGCCACATGTCCGAGCAAATTAAAATGGATAAATTATAAAATAACAGAGAAATATTATTTTGTACTCTACATACACAGGGCCTACGCGTGGATTGGACCGACTAGATTTGTTGGAAGGTGACCAGCCAAATATTTAAGACAGAGATTGTGCAAATTTGCCATGAATGATAAGGTATCTTGAGAATGTGCACAACATCAGTTAACGGCTTCTCCTCTCTTTCATTTCTCCTGGTGCCTCTCCCCGCAACTTACGAAAAGTAGAAAACTTAAAAAAATTAACTGAAGTTACTTATAACTAAGCATAAACCAAACTTACCTATCTGAAATAACTCACTTATCTAATGGTGTAAGTAAAAAAACAGTAACTTATTTCGTGGTATCTAAACGGTCCCTAAATATTTTAAAATGCTCCCTTGTTTACGTGGGGTCCACATGTTGTCTAGATGTCATGCAACCCGTTATTCCAGTGACCCTCATTGCAATGAACAGAAGCTCCAAAAGCCAGCCTCATTCAAATCTCAGGCAGGCCTCACAACATGAAATTAAAAGGTTTTAGATGTGATTTTAAATATTCCACATGGTATGGCTTTGGTGACTTTTGGATCAGGCCAAATTTCAAGCTGTACAATGAGCTTGTGAAACCTCATATTGAATTTCACACTCGAGAAAATATTATTTTATCAACTCTTGAGAAATTGTTATTGACAAACAAACATGGGAAATAGTATTTCCATTCGCATGCTTTCTCGGAATAAGGTTCTCAGGAAATAATATCTCTCTTTTCCATGCCTTCCACAAATCCAAATAGGCCTGTAGATTATACAGATTAAACAAATGTGAGATGTGGGCTGAAAGATGAGTTTAAAAATTAAAGATAACTAAAATCAGGGAATAATATTAGATATAAATGGTATTAAACATTAGTTGAATGCAAAAGGTACACTAAAGGGGCTTGCGAAAAATTCAGAAAATAATGATTCTGTAATTCAAGTTCATACTAACAATATTATGACTTTCTACCAAAACTGAAATTTCGCGAAATCCTTAAGCTTGTAAGAGATTAAAAAAATGTATATTATAGGAATGAAGTTTAAAGATTACCACACATGAATAAAATTAAATATGAATAATCAGTGACATTCATACGTGAGACTTTGCATCTCAGTAGATCGGAGTGAGAGCTATCTAGTTAAAAAATTTATTGAATGAATCTAAAGCTAGGATGAAAACTGGGGTAAAGAGAAATTGACACTATCGATCACAGTAATGATTCTCTAACTCACTTCGATACTAACAATATTATGAGAGTAAGAAAAGTGAACTAAAACAAATTGCAACAATATGACCATACAGTTGTATAAAACCTTGGCAAAGCATGTTGATTAAAGGGTTTTAAATGAATTTTCCAATCATAAATTGAAACAGTCAATAAAAGTTTAGTAAAATTATGCAAATAGATTGTGGAGATATTAAAGTCTAGATGGGATGCAATTAATGTATAATATATGAATGTAGTTTAATGATTACTCAACTATATAAAAACAAAACTTAATTAAGTATGAATAATTGAAGATATTCACAGGTGAGACTTTGAATCTCAATATTGGAGTTGGGAATATACATTAAAAAAAATTGCTTGAATGAAGTTAATCTCAATTATTGGGGTAAAAAAAAACTAGTTGGGTTTAAGTTTCTTTCTTTTTAAAGTTAATCTCAATTATTGGCATTGGAATTTAATACTTGAATTAAATTAATATTTACAAATAGGCGTTTAATATCGACATAATGGATAAAATAACCAACAATTAGGATTAGGAGTTCAAAACTTGTATTAAACTAGGAGTTTAGAACTTGTATTAAACTAAGTTTTCAATTGATTATAATTAGGATATTAAAATCAATGGCTTGGTTCCAAGTTAACGAGGACATGGACTACCTGTGCCTCCTTAGTGTGTCCTCATTAGTGCTAATTACTTAGCATTTCCCCATTTATCTACTTGGAGGCACTGTGACATATATGGTTGATTTAATGTACACCATTAAAAACTTCTGGGGGGCTGGAGAAGCTTCGGATCAAGCTAATATTTGTTTTTTCACTTCATCTACGTTTACATGACCTTATTAATAGGTTGGATGATAAAAAGAAAGGTTTCAAGGGTGGGTGTCATTATCACTGCAGCTTCCTCCGGTGTGGTCCGCTGGAGCTGTGTACCTGCTTCAATTTAATATGCTACCTTAAAATGATTCGAGAAAAACTTGTATTAAACTAGGAGTTTAGAACTTGTATTAAACTAAGTTTTCAATTGATTATAATTAGGATATTAAAATCAATGGCTTGGTTCCAAGTTAACGAGGACATGGACTACCTGTGCCTCCTTAGTGTGTCCTCATTAGTGCTAATTACTTAGCATTTCCCCATTTATCTACTTGGAGGCACTGTGACATATATGGTTAAGATTTTCATAATATTATGATAATTTTCATAAAATTCATCAAATGATATTTATAGACACCCCACATAAAATAAGAATAAACTATTCTTCGAGCTTCAGCTTGACTTCGATAAGATTGTCTCCTATTGACTTATAAAACATTAGAAATCCAAATAGATTAAATGGGGACCATCTTTGGCATGTCTCGAAACAACTAATGGGTTGGATTGACATATCAAGGACTTAATCAATCCGATTATGACCAAATCGACCACTCTCTGGATAATAAAACTGCTCGAATCAACCTAATAAACATTGAAAATCCAAATGGGTCAAATTGAAAGGGATCCTAACACATCTCGGAGACAAACGTGGGACTCGATCGGGCAGCATCAAATCCAATAAAGATCATATTACGACCATTCATCTGGACTCCAAAATCTCAAAAAAACTTTGTACGTAGCAATTGATGAGTAGAAAATGACAAAATAAACTCTCCTTCTAAAGACCACTATTGTAATGACCATGAATTTTCAATCCATATTAGACCCATGCTAATTAGAATTAGTAATTTAATTTTATAATTAATAACAAAAATCAAGTACTTAGCTTAATTGGTGGGAGTAGTCTTAGTTGAAGGTGGGGTCAAAGGAACGGATCCTAACACTGTAATATTTAACTTTTTGTAAAAATTTACAGAGTTCCAGAGGAAACTTCTAGATTCACGTCTCCTTCTCTATTTAAAGGGAGAAATCACATGAAAATTCCTACAGAAACCTTAAAACTAAAGAACAAAGAACACACCCACAGAGTAAAAGCACTTGTAAGGTTAATTTTTTTATATTTCTTGTTCACTCCCCAAGTGCAGGGTTGTGATGTAGTAATAAACTCGGTAAGACCGAGGTCGAATCCCAAGGGACTGATATCTGTACGTTGTCTAAAACTAACTAGAATTAAAACTAGAATGAGATGAAATCTAATTTGAGTTGTAATTTGAAGAATAATAGTGAAATACTAATCTAAAACTTAAGGAATTCAGAGGAAGGAAACTAGGGATTCAGAAGATCCACTTGTAGAGATCAGGGAGATCTTATGCCTGCATCAATGTTTATGGAATTTAAACCGAACTTACTTGATCTGGCTTTAAAGAGATGAAAGGTGTATGAATTAGAATGGATCCCATCACCAAGCCATGCCCAGGAGACAAAGTCAACACAAGAATTAAACTAATTACCAACCAATCAACAGTGTATGAAAGTTAGGAAGGGTACCATCATCCAACCATGCCCAGGAGACGATGGTGAACAACAGGGCTTCCTGACGTCATAAACATCAAAAGGAAAAAAGAAATATTTAAAGCCATTGGAGACCCATTGTAATTTCAGTCACAACAGAGCATTAAAGACAAAAAAAAATATTCCTTTAACAATCAACTACAATCAAATTCAATTTATGAATTTAAATTAAAAGAACGAAATAGAATCTCCTATCTCGCTACAGGCTTCACCTCTTAGCCCTAGCTAAGAGGTTTAGCCACACATAAATGGCTGATTCTCTTAAAAATAAATCAAACAAAGTAAAATAAAATAATCAGAACAAGAAAAAAAACTTCCCTCTCTTCTCCCTGTCTTCCCGTCTCTAGATCTTCCTCCCACGGCTCCCGTCTCTTTTCTCTTTTTCTTTCTTTTATAAGCCAAGAGAACGTCCGTTCGGAGAGAGCCCAAGCTCCTCACGCACGCTGCTGGAGCTGAAATTTCTTCGCAGTCCGATTCGTAGCAGGAGTCGGATTCTTACGCTGAAGTTCCGGTGGGGCCCATTCTTGAATTCAAACAGGAGATCCACTCCGTTCACCAGATTCTCCTCGAAATTTCGACCGTAGATGGTCGGCTTTGGATCAGATTTAGCGTGACCCATGGAAGAGATCGGCTGCAACAGTTGTAAGACAGTCCGTTTATAATCATTGGAACCAACACCTGCGCATGTATGAGTGCATAAAGACAACATGGGCTTGGCTAAAGCGAGCCCCTCTGTATGATGGGCGGTTGAGATCAGACATCTGATCATCGCCATGGGCGGGACGATTGGGCGTCGGTTCTTGGACGTGAAAGCGAGTAAGCGTCATTGTGCCGTGGCGATGGTGGGGCCCACTTCCTTTATTGTTTTGAGAAATCAGCGATCCATTGGATTCGGACGAAGAATTCGGGAAGGGACGATTTGATTTGATTTTGGTGTGGCCTGGCACGGTTGATCCACCGTCCATCTTCCATTTGAACGATCGAATCCTCGTTGTTTCTTGGAATTTTGTCACCTAGGGCTTGGTAATATGGACCATGGAATTTGAGTGTATGGTCGGATCGGCGATACGGGAGCGAGTGGGGCCCAGCGATCATTCGTCAAACAGTCGGACACTTTGTTTCTTTAAAAACGGACTTGGTCGATCTGTTGTTTGGCCAGGACTCTCCGTCCGGTGCACTTCTCGTGCACATGTACCTATGTACATGCAATGTACATATGGGTTCATCGTGATGTTTGGTCTAATCATGCCGTCCATCCATTTTTTTGCCTCATTTAAGGAGTGAAACCAAAATTAACGCATTTTCAGATACCAGCGGGCCCCAAATCACTGATTTATGGGCTGATCTGTCCGTTGGGCCACTTCCGGAAGGATCCAATGGCTAAAATTTGTCATGTACGGTTAGTTTTTGGTCCTCGAGCCATATATAAGGTTTCAAGCTGAACAGATGGTGGAAACCTAGTGATGTTGCATTCTGGCTGACTTTCAGGCCGTTTGAACTTCAGTTTCTCAATTTTCTTGGATCCCTGGCGTGCAAATCTGTCGATCTTGGTTCTCTAGAGTCTGTCCCATGCTCTGGTGTCATCAGAGCGTTAAATCTATGCTTTAAGCACCATTTTCAGTCCAGGCTCATAGATTCACCTTGCATCACAACATGATTAAAAATAAAGCGTTAAACAGTATTATGCTCGTAAATTCAGGCAATAACTGGGGTCTAATATGCAATATTTGACCCTCAACACAACCCCCAACCAGCATCTTGTTAGTCCCGAGCAAGGTATGCGAAAAAATAAGTTCAAGAATTACGAGCCAATTCTTGTGAAACCGAGTGATATTTTGAAAAACGATTTAGATACGAAAAATCTAAGATTCATGAATGTTGGGTATTACTTTCTCTTAGACTCAGGCGCACGGCAAACTTCATAATCAAGTTCAAAGTATTATTTCAGGAATTAGAAAAATTTTAAACATTGAATTCCATGGATGTATAGTCTAATCTCGACTTATCAACATTAAGATTCACCTCTCTATTTAAAGATATTATCGGTAACCAATAAGAGAATTCACGATAACCCAACTTTGCCTTACACATTATCTTTTTATTCTTTTAATTTTTGATTTTTTTTGATCAAAAGTAACGCCAAGAAGGGGAATCGAATCCTCACTTATAGGGAGCAAACCTATGGTGAAGACCATTGCCTACCCCTTTCCGACTGGTTACTTTGGGAACTTGAACCTTCACCTATGGGGAGCAAACCTATGGTGAAGATTATTCGCCTAATCCTTTCAATTTTCTCAGGCCGGTTCTTTTCATGCTTAGTGAGTATCACGTCAATTCTTCAATATCAGACTGAAACCTTAACGTGAAAGCGAGATATGACATATGAGATCATAACTCAATTAATGTTTACAACTTCTAATTCTGAATCAACAATTCAACTTAACTCTGAAATCTAACAGATACTGAATCCAAGCGTCTTAAATTACTAACATCACGTATCTTGAAGTTCCAAGTGCCCTAGATGGCTGTCAAAATCACTTCGAATTCACAAGGAAGTCCAGAAAAATTAAAAATTTTCACAATTTTTGCTCAAGACCAAGAAAACACTGATTAGGAAACCTAATCTCCCAACCCCAACCAAAAATCTACATTGTCCTCAATATAAAAGAAATAGACATGCAATACACATGGGATAACGGAAATATAGGAGGAGTGATGGAAAGATAGTACCTGGATGAAAGAATCAAGAGGCTTTCCAAAGATATCTACGTAAGAGCGGGTCAGCACAAGAGAGAAACCAAAAAAAATAAAATAAAAATAACAAAAATGAAATCCTACCTACACCACTTTCGCAGGTACTCTCGATTGCATTTAGCGTATGCAACAAGCCTTTAAACCCCTAGGTTGCCCCTAGTGGACGAGTTGTAGTCTCGTGAGGGTTTGCAGTAATGTTACCCACAAACATTGAACTAACTAACTAGGAAAATGAAATGAAATGAAACGATGGGTTGCCTCCCAGGAGCGCTAAGTTTAACGTCTTCAGCCAGACACGAATGGACCAAGAACTAATCAATTTTGATAACCTACCTATACCTCCATCAGACTAGGAGATCAATCCTGGTAAACAGGAGCAGTCAGGGGCATGGACATGTCCTCTGAATCAAATTTCTCAACAAATGGTTTCAATCGATGTCCATTGACTTTAAACTCCTTGCCATTGTCGGGATCTCTTATCTCAACGGCCCCATGAGGAAAAACAGTAACAACAATGTAAGGGCCGGTCCAACGAGATCGAAGCTTACCCGGAAAGAGATGTAATCGAGAATTGTACAAAAGGACCTTCTGACCAGGCGTGAATGATTTTCGCAAAATGTGTTGGTCATGAAATGCTTTCATCTTGTCCTTATAAATTCTCGAATTATCGTACGCATCATTCCGAATTTCCTCAAGTTCATTCAATTGAAGTTTGCGTAGCGAGCCAGCGTTGTCTAGATTGAAATTAAGATTTTTGATCGCCCAGTACGCTTTATGTTCCAGCTCCACAGGCAAGTGACAAGCTTTCCCGTAGACCAGTCTAAAGGGAGACATTCCAATAGGAGTTTTAAAGGCAGTACGGTATGCCTATAAGGCATCGGTTAATCGGATTGACCAATCCTTACGATCAGGGTTAACCGTTTTTTTCCAAAATGTGTTTAATTTCCCTAGTAGAAATCTCGGATTGCCCACTTGTCTGTGGGTGGTATGGGGTGCTCACCTTATGAGACATACCGTATTTCTTTATTAAGCTCTCAAATGGTTTATTACAAAAGTGTGAGCCCCCATCACTAATGATGGCTCGAGGCGTTCCGAATCGAGAAAGGATGTTTTCTTTTAGGAATTTAATGACCGTGCGATGGTCATTAGTTCGACACGGAATCGCTTCGACCCATTTAGTGACATAATCCACGGCGAGCAAAATATACAGATTTCCAAACGATTGGGGGAATGGTCCCATGAAATCGATGCCCCAGCAATCAAATGCTTCAATGATAAGGATGGGATTCAAAGGCATCATATTTCGATGGGACAATGCTCCCAATTTCTGACAATGCTCACAAGCTTTGCAAAACTCATGAGTGTCCCTAAACATAGTGGGCCAGTAAAAGCCACACTGCAGAATCTTGGCCGTGGTCTTTTTAGCAGAAAAGTGACCACCACAGGCCTGTGAATGACAGAAGGAGATGACGCTCTGATGCTCATCGTCTGGTACACATCTCCTTAGAATTTGGTCTGGGCAATATTTAAATAAATAAGGATCATCTCAGAAAAAGTTGCGCACCTCGGTGAAGAATTTCTTCTTATCTTGCGCAGTCCATTGTGTCGGTATGGCACCTGTAGCAAGATAATTAGCAATATCAGCGAACCAAGGTGAATGGGAGACTCTGAACAGTTGTTCATCAGGGAACATATCATTGATATGGGTCGCCTCAAGGGAATCAGAGGTATTAAGGCGAGAAAGGTGATCGGCCACTACGTTCTCTACTCCCTTTTTATCTTTAATTTTCAAATCAAATTCTTGGAGTAGAAGGATCCATCGTATCAAACGGGGCTTAGAATCATTCTTAGAAAGAAGATACTTAAGTGCCGCATGATCTGTGTAGATAATGATCTTGGATCCGATCAGGTAGGACCTAAATCTGTCAAAGGCGAATACTACAGCTAAGAGTTCTTTTTCCGTAGTTGAGTAGTTCACTTGGGCCGGATTTTAAGTCCTACTAGCGTAATGGATGACGTAGGGTCTCTTATCTTTTCTCTGGCCTAGAACAGCTCCAAGAGCATAATCAGAAGCGTCGCACATAAGCTCAAAAGGAAGGCTCCAGTCGGGTGGCTGCATGATAGGTGCAGTGGTTAACGTGCCCTTAAGCTTGGTGAAAGCTTCCTGGCATTGCTCAGTCCACTCGTACGGAGCATCCTTTTGAAGAAGATTACATAAAGGACGAGAGAGGAGACTAAAGTCCTTTATGAATCGCCTGTAAAATCCTGCGTGTCCTAAGAAGGATCGCACGTCTCTGATGTTCTTGGGTGGAGGTAGGTTAGAGATAAGATCGATTTTTGCCTTATCTACCTCGATTCCCTTGGACGAGATGATATGCCCAAGGACAATTCCCTTCTGAACCATGAAATGACACTTCTCCCAATTAAGTACCAAGTTCTTTTCTTCACATCTTTTCAGCACACATTTAAGACTTTCCAAGCACTTGCTGAAAGATGGACCGTAAATAGAGAAATCGTCCATGAAGACCTCTAGATATTGCCCCACCATATCAGAAAAGATACTAAGCATACATTGCTGAAAGGTGGCAGGGGCATTACATAGTCCGAATGGCATCCTTCGATAGGCAAAGGTGCCGTAGGGACATGTAAATGTGGTCTTTTCCTGGTCTTCAGGGGCTATCTCTATCTGGTTGTAGCCCGAATACCCGTCAAGGAAACTGTAATAGGAATGACCAGCTAACCTTTCCAGGATTTGATCAATGAATGGTAAAGGAAAGTGGTCTTTCCTCGTGACGGTATTCAACTTCCTGTAGTCAATGCACATTCTCCAACCAGTAGTGATCCTAATTGTCACGAGTTTATTATTAGCATTGGCTATGATGGTGATTCCGGACTTCTTAGGGACCACTTGAGTTGGACTCACCCATTGACTATCGGATATAGGGTATATGATACCCACGTCCAATAGTTTAAGAACCTCGGCCTTAACCACTTCCTTTATGTTTGGATTTAGTCTATGTTGTGATTACCAAGCGGTCTTCGCATTATCCTCATGATATACGGTGAGTACAAATCAAAGGATCGATTCCCTTGAGGTCCGCTATCGTCCATCCCAGGGCTCCTTTATGCTCAATGAGAGTAGATATGAGCATACTCTCCTGTTCTTTCTCCAGGTGGGCAGAGATCACCACCGGGTATGTCTCATCTTGACCTAAATAGGCATATTTCAAATCAGAGGGCAAAGGTTTTAGGTCAAGCTTCGGCGGCTTGAGGTTAGATGGTAGAGGCATTACATCGGTTTGTGGCAATTCTTCAAATTGTGGCCTCCACCGGTTAACTTCAAGTACCGGTGCAGTATCAAGCAAGGCACACGTCTCCCTAATCATGTCATCATCAAAATCATGGGAGTGGGCCAGACACGTCTCTAGAGAGTCAGAGGATAAGGTTAGAGGTGTCGTATCTTCCACTAAAAAGTCAATCATGTTAATGTCGTGGAAATCGTCATCCTCCTCTAAGTTTCTGCCGTTATTGAAAAAGATGTTTGACTCTAATGTCATATTCCCAAAAGACATAGTCATGACACCATTCCTACAATTGATAATTGCATTTGAAGTGGCAAGGAATGGGCAGCCAAGAATGATGGGGATCTGAGTGCTTATGTTATTGATGGGTTCGGTGTTCAGGATGATAAAATCTACAGGGTAGTAAAATCTATCAACTTGGACCAACACATCTTTAATTTTCCCTCTTGGTACACAAACAGAGCGATCAGCAAGTTGTAGTGTGGTTAGGGTGGGTTTTAATTCACCCAAACCTAACTGTTTGTATACCGCGTAGGGAATCAGATTGACGCTCGCTCCTAAGTCAAGAAGTGCATGATCAATTCGATGGTCCCCGATTACACATGATATGGTTGGGCTACCGGGATCCTTGAATTTCCGTGGCACGTCTTGCTTTAGGATGGCACTCACTTTCTCGGTCAAGAAGATCTTCTTTTGAATACTCTGCCGTCGTTTGGTCGTGCATAAGTCTTTCGAGAATTTGGCATATGAAGGTATCATTTTACGACATCAAGTAGAGGAATGTTGACTTTCACTTATTTCAACACCTCTAGAATATCCTGAGAGTTAGAGAGAGGTTTTGGTGAAACCAACCGTTGGGGGAACGGAGCAACTGGCTTCTCTAGAAGTTCCGGTTCTAATTTTTATAGGGCATCACTAGATCCATCATTATTGTCCTCTTCTGGTTCTTGAGGCTTTTCGGGTCTAACCGGAAGAGTTTTATCAATAATCTTTCCACTCCTAAGAATGGTGATGAATTTAGCGTGCCCCATCCAATTTGAAGAGCTGGGATCATTAATCTCATACTGCGGTTTAGGATTGGGGAGAGGTTGGGCAGGAAGCATCCCCTTTTCTATAACCGTCATACGAGAATCTATCTTTTGCATAAAATCTGTAATTCTCCGCATTGCCTGAGCTAGCTCTTGTATGGAATTTTGAACCGATTCCTCTTGAGGTTTCACTTGATTTGAATTTTGATTGAAGAAACCTTGAGGAGTAGCCGTTTGTCCATTCCTCCAACTAAAGTTTGGATGATTTTTCTATCCAGAATTATACGTATTGGAGTTAGGTCCAGTAAAAGGTCTTTGATAGTTGTTTACGGCATTAACTTGTTCATTCAACACTCCTCGAAAGGCGGGTATTGTAGGACAATTTTCAGTTGTATGAATGTTGCAATCACAGATGCCGCAAATAATTTCATTCACCTTATCCTTCTTTCCTTCCATGGCCTCAACTTTCCTTATGAGCGTAGTCACTTTACACTTGAGATCATCCTCTTATTTTAAGAGATATAATCCACCTTTTTCCTTTAATTGAGTCAGCCTAGACGTGGTGTTCGACTTTGGATAATAGTCTCATGATTGTGTTTTTTTAGCAAGACTATCGAGGTAATCCCATACCTTATCAATATTTCTATTAATGAACTCTCCATTACACATTGTCTCGATCATTTGGCGCATGGAAGATGTCAGTCCATCGTAAAAGAAATTTGTAATGCACCACGTTTCAAATCCGTGTTGTGGGCATGAACTGACCAAATCTTTGAACCTTTCCCAACATTGGAAGAATGTTTCATCTTCCTTTTGGGCAAAGTTCATGATTGCTTTTCTGAGGGTAATCGTTTTATGATGTGGGAAGAATTTTTTTATGAATTCCCTCTGCATGTCGTTCCATGTGCCAATGGATCTAGGACGCAGTGAATGTAACCACGTCTTAGCCTTCTCTTTTAAGGAAAAAGGAAAGAGTTTCAGCCTGATTGTATCCTCAGATACATTAGGAAAATATAATGTAGCTATAATCTCATCGAACTCTTTCAAATGTAAATATGGACTTTCTGATTCAAGTCCATGGAATTTGGGAAGGAGTTGGATAACTCCTGGCTTGATGTCCATTTGTCCTGTGTTTTCAGGGAAAATCATGCATGAGGGTGTACTCACTCCCGCCGGTTGTAGATAATCTCGTAAAGTACGAGGCGGGGGTGCCTGATGCACCTCATTCTCATCTTGGGTATCCTCCACCCTGGGTGGAAGTAGAGGAGGTTGGTCTTCAGCCATAACTTCAATTAACTCAGGGGATTTCGAGTGGTGTCTAGTCCTGCGATGGATAGTCAACCCCTCAACCAATCCTCCTTCAGTCAAGAGACGTCGAGTGTTGTCACGGGCCCACTTGGGCATGAAACACTCACAACCCTCAATTAAATTCAAAACCTAATCCTAAGAAAGGGAAAGAAAATCTAGAAAGAAAGAGAGAGTTAGAAAGAAATTACCAAATTGAAGTCTCTAAGTTAAAAACCTGTAAAATAAAACAAAATAAGTTAGATTTTAAAAAGAGAAGAACAATCCTTTAAAAGAAAGATAGCAGTAAACTGATTTCTAAAAGAAGGAATTCCTAAAAGAAAGTGAAAATTTCTAAAATAAATTAAGAAAGTCCTAAACTAGAAAGTAAATTACTAAAAGAGAACTGAAAAATTGAAAGTAGGGAAAGAGCTTACCGAATAAGAAATTTCTATCTTAAAGGCCTACAAAATAGGAAGGTTAGTTTCTAAACAAAAATTCTAAAAGAGTTAAAATTAGAAAGTTACTAAAAATAAAAATAGAAAGTTAATTTCTAAAAAGGGAAATAACTAACCTAGTTTCTAAAAACAAAAGAGGAAAGTTCTAAAAATAAACTATTTCCTACAAATAGGAGGATACGAGAATTAGAAAATTTCTAAAATTTAAACCCTAATTTTAAGAGTAGAAAAAGTAGAGAAATTAGGAAGGATTTACCAATTTAGAAACTCATGTCAGAGTCCTACAAATGGAAACAAGTTAGTTTAAAAATAAAATAATAGTTCTAAAAATAAAATAAAATAAAAACTTTTAACCTAAAGTTAGTAAAATCCTAATCTAACCTAATTCTAAAACTAATTAATTTGAGAAAAACGTAACCGTCCAGCAACGGCGCTAAAACTTGTTCACTCCCAGTATAGGGTTGTGATGTAGTAATAAACTCGGTGAGGCAGGTCGAATCCCAAGGGTGATATCCGTACATTATCGAAACTAACTAGAACTAAAAGCTGGAATGAGATGAAATCTAATTCGAGTTGTAATTTGAGAATAAGAGTGAAATATTAATCTAAAACTTAAGTAATTCAGGGAAGGAAACTAGGGATTCGGAGGATCCACTTGTAGGGATCGGGGAGATCTTATGCTGCATCAAGAATTATGGAATTTAAACTGAACTTACTTGATCTGGTTTTCAAGAGATGAAAGGTATATGAATTAGAATGGATTCCATCATCTAACCATGCCCAGGAGACAAAGCAAACAACAGATTAAACTAATTACCAACCAATCAACGATGCATAAAAGTTAGGAAGGGTACCATCATCCAACCATGCCCAGGAGGCGATGGTGAACAACGGGGCTTCTGACGTCATAAACATCAAAAAGGGAGAAAGAAATATTCAAAGCCATTGCGGACCCATTGTAATTTCGATCACAAGACCATTAAAGACTAAGAAAAAAACATTTCTTTAATAATCAACACAAATCACATTTAGTTCATGAATTTAAATTAAAAGCATGAAATAGTATCTCCCATCTCTACAGGCTTCACCTCTTAGCCCTAGCTAAGAGGTTTAGCCACACATAAATGGCTGATTCTCTTAAAAATAAATCAAACAAAGTAAAATAAAATAATCAGAAAAAGAAAAACAAACTCTCTATCTTCTCTCTCTCTCCCTTACCATAGTCCAAGCCGAGCATGATCTTCCTCCCACGGTCCCCTTCTCTTTTCTCTTTTTCTTTCTTTTATAAGCCAAGAGAACGTCCGTTCGGAGAGAGCCCAAGCTCCTCACGCATGCTGCTGGAGCTTCGTTCTTTCTTCGCAGTCCGATTCGTAGTAGGAATAGAATTCTTACGCTGAAGTTCCGGTGGGGCCCATTCTTGAATTCACAGGAGATCCACTCCGTTCACCGATTCTCCTCGAAATTTTGACCGAGAGATGGTCGGTTTTGGATCGATTCGGCGTGACTCATGGAAGAAATCAGCTGCACGTTGTAGGACAGTTCGTTTGTGATCATTGAAACCAACACCTGCGCATGTATGAGTGCATAAAGACAACATGGGCTTGCTAAAGCGGCGCTACGCATGATGGGCGGTTAGGATCGGACATCGATCATCGCCGATGGGCGGGAGCGATTGGGCGTCCGGTTCTTCCGACGCGAAATAAAGTAGCGTCATTGACGTTGTGACGATGGTGGGGCCCACTTCACTATTGTTTTGAGAAACACCCCGTCCATTGGATTCGGGACGAAATTTCAGTAATGGCTGATTTTTTGGTGTGGCCCACAAGCCGGTTCAGTCCATCGTCCATCTTCCGTTTGATCTTTTTTTACCCATCCGTACTGTTCCTTGGAATTTTGCCACTTAGGGCTTGGTAATATGGACCATGGAATTCGAGTGTATGGTCAGGATCAGCATTCTGGGGAGCGAGTGGGGCCCACAGTGATCATCCGTCGAAACAGCGTCGGGCGCTGTTTCTTTGAAAACGGACTTCGGGTCAGTCCGTTGTTTGACCGGACTCTCCGTCCGGTGCACTTCTCGTGCACATGTACCCTATGTACATGCAATGTACATATGGGTTCATTGTGTTGTTCGAGAGAAATTTGTGCCGTCCATCCATTTTTTCGCCTCATTTAAGGCGTTGAGTCCAAAATTAACGCATTTCCAGATACCAGGCGGGCCCCAAATCACTGATTTATGGGCTGATCTGTCCATTGGGCCACTTTTAGAAGGATCCAATGACTGAAATTTGACATGTACGGTTAGTTTTTGGTCCTCGAGCCATGTATAAAGTTTCAGGCCAAACAGATGATGAAAACCCAGTGATCTTGCATTTTGGCTGACTTTCAGGCCGCTTGAAGGTGGGGTCAAAGGAACGGATCCTAACACTGTAATATTTAACTTTTTGTAAAAATTTACAGAGTTCCAGAGGAAACTTCTAGATTCACGTCTCCTTCTCTATTTAAAGGGAGAAATCACATGAAAATTCCTACAGAAACCTTAAAACTAAAAAAATAATAAAGAGAGAGGGCTATAGAGAAGAGGCTTTTATTCAGTAAGTTCCTAACTCTTTCTTTTTAAAAATTTCTTATGTTTACTGATTGAAAAATCCTAGATCTACACAATGGACATGCCAAATTGATCCTACATCCATTGTTTTGATCTACCGGTGGATATGAAGATGAGAAAACAACTTTTATGCGAGACCTTGAGTTGTAGAGATTAGCTTTGAGCATCCATCCATGTTAAGTTTAATTGATTCGAATCAAAAGTCCTAAAGGCCAAATTGTGTCAGGGCCTCAGGTCCTAGAGTGATATGATTGGTGGATTTCCCATAGCGATCTATGGATAATATAGATGATGATAGACTATGCTATAAAAAGGCTTCAATCAATGATTGTAGACCTTGATAATTTGGATCCGAGTAATCTTCTGATTTTCTCAAACTTTGAGATTGGAATAATCAATATATGGTTTCAACCTAACTCTTAGATTGATCGAATTCATACAAGCTAAAGAGAGAAGGAAAAATCCTAAATTTATTTAAAGATCGGATTGTGTTATAGAACCCAACCTGACTTCAGTCGACCAATCGAGGTTACCATGTAATTTAATTTAATATAAATACAAAGAATAATACAACCTAAATATATATACACTATGAAGTGTATATACTTTGTAAAGATTTAAAATTTCATGCTAAAATGATACATATGTATTTAATGTATATAAGACATTATGAAAATAATATTATATTAAATAAACACAATGAAAAATAATTTCACAACATAAAATCAAATTTTAAATAATAATGAAGCAGTGAATATTTTTATATCCTTATGTATACAAAAATCATTAGATATTTTAATGAAATTTTATATTTAACAATATTATTAAATACAAATATAGTTTTAATTAAATATAATGTTGTATATTAAGAATTATGTAAATTAATAAATGTGTTAATGGCAGCATGTAATTAGTGGTATGTTAATATTAAAATTATATTTATATATATGTATGAGATTTTAAATATTGTAATTATAAGTAAGATATAAAAATAATAAAAAAATTATATTAATATTAGTATCAGTTAGTAATATATAACAAAAGCCTTACAAATGGCCCATTAAGACCCTTTTAACCGTTGACGTCCAATTTCGGAATCATCCGACCACTAGATTGACGGAAAACCACCATTAGGACTACAAATCAAGCTGTAGGCCCCACCTAGACATTCATCGGCCTGATCTTTGATCCCGAGCCCTGCCTGGGGACTCCCAAATGGAATGGACAGAGTAGATTTTTCACAATCATCACGATGGACCCCACACCCGCATCGCATGTGCACCACAGTGGATGCACTCGCTGTGCACCGTACCTACAAAGGCAGTCAAAATTGCCTTGACCGAGCCTTCTCAAAGGAGAAATTTCCTCTCCTTCCTTCAGCGACGGCAACGGACGGATGACGTCCTTGAGATTTTGATCGGTGGCCCACCAAATGAAATCGGATCTCTAATCCAAACCGTCCATCGTGTCAGGGAACTCCTCCTGACCAAAACCCAACGGTCATTACAGATTTTCTTGCACACATGGACACACTATCTTCACTGCAAACCATCCTTACAAACACATCAGTTTCCAAAAACGGAAACTGCTTTCCATGCGCCAGCAGGGCGATCCGCGTGAACTCCTCTCCCTCAACCTCAGCCATTCATTAAGGAAAATCTCAGCCCTCCGTCCCAGCTGAGCGGATTAGGCCTCCCGTATGAAAACTGGCACAGCTCTCCCCACAGTTTTAGAAAACCAGATGGTGGGATTACATCCAAGCCTTCCGATTTAATCCGACGGTCTCTGATAGCTTAAGGTAACGTTATAAGGGAGGAAAGGATCGAATGCAATGGGAGCTTCCCTGCCTTTTTGTATAAAACCTAAAAAAATCACCAAAAACTTCCAACCGTGAACCCACTAGCCAGACCTCTCCCAAGCTTCAAAAATACATGTGTGTAAGCTCTTAGGGGTCCATACGGAGCTTCTGAAAGGAGCCGATCGGAGGTGGAAGCATCCGTTTGAGATCTGCCATTAATGGCATCTTCTCCTTCCTCGTTGGAGCCGCCTCCTCCCTGCTATATCAGTTGAGTTGTGGATGAGTTGTGAAGCTACTTGGTTTGAGCCTTGGGATCTATCAGATCTCTGGAACAACAGAGAAACAGAAAGGTGAGGAAGAGTAGTGGGAGCCATTGTGCAACCACTGATAATGGGTCGGACTTAAGAGCCCGACTCGCTGCCAAGATTGGGTGCGGGTCTGGTCCGGTCTAGGCTGGTTGCTGGGCATTCCCAGTGAGGGAAGAAGAAAGGAAGAAAGGAATAGAGAGGAGGAAGAAAGGATGAGTACGAGGAGTAGGGCTGCCTTGCTGCATTGCTGCCTATGCTCCTTGTACAGCACCCAGTCGACCTGACTCGCTGCCGAGTTCGGTTCAGGCCGGGACGAGTTGGATCGTCCAGTGATGCTGCTGGCCTTGGTAGATGAAAAAGAAGAAGAGTGAGAATGAGAGAAGAAGAAGGAAATGGGTTGAGTTTGGGAGCTCGACCTAGCCATCCGAGTCGTCAACCCCTGACTCGCTGGTGCGAGTTGCTAGCTAGGTTTAGTTCATTTCAGGTTTTGGGGGAAGTCTAGGGAAAGGGAGAGAGATAGGAAAAAAAAGAGTTAGGGAGAAGAAGAAGGAAATGTGAAAAAAAAAAGAGGGAAAGAGGAAGGGAGAGGTTTGGCTTGAGTTATGGGTTGACTCGCTGAGTCAGCTGGGTCGAGTCGGCCATGGGGCTAGCCTGGGTTGAGTAAGTTGGGTCTGGTTTAACCTAGCCACCTTGCTGGACATTAGGTTTGGAGAGAAAAAAAAATGGGAAGAAGAAGAAATACAAAAAGAGAGAGAAAGAGAGTGAGCATGGGATGCTTTGCTCCTAGGTCAACTCGATGAGTCACTAGGTCGAGTTAGCCCGTGTTTTATTGAGTCCATCGCTGGACATCTTTTAGCGAAAGGGAGAAGAGAAAGAAAATAGGAAGGGAGAAAGAAATGAAAGGAAGGAAGAGGGAAGAAGAATGAGGGAAGGTGGCGGTTAAGTGGAGCCGAGTCAACTCGACTCGAACCAAGTCAACAAGGTAAGTCAACATGCTCTCCCCCTTTTCGGACTTGTTTCAATGCACTGTTATCATTTTTATTAGAATTATTAATATTATATATGAATAACCATTTATGAATTACCTATACTAATGTTAACTACTATAGATAAATTACAAATTGTAAAATATTAATGTTTCATGTTATCATTATTAAAGGTTAGCATTGATATTAAGAGTGTACTACGCATTTTCATCACAATGGTTATTAGTTTCATGTTAGCTAATAATAATCATATATCGGTAGTATCAATGGCGATCTTTATGAATATTAATATTTGTATAATTATGGTTAATCATACAATCAATTGGCATAATAAATCCTATAATTTAAAGCCTATAACTAAACCCTAAGATGAAAACCCTAACTCTACATTAAAACCCTAAAAGTTAACCCTAGGTTATGATCTTAAACCCTAGGTAGTGATTAGAACTTTGACCTAATTATACAAGTTCATGATTTGTGGTAGGATATAATTCTAAGGGCGCAAGCACTTAGCGACACTAGAAGGCGATTCAAAACATAAGGTGATGATTCTTCCCCTTGAGCTTTCCATCTTCTCATTAGCTTAATTTATAGTTTTTATTAAAAATTATAATTGATATCTCTCTCTTATAATCACATGTATTAGCTGGTGGAAATTGAATTGCTATATTGCCTGCTTAATGTTCATCCTGTATATTTGTTCATGCTTGTGAATTATTTGTGTATTGCTTATGGACTTTAAACTGGTACATTAGTGGGAAACCCCCACCTATAAATGTACACCCATACTTGGGATGTAACTCGACTAGTTGTGATTAAAATGGACCTTCGACTTAGTGGTTATTGAGTAGTGGTCTAAATGGATCATTGATGTGGGCCTACCATCTAGGGTTATTGTGTCCAAATGGTTTTCAAGGATGGTCTTTTATCGCATGGTTTTGACACTCGCCCTATGAGGCCTATTTTGATAATTGCCCCATGTGGCTTGTTTGATATCGCCCTATGTGGCTTTGTTTTGATATTTTTCCTATATGGGTTCGATGTTATATATTGTGTAACCATACGATGGTAAGTCCCATATATTGTAATTTGATTGGCCACTAGTCGACGGGTTTCCATTAAACATCCTAAGATGGTAGCCTCATGAGCCGGGGATGGTGGTAATGGGACACTATGCCCGAGCTGTCGGCCTACGCTGGGCCCTGCGCTCCCCGTAGTGACCTTTGAGCTTATCTAAATTGGCTGGTTGTAAATGGACTAATAATGACTTGGCTAATCATGCATGCATGGCATACTACGACGGCTTGGATCATTATGCCCATACGATTACGCTGCGAGTTGCGCTAATGATCAGCCGATCGATTTATGATGATGACTTGGATCACTCATGCCCATACGATTACGCTGCGTGTTGCGCTGATGACCACTCACATCTTTGGGTGACGACCCCATTGCCTGTCTGGATGTTTTTCCTGGGGCTCCGACCGTCCGGATGATTTACCCGGGTCGATGATTGCATTCATGCATCCATGCACCTAATAAGACTGCATTTACTCTGTTTTGGTTGTTTGGATGTTTTATAATATTTCTTACATAATGCGGCAATGTGTAATCTTGAGGGGAATTCACATTGAGTAGGCCACTCATCCATCAAATATACAACCGTACATGTAGTACAATTGACTTTAGTGATATGTATATTCAAACTTGATGAGGAGCAGGGTACGATCACCAGGGATGCATGACTATATTTGCCTGGAGTTGTGTGATCTTGCGGCTTATATTTATATGCTTTCTGCTATTCTTCATATATTAAATTCTTGTAAATCTTGTACTTGTTAAATTTAGAGACATTAGTTTGTATAAGTCATTATGGGCGACTTCTTGTAAATTTGAATGATAATGAAATTTTCCTTTATGTCGATTTGTCCATACCACGCTCATTTGCTTACTCGATGAAGGAAAAACCCTTAAATTGATGGAATTCATACAAGCTAAGGAGAGAAGGAAAAATCTTAAATTTTTTTGAAGATCGGATTGTGTTATAGAACCTAGCCTGACTTCGGTCGATCAATCGAGGTTAGTCTTCGATCAATCGAGCAGGTCGATTTTTTTTCCAGAGACAAGAGTTTAAAATTCATAATATAGTTTGATTGATTGAAGTCCTGGTTAGATTGATTAAGGGTTTTCTCAAGAGATCTCGATCGATTGAGGGTATCGATCGAGTGTACAATTCTTTGACCAAAACTCAGGTTTAAGGGTGTACACTCTGTATCTCAATTTTGGGGGCGTGATGGAATGGTATCAGAGATAGGTTAAACTTAGAGAGACCTGTAGGTTATGTTCTCATACACACTTACATAATCGGTTGGTCCCTGAAATTAGAATCTATACACTTAGGATTCACCTTTGATTGTGATTATTGATAGAGAACTTAGAAACCAGGTTTAAGTGCCACCAACAACCCAATTTATGTAATAACTGAAATATGAACTTTCACCCATAATGTTCCGCGGAATAGAGATGTGCAACAAAGATCGCTCATATATTAAACTTAAGCTCTTTTTACTGGACGTGATGGTCCTAAAGAAGACACACAACCTACGTGATATTATCCCCTCGACTAGCGTCACTGTCTCTCATGAATCGACAATAGATCTGAACGTTCCGATAGAATCTGAAATGGCAGTTAAAGAGTAAGATGAGAACTTTAAGAAAGGAGAAGAGATGGAAAGTTCTGCCCCTCCCCCCTCCAACAGGAAACTAAGGTGGTGTTGTGCCTAGTGCGCAACTACCATTTTCAATGACGGCTATGCACGCTCAATTCATTGGATCTAGCTCCCAGCTGTGGGATGCTACGTTTGGATTAGTACATTAGATGGAGGCTATAATGAAGAAACAACAAGAGTAATTCACAGCATAATGGAATATGATAGCAAACCTGAATCATGCACTTCTAGGCCAGCGAAATCTGGCCTTGGTAAGACACAAGCAATTAGGTGGGGTAGACTTACTGGAGAAATTCATAAAATTATGACCACCTGAGTTCAAAGGTGCTTCAGATTCGACAATAGTAGAAGATTGACTGATACAGGTTAAGAAGATTCTCAAAGCAATGGACTATCCAAAGAACCAAATGGTTAGGTTAGCGACGTTCGTTCTCTAAGGTGAAGAAGATATATAGTGGATATTGACAAAGAAAATGATCACGATGGAGCACATGTGGTCATAGAGAAAATTCAAAAGAAATTTCCATGAGAAGTATTTCCCTAATGCTTATCATCTTTAGAAGATGGTCAAGTTTTGAAGTTAAAGCAAGGGACTATGACAGTATCTCAGTACGAGGTGAATTTTGCCGACTTATCTCAATATGCCTCGAAGGTGGTAGAAGACAAACAGTACAAAATTTAGAAATTTGAAAAAGGCCTTCACCAAATTGTGAGTTGAAAGTGACAGCGAACGGACTCGTGCTCAGTTAAGAGAATATCATAATAGAACCACACCTACTCAACAATAACTGTCAGAAAAGAGGCAATAGACCAATGCCTCGACCGCGACACCGAATAATCATGAGCGACATTTTATAGGGAATTGCATGTATTGAGGAAAGAACGAGCATAAGGCGTTGTTTTGCATGACTCGACTTAGAGGCATTAAACAGTTGCTGCCACTTCAACAGTCATATTCACAACTACCATCCCCTAAACCGACGTAACAGTTTGTCCAGTCACCCCAGACGTCCATGCCTTCACACTCATATCATAAAGCGTCGCATTCCATGCCTCCTCGACCATCCTGAAACCAACAAAAATTGACCCCAATAGCCATCACGACCTCCGAACTCTTAAGGAGGACAATCGTTTAGACAACAACCTATGCAAACCAAGGTTTAATTTGTTACACCTACTGAGGAACTAAACATTGATAATAACGTCATAAGTACGATTATCATCTTCAATCAGCCTATTACATATTGTTTGACTACGGACCTTCAATATCTTTTGTTGCAACATGTGGTAGTTGAACAATTAGACATGAAACTCATATATCTTAGTTAGTTAATTTAAGCAGAATCATCTATGGACAAAACCGTCACCTTGGACAAAATATGCAAATTCTGTGGAATTAGAATTAAAGGTATTCCAATGTTAGTAGATTTAGTAGTAATGGAGATAAATGGGTATGATGTTATCCCATGAATGGATTGGCTTACTTCTTATCACACCAAGATCGACTGCCATATCAAGACAATAACTTTCTCTATTTTAGGGATATAGCCTTTCTGAATCCAAGGGAAACAAAAGAATAAAAAAGTATAACGTATTATGGTACTGAAGGATGATGAATCATAGGAGTTGAAGCGAGAGCAAATTTCACTAGTGAAGGATAATCCAGAAGTTTCAAAATATACATGGCTTGCCGCCAAGAAGAGAAGTAGATCTCAGCATTGACCTCATGTCAGGAACCACATCAATATCGATGTAACCATATTGTATGCCACCGGTGGAGCTATAGGAGCTTAAGACGCAGTTAGAAGAACTGAACTCTCATGGTTTCATCAAACCAAATATGTCACCATGGGGAGCATCTATGCTATTTATGAAGAATAATGATAGAGGTATGTGGCTATGCATAAATTATCGTCGATTAAATGACATGACAATCAAGAATAAATATCCATTCCTACACATTGATGATTTATTCGATCAGTTGAAGGGAGCTTGTTGCTTTTCCAAGATTAACTTGAGGTCAGGATATCACCAACTGAGGATTAAGGAAGAAGACAGTTATAAGACAACTTTTGGAACACGCTGTGGATACTATGAGTTCCCGGTTATGCCATTTGGTTTGACCAATGCCCCAGTTGTGTTTATAAATTTTATGAATAGGGTATTCCAGCCATATTTGGACTAATTTGTGATTATGTATATCGATGATATATTAATCTACTCCAAGACTAGCGAATAGCACACGACATACTTAAGAACGACACTACAAACCCTAAAGGAAAACCAACTATATGCTAAGTTCTCAAAGTGTGAATTTTGGAAGGAGAGTGATATTTCTCGGACATATAATCACCAAAGAAAAGGTAGCAGTAGACCCTGCAAAGGTAGAAACAATGATTCAGTGGGAGCAACCCACAAATGTCTTAGATATCAGAAGTTTCTTGGACTTGCGGGTTACTATAGAAAGTTTATTAAGGATTTTTCAAATTTTCTAGCCCATTGACAAGCTTGACTCAAAAAAGTGTACCATTCAAGTGGACAGAGAAATGTGAAGAAGCATTCATTTAGTTGAAGCGATTATTAACCTCGATGCTCATTCTCACCGTTCCTCGAGAGGGAGTAAAATTCATAGTTTATACTGATGCATCGATCTTATGACTCGGTTGTATACTGATGTAGGAAGATAAAGTAATAGCATACGTGTCACAATAATTGAAGAATCACGAGCATAGTTATCTTACTTATTGCCCAGAGTTAGTTGTTATCATTTTTACTTTTAAGATTTTGCAGCATTACTTATATTGATCTGTTTACCGACCACAAGAGCCTCCGTTATTTGTTCTCGCAGAAGGATTTAAACATGAGGTAGAGAAGATTGGTGGAATTCTTGAAGGATTACGATTTTAAACTATCCTACCATCTTGGAAATGCGAATTTAGTGGCTGATGATCTTAGTAAGAAGCAGTATAAGCAAGAAAGTATAGCCAAGCTAATGATTCATGAATGGAAGATGTTGGATATTTTGAAAGAGTTTGAAGTAATTTTGCTAATTTTACTAAACTCAAATATCAATCAATAAAATCGATGTTTCAGCTAGGGCTGTACACGAGTCAAGCTACTTGAAAAGCTCGCTCGACTCGGCTTAACTCAGCTCGGATTGTCTCGGATTTACTCGGCTTGAAAGGCTAATTCAAGGCGAGTCAAGCTTGTTTACTAAAGCTCGAGTTGAGTTCAAGCCAAGTTCGACCATGGTGTTTTTCAACTCGACTCGGCTCAAGTAATATATTTTAATAATATATATTATATATATTATATTAATATTAAATATATATAATATATATTTAAGTTTAAAAAAAGAAGTTAAAACTTAAAAGTTTTTACTAAAAAACCCTACCTGTCCCCATTCCTTCTTTTTCTTTCCCTTACCCTACTGAGGTAAACTCGACTCGACTTGAACCACTAGCTTGACTCGAACTCGACTCGAAAGCTTTGACAAACAAGCCAAGCTTCAATGTTGAGCGCAAGCTCGAGTATAGCATAGATGAGTCAAGTCGTTCTTGGCACACCTTGACTTGACTCGGCTCGATTTGAATTAGGCAGACTACGGGTCTAAGTCCCTACCAAGTTTGCCAACCCAGGTCGGACACTTCTTTTTTAATCGCACTGCATGCTCAATCCATCCTTCTATGTTTTAACTCATACTCTGCTTCTGTTTGCAGCCCAGTCGAAGGGTGCACCAGACCTCTCTGCCTTTCAAAAGCGGCAGGTCGACTGAGCCAGAGTTCTCCCCGAGGACCAGTGTGTTTGGTTCAAACTCATCAGCCAGGAGAACTTGGTGTCGTCTGGCTTCTGTAGAATTCAGCCTACTCTCTTTACTCAGGGTAAGCGGGGTAAGGACCTTTGGAGATTGGTTTATTGACATTCAGTCATTTAGTAGATTTTACTTGGCCTGATTCCCTCTTTTGGACAGGAATAGAGGCAGGTTGCTCGAAGAGGAAGTGGTCGATAGTGTCACGCCCTCTGATGGATGTAGTCCTCTCATCTGAGTTGAGGATGAAGGTGACGCCAAAGAAGAGGAAGACTTCCGAGCTTAACCTACTCTAGCTGCAGTCATGACCTTTCCAGCCAAAGACGGACCCGTCGTGGCCCCAGCTAAAGTCGCTCCCATTGCTGCCCCGACCCCTGCCCCCGAAGCACGATAATTAACGATAATATGCTATTTGCCACACAGTCGTTGGAAGCGACTATTTGTTCAGAGCAAAAGGGTCATCGGGCATGAAAACTAGATTGCGTGCTCATCGGTTGACTTCATGGCCGGAAGATCGATAGGAATGATAGTTCGTGGGTCGTGGGTTCGGATTCGTTGTGCAAGATAATTATTGTTCGTGAGAAAGGATGGATGTTTTTTCATAACATGGCTGGCTTCATGGCTGGACAATAGTAATTCACGGCTATGTATTGGGTGGCCAAGCATGTACCAGAGTCGAGCATAGCTAGCACCCTCTCCAGCAACTACACTAAGTTCATGAACGACTACGCAGCGGTCTGCTACTAGTCCCTGCCGATGATGGTGGAGGTTAAGGAAAGGTTGAAGGAGATGGACCGACTCGAGGCAGAGAAGGCCGAGCTCGAGATAGAGAAGGCTGAGCTCGAAAGGCTTCTGGAGACTTCAGCTACCGAACGGGAGGAGCTGAAGAGGCCTGTGGATGAGGGCCGAACGAGGGAGCTGGTACTCGAAAGTGTGGTCAATCAACTCCAAGCTCGCTTGGATGTGGCCGACCCCGAAGTCGTGTGCCTACGGGAGGTAGTTGAGCGCCTGGAGGCCTCCGTTGAACACATGGAGGGGGAGAACGCGTAGCTCGCGGAAGACCTCGTGAGGGTGAAGTGCGAAGCGACTGAGGGGTTGGCGAGGCCTGGGCTACTGCGGAGATGGAGAAGTAACGAGGGGAGCTCGAGACTCTGGCGGCCTCACAAGTTATTGCGGCAGTGGCAGCTTACAAGGAGTCATCAGAGAGGGCTGGAGAGTTAGACAAATTTTATCTCTTCGCCTACAACACCGGCTTCGACACCTGGCTTAATAAGGTCCAAAAGCTCCACTTGGGCATCGACCATGACGCTCTTGCTGCAGACGAGGCCGAGGATGTTGAACCAGCTGTGACTAAGGAGCCCGAGAATGCCACCCTGTTGTCGAAGCCACCCCAGACACTCAACCCCCCAGCTTGGCGGCTGGTCCCTCTGCTCAGAGGGAGTGAGATATTTTATATATATATTTTTACATGAGATGATTATGGATGATAATTTTTTGGGTGAATGATGATTTTGTGGATGATGATCTTTTCACCCTTGGTCGAGGGCATAATTGTAGGTATTGATTGCTGCATGATGATTTGTTGATGTTGATAGCTAACCCCTTGAGGGGTCAAATCTCCATGAATGGCGTGTGATAGTCGTTTTGTAGATTTTTGAACATAATGAGCCGACCCCTCCTTTAACGGATCGGTTCACTTACAGGTTTCATCTCTGCATATGAGAGATGACCTTTTTGTAGTTTTTCGTGGATTAACGAGCCAACCCCTTCTTTAAGGGATCGGTCCGTTGAGTTCACCTCTGCTTACGAGAGGTGACTCTTTTGTTATAGATAAACTGAACGGGTAGACCATGTAGAAGGAAAGATGCTTTTATTCAGAGCCTTAATAGGCTAGTAGCTCCAAGCTGTACATTCATTGAGGGACTTGAAAGGCCAGTAGTTTTTCATGGATAGTAGATCTTCAAGTGCTCGGCATTCCAGGGGTGAGGGAGCTAACACCCTTCAAGATCTTTCAAGTGGTAGGAGCCTGGCTTCGTTGATCTGACCACGCGATAAGGATCATTTCCAACTTAGTCCTAAGGCTCTTAAGTCGGGCTCCTTCATGCTCAGGGAGACGTTTCGAAATATTAAGTCTCACACCCTAAATCTTCACTGCCTCACTCTTGAGTTGTAGTGCTGAGCAACTCTCAGCTGCCAATAAGCGGCGACCTTCACTTGTGCATTGTCTCTGAGTTCTTTGAGTAAGTCAAGACTTCACAACATCTGTCCTTCATTCTCTTATGGTTGGAATATCTCAGTTCAACATGAGGGCATCCCAATTTCTATTGAGACCAATGCCTCAGCATTGAAGGCCAGTGAGAAGGGTGTCTCCCCGGTAGTCATTCAAGCTGTGGTCCAAAATGCCCATAAGACATGGGGTAATTCTTCAACCCATGCTCCCTTAAATTTCTCGAGCTTAGTTTTGATGTGACTCTTGATGATTTTGTTAACTACTTCCACTTGGCATTGACTTGCGGGTGCCGAGGTGAGACAAATGAGTTTTGAATGTTGAGCTTCTCGTACAATCTCGAAACCTGACATTATCAAACTACTTACCATTGTCAGTGACAATGGTGTGGGGTATGCTGAATCTGCAAATGATGTTTTTTTCAAATGTAATTGGTTGTTTTCTATTTGGTGATCTGAGCCAAAGGCTTGGCTTCGACTCACTTTGTAAAATAGTCGACAACGATGATGGCAAACTTAGTATGCCCCTTGCCGATGGGCAAGGGTCCGATGACATTGACTCCCCACTGTACGGTAGGCTACCTCGTCACGGCAGCGAACCTCTAACATTTGTTGCACCTCCGGACATAATTCTTGGAGTCTTCTCGAAGGGTCGACCAGAAGTACCCCTGACAAAGTATCTTCAGAGCTAAGGTACAGTACCGGAGTGATTTTCGCAGATTCTCTCATGAATCTCTCAGATCACATAGTCTACTTCGTCGGGTCAGAGACACCTGAGGTAAGGTTGTGAATGCCCCTTTTTGTATAGGATCCCGTCCAAGACTATGTATCATGCAACTCTGACCTTCAAACGTCGGGCCTCTAATATATATTGGGAGACTCCATTAGATGTGAGGTAGTTGTAGATCAGGTCCATCCAACTCAGAGTGGTCTCCACTGGATTGACCATTTCTTAATTAGCCCGGTTAATGCTCAGACTATCTAAAATTTTCACAAGAATGATCCTGGGAATCTTTTCTTCCGCGGCCGACGCTAGCTTTGCCAGGGCGTCGGCCCAAGAGTTCTCCATCCTCAGAATATGATTAATGATGCATCTCTAGAACTTCTCTATCAAATTTTCAGCCTTGGTAAGATAAGCCACCATTCTAGTCTCCTTGGCCTCATAGTCGGTGGAGATGTGGTTCACAACGAGTTGAGAATCACATCATACCTCGAGAGACTGAACCCCCAAACTAGCTGACAATCTGAGTCCTACCAGCAAGGCCTCATACTGTACTTCGTTGTTAGAGGCTTTGAAGCCAAGTCTGATAGCGTATTGGATGGAGTTTGAATCGGGCGCGACCAGGACAATCCTTGCCCTGGCGCGCTTGGAATTGGATGACCCATCCATATAAAGAATCCATCTGTGCTCTCCGTCTGATTCCGCATCCTGGATAAGTGAGAGAGCTGGCAGGGCCGCGGGAACTGCCTTCTTGCCCGTGTCTGTCACCTCTACTTTCGGAGTAGTGAATTCTGCTATGAAATCGGCCACAGCTTGGCACTTGATCGCATTTCTCAGACGATATTGGATGTCAAACTCTCCGAGTTCTATCGCCCACTTGGTCAGTCGACTTGACACTTCGGGCTTTTAAAGGACTTGCTTGAGGGGGGGAGTAAGTCAGGACAACAATAGTATGCGCCTAGAAGTATAAGTGCAACCTCCGCACTGAGAAGTCTAAGCTGAGTGCTAATTTCTCGATACTTGGGTACCTGGTCTCAGCGGGTACCGTTGCTTTGCTCACATAGTAAATGGGGTGCTGCCTACCCCTCACGTTCCTAATAAGTGCAGAGCTGACAGCCGAGGTAGAGACCGTTAGGTATAGGAATAGGAGCTCGCCCTCTTCTGGTTTGGATAGCAGGGGAGGTTAGCCCAGGTACTGTTTCAGCTGCTGGACCACCTGTTCGCACTCCAAGGTCCACTTGGCCTTCTTATGATCCTTCAACTGTTGGAAGAAGGGGAGGCACTTATCCATGGCTCGGGATATGAATCTACTGAGTGCTGCCACTTGGCCGATGAGGCATTGGATTTCCTTTGTGGTCCGAGGCAAGCTCATGTCAAGCAGCGCCTTGATCTTCTCAGGGTTTACCTCAATGCTCCTCTGGCTGACTTGAAACCTGAGGAATTTTTCATAGCCTACTCCGAAGGTGAACTTGGCGGGGTTCAACTTCATACGGTACTCCCGAAGAATTGAGAAGGTCTCTCCGAGGTCCGCAAAGTGATCGGATGCCCTAACACTCTTCACTAACATGTCATCAACATAAACCTACATTGTGCGATCGATTTGCTTGGCGAATATCTAGTTCACGAGCTTCTGATATGTTGCCCCAGTATTTTTTAGGCTAAAGGGCATGACTCGGTAACAATAGAGACCTTTATCCGGGACGAAGGTCATCTTCTGCCTGTCTGAAGAATGCATTACGATCTGATTATACCTGGAGTAAGCATCTAGGAAGGATAACATTTCGTGTCCGGCTGTGCTGTCCACTAGCTAATTGATCCGAGGTAGGGGGAAGCTGTCCTGGGGGCAGGCCTTATTCAGGTTTAAGTAGTCTACACAGACCCACCACTTCCTATTGACTTTCTTCACAAAGACCACGTTTGCCATCCAGTCTAGATAATGTACTTCCTCGATAATCCGACGTTGAGGAGCTTCGACACTTCATCTGCTATGGCCGAGTACCTTTCGGGGTCGAACGTCCTCCTCTTCTGCTTCACTAGTCTGTGATTTGGGCCCACATTTAGCCTGTGGACCATAACCTTGGGAGAGATGCCAGGCATGTCCTCGTGTGACTAGGCGAAGATGTCCTTGTGCTGCTGTAAGAAAGCTAGCATCTGAGATTGCTGCTCGGGATTCAGCGATGATCCAAGCTGAATAGTTCTGCTCGGGTTAGCTTTTTCGAGTGGGACGGTCACTAAGTCCTCCGTGGAGGAATCTTCTGTAGGAGCTCTTAGGTCGAGGACATTGACGGTGAGGGCCTGCTTTACCGAACCCTTTCTCACCGCCACAGAGTAATATCTCTGGGCTTTGCGCTGATCTCCTCAGAGGTATCCGACTCCTCCCTCGGTGTGGAACTTCATCATGAGGTGATAAGTGGACACGACCGTCCTCATTGCATTAAGGGAAGGTCGACCCAATATAACATTGTGCACTGACGGGACGTTCATAACGAGGAAGTCGACCAGAAGTGTGACCTGATGATGCCCTTCCCCTACTGTCACGGGGAGGGAGATGACTCCCTTGGAGATCACCTTATCTCTGGCAAAGTCGTGCAGGGGTTTCTTCACAGGTTGGAGGCGTGACCTGTCGATCGCCATTCTCTCAAATGCCTCGGAGTAGATGATGTCAGCCGAGCTTTCAGTATCGACTAAGATGTGGTAAACCTTGTGGTTAACTATAGTCATAGCCACTACCAAGGCATCGTCATGTGGATGCTGAATTCCATGCGCATCGTCTTCTATGAAGGTCAAACTGTAGGGGCTCACTCGGAGTTCTTTCCTCGGCCTTTCGGTCTGGTGGACATAATGTTCGGGGTCCAAGCTCCGAGAGTAGGCTTTGCGAACCCTATTCGAGTCACCTCCACCAGATGAACTGCTATAGATGGTGTGGATCTAGGCAGGCTCTTCCGTAGTCTTACTTGGCTATTCTTCTCTCCAAGTCGACTTCTCTTCCTTGGCGTATCATTGTAGATGAGCCTTATGGATGAGGGTCTTGATCTCGTCCTTAAGATCCACATAGTTACTCGTATTGTGACCATGGTCACGATGAAAATGGTAGTACTTGCACTTGTCTCGCTGTCCTGCATTGGCCTTCATGCAAACTAGCATCTGCAGGAGTTTCTGATCCCTGATGTCTAACAGGATCTGTTCCAGAGAAGTGTTGAGAGGGGTGTAGGAGCGGAACTTGCACTCAGGCCTCCTGCTCGATCGATGATCGCGAGAGGCTCGATTGTCTGGCTTCTTTCTGGATGACTGAAGCTCTTCGTTCTTCGGTCTCTTCTCCTTGGATGACTGCTTGACAACTGGGACATTCTTGTGGGAGTTAGAGAACTCCTCGGCGTTGGTGTATTTCTAAGCTCGGCTGATGAGTTCGGCCAAAGTAGTCGGCGGATTCTTCTCAATTGAGAAGATGAACTTCCCCTCCCTGAGTCCACTAAATATGGTAGAAAGTGCCATCTTGTCGTTGTAGTCATCCACTAACAGCACCTCTTCATTGAAGCGGGCAATGACGTCCTTCAATGACTCTTTGTTCCCCTGCTTGAGGGTGAACAAATGAGTAGTCAGCTTCAGACTCTTCTTACCAGAGATAAACTGGGTAAGGAATAATCTGCTGAGCTCCGCAAATGAGCCGATCGACTTTGGCTAAGCTGCCACTACCAACTCCGAGCAGACCCGGAGAGGGTTATTGAGAAAGCTCTACACTGCACATCATTACTTCCCTGACCAACTGGATCTGCATCCACAAATAGTAAGACTCCACATGTTCTGATGGGTCTCCCGACCCAGAGTATTGGATGACTGGAGGCATCCTGAACCTCTGCGGCATCACTTCGTCTATGATTTCTAAGGTGAAGGGAGGTTTGGTCTCTTCCATCATCACTTGGACTGCAGTCAAGATGGATGCAGACTGTTGGTTCTTCTGCAACGTCTTGATCTAGTCACAGAGTTCCTTAAGCTGAGCCTCCCAAGGATTCTGATTCTCAGCTACTGCTTCCTAGGGGGCCTCTGCCACCTCAGGCGTTCTGCCCCGTCTTCTTTTCTCCAGCTGATGGCGGAGGTTAGTTGGAGCCAAAGCCGAGGTTGCAGAGACATAGGATGATTTTGTGCTCCGAGCAGGATCCGGGACTCAGGCAGAGCAATTTTGGGATGCAGTGTTTTGTGTAGGATTGGGAGCTCATGTTGATCGATCCTGGGACACCCTGACCCAAGAACTAACTTGCTGTGGTGGTTCCTCCGGTGCCGAGGTCACCTCCACCATGTTGAGAAGTGGTGGCTGCCGACTTTGTTGCGCCTTCATCAGACCAATTTTATCCTTCAGCATCTAGACTTCATTCTGTAATGCTTTTTATTTCCACCGGTTACAGATCGCGGTCGCCGGAATTGTACCGGGAGGACCGTGGAACCCTATGGAATGGTACGGGCTAGGATACAGGTCTCACAATAATTGATAATACCTTCTAGCTTTTTGTTTGAATTCCCATAGACGGTGCCAAAAAATGTTGAGGGCAAAATCTGGACCACCCTCCACTCAATGCTGCGAACTCGAAACGGACCCTAGTCCTGTACCAAAAGAGTGAGTAAAGGAGACCCTAGCTTAAATAGGGGACCCTCCGATGCTTAAGTCAGGTTAGGGAATCTGGGTCTAAGTTGCGTAATGTATAGAGAGGATGAGAGATATTACATACCTGTTGCAATGGGGTCCCCTAGTATTTATACCTATGGGTTGGGCGGATTGTGTCTGTCAATCTCGGCATGATCTACTCAATCAAGTGGATATTGCAATTGTGGAGATACTCCTTAATCTTTGGATCGTGTAGTGCATCGTGTCTTAATGGAGCATATCTCCAGGCGTGATCTTCGGCCACGTCCACATTGGAACTGGTTTCCCAGCTCATTACTCAGAGTATCTTCATCCGAGCTCGGACCTCATCCTATCCACATACGTTGCTGAGTACATGTAGTCAGAATTCATAGTCGAGTCATCGGGGTCGGAGTCTGTTAGGCATGCTTATTTAGGGCTTAGAGCTCGGTACTCGGAGTACCTTCATCTAGGCTCGGACTTCGTCCTATCTGAGTCCGCAGCTGAGCACTAGTAGTCAAGATTCATAACCGAGTCATTGGGTTGGAGTCTGTTGAATGAAGACGAGGACGAGGACAAGAGCTCGACTCAGCTAACCTTCTTCGGATGAGGATGAGGACGAGAGCTCGACTCGGCCAACCTTCTTCAGATGAGGATGAGGACGAGAGCTCAACTCGGCCCTTACAAATGAGTTGGAGATTCAGAGTTTTCTTAGCTTGGCCAGATAATATATAAGGTTTATAGAAGGAATTTCCCACAGTATTGATCCGTTAACATGATTAATTGGGAAGAATGATAAGTTTATATGGAGTAATTCTTGTGAGAAGGTGTTCATAAAATTAAAAATTTGATTCACATCAGCGCTTGTTCTTATCATTCCCTCAAGCAAAGAAGATTTCGTAATTTATAATGATGAATCATATAAAACCCTAGGATGTGTTCTTATGAATAAAGGGAAAAAAGTTGTGGCCTATGCCTTTAGATAGTGAAAGGTACATGAGTAAAACTGTCCTACATATGATTTAGATCTTGTACTCATAGTTTTCGCTCTTAAAATTATCTTGAGCTCTTTAGAAAGTTAATCTAATAAGCTTTTTAATTAGACCAAAATCACCTTAATTAGATACCATTTGACCTATCAAAAGTGTGACCAAAGTTATTATGATTAGGCCACTCAATATGCGAATTCGGAAACACATGATTTTAATAAACGAGTTAGATCTTCCTCACCATAACTTGCAAGGAAGTAAATCTAAGCTTGTTAAGAAAATTATTTGACTAGTTTTCTTCCTGATCCCCGGAACCAGAAAGAGAAAGGTTCGTTAACAAATCATAAATCACCTTAATTGAAGATTTCTTAGCCTCAAAGTCTGCTTTTTGTAATAAAATGACTACTTTTTGTATAAGAATAACCATACTAATCTCTATCTCAACATAATTTGAAATTGTGATCTTTCACACATTAACACCACACTATCTAAGAGAGGCTATGTAGCAAGGATAGTTGTCATGCCCTGTAATTCGGATACAAAGTGTGCATCGTTAGACCCGAGTTACGGTCTACGACTCATACACCAACTGTAAATAATTCCATTAATCGTGTATTTGTTTTGAGGTGTAATTCAATGTATTCTAAATTCTTACTGGATTAGCATTCACACATTCATACAACTATATGAATTTTCATCTCCAATCCCATCATAGTCACAATCACGTAAATTTAATTTTAAAATTTAATGATGTCCACCCATTTGGGACTTATTTGACTAAAATATCAATTACCATTTAACAGAATCATGATTATAAATATCTCAAATTAAATCTAAACACCAGTATCTAGAAAGAATAGAAACTAATTCTCCTATCAGTCAATTACATAAATGAATCATCCATCCAACACAACAAATTCATCTTCCAACAGATATGACCATTAGTCTTGGGTTTCATCCACTAATTGGGCTTCTTTATCCTGCACTTTGTTCATATTTTTTGTTCGTTTGCCTTTTTATAGTTGTCAATCCACAATGTTAGCTTGCCACCCTAGTGAGTGAACTCATCATAGTTCATACACAACACAATATAAGATATCACAATTAAGAATAAATCATATGTATGCAGGCATGAGTATGTGTGTTGAGATGTCATGAAATACATGTCAAGTGGGATGATCGTCCACTTTCTTAGTTAGGATATCCGTCAACTCGCATATGTACCTTGTAGGCTTCTACCATAGGTAGGCATAAGCAAGGCCTGCATCCACCCATGAGTAGGCTTTCACTAATGTGGGCATCTGACAATGAATCTACCATGAGAACCATCCAAGGAAATCTCCTAGAAGCTTAGGCATTAGGAGTGCATGCAGTCATCTAGAGCATGCCTTTAACAATTAGCATATGAATAATATAGATGCATGTAATACATATGCTCAATGTCTATGCATTGACATGTGCATTCAACATATACCCCTATCTGAGAGGAACAATGGATTCATGATATCAATGTTTTGCATGTCTTCATTTCAACTTACATTAATAATTGTTCAGACCAGGAATCATACAACAAGGATCATGTTATACAGCAACATAATGAATTATATCAGTCATGACAATCATATCATCTATCTTAACCCTCGAAAAAATCCGTACAAAGGCCCGAGTACCACCTCAGGCAGAAATCCCTAAGTACCGTATTTTGTAGAAATTAGCCAAAAATTAATTAAATACTAAACCAAATTAATTGGTGGATTTAGCTTGAACCACCATTTACACAAATGGCAAGACCCAAAACCACTAATATCACTAACTCAACACTATATAAAAACCTAGGAGAAACCCCAAGAGCCTGTCGCTCTCGGGAGCACATTGAAACTCCGTATCGGACCTGGACCATATGTCGAAAGTCCGATGATTATGAAACTATAGGGTTATGTCCGTTTACCGGGCTTGACAACCATCATGGGAATTGAGCCCGAATAATGTCGAGAAATGCATAACTTGAGCCCCGAGTAAAGTGTGTGAGAAACGCGAATATCTTTAGAAACGAAATGAAACTTAAGTAAATTGGACCATTCGCTTACGCGTGAAATTGAGGATTTCAAATCGTCAGTTTCTGACCAAACTTCACCCATGGAAAAGGAAAATTTTACTGCACAAATCCGTATACTTGTGGCCCCGATCGAGTAAGCATGATCGTTGATCCGACACGGGTCCTCCACGGCCTATCGGCCTATCCAATAGCATCGAAATCACATCTAAGCACCGATCCATTGTCGTGAACTTACCTTGTGATGTAGGTGCGTAATGGACCTCCCAATGAGCCCCGTTTGCCAGAAACAGGCACCCTTTGATTATAAATTAAGTATATCCATGGCCACGGGGCCATTTGCATCAATTTAGGCCTATATAAAGCCCTTAAACCACCCCATCTCTCTCTCATACGAATTTGCTCCAAACCTTAGGAGAGAGAAGAAAGAAAGGAAGGGAAGAGAAGAGAAAGGAAGGAGATCGTTGCTGTGGTTCTTTCCCATGACTCCATACACCGAATCGCCTTCCTGTTACGTTACACGATCCATCTCAACTACGATTTGGGTAAGAAATCCAAACCCTAACGTCGTAGTTAAGATCTAGAATAGTTATTTGTCAACCTAGCTAACTGATTTCACCATTTTGTATGTCTTGATTGCTACCATATTGTCTTGGATACACCGTTTTTGATGTATTATACATGTGTGAACTATGTTGAATGCAAGATGCATCCCATGTGTTTGTTGAAATGTTGAATGAACATGCAATTGTGATTTGTGCTTACCATAACTGTTAATCTAGGATTCATGTATGTCGTATGCATGATGAAGCTTTTGTGTAAGGAATTGCCATGATATATGTTGTAACTAATCTAGTCTACATATTTGGTGAAGTGTAACTTAGGTGTTTGATAAAATGTCTGAATGAGAAAATATTGATGAAGTGTATTTATTTTATGTATTAAGATAGGATTCTCAATTACCTTAATTATATATATAGTTTCTTCCATGTAATTATATTTGCCACTATACAATTTATGGATAAAATACAAGTGTTAGTGACATGTTCAATGTGTGTGATGAAATGCTCAAATGAGAGATTTGTTTGGACTGATTGTTAAATGCTGGAATTATTGTCACATGTGTTTACTTGTTACCTCTGAGTAGGATTGGGGCTACGATGTAGTCCAGGCAATCGGTAACTATCGTCATTCAGGTGGTCGAATTAATCTCGCCACCTCGGATATATTCGATAAATTCAAGTCACACGACGACTATTGATAGTGGTTAGGCCATGAGGGGTGCTTATGCACTCCATGTCGATTAAGTCCACGTGTGCTCGTACCAATCGAACTTGTCTATTAAACCATTTGACCTAATGTGTATTTACCATGTATGGACGTCACTACCTGAATCTAAGGTACCCCCTCCGATGTAAAGGCCCGCCTTAACTATGGTACTACGATCCACCAAGACTCATGAGCCGGGCATGGTGGTATGGGACACCGTGTTCGAGCTATCGGCCTACGCCGAGGTGATCAGCCACCCCATAGTTACCAATGAGCAAACTCAGACTCATGAGCCGAGCATGGTGGTATGGGACATCGTGTTCGAGCTGTCGGCTTATGCCGAGGTGATTAGCCACCGCGTAGTGTCCGCGAGCACAAAATTATGAACTTGTATATCCACTACTTTTAATCGGGAGTGATGACCCCACAACTTACCTATCGTATGTTCTTAACTAGGAGTGACAAACCTAGATGGATCCTTCTGTTCGGGTCAATGATATAAAGGGAGGTACCCTAGCTTCTCAAATCTACTGTATGAATAAACTTAATTAATTACTGGGCTAACATAACCATGCATAGCACTGCATTAGTTAGGACGTGCTTTAAAGGCGTGGAAGTTGCACAAGAGGTAGTGTTGCCATATGCGATATGGTGTCGGCATCACTTGTTGAGGGAGCTTTTGATGTGAGGGCATGCATCATTATTTGCACTCCATTCTCGCATTAACAAGAGTAGCTAGGAAGTGATTGTTATGCTGCTTTATCATTACTACTTGATTGAATTGATAACATGTTAACCTTTGCCTTATATTACCACTGAGTTGATCACTCACTCCCACTCTAGGACGACGTTTTAAAACACTAACCAGACACTGGTTTAGATGTAGATGATGATGAGGTTTATGTGATGGAGCAGGATTTCATGGACGAGGAGGAGGAGTTCTCCTACTGCCAGCTTTCTAGCGAGTCTACGTAGACCTTGAACTGATTCGTCAGGGCGTTGGGATACTTGTTTCGTTGGACATCTTATATTTTTCCCATTTTATCTATTTTGAAATAAATTTTGTATATATTAAACCCTGTTACACCATCATACTCTAGAAGTTGTGAATTGCTTACTTATTTTAATACATAACCTTCAGATTTCCGTATGCTTATCTCTGGAGTATGATATGCTGTTTTAGTTTAATCCCACTCATGTTAATACATTGGTATGGACGACATCTAAACATCATTATCCATGTTGTATAAGTGATGTGTTGAATCTCAGGAGTGGAGCCTTACTCGACCCTCAAAATTCGGGCGTTACAAGTTGGTATCAGAGCATGATTTGGGTTAAACTAGACCAAGGTTATAGGTAACATGGCGCATTCTGATGCACTCTGACTTAGGAAGGGGCAATGGAACTTAAAAACGATCGTAGGATCCCGAAGTTTTGCCTACGAGTGAGATTGACTACTATAGGGTGGCTCATACGCGTCCAAGATCATGTGAATTGATCTCAGTCCCTTTTAGGCCGTCAATTAACGAGTTTGAACTATAAGTCGGCGAATCCCAAACTTGAAACAAGACAAAAGGCACAAATACGTGCTTGTTGGACCAAGAAAGTGCATCTTATAGGCATAGGGGCCCAAAATTAAAAATCCAGTGGGGCCCAGGGGGTCCCCCACATGTATACAACACCCTGGAAGGGGGTGGCCACTGCCCTAGGGCAGAGCCACCGCTGGACAGCCCAAGGGGGCGGCGGCGCACCGCCTTCCTCTAAAGCGACCGACCGTCCATGTGGGGCCCTCTCACGTGTGGGACCACCCACTAAACCCTCTCCTTGCCCTCCCATGAACATTTCAACCTATTTTCACCCCTCCAACACCCCACACCCTCTAAAAAGTCTCTTTCTATCTCAAATCCCCACTTCCATTCACTCCAATCTTTGAAAACTTCTACCTCTTACAACTCCTCATCTTCCTTATTTTCATCAATTTGAGCACAAAAATCCTCTTTTTGTGTCTTATACTTCCATATCTTCAAATCCACTTCATTCTCAAGCTTTTCCAACTCCATGGCTCTCTTTAAGTTAGTCACCGCCATTTTCTCCATCTCAACGCTCCTTTCCCTTATGGGAAAGAAGAAAGCAGCCCGGATGAGGTCGGGCTTAGTTGTCCAAGCCGCTCTAGGAAGAGGACGGATGCCAAGACTAGAGCAAGTGTCGAGCGAAGGTCGAAACGAGACCTCGATCCTCGAATCCCGTTGGAAAGATCTCTACCAGTGGCTGCTACACTTGGTAAGTTCCATGATTGCAAAGTCGTATTTGAAGCTCATGTTGATTAGAAATTATTCGAGTTGTATCCATTAATTGACCTTCTTCTGGAGACCAGGTGGCGTCTCATATTTGAAGGAAAGGCTCATGCAAGTGAAGGCACCATACGAACCTTCTATGCTCACATACGGAACCCAATTCTAGATCCTCTTCAGTTTATTATCCCTTTGGAAGACAGGAAGCTGTGGTTGATGTGGATGTGATGGCCTGTATTATGCGAATTAAACGTGGGGTGGTACATGCTAGTGAAACTCATATCGCTAATCGACGAGAGAAAGATTGCCGCACACGTTTTCTTTACGGCCGATTGGCTCATTGGAGGCGAGACAATAGCCTCGCATTGACACGCATGACAGAAAACTTCCAGCTGCTCCACCACATATGCACATATAACGTGAATCCTAGGTGGAGCAACCGCACAAAATGTACTAGGTTCATGGTGGACTTCTTGTAGAGTGTTAGGCAGGGGGGAAAGGTATGCCTACCTACTCTCTCCTTATCTCAGATAATCAGGACTGCACGATCTACTCGGGGGGATGCATCCCTCCCATTCGGCCGACTTATTTGTAAGATTGCCCGCAACTTCAGTTTCAGACTTCATATGGATAATCTTACGCCGATCCACTTCATCAGTGAGACTACACTCAACGATATGGGAATTAGCCCTAGGCAACGCCAAGCCCGACTCGATGAGTACGGTGATGAAATAGAAGAAGAAAGTGAAGAGGAAGAAGGTAGTGAAGATGAGGAAGGAAATGGAGAGGAAGGCAATGAAGAGGAAGGCAGTGAGGAGGAAGAGCAGGAAGGAGAAGTGGAGGCCCAGGACTTAGATGGGGGACTTCCTACCACACATGAAGACCACCATGATCGGGCCTCCTTAGAAGCCCTCATGGCTAAGATTAAAGAGAACCAGGCTCAGTTGAAGTAAAAGTTGGAAGAGAATCAACCTTATCTGAAACAGAAATTCAAGAGAATGTCGCGCACCTTGAAGTCCCTCTTGTGTTGTATGCAGGATAAGGGTGCGCCTCCACCTTCACCAAAGTCAGAGGACTAGTCACGTGTTACAGTTGTCTTCTTGTTTTTCCTGTTTCTTGTCTTTTTATAATAGCCTTGGTTGGGTTAGTAGGATGTTAGGGTAGTCAATGTTAAAGATTTGGTTAAATTAGCTCACATGCATTCTCTATCATGATTCATGTAATCTACATCTCATGTATTGTGACAAATTTTAGTTAAATGAAATACTTGAAGCTTCTTTTGAATTGATATGTGTAGAATGTTTAGAAAATGTGGATGATGTTATCTTAATCTTGTAAACGTTGCACCCTATGTTGTATATAGGGAATGCCTCCTAAAACCACTCGGAATATGGCACGTCTCCCACTTAGTGGATCGATTAATGGGGCCCCTCCCCCGAGCAATGGCCAGACGGACCCTAGTTTGGGCTCAAGTAGCGATACGATGCTAGATTCACAACCAGCCACTGGCCCCACAAATGGGCCAACACCGAGTGCACCACCAGTTCTAGGTCAAAATCGTGCATCTTCATCGACGCCACACATTCCTCAGGCGGCCTCTCCCCTAATAAGTTGGAGCAGATGATGCTCAACAATAAGTTTTGGCTACTATAGTGGGGGCCATTGCCCAAAACATGAATGTGGTCCCGCCTATGCCACCTATGCAGCCTACTGGGACTATGGCTATAAGTGGCCTATTTGAACGCTTTCAGCACTTCCGCCCTCCTACTTTTGTGGGTACTCACAGACCCGAGGAGGCTGAGTATTGGTTGGATCGTATCTCTAAGATGTTGAAGCTGTTGCATTGTACTGAGGTAGAGTAAGTGGAGCTTATTACTTACATGTTCGAGAAGGAGGCTAGTCTCTAGTGGGATAGCATCCTACGAACCATTCCCATAGGCTATGTGTGGACGTGGGAGGCGTTTGAAACTCGTTTCCATGAAAAGTACTTGCGCCTCACTTACCATAATGAAAAGGAGGGTGAATTCCTCCGCCTTCGACAAGGGGGGATGACAGTGGCTAAATACGAGAACTGCTTCACGAAGCTGGCCACATATGCTCCATTGATCCTAGCAAATGAGTCGATGAGAATGAGGCAGTTTTTAGAGGGTTTGCGGCCTGATATCCTTACTAAGATGTGTTGCACTAGCATTCCCAATTATGCTGAGCTAGTGAACATATTCCTGCGAGCTGAGCAGGATGGTGAGAGATTATCTCGAACACATATGCCAATAGGCCTCGGCCTGAATTATAAAACCAGCCAGTACTAGGCAAGAGGCCACGTATGGACTTGTCTCCCAGGCTTATGGACTGCCAGCCCAGTAGCGGCAAACTGGTTGTTGGTGTACTTATTGTAACAAAGGGGGACACACTGACCCCTTTTATTTTACCAAGAAGAAGGGCAACGATTTCATGCCACCTCAAAAGATCAATCGCCAACTGCCACAAGCTATTTCAGCTCCACATATACGATCTGCGCCACCGGCATAACCATTCAATCGACCTCCCACACCTCGATATAGACCATCTCAATGACCTATGGTAGCGTAACCCAATCGTCCTCAATAAGCTCGAGTATATGCACTTGCAGCTAAAGCATCTGAGTCAGTAACTGCAGTTCTATTAGCCTTTGAAGTCACTGCCCACATCCAAGGTACACCTGTATTTCTGTTGGTGGATACCGAGTCCACTGTTTTGATAATATCATACTCTAGCGTTAAGTGCTTAGGGTTGAACACTACCCCTATGGTTGGGGTGAGGGTCATTGAGGCAGTAGGAACCTTCATAGATGTCACTACGCTGTGTAAGGGTTGCCTGATAGACTTAGGGAGTAGGGTGGTGTGTCTTGACCTGATTGTCACCACCTTGTATCATTATGACGTCATCCTTAGCATGGATTGACTCACCGAAATAAAGACAGAGATCAACTGCGATACCAGATTGGTGACAGCCCATGGACCTGAGGGGCACGACCTTCACTTTCCCTGTTCAGGTCAGTTGGCCCATCGCATCAACTGTTATACTTATGATAGTCCGACCCTTGGGGACACGCCAGTAGTCTAAGATTTCATGGACGTATTCAGAACGATCCCTGGACTACCTCTTCAGCGCGAGATTGACTTTACTATCGACCTTGTGCCAGATATGATGCCTATTTCCTTACCAACATACCGCATGCCTCCGTGTGAAATGGAGGAATTGAGGAAGTAGATAGATGATCTGTTGGATTCAGGTTTTATACGGCCTAGCGTATCTCCTTAGGGAGCTCCTGTGTTGTTTGTGAAAAAGAAAGATGGATCACTACAGTTATGTATAGATTATCGCAGGTTGAACCATGTAATAGTGAAGAACAAGTATCCTCTGCCCAGGATAGGTGACCTGTTTGATCAGTTGAAGGGAGCGCAGTATTTCTCTAAAATTGACTTATAGTCCGGGTATCATTACTTGCGCGTTAGGAATGAAGACGTGCAGAAAATAGCTTTCAGAACCAGTTTCGGGCACTACGAATTCCTCATGATGCCGTTTGGACTTACAAATGCACCGGACGTATTCATGGATCTCATGAACCGGGTGTTTCGGCGTATCTTACCGATTCGTCATTATTTTTATAGATGGCATTTTGATATACTCCAAGAGTCGAAAGGATCACGAAGAGCACCTGCGAGTGGTTCTTGATACTCTCAAGCAGAATCAGTATTTGCTCAGTACCAGAAATGCGACTTCTGGAAGGAAGAAGTCAAGTTTCTAAGACACGTGGTGTTCAAGGAAGGAATTGCCGTGGACCTTGCTAAGGTGACCGCGGTATAGGACTGGGAGCATCCCGGTTCAGTTACAGAAGTGAAGATTTTTCTTGGACTTGCCAGCTATTATCGCCGCTTCATTAAAGATTTTTCCAAGATAGTGCGACCGTTATCGCAACTCACTTGAAAAGATCTTAAGTTTGCTTGGAACTAGAAAGCAAAAGCAGCCTTTCGGGAACTAAAGGACAAGCTGACGTCCGCACCTATGCTCGTATTGCCAGAATAAGGAGTCAAGTACACTATTTACACCGATACCTCTCGTGTTGGTTTGGGATGTGTATTGATGCGGAAGGATAGGGTGATCACCTATGCCTCACGACAGTTGAGGAAGCACAAGAAAACTGCCCCACACATGACCTGGAATTGGCGGCAGTTATCTTCGCATTAAAGCTCTGGAGACATTACCTCTACGGAGAGGAGTTTGAGCTCTTTTGCAACCACAAGAGCCTCAAGTACATCTTTACACTGAGGGACCTGAATATGAGGCAACATCGTTGGATGGAGACCTTGAAAGACTTCAAGTTTGAGTTCTCCAACCATCCTGAAAAGGCCAACCTTGTGGCTGATGCATTGAGCCATAAGAAGGCAATAGAATTTGCAGCTCTGCTGATAATAGAATAGTGGAATATGGTAGAGTTTATGCGAGACTTTGAACAGAAGCTTATAGTAGAGGAGTCGTTCGAGAGCATCGCACACATCCACGTACAGCCACTTATTGATGACCGAATCATTGTGGCATAGAAAGAAGATGAACTGTTGGTGAAAATGAGAGAGAGAGCAAGTGACAGCGAAGAATCTGAATGGAGAGTTGGCTCGGACAGAGGTTTACGATTTCGTAGCCGCTTATGCATCCTAAATCTCCATATCTTGAGAAGGGAAGTCCTAAAAGCCACTCGCAATTCAAAGATGGTGATGCATCTGGGCAGTACGAAGATGTATCGAGACATGAAGCATTCGTACTGGTGGGACAACATGAAGGCCCACATAGCATTGTAACGACCTTGGATTTTCTTGTGCTAATCTTTCCTTAAGTTGTTGTTTTGGGGTAATTAGCGCTTTACTCGATTGCTTGTGAAATTCGCATCAATCACTTTAAATTGTATCTGCATGGCTCTAAACGTGTAGATTAGTGAGCGCTACGTTACTCTAAAATCGGGATCCATCGCTAAATCCGGTTGTTCGGAAAATTTTTGGAAGATCTGGATCGGACTGGACAACGCGCGTCGAAAGTCCGATGGCGATGATCTTAGGTTGTTACCGGCCACCGAGTTGGGCTTGACTATCCCTTCAAAAATCAAGTCCATGTGATGTTGGGGTCGATTTGATTGAGCTCGGAGTGAAGAGTGTGAGAACGGTTGGATATTTAATATGTTTTTATAAAATCTGAGTTGTCGCCTGCGCGACGATTTTAAGCTATCTCACCGTTGGACTCTGACCAATAGCTATGAAATTTATTGTTGGCCTGCATATCCTAGTGCTTGTGGACTGATCGAGATTCCGTGACCGTTGAATTGAGTGTGGTCCGCCACGATTGATCTGAAGATCCGGTCGATACGTAGCCTGACCTAGATCCATGCTCAGTGAGCTTAAGTCCGACCTTTCGTAGTTATAGGCCCACCAGAAGTGCTTCGTTGGATCGAGTGAGGCTTACTTTGGTTATAACCTAAGTATACCTTCTCCCTAGGATTATTTTCATCAAGAATACGCCTATTTATAGTCCTTAAACCCTAGCCCTCTTTTCCATACGATTTTCTCTAACCCTGGCTTGGAAAGAGAGTGGAAAAGAGAGAGATAGTGAGAGAGATAAGTTGGTGAATCATCTTGGATTCTTCCTTGTTCTTCTTCATCTTTGAACCTTCACTTTGAATCGTTCTTCCTTTTGTTCTGAGTTCTTTGGGGTAAGTTAACCTAACCCTAACCCGTGTTAGAGCTTAGATTAGTTTTGGTGATGTTGTATCTCATTTCTATCCTTGTTTTAGGGTATTCTATCGCGTTGACAAAGACAACTCGCCTAAATCAGTTCGGTGGTTCTTTCTTCGCTTAAGGTATGGACTTTAAGTGTATAGGTTATGGTTTTCAAGGCTTTCAACGCCGCTTAGTGATTTATTCTTGTTATGAATGAGATTTCACATGCTAAGTGTTGTGTTTACATTGCTTTCCGGATATGCATGTGCTATATTAAGATTTGTGTATTCTATGTATATTTATAAAGTACCGTATACGTATAAAATATGCACTTATGTTTGCCATGATTATTTGTCATGTATGTATGCTAGATGCATGTATGACAACTCCTTGGTAAAAGGAATTGTCTAAGTACAGTATTTCAACATACGTCATGTATGTTGTTCCATGTATGCTAAGTGTTTGTAGAAATGCATGAATGATCAAAGTGTAACTTATTACACTAATTGTGGGCGTTGAGAAGTGATTCTCAATACTCCAATTGATTGCGCATGATTTCCTTTATGCAATTACATTCCAAGTTATTTAAATTCAAGCATTTCCTATGCTTACATTTATGTTAAGTTGATATTCTTCGGATGTGTATGTACCATGATTTGAGTTGTTGTTCCATTACTGTTTTACATTCCATATGAGTATCTGTAGTAGCGTAAGGTGTTTGGGACTATGCCTTAGTCCAAGAAATCGGTAATTGACCCTATGTTAATGGTTGAGGTTGCTTTCGCCACGTCAGACATATTAGACGAACCCGAGTCGTATTAGAGTTGTCGGCAATGGTTTGGCCACGCGGAGTGTTTGCACATTCTATGTCGCTCAATTCAACGTACGCTCGTGCTAGTCGAGTTCATCAAGTAACTCGATTGTCCGATATATGTTCACCATGTATAGACGCTACTGCTTGAATCTAGGGTACCGAACTTACCAGTGAAATCCTAATAACCATGGTACCTTGATCCACTAAGACTCATGAGCCGGACATGGTGGTATGGGACACTGTGGTCGAGTTGTCGGCCTACGCTGGGGTGACGAGCCTCCCCGTAGTGACCAGTGAGCAACTAAACTCGTGAGCCGATTATGGTGGTATGGGACACTATTCGTGCTGTCGGCCTATATTGATTGGTGACGAGCCCTTTGTAGTGACCTCGAGCATACCTGGATACCGCAAGGAGGTGACGAGCCGAACTGTGGTAGTAAGGGCATGAAAGGCGTGCATTGATTGGTGACGAGCCCTTTGCTACGACCTCAAACATATGATCGTATGAGATATCTAGGATTGACGACCCTAGTATGGATTACTGTTTGGATGGTGATATGAGGAAGGTATCTTAGCTTCCCAATCCTGCTGTGTGAAATGGACTAATAACAACTTGGTAATCATATCCATGCACCGCATTTGCATGTGCTTTGTAGATGTGGCGCACTTTGAGGCGATGTCATGCGTAATGTAAGATGAAGACGCTGAGGGTGTACGCGTGAGGGCACGCATCATATTGCATACATCCTTGCATTAATAAGAGTACTTAGGATTTATTTAATTGTCCTGCTTTATCATTACTGTTTGATTGAACTGATAACATGTTAACCAGTGCCTTATTGTTCCACTGAGTTGATCACTCACTCCCACGTTTCTGGGGCGGTGTTAAACACCCACCAGACTCTGTCTTAGGCCCTGATGTTGCAGATGTGGATGCGACGCCTGAGGCAGAGCGGGAGCTGGATGACGACGAGGCTGCCTTCTCCTATATGCAGTTTTCAGACGGGTTCTAGCGAGCCTCGGTCTGTTGCGCGGGATCTCTGGGATTATTTTGGGAACTGAAATGATGTAATTGATACTTATAATTTTGTTAAATAACACTTCCATACGATCTGGCTTGTATATGTACTTCAGGGATTTACACTTGTACACATATTTTCCTATAAGTCTTCCGCTTGCTTTATTCACTTATCCCTGAATCATATCTGTGTTTTGGCTTAATCTATTCCATGTTTTATGCACTAATACAGTCAACATACATCTATCATTAAATGTGTTGCATAAGTGATGTTTTGGAACTCGGGAGCCGAGTTATGCTAACCCCCGAATTTCAGGGCGTTACAAGTTGGTATCAGAGCATGATCTGGATTAAACCGGACCTGGCCGATCCCCTGGTTTACTTCAGCCCATGCCCATAGCCGAGTGGATGTGGGATTTCATATGTATAGATTTCATTTTCGGGTTACCAAAGACAAGAAAGGGGCATGACTTCATCTGGGTGATTGTGGACTAGTTGACGAAATCGGCCCATTTTCTCCCGATTAAAGTTTCTAACTCGACAGACAACCTAGCCAAGCTGTACATCAAGGAGATAGTACGACTGCATGAAGTTCCTATGTAGATTGTGTCGGTCCGAGACACACGATTCACATCCATTTTCTGGACTCAAATCTAAGAAGCAATGTGAGTGAAACTGAAGTTCAATATCATGTTCCACCCACAGACTGATGGGCAGACGGAACGAGTAAATCGGATATTAGAAGATATGTTACGAGCGTACGTGCTTGATTTCAAGGAAGTTGGGATGACTGTCTCCCCTATGCCAAGTTTGCTTATAACAACAGCTTCTATGAAAACAGTCTGGTCTCTTAAGTGGGAAATAAATTATGCGTATAATGCAGAAGGAAGATTGTTGGCCTAAGTGTGAAGCCTTATCATAGTCCAAATCATTCCATAGGCTTCCGCGGTCGTTCCAGTCAAATTTTGGCAACCCTCGACTTGTATCCAACGTTTGCATGTGATCCAAAGCCGAGTCCTGCATATCGGAGTCGACTCGACTCAAAACTTGTACTCTATTGACCGCACCGTCGCCGCGGTTCCAACGCCACAACTTCCGCACCTATCGGATATCCAGGCTAGGAGATGTGGGCCCGCGTTCAGTTCGAGAAAAACGCCGCGCGTTGTGAATTTTGAGAGAATTTCTATGACCCGTCACATCAATCAATCATTGTATAAGTCAAGTACATATCCCATCACACCCATCCCTCTCTCACCCACAAGTCAACAACATTCATCCCTATCCCATCCCATTACTCCATCCATCACCCATCCCTCTTTCCTTACATCACTCCTCTCTCTCTCATTTCTCATATTCATTTCAAGCAAATCCCATGAGTCCAACGTCCAAGCTCTCCATGAGAAGAGGTAGTGTGGCCCACCTTCCTACCTCCCATCTCCACCCTCCAAAATCAATCTAACCGTTGAATCTTGATTCCTTAAAGCTCTAGAACCCGTTGGTGGAAGAAGGAAGAAGAGATCTTGAGGTGGGTGATCTTTATTTTATTTTTTATGATTTAAGGGCCCACATTTGGTGGGACCCATCTTGATGTATGTATTATATAGGGAGGGCCCATAGTGGCAGGGCCCCTCCCATAACCGATCTCTCTCTCTCTCTCTCTCTCTCTCTCTCTCTCTCTCCCCTTGAAAGATGGCCCACCTTGTGGTATGTATTCTATCCACGCCATCCAGGGTAGGCACCCCATTCTGATATATATCGCCCACGTGTTGGGGGGGGGGGGAGGGGGTGGCGTGGTAGATACTCCTTTTAAAGAGGGAGGCTAAGGACGCTGCTGCCATCGTCCAGGGCTGCAGCGCCCCAGCGTGTTCCTTGTAGGAGGGAGAAGTGTGGGACCCACAACAGGCCCCACTCATTATGCATGTAATTAATCTACATTGTCCACCCTATTTTCCAGCTCATTTTAGGCGTTGAGCCGAAGAATGAAGCTGATCCAAGACTCAGGTGGGTCACACTGTCTACAATATTATTTTAAAAGTCAAAGAAAATTATTAAGACCTGCTGTGATGTTTTGTGCGTCGAAAAATGTTCAATATTGGACTCATTTGAACTATCCCGAGCCCAAAACTCCAACCGGTGGGTTGGATATTCTTGACATGGACCCCACCTATGAAATACTGCAACAAAACGAAAAAAACAGAATATACATCGGCAGGGGCGTCCTGCTGACGTCCAGCATCCAGAGGACGCCGCAGCTCCTACTGCCCGGGACGTAGGCAGGGACGGTGGGCCCCCACCACAGGCCCTAGCATGATGTTTGTCGAGCATCTCCACCGTGCGTTTGATGGGCCCCACCTGGATATTGAGATGCCCCAAAAATCAGCACTACATGGAGCTCAGTGGCCCACGCTACAAGTAGCAAAGGTTGAACGTCTGCCATTGAAATCCTTTTTAGGTGCCAGAGGTTTTAGGCAAATATGAAATTTGTTTTTTTTTTAACCTCTGTGTTACCTTATCAATAGATGGGATGGGAGATAAACGGATGGTGTGCCCCACGTGGGACCCACCTGCAAGAGGGTTGGCTGGTGTACGAATACACCAACTATATAAGTGCTGTATTGACCTCCCAAGTTTTGAGGGCCCCACATATGAGGTGTGTCCTATCCTTAATGTTCATCCTTTGGGGACGTGGACCCCACCTTGACGTATTTATTCTACATCCACTTTACCCATCCGTCGAGGGTGGTGTGGGGCCACATTGATGTTGTATGACCGTGCCACCCACGTGCTAGGCCACAATATGATGTATGTGTTTTATCTATATCGTCTAAAGGATGGTGGGCCCCACCGTGGTGTATGTATTTTATCGGTACCGTCCAGTTGGGACGGTACCCACCTGAGGTCTGTTTTGTGTACACAGTTCATGGGCTGCAGTCCACCATGATATAAATGTTTTATCCTTGCCGTCCATTAATTTTCAGGCCCACCAGAAGCATGTGTTTTATCATGCCCAATTGTTGATTGATTGAGGCCTATTGTGGATGTATGAGGCCCGCTGTGATGTGTGTATTGCGTACACACTATCCATTTGGTGGGGCCCATCTTATAGGTCCACTATGCTGTATATGTTCCATATTCATGCTGTCCATTTATTTTGGACCGTATGGACTGTCTCCTCAGGCCATTGTGATACGTTTGAAGCCCATATCATGCGGCCCAATGAGATGTATACCTAGCCCATGTGATGGGGCCCACCTATTTTGTAATTGAAGCCCATTATGATGTATATGAGTCCCTTTGGTGCAACCCATGTGATATGCCGACTTGATGTACGTGAGGCCCATTGTGATGTGTTAAAGGCCCATGGGTTGTGATCCTTTGTAATATATTCAGGCCCATGGGACGTGGCCCATATATTGTATATGAGACCCAAGTAGCGTGGCCCACTTGTTGTATATGCGGCCCTTTGTGTGAGGCCCACTATGTTGTGTATGAGGCCCTTATGTGAGGCCATGGGCCCACTATATGTTTGGCCCTATATAGGCCACTCCTTGGGAGCAATGTTGGTTAAATATCCACATTGATGGGCAATGATGGTTGGATGTCCACATTATGACCTTCCCTTAGGCCTTGTTAGGCCCATTCTCATCATTCTCATATGGGTTAACCCAAATAAGTGGGCCCCATTCGCTGTTGACGGATGACTCCGTGCTATCGGATATGACCAATTTGTCGATTTTGATTATTAAGGCCCATTATCGATCGATTCCAATTGTCGTGGCCAATTGTCGATTAGCGATCGATACCGATTATCGTGACCGATTGCCGATTCCGATGGCCGAGGTCGATTCTGATGGTTGATTTCGATTGTCAAGCCAATTCTGATTGTCGAAGCCGCTTATTGGTCGATTTCGATTGTCGTGACTAATTGCCAAAGCCCATTGTGATGTATATGCGGCTTGTATTTGAGTTCCATTCTGATGAGCATTCGGCCTCGGCTTGATGCATTTGAGGCCTATCTAATGTATGTGAGGCTTATGTGATGAGGCCCATTGTGGTGCATTTGAGGGTCGGGCTGGAGTCCATTGTGTTGTATGTTAGGCCCATGTGAGAGGCCTATTGTGATGAATATTAAACTCTTGAGTGAGGTCCATAGTGTTGCATATTAGGCCCTTGTGTGAGGCATGGGTCCACTATATGTTAGGCTACATGAGAGCCACTTCCTTGGAGACAATATTGGTTAAATGTCCACAATGTCGAGGCCGATTGTCGATGCCGGATATTGATACCGATTATGAGTATATGACAAGATAACATCATGATACATGCCCATATGCATCATCTACATGTTTGAGATGTGGTTGACCATTGCATATGTCATTGGGCGAGTTGTTATAAGACTCCTTGATAGGCGGAGATTGTCTCACATGAGTGCATGGTATGCGCAGAATTGATGCATGACTAGATTGTATGACTCATGCATCCGGCATTGTATCTCATGATTATGTACGCCCTAGCGACATCAGCAGTAGCCTCCACATGCATATCGTGGATGGACAAATGGGACACCAGAAAATATGTTATTAGCATCGGACCGTCATAGATGTCCCCTGGTGAAAATTTCTAAACCCTTTTGGTACCAGAGGACGCCTCAACGTCGAGACCGAGTGGATATATATATGAGCGCATGAGGGCCGTATACCAGGCATCTCCCACTGTGTCATGGTTGGTTGGGAGGGAGTGTGGCCTTACCCACCTGAGGGAGTATGCATAGCTAGCCGAGTTTGACCAGCTCGTGAATGAGTCCGCTATTGACGTGCCGGGTAGATATTGGCCTACTACTGGCCAAGTGGATAGTGATGTCTCTTCCACTTACTCAGTTATGCGCTTGATGGGGTGACAAGCTGGTGTAGAGTGTAATAGACCCTGGTGATGATCCTAGAGATGAACAGTACTGATATGAGGACTTATTGAGCAAGAGTTGCATACTCATTCAATCATTCATTCACTATCCACTCGGGCTGGTGGTGTGCAACTATTTGATACGTGTATCTTCGCAATGGCTAGGATTTTGGTTAGACGCGCGACTAACCTGAAATCAAAAGTTTACCACATTGAGCCTGACTATCCAAATTTAGGTATGCGATTAGTTTGGATAGAAGTCCCTTGTTATGGACCTCATATCCTGCGATACTACGTATTATCATTTCGACTTCACACTCCAGCATGATCATTCCATTCGCACCGCATATCGCATTACATCCACGATATATGGCATTTTGGGTTACTATATTTCTGCATTTATATGACCTAGATAAGGCTGATGGTATTGGTAGTTCTTTCGAATTGCATATTGTATTGCATCCTCGATATCTGATATCTGGTTCATTATGTTTCCGCATTACATAGCCGATTTACATTACTTTCTCAGTATATGACATTGACTTGCTATGTCTTTTCATCGCATATCCTGGATGAGGTTGATGATATTTTTTTATGGACTTGTAGTATTTTCGCTTACTCTGATATCGTATTGAATACTTGATTCATGCCAGTAATTCTGATATTTTATGATTAAGGCATTATATTGAATGCTTGGCACTTATCTTGTGCACACACTTACACCACCCTCTAAGCTTTCTATAAGCTTATGCACGATAGATGCGTGCAGGTAATGATAGGACGCAGTCGAGCTGGGGCAGGAACGTACGGCAGAGCTTCTGGAGAGTTTATTATATGCATGTATTTCCTTTTTAGTATTGTACTCAAATGATTATATTAGTGGATATGTAATGATGATGTTGTTCCTATGATTTGGGTATACTTGTGGTTATGCTTCTTATGAAACAAGTTCATGTTAAAAAAAATCCTCCTTGTAGAATCCTAGGATCGGAATCTGGTGTATGAGCGCTAGGAGCCGAGAATGGGGTACTATGGAGGCTGTCGGCACTGTATTATAGACGCCCATGTCGAGCACCACATTGTTAGGCAGAAGTTAGCGACAAGAGTTTGGTTGGCCCAGATTTAGTACAGGCAACCTCAGAGAAGATTGAAATTATCAGGCGTCGACTTCTAGCAGCTCAGAGTAGAAAGAAGAGTTACGTCGATACCACACGGCAACAGCTAGAATTTGAAGTTGGGGACCACGTATTCCTGAAGGTTTCCCCAATGAAGGGAGTCCTTCGATTTGGCAAGAAAGGAAAACTCACGCCGAGATTCATTGGCCCATTCCAGATTCTAAGTCGAGTGGGGGTGGTAGCATACCGTCTCGCCTAGCCTACACAACTCACAGGTGTGCACAATGTATTTCACGTATCGATGTTGAAGAAATATGTTCCTAACCCTACTCATATTATCAAATGGGAGCAATATAGCTAAGTTAAGATGCTACATATGTACTGCAACCAACACATGTTTTGTATATGAAGGTACAAGTGCTACGCAGCAAAGTTATCCTACTTCTGAAAGTATTATGTACATTGCACTGAGGAAGAGGCGACCTGAGAAATAGAAGTTGATGTTTCCCTAAGAACTACCCACAAATCCTCGATGACAACGATGGCGATCTATCATTTTCAGTAGCAGAGCTGAGCTGTAACACCTCAAAAAAATTCGTACAAATACCTAAGTACCACCTCAGGCAGAAATCCCTAAGGACCGTATCCTGTAGAAATTTAGACGAAAATTAATTAAGTACTAAACTGAATAATCAGTGGATTTAGCTCGAACCACCATTTACACAAATGGCAAGACCCAAACCCATCAAAATCGCTAACTTGACACTACTAGAAAACCTAGGAGAAATCCCATGAGCCTGTTGCTCTCGGGAATACATTGAAACTCCATATCGGAACTGGACCGTACGTTGAAAGTCCGATGATCGTGAAACTATAAAATTATCTCCTTCCTACTAGGCTTGACAACCATCGCGGTAATCAAGCCCAGATGGTATCTAGAAATGCACAACTTGAGCCCTGAGTGAAGTATGTGAGAAACGCAAATATCTTTAGAAAACGTAATAAAACTTAAGTAAATTGGGCCATTCGCTCACACGCAAAATTGAAGATTTTAGACCATTAGTTTCTGACCAAACTTCACCCATGAGAAAAGGAAATTTCACCGTTCATATCCGTATACTTGTGGCCCCGATCGAGTAAGCATGACCGTTGATCTGACACAGGTCCTCCACAGCCGGCCTATCCAATTGCACCGAAATCACATCCTAGCATAGATCCATTGTCAGGGAACTTACCCTATGATGTAGGTGAGTAATGGACCCCCTAATGAGCCCCGTTTGCCTGAAACAGGCACCCTTTGGTTATAAATTAAGTATACCATGGCCCTAGGGCCATTTACATCAGTTCTGGGCCTATATAAAGCCCTTAAACCACCCCATCTCTCCCTTATACGAATTTGCTCTAAACCTTAGGAGAGAGAAGAAAGAAAGGAAGAGAAAAGAGTGAGGAGAGAAGAGAAAGTCTGGGAGATCGTTGTTGTGGTTCTTTCCCACGACTCCATACACCGAATCACCTTCTTGTTATGTTACATGATCCATCTCAGCTACGATTTGGGTAAGAAATCCAAACCCTAATGCCGTAGTTATGATCTAGAATCGATAAATTACCTAACAGATTTCACTATTTAGGTACCCAACGTTCTGTTTTCAGGAACGTAGGATTCGAACCGAGTCCGAATCGAGTATTCCGACAAAAGGTGCAGACTATAAACGTTTAGGTTATGGTTGTCAATGCTTTCAATGTCAGCTAATGATTTATGTCTGACTTGATTGCTGCCATATTGTCTTATATACGACTTTTTCGATGTATCATACATATGTGAACTATGTTGAATACAAGGTGCATCCCATGTGTTTGTTGAAATGTTGAATGAACATGCAATTGTGATTTGTGCTTACCATAACTGTTAATCTAGGATTCATGTATGTCGTATGCATGATGAAGCTTTTGTGTAAGGAATTGCCATAATATATGTCATAACTAATCTAGTCTATGTATTTGGTGAAGTGTAACTTGGGTGTTTGATAAAATGTCGGAATGAGAAAATGTTGTTGAAGTGTATTTATTCAGTATATTAAGATAGGATTCTCAGTTACCTTAATCATATGTATAGTTTCTTCCATGTAATCATATTTGCCACTATGCAATTTATGGGTAAAATGTAAGCGTTGGTGACATGTTCAATGTGTTTGATGAAATGCTCAAATGAGAGATTTGTTTGGACTGATTGTTAAATGCTGGAATTATTATCACATGTGTTTACTTGTTACATCTGAGAAGGATTGGGGCTACGCTATAGTCCAAGCAAACGGTAACAGTCCCCATTCAGGTGGTCGAATTAATCTCGCCACCTTAGATATATTCAACGAATTCAGGTCGCACAACGATTATCGATAGTGGTTAGGCCACAAGGGGTGCTTATGTACTCCATGTTGATTAGGTCGGCGTGTGCTCGTACCAGTCGAACTTGTCTAATAAACCGATTGACCTAATGTGTGTTTACCATATACGAACACCACTGCCTAAATCTAAGGTACCCCCTCCGATGTAAAGGCCCGCCTTAACTATGGTACTACGATCCACCAAGACTCATGAGCCGAGTATGGTGGTATGGGACACCGTGTTCGAGCTGTCGGCCTACGCCGAGGTGATCAGCCACCCCGTAGTGACCAGTGAGCAAACTCAGACTCGTGAGCCGAGCATGGTGGTATGGGACACCGTGTTCGAGATGTCTGCCTATGCCGAGGTGATTAGCCACCCCGTAGTTTCCACGAGTATAAAATTATGAACTTGCCTATCAACTGCTTTCCATTAGGAATGATAACCCCATAACTTACCTATCGTATGTGCTTGACTAGGAGTGACGAACCTAGATGGGTCCTTCGATTCGGGTCAATGATAAAAAAGGAGGTACCCTAGCTTCCCAAATCAGTTGTATGAATAAGCTTAATTAACTACTAGGCTAACATGACCATGCATTGCACTGCATTAGTTAGGACGTGCTTTAAAGGTGTGGAAGTCACACAGGAGGCAGTGTTGGCATGCGTGAATGGTTGACGGAGTCACTTGTGAGGGAGCTTTGGTGTGAGAGCATGCATCATTACTTGCACTTCATTTCCGCATTAACCAGAATAGCTAGGAAATGATTGTTATGCTGCTTTATCATTACTGCTTGATTGAATTAATAACATGTTAAACTTTGCCTTATAGTACCACTAAGTTGATCACTCACTCTCACTCTGGGACGGCGTTTTAAAACACCAACCAGATACTGATTTAGATGCAGATGATGATGAGGTTTATGGGACGGAGCAGGATTTCATGGATAAGGAGGAGTTCTCCTATTGTCAGCTTTTAGTCAGGTCTATGTAAACCTAGAGCTGCTTCGCCGGGATACTAGGATACTTGTCTAGTTGGACATCTTACATCTTTTCATTTTATCTATTTTGAAACAAATCTTGTATATATTAAACCCTGTTACACCATCATACTCTGAAAGTTGTGTATTGCTTACTTATTTAAATACTTAACCTTCAAACTTCTATATGCTTATCTCTGGAGTATGATATGTTGCTTTACTATAATCTCACTCATGTTTAATACATTAATATGAATGACATCTAAACATCGTTATCCATGTTACATAAGTGATGTTCTGAATCTTGAGAGTCGAGCCTTGCTCGACCCTCGAAATTCGGGGCGTTATATATCAGTCATGACAATCATATCATCTATCTTAACCATATAATTACGAGATACATTGAGATTCATTCACCTATTCTTGGTAAAATCGAATCACTGAATAGTCATACACTTTGGAATCTAGAATTCGGATCCTATTTAGATGATTTAATATATCATAATTTTAGCTATTCCCTCAAGTGGGGTCCACTTTGATCAATCCAAGATGATCCATTATCAATCCATTATGATCTTTTTATTCCATTAACTTAGCTTGAAAATCAAACAGGAGACTACCAATTAATGTAGTTGATCGATTGAGCCACACTAAAGGCCTTCGATTAATCATCTGATCAATCATCCAATGAATCGAGTCATTTCAAATTTTAATTGGCCAAACCACTTGCTCACTAGAATTGGAATGGCCGAATTTTCTCGGGTGTCCACTTATTCTGCTGGGTGAATATCGATCGAGATTGCTCAAGAAAACGCTCGATCGATCGAACCAAGACTTTGATCAATTAGACTATTATGAATTTCGAACTCTAGTCTCTGGATAAAAATTGACTTGTTCAATTGATCGAAGACTTACTTCGATTGATTGACCGAAGTCGATTAGGTTCTATAACACAATCTGATCTTCTGAAAATTTTAAGGTTTCTTCTCCAACTCTTGACTTTTAGGGATTCAATCAATCTAAGGATTTGGGTCTAATAATCTTTATTCATAAATTAAATCATCTGACCATTATTTTTTAAGACAAGATCGTCATATATCCAAGTATTCTTACTTGTTTATCAAAACCAACCGTTCAGTCAACTATTCACTATTATGTAAAGATATTTGACTATCCACTTTGAATTTATACCACTCAATAATAATAAACTACCTTATATCTACATTTGCTCGTATATGTATCGAATCGAGATGTTAATATGTTTATCTTGTTCACCACATATTGATATGCTTAACTCACCATCAAAATTACAATATGAGGAACTTACATATGTGAACAAGTCACTTGAATATAATGGTATGCATGTTCTACCTCTTGATCACTCCAAAAACCTACTTTGTGTTCATCTATTTACGAAATTGACTGTACATCTACCTGCATACATAGTCAGAGTACTAACAATCAAGTTTTCCTATTTTTGACATGTCATCTAACCATCCATCATGTTGTTTGACATATGCATCTCACATTAATTAATTATAATTTTAACTTATTTGATGAATAGCTCTTTATTTGTAATAAGTTATATATGAGTTCTTTTATAAGAATTGCTTGGAAATGTGCCTATTACCATATAAAATAATGTATTAGATTTTTCAAAACTTTAAAATTAGCAATAATTATGAAAATGCCATTAACCTAGACCCTTAAATTCTAAATCACATGATTCTCAGGATCTGTTTGATGTAAAATTTTATACCATGCCTATATATCATAAATTAACCATATATGTTAAATTTCAGCCATTAAAGTATTGTAAAAGTGGCTCAATTAATAAATATCCCCTTAATCATTGATTTTAGTGTCCATTGAGTGAGGAAAACTTACAGATAGTCTTAGTAGGATATTTTCATTTATATGAACGGCTTGTATTTTCCATCATATATACTAAGTTTGAAATGTGAGAACCCCACATTGGTAGGCCTTTTCCTTATGTGTGAAGTTAACCATTTTAGGCTTATTAACTCTTTCTAAATCCGGACCTTCCAAATTACCCACTTCCCACTGTCAATTACAATTAAAATTTGAACCACAATTTGGCCTCATATTACTAATAGATCATACGAAATTTAGACCTTCATTTATGATCCTACGCCATTGAATGATGACCGCCTTGAAGCCAATTCCTTCCTTTTGGTGCGACAGGTGAAATTTTAAATTTAGGCCTTTTTTACCGTCGATCAACTACCAAGAATTTTTCAATAGTTTTCCTGTCTTAGCTACACATTTCTTTTAAAAAAAATTGGGCCCTGATCATTAAGTGTGAACCATTCATTAAGAACAAATCCATTTTAGCACCCATTGGGAGAATTTTCAAGATAAGCCAATCTAAGTCTCAAATCACTAAGAGAATTATATAATATGCCTCTATTCAACGACCCTGACACCGTGAATGAATTAGATTGAAATAAAGATCATTAGAAAAGATAAATTTGAGAAACCCAATTCAAGTGGGATATGACACACCCCCTCTCACGCCTATTCCTTTACAAAAGGGTGTGTGAGCCCCTTCTCCACTCACAAACCCATGCATACCCACCTTCTCAAACGTCCAAGGAAGAGAGAGAGGGAGAGACATCCACGCCTATATGCTCATGACTTCTCTTCTTTCTCCACATGTGTGGTGTCTCCCTCTTTCTTAAGCGACGTCGTGGTTCATGTAGAATCTTTCTTACATCAAGATCTACCTAAGGTTTATATATAAGGCTAAGGTGAGAGATTCCTTTAAGCTTATACTAATTTAGGTTGAGTTTATATATAGTTATCTTATTTTTGCATTAAATTATGTATTATATAATTTTTACTACGATTTATATGTTAATAAGTTGTTGAATTATTATAAATTATTAATTTATGTTAGAATTATGTTTAATATATGATTTTAATCATGTTGGACATATTTTGTGGGTTAGATTACAAAACTATGCTTTAAATCACGAAATTACACACATTCGGACACCGAATGGTGCATAGTTTCCGCATCCAATGGACCGAATAGTTATGTCAGTAAATCTTATGAATTTAATAATATTAATCTGACCTAAAATTTATATTTTAAACCTTAGGGTAGAGGGACTCACTTTTATTGTAATTTGGACTTATCAGGTGACTCGTCTGACTCGAATCGCACTATTGTGCCTATGGATTTACTTTGAAGTGTGTGTATTATTTTCTACCATATTGGGGTTTATTTTATTATAATTAAAGATTAATTATTTCATGAAAACACTCTTGGACTTTTTATGAATTTATGAGGAGTGATGGATACAGTCTTGTCCTTCGTTGATTTTGAGAGCGACGCATGTTTCCACTCTATATTGAGTTAGCTTTTTCTCCTCTCCTTTTTTGTATTGGGTTAGCTTAATGCTACTCTTTTCTTTTATAGAATTAGGTTATTACTACTCTGTCTCTTTATTAGATTAGCCTTGTACTACTTTCTTATATTTTGGCTTGGGCATGTATCTTAGAATTTCAAAACTCTCATGGTTCGACTTATTTTTCTATTGATGCAAGTGATGTGTTGAAGATCTTACAATTAATGACTTGTATATATTTATCATGGACATAATGCAATTTAGGTAGTGACCCTCTTAGTCGATGCGTAAATCCTTGGATTTGGATAGTGGTGCATAAATTGATGTAAGTAATCTGCAATACGTGTTACATAACCTTCTGGGGTTGTATGTCACAATTAGCCACTTCATGAACCAATCGTGTTATGTGATTCATCTAATGCATGAGTTGTGTCGTCTCAAGGTGTTCACATAAATCCGTGGTAGTGTCGGACACACTGACGAATCTCTTTGGTTATGGGATGCGGAGTGAGATGGATTTTTATGAATTATACTTCGAAATGTGGTAGTCATTATGTTTGATAAGACACACACACACACTATGCTAGACATGTATTCATGTAAATTGATTGCACATATCAATACCATTCATAGTGGGGGAGTACATAAAGTATCGAAACCCTTGCATTGTCTTACTTTGAGAAATTACTTGAATTGTGTTAATCTTAAAGGATAACCATCATTATGAGTAAGGCATTGACCCTCTCCAACCATATAAATGATGCAGCTGATGTACATGTTAAAGATATGAGAGATGAATGGTCTCCTTATGAAAGACTACAAGTGATGTGGGATTATATTGTTGATGCTTTAATTTTAATTTAGTTTTATTTACATTTCATGCTGTAAATTTAGATATTTGTAATAAGCTCCCACCTCAGTGAGCAATATATGATTATTTGAACTTTTATGTTTAAAGGGAATAAGAATTTTAGTATGGTTGATTTTATTCTTATGAATGGTTCCCTTCATGAATGTGATCTAAAAAAAATGATGTGAAATTTTAAAGTATTCAGTTATTATATTATTAATACCCGAAATTCTCGGGCATGAGTGTAAATTGGGGCTATGAAAATTCAGGGCATTACATTCTGTAATACAATCTGATCTTCCAAAATTTTTAGGGTTTTTCCTTTTCTCATTATCTTATATGGATTCCATCAATTCAAGGGTTAAGTCCAAACCATCCAATGATTATTCCCATCTCAAAGTTTAAGAAAACCAAAGGATCGCTCAGATTTGAAATATCGTGGTATACAATCATTGATTGAAGCCTTTTTACAACATAGTTTATCATCATCCATACTATCCATAGATCATTATGGGAATCCACTAGTAAAAACACTCCAAGATTCGAGGCCTCGATATGATTTGTCCTTTAAAACTTTTGATTCGAATCAATCAAACTTGATATTGGTGGATTGCTCAAAGGTAATCCCTACAACTCGATATCTCATGCAAAAGTTGTTTTCTCATCTTCAAATCCTCCGAAATATCAAAATAATTGACGCAGGATTAATCCACCCGATCTATTGTGTAGATATAGGAGTTTTCAATCAGTAAACAAAATTAATTTTAAAAAGAAAGAGTTAAGAACTTACTGGATGAAGCCTCTTCTTCACAGGCCCTCTCTTTCTCTCAACCATTCTTTGGCCCTTTCTCTCTCTCTCAACTATTCTTTGGTTCTAGGGTTTCTTTAACAATTTTTCTGCGGTTTCTCCCTTTAAATAGAGAAGGATCCATGCATCTCTAAAATTTCTGAAGGATTTTATAAACTTTTGTAAAAAGTTAAATACAATAGTGTTAGGACTCGATCCTCTGACCTCACCTTCCACCTAGATTGTTCCCACCAATTAAGCTAAGTGCTTGGTTTTTGTTATTAAGTTATTAATTCTAAATAATCTGGGTATAATATGGTTCAAAAATTTAAGGTCATTACATTTTATCATAGTGTTGGAGAGTGGGTGAATAGTTTTATCAGAAGTTAAAAAGATGTGGATACTTTCCTATAATCTCAGCTTCTTACTCTCAGGATTCTTCATTAGCTCCATGATGAGTCCATAACACCTTAACTAGTGGCACAGTCTTAGTTCGTAAAACATGTTTTTTCTGATCGAGAATGCTAATTGGTTTCTCTATGTATGTTGTATCTTCTTAAAGCTTGAGATTTTACTAGTCGATTATGTACGAAGCATCTCTTTCATATTTTTGAAGCATCGATACATGGAATATATTATGAACACTAACTAACTAAGGTGGCAATGCAAGAGGATATGCTATATCTCCAACTCGCTCTAATATCTCGAATGGTCCAATAAACCGAGAGTCCGGAATCTGGCAGTCTTCATGAATCTGGGCTATCTCAGACTCAACCAGAATCGATCCCCTGGGGACCAATGGCTTTGGTCTGCCTCCCGATGGGCCTGCCTTAGACCGTCCCGCAGGATCTCTAAGTGCCCTCTTCGGCCTCTTGCCTCGACTTTCAGTCCTCAGACCCGCAGTTCTATGGGTCGAGGGGTTAAGCGGTATGGCCTCAAAGGGACCTTCAAAGTCCCCAGGTCCTGAGTCGGTGGTCCCCGGTTTGGAGTCATCCTCCGCTCCTCGAATCTCCTCAACTTCATCAGAGTTGCTCGACATAGTAAAAGAAAAAGTCTAAATGGTGGAAGACTAACTGCGCTGAAGGCGATTCACTCTAGCAGAAAATCTCTCTACTCCGACAGCTTCCTCCGAGCGAAATCTCTTCTCCGGCTATCGAAAACCCTTTATCCGGTGAGGAAAAATCACTTTTCGGTAGAGGTGATTTGAAAAGAGCAAGGGAATAGGAAGCAAGAGAGCTAGAATGCAGGAGAAGGAGAATGTGAATGAGAGCGAGAGGGGTTTATATAACCCTCCCATCACTCAGCATCATCATTGCGGACAGCTGTCCCCAAAGCCGAAGAGGCGCACTGTCACTAGGGAACATTTAAAGGGAGTTGATAAGTTCGAGTCCGTGTTCCCAGGTCCGAGTCTCATCGGCATTAAAAGCTATTTATGGCACAGGCGGCCTCTCACCTCTCTATGAGCTTGTGGCATCGTTTCCTCTGCTCTACCAATTACGAATCGTAACCGTCACCACGTGTCCTTTGTTTAGAGATCGAAACACGAAGAGTCATAGCCATCGTACTGCACACGTAATTCGAAGCGCGATCGTTGCAATGATTGCACTCCAATCATCCCAACCGTCATCATAAGCAGAGATGTGAAGGCGTCACCCCATTTCCCTAGGCATTTACTCTCTAAGTTCGAGCTCGGACTAAAAGAGTAGGAGGCTTCTGTTATGGGGAAATCTGGATAGGGTCAAACTAGGGTTGACCCAAGCCTTCCGAACCAATTAATAGGGCGTCAGAAGGAGAACATCACATCGGGCACGAGCGGACCTCTAAACTCCGACTCTAGGCCGCCCAAGATGAGCTCTCATCCTCGTCCTCATCCTCATCCGAAGAAAGTTGGCCGAGTCGAGCTCTCGTCCTCATCCATGTCTTCATTCAACAGACTCCAACCCCAATGACTCGGTTATGAATCCTGACTACTAGCGCTTAGCCGCGAACTCGGATAGAAGGAAGTCCGAACCTATATGAAGATACTCCGAGTACTGAGCTGGAAAACCAGTCCGAATGTGGACATGGCCGAAGATCACGCCTAGAGATAAGCTCCATTAAGACACGATGCGTTATACGATCCAAAGATTGTGGAATATCTCCACGATTGCAATATCTGCTTGATTGCGTAGATTATGCCGAGATTGACGAACGCGATCCACCCGACCCACAGGTATAAATACCAGGGGACCCCATTGCAATAGGTATGCAATATCTTGCACCCTCTTTCTACATTACGCAACTTAGACCTAGATTCCGTAGCCTAACTTAGGCATCAGAGGGTCCTCTATTTAAGTCAGGGTCTCCTTTGCTCACCTTTCTGTGCAGACCGCGTCGAATTTGTAGGATTGAGTGGAGGGTGGTCCAGATTTTGACCTCAACATATATTATCTGGCCAAGCTAAGAAAACTCTGAATCTCCAACTCATTTGTAAGTTGTCCCCACTTCAAAATAGCTTCGATTTTTAATGGATCGACTAAGACACCTTCCCTGGAAACCACATGACGTAAGAGCTTCACCTCTTCCTTCAAGAAATTACACTTCTTAAATTTCACATACAACTGTTGCTCCTTAAAGGTCTAAGAGATATCCTAATATATTGCTAATTCTCTTCCTACATCTTGGAGTATATAAGAAAATCGTCAATGAATACTATCACGAATTAGTCTAGGTCAGGCTCGAAAACTCTATTTATGATATCCATAAACACTACTAGAGCATCGTCAGGCCAAATAGCATCGCTAGAAATTCGTAGTGGCCATAATGTGTCCTAAAAGTGGTCTTGGGTACATCCTCTTTTTTAATCATCAACTGATGATAACTACATCATAAATCTATCTTTAAGAAATACTACACACCCTCCAATTGGTCATATAAGTCGCCTATCCTCATAAACAAGTACTTGTTCTTAATGGTCACCTAATTAAGTTGTCGGTATTTGTTGCATAGCCTTATAGAGTCGTCCTTCTTCTTTATGAGTAAAATCGATGCTCCCTAAGATAATGTCAAATGAAGCCTTGCTCCCAAAGTTACTTGACTTTCACATTTAACTCCTTTAATTCCGTAAGTATCATTCAATACGAAGTCATAAATATCAGTGCAGTTTCGAGTACAAGATCAATTCCGAAATTTACTTCTTTCCTCGGACGTAAGCTTATGATGTTCTAAAATACTATTGTGAAGTCGTTAACGATTGAGATCTAATCTCACCTTCTTCTGCAATTCAACTTTCGAAAGAGCTGATAGGCTAACTGGTACTTCCTTCCTTCGTGGCTCATGAAACTGGAGCATCGGTTGCTTAACAACAGATAAAATCATCATTTTTTTGAATTAATTTAATGTAGTCCAAAATAATGATGACCAATCCATCCCTATCATAATAGCATACTCGCTCATTGGCATTACTATGAGGTCAACCAACAATTCTACATCTTCAATCATAACTGGACAAGATTTACACATCTGGTTTAAATCTACCGATCTGCCTATAGGGTAGCAACTACTAGCTTTTCGTCTAATGAATCAGGGGATAAGCCTAACAAGTATACAAGAGAATATGAAATAAACTAGTGCAAGGCTCATGAATCGAACAATACACTGGTTGGGGATGAAAAACAATAACAGTACTTTCAACTACGCCTCCGATAGCTTCGACTTCTAAAAGTGCTATAGGTTCCTCAGATAGTATTAGATCCTCTCATGGGGGTGTTTTCTCATTATACAACGGTGTTGCATCATTAAAGTTGTGTCATCATATGGTTGTGAAGTGTCATCATCTAGCTGTACTAAGGCATAAACATAATCCTAAGGTAGTGAATAAGGTGTTTGACCTCCCTGTTTCAGTTCCTGATGTTGTTAAGGTCCTTATTGTTGTTGTGGCTACTGAGATGGTTTTTGGTATGGTGGTGGTAGTCCCTGTTGATGAGACTGAATAAGAACCAGCACTCACCCTTTCTTTTACTTTAAAAGGATAATATAAAATGTCAATATAAATCTTACAATAAGAAAAATAAAATACCAAGTAGAGAAAATGATACAAAAGAAGAAACTGACTAGATAAGAAGTAAAACTAGATTTTTCATTCCGACTATAGAGGAGAAGATGAGTAGTGGCGAAGATGACTTTGACAATGAAGACAATTCATTACGACGTCAATTGCTACGCTAGCAATTAGTGAAAGAAATCATGACATATGAATTTCAATACAAGAGGTTGAGCACGACTATCATGAGCCAATATGGTACTGGCATGTGGCATCTGCTAGCGTATCCTTAGGATGAAACGTCTCTTTATATTTTTTGAATACAAAGAGACATGAGGGGCGTTGTTTACACCTGACCTGTCAGGGCCAGCTCTAGTATAAAAGATACTGCCATACGTCAATATACTTGTAAGGAAGCCAGAAAAGATACTCACAGAGTGCAAAGAGAAAATTGTAAGAATTCGAAACACACATTTGTTAAATATGCATATTACACTAGGAATGCTAAAGCACCTGGAGACATGTCGGGCCGAAACTCTAGAGGTAGTCTTTCTCCTGAAAACATGTGGCCAGAGTATATAGGCTACATACACGTGTAGCGCTCAAAAAGCATACGTAACTCGATGTAATGTTAAGGTGGTAATATCCAGAGACACATGACCAAATTTAATCGGCCAAGTACATCCATAAACCACTAAGCGGTGCACTAAGAAGAAAAATTCATCTAAAAATAAAAATATAAACATACACGATAACATAATGGTTAGTTGACTTCTTCTCAAAATAGAAGCATATCAAGTTAAGGCTGCTAACCAATCATCCCTTAGATCTTAAAAGCTAGGGGACCATACACAAGACCACTGTCTAACTTAAATCTATAAAAGCAACAGAGAATGAAGAGCTTTGGGCTCTCGTCAATCCAATCAAATAAACCTCTTTTTCAGCTTAACACTATCTATCAAATATTTTCATCCAATATTGATGTTTATCTTAGTTTAGCTTTGATAAGAATTGAAGAAATTGCAATTGCTTTTTCTAAATTATTCTTCACCCCAAATCAGGTTTAAATAAAGAACTGATATGTGTATAGAAGAAAATATTACAATGAAATCTAATTAGAACCAATCCTAATTAAAGTATTTCTATACATGGCTAATTATAGATATGACTAATAAAGCTAATACTATACATGGAAAATGTACAACTAATAACATCTAATATAATCTCACGCCCCCCTCAGACTGATGTGGGAGAACGAACCAACATTAGTTTGCTACTAAGAAACTTATGTCGGGATGATGACATGAATTTTGTAAATAAATCAGCAAGTTGTAGTTCTGATGTCACGTGAGGGAGAGAAATAATTCTATCCATGTATTTTTCTCACACAAAGTGATAGTCAACTTCAATGTGCTTAGCGCGCTCATGAAATACTAAATTGGAAGCCAACTAAATAGCACTTAAGTTGTCGACATATAATGAGGTTGGCAAAAACAAATGAATCTCAAGATCTGTTAACAATCCTCATAACTAAGTAATTTCACTACAAGCTTCTGCCATTGCACGATATTCAACTTCTGTGCTGGATCGAGATACTGTAGTTTGCTTCTTACATTTCCAGCTAATAAATAATTGTCCCAAGAAAACACAATAGCCAGTAGTAGTTCGTCGTGAAGTGGGATGCCCTACCCAATCAGCATCGGAATGAACAGATAACCGCAGATCATTTGAGGATGGAAAGAGAAGCGCCTCATCAAGGGTACCTCGAAGATATCGAATAATGCGATGAACTGCCATCATATGCAATGTATAAGGTGCTGCAACAAACTGCCTAACAACGTGAACTGCATGTGCGATATCAGGATAAATCATAGTGAGATAGACCAAGCTTACCACCAACTGCTTATAGATTGTAACATCTGAGAGAGGATCTTCATCATGTTTTCCATACTTAACATTTAATTCTAGAGGAGTTTCATAAGACTTAAAATACGTAAGGTTTTCTTGCTTGATCAAATCATTAGTATACTTCCGTTGACTACGGAGATATCCTCGAGATGTATGAGATATTTCAAGTTCTAAAAAATATGTTAACGGCCCTAGATTCTTCATATAAAATCGAAAGATGTGAGATTGCTGATAACACATTTTCAAGTAGGCCCATAGTTCTGATGTTGTATCGAAAGATGTGAGATTAATCGCAATGCTGCTCTCAACACTGTTAAGGATTCACGTGACCACCTTCGAATTATTGATGGTCCAAGTTATGAGTTCTTTTTCATCAGTAGGTTTTCCCACAGAACCATCCACTTAGCCATAAAAGGCTCTTTCCTGCTAAAAAATGCTTAAAATGAAATTGTCACATGGAAAAATTCTTCCCATCCAACTCAACATGGATTGTCTCAATCTTAGCTAGGGAATTCATTGATGCCATAGAAAAATAACCGTAGAGATGAAAGGTGAAAAATATACCGTTGTGTGAATCAGGCAAAGTGACCTCAATCTGAAAAGGAAAAAAAAAAAAAAACCTTCATTGGAAATGGTAAAGGATCAGCGTGGTCTTCTGGTTCTGTTGGTCGTGCAGAAGAGGAATGGACCATTGTGCAGCAATACACCAAGAGAAATCTAGACCTTCTAAAGATTTCAGATCAATGGCTCTGATAACATGATAATGTCTAGAATTGGAGAAATTCTAATATCTTTTTCTATATTATTCTTCACCCTAATCAGGTTTAAATAAAGAACTTACATGTGTATATAAGGAAATTTTACAATGAAATCTAATTAGAGCCAATCCTAATTAAAGTATTTCTATATATGGATATGGCGAATAAAGCTACTACTATACATGGCAAATGTACAACTAATGACATCTAATATAATCTCACAAGCTTAACCTAATTTAGCCTCTCCACTTCTTTCTAGCACCATACTGCAACAAGTCCGAATCAATTGGTATGGCTTAGTTTCTTTACTTCTTTCCAGCACATCGTTATAGCAAGTTGAAATTAGTTTAGTTTCATTGACAACCCTGTCATCAGACCCTTAAATATCTAAGTCCTTACTTAGTAATTTACTATGCCACAACCGATTATCCAAACCATGACCGTCAACGGTCCAAATTTAAATGACTGTTTCATGATCATCCAAGTTTAGAGTACTGTCAACTAGCCACAACCACTTCACCCACTCGAACTATAGTCGGCAAGTTCTTCTACTTTATATATATATTGCATTGCACTATTATTTAGTTTAATAAAATAGACACTTGGCCTTATATTTCATATTTCTTTATTAAGTAAATTTATTGATAACCCTACAAAGTTATCACCGTTCTAATAAAAGTATTTGTTTCCATGGTAAAAAAAGAACTCATATGAAGGAGTAACCCTCCCCTTTATAAATTGACTGATTCCTTGTCAATCGATGGCTGATTAGTCTGCCAATTTTCATAGATCCAGTTCTAATCTGGCTATTCAACACCTAAAATCACAAGGCGTTTAGTTCATTGGAGACTAGCATGTCCAACACATGTATATTTGCACGTGTGCCATTGAATCCAACACATGTATGGCCGGGTGTCTAAATTGAAGCTTAACAAGAGCTGCTTATCATTTAATTATTGGAATCTTACCAGCACTTTGGACCTGGAGAAGCAGGACTGTACAGTCATTTGGTTTGAAGGCTGGGCGGGGACGCAGGATGTGACTTAGCTACGACCTAGATCGAGCCATATGGCTGAGATCCTAACTGTGGGGCCACCTTTATGTATGCATGGTATATCTAGGCCATTGATCTGTTTTGCCAGCTCATTTTAAGGTATTGGTTGAAAAATGAAGCAGATTCAAATCTCCAGTGCACCACACCACAAGAAAGTGTTCATTGAGCACCCACCATAAAAAATTTCCTAAGGTTCGTAATATTAACATTACAGTGGATCCTAGGATGTTTTTAATGGTGGAAGTTCAGCGACAACTGTTTCTTATGATGAGGTCCACCTGGAATTTGTATCTGCTTACTGCTTGGGACCATGCCCTAAAATAAGCTTGCAAAACAGATGTACAGCGTTAACATCGAATGCATACATCAAGGCAATCCCTGGTCCCACCCACATCACTAGATGGCAGCTAAATCGGACTGAGCACATACTGAGGATATGAGGGTGCCACCGTTATATATGGGTTATATCCACCATATTTATAAGGAATCTACCTCATCCATCCATTTTTTCAGCTCACATCGGGACATGAGCCCAAAAATGAGGCAGATCCAAAATTCAAGTGAGCCACATGACAGGAAATAATGAGGATGAAACGTCCACCATTAAAGCTTTTGTGAGGCCAGAGAAGTCTTGGATCAGGCTAATATTTATTTTTGGGTTTTCACTTGATCTTATTGATGGGGTTTTCCTCCTCAGTCCAGAGGAGATGAGGTGCGGTTCGGATGCCACAAACGGTGGAATCTCCGGGATGCTCGACCGGTCGAGTGAACAATGCTCGACCGATCCTGGGTCACTCGACTCAAAGTCCGAGCTCAGTGATGGCCGACCGGTCGAGGTCGGCTTGACGATTGAAGGAACGGTGCTCGACCAATCCTCGCAACCCGCACGATCAATCCTGGTTACGTAGATTTGAGTTCGATTTTGTGTGGGATTCAGAATTTTCAGGCAGCTTTCGCAAGGGTGAGAAAGAGAGTTTCCTAAGCTATAAATAGGAGGTCCCTAGGGTTTTCTAGGGTATTCAAGAGGTAAGACAAGAGGGTTTCCTAAAGCTTTACAAGGATTTGTTAAAGGGTTTAAGGCTATCAAAGGTGTGAGAGAGAAAGGAAGCTTGTGGAAGGGAGGCTATGCTTGTAGAGGTGATCTATCATATCTCAGCGCTTCCACGTCCTCGTAATCGGTGAGATCTCTCCGTTTTCTTTGTTTATCTTATTGTTTATCCACTCCTGTATGAGTGAAGAAGGTTGTAACGTTCTACTTCATAGTGGATTGTTGATCTGGACGAGGTCTCCTGGTTTTTACCTCTTTAAGGGTTTTCCACGTAAAAATCTCTTATGTGGTGTGGTTTATGCTTTGATTTATTTCATTGCTTTATTATCCCATAATTCTGGTTTGTTTTGGGAGGCTAGATCCTAAGGTTTTGTGCAAGGCCCCCAACAAAGTGGTATCAGAGCTAAGTTCATTGAACGGAGTGGGATCGATTTTGAATTATGGAAGGTGGCTCATCAAGGATGATCAGCCTCAATGGTTCTAACTAGACCATATGGAAGGCTAAGATGGAGGACTTGCTTTATTGCAAGGACCTATATTCTCCAATTTTAGGCATATCAGCAAAATCCAAGGATATGTCTGATGATGATTGGAAGAAGATGGACCGGAAGGCGGTGGGGTTTATTAGACAATGGTTGGACGATTTCGTATTCCACCATGTGTCTACGGAGACCTCAGCTGCTAGCCTATGACTGAAATTACAAGGGCTGTATGAGAGGAAGACAGCCGGTAATAAGATTTTCTTGATATGACGACTTGTGAATCTCAAGTTCAAAGATGGTGGTTCTGTGGCCGAGCACATGAATGAGGTCAGCAATATAGTGAACCAACTCTCCTCTATGAAGATGGTCCTGGATGATGAATTGCAGGCTTTGCTATTGCTTAGTTCATTGCCTGACAGTTAGGAGACATTGGTGGTGTCTCTAAGTAACTCCACGCCAGACGGAAAGATTTTCATGGAACAGGTTACTAGCTATCTCTTCAATGAGAAGACAAGGAGGAATTCTGAGGGGTCTACTTATCAAGAGGCCCTTGTGACACAGGAATAGGAGAGAGGAAAGAACAAGAAGGGCGGAAAGGCCCGAGATAAATCAAGAGGCAAGTCGAGTAACAGAAAGGATGTTGAATGTTGAAATTGTGGCAAGAAGGGCCACTATAAGCATGAATGTCGTAAGAATAAAAATGATAAGAAAGGAAAAGGAAAGGAGAAGGAAGATAAAGCAGATTCCACTGCGGTCACTTCATATAGTGACATTGTAGTTATTCTTTCGGAAGATCATGATGTTTGTCTCATGGCTACGAGTCATGACACTGACTAGGTGATAAACTCGGGAGCCTCGTTTTATGCGACTTCACGCAGGGATTTCTTCACAAGCTACAAGTCAGGTAACTTTGGGATTGTGAAAGTGGAAAATTCTGGCATATCGAAGATCAAAGGGGTTGGTGATATTTGTGTGAAGACCGATGGGGGCTACACATTGGTTCTCAGGAATGTGAGGCACATTCTAGACCTTCGCCTTAACTTAATGTCAACGGAAAGGTTGGATAATGATGGCTATGAAACCCGATTTGTTGGTGGGCGCTGGAAGCTCATTAAGGGTTCGTTAATCGCAGTCTGAGGAAAGAAGTGTTGCACCCTTTACAAGACAAGTGTCAGTGTGTGTAAGGGTGGGTTGAACTCAGCGGAAGATTCAGCTATTGACATGTGGCACAGGCGTCTAAACCACATGAGTGAAAAGGGCCTTCAGCTACTAGTAAAGAAGCGGCTCCTTCCAGACGTGACATGTATACCTCTCAAAACCTGTATTGATTGTTTATCAGGGAAACAGCATAGAGTTCATTTGTTAAATCTGTTTATCATGTTAATAAAGTGCATGCATTAGGTTTGATTTATTCTGATGTTTGTGGTCCTATGAGGACAAAAACCTTGGGTGGGGCATTGTATTTTGTCACTTTTATAGATGATGCATCTAGGAGGGTTTGAGTTTATACTTTGAAATCCAAGGATGAGGTCTTTGGTGTGTTTAAATTGTTTTATGCTATGGTCGAGAGAGAGACAGGTAGATCATTGAAGTGCATCCGCATTGACAATGGTGGTGAATACATTGGTGACTTTCATGAGTATTGTAAGTCCCTAGGTATACGGCATGAACAGACGGTTCCCAAGACCCCCTAGCATAATGGTGTGGCTGAGCGAATGAATCGCACCATTGTAGAGAGAATCAGATGCATGTTATCCCATGCGAAGTTGCCCAAGACGTTCTGGGGAGAAGCAATGCACATGGCGGTATATCTGATAAACAGGTCTCCATCAGCCCCGTTGAATGGAGAAGTACCTGAGAAGGTGTGGACTGGACAGGATCCATCGTACAGTCATCTCAGGGTGTTTGGATGTAGGGCATCCGTTCACGTACCAAAGGACAAGAGGTCCAAGCTCGATATGAAGATCAGGCAGTGTGTGTTCTTGGGGTACGGTGATGAAAAGTTCGGTTACAGATTGTGGGATCCGACCGAGAAGAAGCTCGTCAGGAGTAGAGATGTGGTTTTCTTTGAAGATCAGTGTATAGAAGACATTGGTAAGCCAGAGAAGAACCAGCCTAGTTCAGGTGAGCTAGAGGACATGGATCCGATTATTCCTCCCATGGTGCCTGATGACGGAGGAGTATAGTAAGGTGCAGAGGATGAGGGAGTTCCTTCAGAAGATAGATTAGGGGAGCAACCCCCACTTGATCCACCTGTTGAGTTACGGGTGAGAAGGTCATCTAAGGACAGACAGTCATCCAAGAGGTACTCGCCCATGAGTACATTATGTTGGGGGAGAGCCCAAAGATTATTCTGAGGCCCTAGCCAATGAACATAAGGGGAGTGGTTGAGAGCTATGCGAGAGGAGATGAGATCCTTGCATAAGAACCATACGTATGATATTGTAAATGGATTCTGCGGTATCTAAGAGGCTCATCCAAGTTCTGTCACTCTCAAGCTTATGGTGGTCACTTTTCTGCTAAAAAGACCACGACCAAAATTGTAAAACCCATATTCTTATAGAGTATCCTTCCATCGAATTCCGGTGACCCACGACCTAAAGAAAGTGAATGCACATGACCTTTGTGCACACCCTGAAAACTCGAGTCGACTCAGCTCGAAAGCTATACCCTCACGATCGCACCATCGCCTTGGTTCCAATGCCACATCTTGCACCCTAATGCGATACCTAGAATAGGAGTTGTGGGCGTGAGAGTGAATCGAGGAAACACCGCGCGCAACATGTGCACCGATTCTAGGAAGATTTCTGGTTGAGAGAATGAAATCTCTACCCATACCCCCTCTTTCCACCAAGTCAACCAAGACCTTACCTCTCCTATACCTTTCATGCCAATAAGGCAATGCCACCCATACCCCACTCATCTCATGCCCAAAAAGTCAATTAGCCCCATCCCTCACCTATACACTCCATGTCATCTATCGTTACAACTCCCATCACTCTTTCATTTCTCTCTTCACCCCATTCAAGCAATTCCCAACGGAGGAAACGTCCATGGCTTCTAAGGAGAAAAAGAGAGGCATCTCCACCATCCAATGGTCATCTCCACCGTTGAAATGTGTCCCTCGGAGCTTTAGGATGCGTTGATGGAAGTGGAGGACCAAGAAGATCATAAGGTGGGTGATTTTTATGATTTTCTACCGTTGATTTTGTGATTTGAGGGCCCACATGTGGTGGGACCCATGTTGATGTATATTTTGTATTAAGGAGGGGCTCATAGTAGCGGGGTCCCTCTCATTTTCACCGTTCTCTCTCTCTCTCTCTCTCTCTCTCTCTCTCTCTCTCTCTCTCTCTCTCTCTCTCTCTCTCTCTCTTCCCTTTTGGTGTTGGAATGTGGCCCACCTGATTTGGACCATCCGTGTGTTGGGCCCCACCTCGCTGCCTGTCCATTTGGACGGGCCTGGATAAACTGAAAACACAAATATCAGCTTAATGTTCCAAGCTAGTGGGCCACACTCATGTGGACCCACCTTGATGTAGTGTATCCACGCCATCAAACAATGAGGTACATACAAATCTCCCTCATGTTGTGGGGCCCACTGCAGGGTCCCATCCTACATGTTTGATACTCACATCGCCCATCCACTCCCTTGAAGTTCGGTCCACATTGTAACATGTGGGATCCACCAGATGAACGAACGAGAGCTCGCTGGGAGGATTGGCTACTGACCGATTGTCTGAAGTGACGTCACCAAGTTTTGTGGGGCTTGCGTGATGATGTGGACCATCTGATACCCATCCAGACCGTCCAGGTCAGATGGACCCCACCTGTTTTGCATCAGGGCCGTCCATCTGTGGACGCAGGGCCCTCTGCCATGCATTTTATCCATGTTGTTCTATAGCCGGACCCACCTATGACGTAAATCCAAACTGTCCAAGGGACGGTGGGTCCTTGCAGCATGTAGCTGCGTTGGCGTCAATAGGTTATGCAGCTCCACCTTGAGGTATGGGTATATCCTTACCGTCCATCCATTTGGGGGGCACCATGATTTAGGTGTTTCATGTTCAGGCCGTTTAAGGCCTAGACGCTGGAGGTCTTTTCTAAAAAAATTAAAAAAATATACATATATATAATAATAATAAAATATTGTTGTGGGCCCTGCATGTGGACCCACCTGATGTGTTTGTTTCATCCAGGCCATCCGTTTAGCTTGCCTGGACTGGACGCTGTAGATCTTCAACAAGATATATGTGTGCGTGTGTGTATATATGTATATATATGCATATAATATAAATGCAAATAAAATATTAATATAATAGTATAATATGATAATATATACATTGTATACATATCATACGTATATGGTGGGCCTCACATGGGACCCAACTTTTATTTGGACTTGGATTGGCTGGACTACCATGCCAGCTATATAGTTGTGTTGTAGCGTCAATGGCTCTGTGGGTCCCACTGCTGCTGATGACGTCGGCATGTTCAGTGGCCCACCATGAGGCAACGTTGTATCTACACCATCCTTGCTTGTGAAGCCCACATGATGTATGTACCACACCGTTGTGTATATGTTTCATACCCACGTCGTCCATCCAGCTGAAGGGTGTGGGACCTCATGATATATGTATTTTAATCTAAACCGTCCATCTTGAGATGGTGTTGCACCATGATGTATATGCCTTGCATCCTTACCGCCCACCTATTTTACATTTACATTGTTCATTTGGTTTACATCTCAACCGTCCAATTATTCAACCAACATCCCAGTTAGGTGGGTCTGATCATGGAGTATGTGTTTTATCCAACCGTTCATCTATTTGGGACCCACGTGCTGCAAGTGTTTTACCCACATGTGTGGGTCCCACCTTGATGTGTTGTATATATCCACACCGTCCTTGTGTATAGGACGGTGGGCCCTGATGTATGTGGCCTGCCATGGTGTATGTATAATATCCATGCCATCCTTTGTAATTCTTTGTAATTCATGTCGTGCATCTGTTTTATATCCATACCAACCATCTGTTTTATATTCACGTCGTCCATCTTGCATAAGGCCCATTTAAGTAATATATTTGTGGCTCATTTGTGTGCGCCCGTTAATACGGCCCACTTGATGTATCGAGAGGAGACCATTGGGATGTATTCAGGACCCATGGGCTATGGCCTTTGTGACACATTCAAGGCCCGTATACGTGGCCCATCATGATGAATATTAGGCCCATGTGCAGGGCCCACCTATTGTGTATCTATGACTCATTAGCGAGGCCCATTATAATGTATTTCTGGCCCATATGCCGTGGCCCATTGTGATATGTTTCCGGCCCATACGATTAGGCCCATTATGATGTATATAGGCCCAGGTATGTGGCCTATTGTAATGTATTTGTGGCCCATTTGGCAAGGCCCGATGTGGTGTATATGTGGCCCTTGAGTGAGGCCCATTGCGATGTATATTTGGCCATTGTATGAGGCCATGGGTCCACTATGATGTTTGGTTCTATGTGGACCACTACTCAGGAGCAATGATGGTTAAATGTCCACATTGATAGGCAATGATGGTTTAATGTCCACATTGTGACCTTTCTTTAGGCCTTGATAGGCCCATTCTCATCGTTCTCCAATGGGTTACCCAAACGCTTGGGCCCCCATTGATATTGCTTGGACCATCATCGGTCGTCCATTCATGGACCCCGCCTTGCGTCGAGGCCGATTACAGATTCCCATTTTCATCATTCTCTAATAGGTTAACCCAAGCGAATGGGCCCAATTGATATTGTTTGGTCAATCATCGGTCGTCCATTTATGGACCTTGCCTCGCATCGAGATCGATTATTGATTCTGATTGTCGAGGCCGATTTCGATTTGTCAAGGTCGATTATATAGGCCGATTTTGATTGTTGAGGTCGAGTATCGAGGCCGATTATCGAACGATTCTAATTATTGTGGCCGATTGTTGAGGCCTAATGTGATGTATATGCGGCCCGTATTTGAGGCCCATTATGATGTGCATTTGACCCGTGTTTGAGGCTTAATGTGATGATATGCAACCCATAATTGAGGCCCATTGTGATGTATTTGAGACCCATGAGCAAGGCCCATTGTGTTGTATTCGTGGCCTATGGGCAATGTCCATTGTGATATGTATTAGGCTCATGATGCATGACCCATTTGATGTATTCGGGACCCATCTGTAGGGCCCACATGTTATGTATTTGAGGCCCATGAGCAGGGCCCACCTGTTGTGTATATGTGGCCCTTGAGTAAGGCCATAGCGTTGTATATTTGCCCTTGTGTGAGGCCATGGGTCCGTTATATGTTAGGATCTATGTGGGTCATTCTTTGGGACAATGTTGGTTAAATGACCACATTGTCGAGGCCGATTGTCGATGTCGATTATTAATATCGATTATGAGTACATAACCATAGATCATGATACATGCCCATACGCATCATCTGCATGTTTGTTATGAGGCGTGGTTGGCCATTGTATATGTTATTGAGCATGTTGTTATGACACTCCCCTGATAGGCGAAGGTTATTTCACATGAGCACATGGTATGCGCATAATTAATGCATGATTGGATGGTATGACTTATGCATCTTGCATTATGATTATTGTACGCCCTAGCGAAATCAGGCCGTAACCTCCACAAGCATATTATGGATGGCCAAGGGATACCGAAAATTTATTCTAGCATCGGTGCCATAGATGGCCTTGGGTGAAAATCTCTAAACCGTCTTGGTACCGGAGGATGCCCCAATGTTGAGGCCGAGTGGATACATGAGCACCCAAGTGCCGAAAATCGGGAGGCCACGTCTCCCACCGTGTCGTGGTTGGTTGGGAGGGGTGTGGCCTTACCCGCCCGAGAGCGGGGGGCATTGCTAGGCTGAGTTTGACCGGCTCGTGAATGGGTCCGCTATTAATGTGTCAAATAGGTATTGGCGGACTATTAGCTAGGCGGATAGTGAGGTTTCTTACGCTCACTTGGACTATGCATTGGGAGAGTGGCGGTGCCATTTAGAGTGTGCTAAACCTGGTGATGATCCCAGAGATGAATTGTACTGATACGTGGACTTTTTGAGCAGGAGTTGCATACTCATACATTCACTATACACTCGGGTTGGTGGTGTGCAACTATTTGTTACGTGTACATTCGCAATAGTCAGGATTTCGGTTGGGACGCACGACTAACCTGAGATCAGGAGTTTACCACATTGAGACTGACTATCCAAATTAGGCATGAGACTAGTTTGGATAGAAGTCCCTTATGCTGGGCCCCATAGCCTGCGATACTACGTACTATCATCCCGACTTTACACTCTAGCATTGTCACTCCATTCGTACTGCATACTGCATTATATCTGCGGCATATGGCAATTTGAGTTATTGTGTTTCTACATTTATATAGTCTAGGTATGGCTGACGCTATTTGTGTTACTCATCAGGAATATATATTGCATTGCATCCTTTGCATCTGATATTTGGCACTCTATGAATCCTCATTTGCATAGTTGATTTGTATTGTGTATTATAATATTGTATGACTTATGGACTTGTCAGTATTTCCGCTTACTTTGTTATCTTATGATTTGTGATCTTGTCAGTATTTCTGTTTACTCTTATAATTCCTAATCTTGTCAGTATTTTTGTTTACTCTGATAATTCCTGATCTTGTTAGTATTTCTATTTATTTCGACATTGTATGATTTATGGATTACCGATATTTTTGGTATTGTATGAGTATGGCATTGTATTAAATACTTGGCACTTACCTTGCGCACACGATTACACCACCCTCTAACTTCATTAAATTGTCACTTCAGATTGAGCGACAGGCAGTGTCCCAAGACAAAGGCAGAGGTGGAAGAGATACAGAAGATACCCTACGTGTCAGTTGTAGGAAGTTTGATGTATGGTATAGTGTGTACATGCCTAGACATAGCATATGTAGTTGGTGTTGTCAGTTGGTATCCTGTCAATTTTGGCAAAGAGCATTGGGTAGCAGTGAAATGGATACTGCGGTATCTAAGAGGCACATCCAAGTTGAGTCTATGCTATGGTGACAAAAAACTTGTGTTAGATGGCTACACAGATGCATATATGGTAGGTGACATAGACTCCAAGAAGTTTACATTGAGGTTAATGTTCACGTTTGCAGGGGAGCAGTTTCTTGGCAGAGCAAGCTACAGAAGGTCGTGGCATTATCGATGAAAGAAGCCAAGTACATTGTAGTCACAGAGGCATATAAAGAGATGCTTTGGATGAAAAGGTTCCTATAGGAAGTTAGCCTGAAGTAGGAGCAGCACGTGGCCTATTGTGATAGTTAGAGTAATATACACTTGAGCAAGAATCCAAGTCAGCATTTCAAGTCAAAGCACATAGAAATTCAGTATCATTGGATCAAGAATACTTTGGAACATAAGGTGTTACAGCTTGTGAAGGTCCACACGGACAATAATGGGTCAGATATGATGACCAAGGCTTTGCTTAAGGGCAAGTTTGAGGTTTGTAGAAACCAGGCTAACTTGAAAAATGTGAATCCCTCCTGAGTCGGAAAGGGGGAGATTTGATGGGGTTTTTCTCCTCAATTCGGGGGAGAAACAGTGCAGCGGGTTGAAAATTCAGAGTGTTTCACTGCGCTACTCGACCAGTCGAGTGGTCTGCTCGACCGGTCATGGGGGGCGCTCGACCAGTCGAGTGGGGCTCGACTCAAAGTCTGGCGACCATCGGATGTTTTTTTCCGAGGTGCTCGACCAGTCGTGGGTGGTGCTCGACCGGTCGAGTGGCGACCGGTCGAGTGGGCCACTCGAAGGGGTCGAGGACTCGGCTCGACCAGTCGAGCGAGAGTTTTCTAAACTATAAATAAGAGGTCCTTAGGGTTTTCAAGGTATGCAAGAGGTAATATAAGAGGGTTTCCTAAAGCTTTATAAGGGTTTACTAAAGGTTTTAGGACTATCAAAGTGTGAGAGAGAGAGAGAGGAAGCTTATGGAAGGGAGGCTATGCTCGTAGAGGTGATCTACCATATCTCAGCGCTTCCACGTCCTTGTAATCAGTAAGATCTCTTCGTTTTCTTTATTTCTCTCATTATTTATCCACTCCTACGTGAGTGAAGAAGGTTGTAACGTTCTACTTTATAGTGGATTGTTGATCTGGACTAGGTCTTGTAGTTTTTTACCTCTTTGAGAGTTTTCTACGTAAAAATCTCTTGTGTCGTGTGGTTTATGCTTTGATCTATTTCATTGCTTTATTATCCCATAATTCTAGTATATTTGGGAGGCTAGATCATAGGGTTTTGTGCGAGGCCCCACAACACTTATGAGCAGTTTGGATGGCGTATAAATATCACAGTGAACCGAAGGATGTTTCAAAGGTGGGCATTTTCCTATCCAATTTTTTTATTTTTTATTTTTTTTCTTTCACGCGGCCCACTTAACTTCTGACCACAATAACTTCTCCACTGTCGCAGTCAACCCGCGTGGGCTAGGCAGTTGATTTGCTGGTGGGGGAGGAGCGGACTAGGTGCGCCCCGCCTCACTCAAGACGTGCGGCCCTTACCATAAGGCCACCATACCGTACGTCCATCTGTTTCTTCAGATCATTTTTTTAAGGCATGAGCCCACAAAATGAAGCAGATCCAAATCTCAAGTGGACCATACTATAGGAAACAGTAGCTATTGAACTTCCTATCATTAAAACCTTTCTACATAGTTTGTATTTGCAATCCAACCTGTTGATAAGCTCACAGAAACTGAAAAATAAAATAAAATAAAATTAGCTTGATCTAAAACTTTCGTGGCCGGCCAGAAGTTTTTAATATCCAGTCACTATGTCTCTTATGGTATGGTCTACCAGTGATTTTGATCTGTTTCATTTTTTAGTTCTTGCCCTAAGATGATATGGAAAGAATAAATACATCAAAGTGGGCCCCATGGTAAGGGCTTGACTGTCGTTGGTGAGGCCGGTACTTCACCTAATCCACTCCTGATGGTAAGATGATTGTTTAAAATAAATAAATAAATAAATAAGAATTAGGAAAAGCTATCAGATGACCTCACATTTAGGTATATTTTACTAAAATAACTCTATCATGAGTTAATATGACACTTATTCTTAAATTTTTATATTTTTATTAATATAAACTCTCTCCCAGTATTTTATGATAATAAACTACCTAATTAATATAGTTTGATACCTTTCCTTTTTAAAAAAATATTTCAAACAGTTACCTCATTAATCAATATAATTATCATTTCACTATGATGTTTGTGTAAAATTCACCCTCCAAATTATTTCCGGTAGTGTGGCCAACATGAATTATAGATGGGTATGATTTTTGGGTCACTGACCTAAATTTTTGTGTTGAATCTAATGGTTGGAATGGATTTCATATTATTAAAACGGTGGGCCCTATAAAAAATCAAGCATGGACATCTCTCCCAACTGTTTCTTTTATTGTGATTCATTAGAATCATAGGTCAGCCTTTTTTTTTTAAAAAAAAAATTTAAAATTTTTATGTCTTTAAGCATAATATGAGATTAAACTAATGGTGGGAGTGGAGCTTATATAAACGTCACCGAGCCAGTCAAAATTAAGAGTGGCATTTAATACAAATTCATTTTTTATTGATCACCTCTCAATGCAATTTGAGAGGGACACCAAGACTTATTTTTGCAGGGTCTGCATATGTGAAATCCATTTTGACCATTAGATGCATAATCCTCATTTAAGCCCATTGCCAAAAAAAAAAAATTCAAGCTAACTTGTGATTTAGGTTGGTAGCACCAAAGAAATAGTTGGGAGAGACATCCCACCTTTATTTTTACAGGGCTTACCATGATAATTATATGAAATCTGCTCCAACCATTAGATGCCATACTAAAATTCAGGGATAGAGCCTAAAATTCAAATACATCCGTGATCCATGTATGTCATTCTAAGGGAGACAAATTGGAGGGCAATCGTTTCCTCTACATTGTTTCCAACCATGTGGTCTACCTTGATCACGAATAGGGGTAATTTTTTGGCCCTTCGCCTGACATGAGGTGGTGTAGGTGATGGTTAGGGTAGATTTTACACCGGAATGTAAATTTCATATTAATTAGGTAGGTTTTTCGCTTTTTAATTTCAAAGATTTTCTAAAAGGAAACAACAAAATGTACTTTTCATTAATAACAATATCCTTTCGCAAGTTTTGTAGGGAGCTAGTAAGGCCCACCATGATGTTTGTATAACATCCTGTACGTCCACCGGAGCCATTCAAAGTATTAGTAAGCAAGCAAATGAGGTGGATTTAGAACTCATGTGGGGCACACCATGGTAAAAGTTGGCGATGGTATGCTACCGTACCATCGAAATCTTGCTGCACCCACCATGATGATTATATGCCATGTAACCTCTTCGTAACGTTGAGTCCCACCAGGATGAAGAGATAACATAAATATCATCCTCATCCAAAAAATTTACCGAGTCTAGAAAAGGTTGGCGCCTCTATTCCCATTGTTTCCAACGGAGTGACCCACTTGAGTTTTAAATCTGATCTATCAAATATTTTTATCCAAGATGGATGCTTAGCTTAGCTTAACTTAGTTTTAGTCTCTCCACATCTTTCCAACACCATGCTGCAATAAGTTCGGATCAATTGGCATGACTTAGTCTCTCCACTTTTGTTCAAAACATCATTGTAATAAGTCGGAATTAGTTTACTTTACCTTGTCATTAGACTCTTAAATCTCTAAATCCTTACTTAGTGATTCCATAGGCCATAACCTAGTACCCAAACCATGACCGTCTCATGACCCTTGAATATCCAAGTTTAAATGACTGTTTCATGACCATCCAGGTTTAGAATACTTTCAACCAACTATAGCCGCTTCACCCACTTGAACTGCCATCGGTAATTTCTTAGGCTTTCTTTATTTTTTGTCGATTGCATTGCATTGTTATTTAGTTTGATAAAAGAGACAATTGGCCTTATATTTTATATTTCTTTATTAAGTTAATTTATTGATAAACACTATGAAGCTATCACCATTGTAATAAAAGTAGATGTTTTTATCGTAAAAAGTAACTCATATAGTTGACTAACACCCCCTTTCATAAATCGCCTGATTCATTATCAATTGATGGCTAAATAGTCTGCCAATTTTCATAAATTTGGTTCTAATTCATCTATTTGACACCTAGGATCACAAGGCGTTCAGTTCGATTTGAATCATAAATGACTTTGGCATATCCTTTACATTTCACACATGTGCAATCAATTCCTGCCCATATTACACATATATGGCTGTCCGTCTAAACCGAAGCCTGACAAGAGTTTGTATGGGTTGCGAGCCCGGAATTGTGAAAAAACCCTGGATTGACGGTCGTTTCCCTGTTTTAATTTCGTTTTTATGAATAGTAAGTTTTAGTTTGATTATAACTCTTCATCCGTCGTGCTTTAGGAGTTGCGCCCAACGTGAAATGAGCTTAGAATAATTAGGAGAACGGTTTGGTGAAGCCAAATAGGACACTTACTATTTTTGGCGAAAACCTTGCGCACTAGTAGACATCACGACCGTCTATAAATAGTAAGTTTACTATTTATAGTAAGTCATGATTCTTAGAGTTTGAGTTGTAGTTTGATTCTAATTTAATAATAATTGCTTGGTAGAACTATTTAAATGGTTGTGAACTCGATTTTATTAAGAAAATAATCAATTTGGAATTTATTAGAATTTATTTCTATTTTCATTTTCTTTCCTCGTGGATTCGAGAAGTCTCGTGAGGAGTCCAGAGAAGCTCGTGGATTCGGAGTAGTTATCCTCATCACGTTCATCCTCGTCAATTGGTATCAAAGCGAGGATTCCCCTTGGGCCGATGGCAAACAACAAAAGTATGAATCAAAATCCTGTGGGGACGGTGATCCAGGGATTCATTATCTTTCGGAAAGAATGGAAGCTTTCCACCGGAGAGTCGATTGACCATGTAAGGGTTGCAGCAACTCTCGACCATCTTGTGGATGCGCTACTTCGCCCCGAGCCCTGGCGGTGCTCCACCACCCATGGTTGCTGTACGACGCAACCCCAATTTTCGTAGAGCACTACCAGTGGCAAACCGTAAGGCTACACTAGATGATTCAAGTTCTATCGACGAGGACCTTAATGAGGGTTTTGCTCGACGACCAATCCATGGAGGTGATCATCTAGATCGTGCTGAAAGAGACTATCGAGGTAAGGCTGAACTTTTTAGTTTTAATGGTTTATTATGTATAGAAGATTTTCTCGATTGGTTAGCCGAAGTAGAGAGATATTTTGATTACATGGATGTGCCAGATCATAAAATGATAAAATTGGTAGCGTTTAAATTAAAATTTGGTGCTTCTGCATGGTGGGAACAATTATAACTCTCACGAGCCCGCCAGAACAAGGCGCCTATCTCATCATGGCCACAGATGAGACGTCTTCTTCGATCTCGATTTCTTCCCAGTGATTATGAGCAGATATTATTCCAATAATATCAAAATTGCAGACAAAATCGAATCACAGTTACCTTTGAAGAATTTCAACGATTGGCTACACGAAACGATCAGAATCTGAGTCACGGAAGGTGGCACGATTTATAGGTGGGTTGCGACCAATAATTCAGGATCGAGTTCCAGATGTACCTAGTCGGGACCATAGATGAAGCGATTCAATTGGCAGGGGGCCGAAACACAACTTGCAAGAGCTCCCGCTCGTCCATATCCTTCAAATCGACCCCCATGGCGGGTCCCACGCAGATCCAAGTCTTGCCACGAGGAAAAGATCCGATACCTCAACTTCCTACAACCGCAAACCGTGATACGGGGAGCGACTCATCCAGAACCTCAACGTGCGGCACCCACAATCGAGTCCGAGTAGGATTTCAAATCCTTATGCTCGGCCAAGGTCGAACAATTATTACCGTTGTGGGCAACCAGGCCACTTATCAAATACTTGTCCTCAACGTCCGCATGCACTTGACTATAAACGAAGGGGGCAATGAATGAGGCCGAGAAGAAGACCATCGCTTTAATGAACATGAACAAACCACCGAAGAAATAGCGGTGGCGATGATGTGACTGGCGAGGATCATGGTGAATTTATAGGTGTGAGGCTATTTTTGTATTCCCCATGAAAGGAATTACATCCACAATGACACAATATATTTCGTACTCGGTGCACCGTCAACGGAAAGGTATGTGATGTGATCATATACAGTGGTAGTAGCGAAAATATCATCTCGAGAGTAATGGTGGACAAGTTGCGGCTACCAACGATGAAACATCATTCCCCGTACTCAATCGGCTGGATAAAAAAGGTGAATGAGACCAAGGTAACTGAACAATGCACTATCTCGTTTTCAATTGGCAAAAATTATAAGGATCAAATACTTTGTGACGTAGTCGATATGGAAGCTTGTCATATGTTACTCGGTCCACCTTGGCAATCGGACCGTGATGCGACCCATCGGGGGACGAGATAATGTCTACGCATTCGTCGAGGATAGTCGAAAAATAATTCTTGCCCTATGGCACCAGAGAACCACCCCGAAGCCTTTAAAGTGGAGGAGTTCCCTCTTGACCATTCGGGATTTCATGGAAGAATCCAAGGAAACTAGCGAGGTATACGCCGTAGTAATAAAGTGCGAGGAAGAGGAACCCTCAAACATTCCCTCCAATTTAAGACTATTGCTAAACGAATTCAAAGAAGTTTGGCCTAAAGATTTATCTAATGGATTACCCCTCATGAGGGACATCCAACATCACATAAACCTCGTCCATGAGGCTAGCGTGCCCAATCACCCTCATTATCGGATGAGTCTAAAGGAGTGTGAGATACTTCAGGGACAAGTGGAGGAATTGATCCGTAAGGGTCTCTTGAGAGAGAGCATGAGCCCATGTGCCGTACCAGCATTATTAACGCCAAAAAAAGATGGAAGCTGGCGCATGTGTGTCGACAGCCGAGCAATCAACAAAATTACCATCAAATATCGGTTTCCAATACCACGGTTGGACGACATGCTCGATATGTTAGAAGGGGCCAAGGTGTTCTCTAAACTAGATCTAAGGAGCGAGTACCATCAGATTCGTATTCGACCCGGTGATGAGTGGAAAACGGCATTCAAGACCAAGGAAGGGTTGTATGAGTGGCTGGTCATGCCCTTCGGCCTATCGAACGCACCAAGTACTTTTATGCGTTTAATGAATCAAGTTCTAAAACCGTTCACTGGCCGATTTGTGGTAGTATATTTTGATGACATATTGATATATAGCCAGGATGAGGCGAAGCACAGGAAACATCTCAGGCAGGTGCTACAGGTCCTACAACTTAACAAGTTGTACCTCAACTTGAAGAAGTGTAGTTTTTTAATTGACAGCCTATTGTTTCTAGGATTTGTTGTAACGTCCACAGGCATTCGTGTGGACGATGAAAAGGTACGAGCTATTAGGGAATGGCCGATCCCGACAAACATTCATGAGGTGAGGAGTTTTCACGGGTTGGCGACTTTCTATTGTCGATTTGTGCGAGATTTTAGCACCATAGTCATGCCTATAACAGATTGCATGAAAAAAGGACCGTTCCAGTGGACCGATAAAGCTAATAAGAGCTTTCATGAGATCAAGCATCGTTTGTCTACAACACCGGTCTTAGTGCTTCCTAATTTTGACAAATTATTTGAGGTTGAGTGTGACGCTTCATACGTCGGAATTGGAGGAGTATTATCATAGGAAGGCAAGCCGGTAGCCTTCTACAGCGAGAAGCTCAGCGAAGCCCGAAAGAAGTGGTCGACTTATGAGCTTGAGTTGTACGCAGTTGTTCAGGCGCTGCGACATTGGCGGCATTATCTGATTCAAAGAGAGTTCGTTCTATACACTGACCATTAAGCATTAAAGTTTATTAATAGTCAAACTAACGTGAATTGTGTACATGTTAGATGGGTTGCATTTTTACAGAAATTCACGTTCGTTCAAAAGCACAAGTCAGGGTAACAGAATAAGGTAGCTAATACACTTAGTCGTCGTGCATCACTACTTGTTACTATGAGCAACGAGGTGGTCAGCTTTGACTGTCTCAAGGAGTTGTATACCGAGGATGAGGACTTCAAAGATTCTTGAATGAAGTGCCAAGAAAGTCACCCCATTGATCGTCATATACAGGATGATGTTCTCTTCAAAGGGAATCGATTGTGCATCCCCCAAAGTTCTCTAAGAGAGTAGATTATTCAGGAGCTACATGAAGGTGGCCTCGGTGGACACCTTGGGCGAGACAAGACGCGAGCTCTTGTGGAAGAGCGGTATTACTAGCTGCAATTAGTACATGATGTGGGAAAAGCCATACAACGTTGTCACGTTTGTCAAACCTCCAAGGGGCAAGCTCAGAATACGGGCCTCTACACCCCTTTACTTGTGCTTGACGGTCCTTAGGAGGATTTATCAATGGACTTCGTGCTTGGTCTCCCACGAACACAACGCGGCATGGATTCGGTATTCGTGGTGGTAGATCATTTCTCCAAGATGACGCACTTTATCCCATGCAAGAAGACCCTCGATGCAACACACGTGGCGAATTTATTTTTCAAGGAGGTCGTTCGGCTACACGGGGTCCCCAAGACCATTACTTCCGATCGTGACACGAAGTTCATTAGCCACTTTTGGCGGACTTTGTGGACTCAATTCAATACACGACTTCAATTCAAGATGTCCACCTATCAGATCGAAGTTGTGAATCGCACATTGGGAAACCTCCTTCGCTGTATTTCAGGAGAAAAACCGAAGCAGTGGGATTTGTCCTTATCCCAAGCAGAGTTTGCATTCAACAACATGGTGAACCGCTCGACAGGGAGATCACCGTTCCAAATTATCTACGGACGAGTGCCTCGCCACACACTTGACTTGGTCCCTCTACCCAAGCACCCGGGCACGAGCATTGTAACAGAACATATGGCAGACAAGATCATGGGCATCCATGCAGAAGTGCAGACCAAACTACATGCCTCGAACGAGAAGTACAAGGAACAAGCGGACAAGCATCGGTGACAAAAAGTGTTTGAGGTGGGCGACCGCGTTATAGTCCATCTGTGCAAAGAGAGATTTCCGACCGGGACGTATAACAAGTTGAAAAATAAGAAGATTGGACCCGTCTCAATCATCCGAAAGATTAATGATAACGCTTATATTATTGATCTTCCAGATGACATGGCAATCTCATAGACTTTCAATGTCGCGGACCTGACCGAGTATCATGAACCAGAGCATGACGAGAACTCGAGGACGAGTTCTTTTGAAGTGGAGGAGACTGATGTAGAGCGGGTCGCGTACAATTACATGGCCAAGATGGATCAGAAAAGGCTCGGTCGACGACAGAAGTGATCCAGACCATCGAACCTTAAATCGGGCGTATCTCGTAATCTGGAATGAGTTACCTGACGTAAAATATATGATTTTGGGGTAGAACGAGCTACTAAAGCCAACCAACCCTGCTATGCCGGGTTGCGCAGCCCAGAATTGCAAAAAATCCCTGGATCGACGGTTGTTTTCCTGTTTTAATTTCATTTTTACTATAAATAGTAAGTTTTAGTTTGATTATAACTCTTCATCCGTCGGGCTTTAGGAGTTGCGCCCAACGTGAAAAGAGCTTAGAATAATTAGGAGAACGGTTTGGTGAAGCTAAATAGGACACTTACTATTTTTGGCCGAAAACCTTGCACACTAGTAGACATCACGACCGTCTATAAATAGTAAGTTTACTATTTATAGTAAGTCGCGGATTCTAAGAGTTTGAGTTGTAGTTTGATTCTAATTTCTTTCTCATTCCTTGGTAGCCCTATTTAAAGGGTTGTAAACTCGTTTTATTGATCAATTAACCAAATTCAAATTTATTAGAATTTATTTCTATTCTCTTGCTTTCTTTCCTCGTGGATTCGAGAAGTCTCTGTGAGGAGTCCAGAGAAGCTCCGTGGATTCGGAGTAGTTATTCTCATCACGTTCATCCCTGCGTCAATTTGACAACTAGGATCATAAGGCATTCACCCAATTTAAATCATAAATGACCCTGGTATATCCTTTACATACATGTTCACACATGTGCGATCAATTCACGCCCATATAACACATATGGCCCTCCGTCTAAATCGAAGCCTGCCAAGAGCCACTTATCATTTATTTATCCTAATCTTATTAGGACTTTGGACCTGGAGAAGTTGGACTTTATCGTCATTTGGTTTGAAGGCTGGGCGGGGAGGCAGGATGCGACTTAGCTATGTGGCTAGGATCCCGATGGGGAGAAATGGGGCTGGGATCCTGATGGTGTGGCCCACCTCTATGTATGCATTGTATATCTAGGCGATCGATCTGTTTTGCCAGCTCATCATTTTAGGGTATTGGCTGAAAATTGAAGCAGATTCAAATCTCCGGTGCACCACATCACAAGAAACAATGCTCATTGAACACCCACCATCAAAAACTTCTTGAGGTCCACCGTAATGTTAATTTGCCATCCAACCAGTTAATAAGGTCACACGGAGCAGGACGAAGGGAAATCGCAGTTTTTAATGGTCAATTACGTACTGTTTCTTATGGTGTGGTCCACCTGATATTTGAATTTCATTTTTCAAGTCATGCCTTAAAATGAGAAGGCAAAATGGATAGACAGCATAGGTATACAACCATACATCGAAGTGGACCGGCAGTCAGGGTTCCACCCACATCGCTGGATATGGGGTGGCAACTCAGTCACATCCCATGGGCCGAGTTGCTGCAAGTCGTGGTCAGAAGCTAGATGGGGCCACCATGATATTTGTGAGGAATCTACTTCTTTCATCCATTTTTCCAGCTCATATTAAAACACGACCCCAAAAATGAGGCAGATTCAAAAGACAAGTGAGCCACATGACAGGAAATAATGAGAATTAAAACCATTAAAGCATTTGTGGGGCTGTAGAAGTCTTGGTGTAGTGACAATGAACTTATATGAATGGTTTGGATGGCACATAAATATCACAGTGAACCCAGGAATGTATCTAACTGTAGTTATTTCTCTACTCACTTTTTCTTATCATGCGGCCCACTTCAGTTTGAGATTTGCGTCAATTTTTTCTGCTCATGTCCTAACATGATCAGACAAAAAGGATGGACCAGGTGAATTTCTCTATGATCAATGGGCCCCACCTAGCTTCTGGGTACAATAACTTCCCCAGTCAGAGTGTCGCAGTCAATCCGTGTGGGCTGGGCAGTTGATTTGCTGGTGGGGGAGGAGCAGACTCAGTGCGGCCCGGCCTCGCTCAAGACGTGCGAACCTTACCGTAAGGCCCACTTAAATGCATGTATCTTATATCCATATTGTCCATCCGTTTTTTCAGATCATTTCAAGGCATCAGCCTAAAAATGAAGCAGATCCAAATCTCAAGTGGACTATATTATAGGAAACAGTAGTGATTGAACTTCCTATCATTAAAGCCTTTCTACATGGTGTTTATTTACGATCCAACCTGTTAATAAGCTCACATAAACTAGATGAAGGGAAAAAAAAAATATACAAACAAACAAATTTTAGCTTGATCTAAAACTTTTGTGACCTGCGAGGAGTTTTTAATATCCAATCACCATGTCTCTTATGGCATGGTCCACCAGGGATTTTGATCCGTTTCATTTTTTAGTTCTTGTCCTAAGATGATTTTGAAAGAATAAATGAATCAAAGTGGGACCCATGGTAAGCGCTGGACCGTCATCAATGAGGCAAGTACTGCACCTAATCCACTCTAGCTGGTAAGATGATTGTTTTACGAAATTAAATAAGAATTAGGAAAAGCTGTCAGATGACCTCACATTTAGGTATATTTTACTTGAATAACTCTTTGGATGAGTTAATATAACATTTATCTCTAAATTTTTATATTTTTTAAATTAAAATGACCTCTCCTATTATTTTATAATAAATTACCCAATTAATATATCCGTTGGCTTTTAAAAAATAAAAAATAAAAAATAAAATAGTTACCTCGTTAATTAATATAATTATCATTTCATTAGGATTGGTGTCTCAGGTGGTCCCCACTTTGATGTTTATGTAAAATTCACCCCACCATCAGGTTTGTCTCCTCGTGCTAGGCCAATGGCTAAAAAACCAATGCCATTTGTGATTTAGGTAGACCACGTGATTAGAAATAGTGTACGAGAAACACTTGCCCTCCAAATTATTTCCATTAGTGTGGCCAACGTGACCTAACTTTTTGTGTTGAATCTAATGGTTAAAGTGGCTTTTATATAATTAACACAGTGGGCCTTATAAAAATCAAGCGCGGACATCTCTCCCAACCGTTTCCTTTATTGTGAATTACTGGAATCATAGGTCAGACTAGTTTTTTTATTTATTTATTTTCTTTCTTCTTTTTTAATCTCTAAGCCTAATATGAAATAAAATATCTAATGGTGAGAGTGGATATCATATAAACATCACCGTGGTCCATCTAAATTAAGAGTTGCTTTCAATACAATTTCATTTTTTTATTAATCACTTCTCAATGCAATTTGAGAGGGACACTTACACTTATTTTTGCTGGGTCCACTATGATGCGTATGTGAAATCCACTTTAACCGTTGGATGCATAATCCCAATTTAAGCCCAAGCTGACTTGTGATTTAGGTGGGCCGCACGGCCCGCACCAGAGAAATTGTTGGGAGAGACGTCCTGACACACCAAAATTTAGGGCTAGGGCCTAAAATTGAAATCCATCTGTGATCCAAGTATGTCATACCAAGGGAAACAAATTGGAGGGCAATTATTTCTTGTACCTTGTTTCCAAACATGTGGTCTACCCTAAACACAGATAGGGGTGATTTTTCGGCCCTTGGCCTGACATGAGGTGACACACTCGATGGTCAAGGTGGATTTTATATAAACAGTACAGTGAAGCCCACCCATTGGCTGGCACTCCCACCCAATCCACGGAAAATATATGTTTTTCTAAACCTTTTGAAAAAAACAAAAAGCACCGGAACATTTTCATATTAATTAGTTTTTTATCTTTTTAATTTCATAATCAAAAGATTTTCGAATACCTTTTCATTAATAACAATTTCCTTCCACAAGTTTTGTAGGGAGCCCTTGGGCCTTAGTAATGCCTGCCATGATGTTTGTATAACATATACTATATCCACCAGAGCCATTCAAAGTATTAGTAAGCTAAAAAATGAGGCAGATTTAGAACTCATGTGGGGCACACCATGGTAAAGGTTGGCGATGGGATGCCACCATCGAAATCTTGCTGCACCCACCATGATGGTTATATGCCATGTAACTGGCTCATAATGTGAGTCCCAACCAGGATGAAGAGATAACATAAATATCATCCTCATCCAAAAAATTTACCGAGTCTAGAAAAGGTTGGCGCCTCTATTCCCATTGTTTCCAACGGAGTGACCCACTTGAGTTTTAAATCTGATTGATTTTTGGGTTCATGGCCTAACATGAGCTTTCGGAACTTATGGACGGACTGGATATCACCTCATAAGGATTTTAGTTCCGTTTATCCTCTCATTTACGGAAGGGCGAACCATGATACGCAGGTATTTATAAATTACTTAGAAATCGTATAGGTGGGACAAATTAATTCCAAATATTAAACCGTCAAATCATGGGTTCCAGTTTAGATGTACCATTGTCTAAAAAACTACATTTATTCTCTAATCTTCCCGTCAGATTGGTGGACATCTAGTAGTTATAAGTGAATAGCATCTGCTGGGCATACTTCTACAGACAAGTGTCAACAAATGAAAGGCTAGGATTATCAATTCAATCTGATTTTAGGAATGTAAATGTTCACGGTTTAGTGAGTTTAACTTCAGTTAACGTATACACCCTGATCCATAGCTCAAGTGGTAGACTGAGTGAAAGATACCTCGTTCCATTACTGAGGTCATGGCATCGATTCCCTGGTGGGGGTGGCGAACAGTGAAGTGTTTACTGACAGTGGGGTGTACTAACAAGCTAACCAAAAACAAAAAAACAAAAAACTACAGTTAACGTATGCAGCATATACAGTTTCTAGGTGCTGGTGTTGGTGCAAATTGCGATAATTCCGTAAAATAATAAAGAAACTGAAATGTTTTGAAGCAAATGTGACCATCTCCTTAAAAGTATTGAGCATACTGATAGGTTGCAAGCAAATAGCTTCTAGGACACGACAAGCATGTACGTAGTTCTGCATTCTGCATGCATGAATAACCACGAATGGAACTCTGACGGATCAGAGAGGATTAAAAAATTGTTGTTGTTTTAGATCACTGCTTTGGTCTATTTCTTGAGGACTACTGGCTAAGGTTCCTATTAAACCATGCTGACTTGATCATAAGTTATTAGAACTTCTCTTGTTGGGTCGTATATAAGTGCGATTCGAGTAGTTGGTGATGGTCCAATGAACCAACCTGGCACTATTCATATAGGCCAGGATTGCTAGACGTTTTGGTCATAAACGGTCATGAGTTCATATGACCGTTAATGACTGTTGGTGAGAAACTAGCCGTTATGTGGCTGTTTCTGACCGTTATGCATGTTGGATAACCAACTGCTACATGCTAGCTGTTTAGACTTATTGGCTAGCTGTTTTATGACTGTTGGGCTAGCCATACGCTACAATTTCTACATGGTCTGAGTTAATGTATTGTTATTAATATCTTAAATCTTGTTAGAAACAAGGCCTGTCGATGGCATCGACAGACTGTTCGATGCCACCTTCGATGGCATCGAACTGTGCTCGATTCCATTGAGATTTTTCAAATTTTCTCCGGTTGGTCACTGGACTATCAGAGTGTTTTTTCATTGCCTTTGGAGGGTGTTTGATGCCATCGAACATAACTCAATACAATTGAGAATTTCTGAAAAATCATGTTTTGTCTCTGGATAATCGAGGTGTTTATTCGATGCCATCGATGTGGCTTCGATGACATCGAAGACTGTTCAATGCCATCGATAGATTTCGTGCAAATTTTCATGGAGTTGCAATTTTACGAGATTTGTTTCCGATTTTATTTGGGATTCTTATATAGCTTATATATATATATGGGTGTAAATGGGATTGAGAGGGGATTACTAGGGTTTCTAATTCATCCAAAGGGTTTTAAGGGTGTAGTAAGGGAGAGATTCGAGGTTGTTCAAATCAGGTAAGCTCTTTCTCTTTGTAATTTCTACTTTCATAGTGATCATTTGTTACTTTGTACCGTGGTTTTTTCCGCAAGGGTTTTTCCATGTTAAATTCAATGTGTTCTCTTGGTGCTTACTTTGTGTGATTAGATTACTCTCATATATTCATTTATGTGTGCTTCCGCGGTCCCCCAACAAGTTATATTAGTGCTATCGTTGCGGCGCAGTCTTGAATCTGTAAAGAGAAATACCAACGGCTAGAAATTCGAAGTATGACATTAAGAAGTACTCAGGCAAAAATAACTTTGAATTATGTAAGATTAAGATGATTAGTCTATTAACTCAGCAAGGGCTAGATGAGGCTCTTAAGGAGTGACATGGGTCTATGAATGATGATGATTGGAGGACTCTAGATAAGAAAGTTAAATCACCAATCCAAATGCGTCTAACGGATGAAGTTCTCTACAACATTATGAGGGAGAAAAGTACAGCGAAATTGTGGACGAAATTAGAGGACGTTTATACAAAAAAGTCCCTGGAAAATCACTTACACTCGAAGTTGCAGTTGTTCAACTTCAGGATGGTAGAGGGTACAGAAGTGGAAGCTCACATTAGTAATTTTAATAGGTTGATTTGCAAGTTGCTAAATATGGAAGAAGTAGTCAAAGATGAAGATCATGTATGTATTTTGTTGAATTCACTTTCGGCATTGTATAAGTCTTTCAGGGACTCTTTGTATAACGGTTATACGTCCCTGAGTGTGGACACTGTTATCTCAGCCCTTCAAGGAAATGCTATGTGAAAGAAAAATGGTAGCACGGTGGGCCTCCACTGATGCACTACTTATGAGGGGCAGAAAAAATGAGCAAGTTAAAAGTGCTGGAACTATGGGATGGTTAGGCACATGAAAAAGGATTGTACAAATCCTAAATCAAAGAAAGATAATTTTGAGGCTTCTTCTAAGGAGGCCAACACTGCCACGTCCGATGAAGAGACAAGCGGAGGTAATGTGTTGTCAGTGTCTATGATCGAAGACTTATACGATGATTGCAGAGATGAGTGGATCCTTAACACAAGGGCTTCGTATCACATGACTTCTCATCGGAGTTGGTTCGCCAGTTACAAAGAGTGCGATGGTGGACAGGTATTTATGGGCAATGATAAGGCCTATAACGTTGTGGTTGTTGGACAGTACACATCAAGATGTTTGATGGGATGAAACGTACCTTGACTAAGGTTAGACACGTTCCCGATATGAAATATCGTTTGGTTTCTCTCGGTGCACTCAAGGCAATAGGGTGCAAGTTCACCGGTGTTAATGGTGTCCTTAAAATAACAAAGGGGGCACTCGTGGTTATGAGAGCATAGAGGCATGATAACCTTTACAAGTTGATCAGGAGCACTTCAACAAGTAGAGTGGCAGCGGTTGTTGCAGATTCCATGTCTGCACGTATGTGGCATGCTCGTCTAGGCCACATGAGCAAGCGGGGCATGAAGGTACTTTTATATTGTTGTTTAATTCTAGTTTTTAAGAATTCTAACTTAAATATATGCGAGCATCATATATACGGTAAACAATGTAGGTTATCTTTTAAAGCTTGTAAACATGTATGTAAGGGAGTGCTTGATTATGTGCACTTTGACATATGGGGGTCGTCGCCCGTGGTTTCCGTTGGAAGGTCTTCATGATTAGTTACATTCATTGACGACTACTCCCGGAAATTTTGGATTTATCTCATGAAACATAAATCTGAAGTTTTCACCAATTTCAAACAATAGAAGGCCACGATAGAAAAGCAGACAGAGCGAAAAATAAAGGCTTTAAGGATTGATAGTGGTAGTGAATTCACTTCCACTGAGTTTAATGAATATTGCAAAGATGAAGGGATAATTACGCACAACACATTCACCACATGCTCGAACAAAACGATGTGGTTGAGTGGATGAATCGAACTCTCTTGAAGAGGGCTCGATGCATGTTAAGTAATTCTAGGTTGGGTAAAGACCTATGGACTGAGGCCATTAACATGGACCGCTATTTGGTGAATCAGTCTCCTTCTACGGCAATTTAGTACAAGATTCCAGAAGAAGTATGGAGTGGTCATAAAGTTGACTACTCATATTTGCGCATATTTGGTTGTAAGAATTACTCTCAAGTACCATCAGTTAAGAGAGATAAGCTAGACCATAGAGCCAAAAAGTATATCTTTGTTGGCTATGGTGTTGGTGTGAAAAGTTATAGGTTATATGACAAGGTCACACATAAGATCATCATTAGTCGTAACGTCAGGTTCGACAAAAGCTCCCTATTCCACAAGAATGATCAGGAGGAGCAAAAGGAACCAAAGAAGTTGGTCGTAGACGTTCAGATTGATACATGTGATACACAGGTAGAGACAGATGTGCAAACAGAGGTACATCACCAGGTGGAGCAGCTACCTGTGAGAAGAAATTCTCCGCAAGATCGCAAGTTACCAACAAAATATAGAGACAACTCTAATATCGCATATGCTCTCATTACATATGAGGGAGACCCGTCTACTATTCAGGAGGCTCTTGATGACCTTACTGCGGAAAAGTGGAAGGTGGCCATGGACGATGAGATGGAATCTTTGTACAAGGACAACACATAGGAGCTGGTGGAACTTCCAGTAGGCCGAAAAGTGATAAAATGCAAGTGGTTATTTAAAAAGAAATATTGTATATACAAAGCAAGGTTTGTAGCGAAGAGTTATGCCCGGAGAGAAGATATTGACTTCACAGAGATATTCGCGCCGGTGGTTAAGCAAGTGTCTATCATATTTACGTTGGCACTGGTTGTCCAATACAATCTCGGGCTGGAACAAATAAATATGAAGACTGCATTCCTGCACGGAGAATTAAAAGAGCAGATATACATAAAGCAGCTAGATAGCTACGAAGTTAAAAGGGCAGACAACAATGTTTACAGGTTAATGAGGTCATTGTACGACTTGAAACACCCAAATCAGTGGTATAAAAAATTTGATTCTTTTATGTTGAGTCAGAAATTTACTAGTAGTGAATAATCACTGTGTCTATTACAAGACATTAAGTTATGGCAAGTTCATCATCCTGCTATTGTATGTTGATGATATGTTAATCACTAGTCATAACATGTCTAATATTGATGTACTGAAGACTCGATTATCCGAGACATTCGGGATGAAAGATCTCGGGGTTGCAAAAAGGGTTCTCGGCATAAATATTTACAAATACATGAAGATGAGCAGGCATTGGTTATCTCAGGCAGAATTCCTTAAGAAAGTATTGATCTAGTATGGGATGGACAAGGCAAAGTCGATAAGCGTTGCCCACGTAGCCCACTTCAAGCTTTCCTCAGAACAATGTCCCAAAACACATGAAGAAAAGCAGGATGTCTCGTGTGCCTAATTCAAATGCGATTGTCAGTTTAATGTATGTCATGGTCTACACTAGACCGAATATTTAACAGGAAATCGGTGTTGTGAGCAGATACATGTCAAAACCTAGCAAGCAATATTGAGAAGTGGTGAAATGGCTACTTCGATACTTTCAAGGTACAAAAGATTACATCTTAACTTTTGAGAAGATATAAGTAAAGTCAGTTAGGTATGTTGATTCAAATTACGCAAGTTGTGTGGAATCCAAAAAGTCGACTTCAGGTTACACGTTTGTATCATCGGGTAGAACAATCAGTTGGATGTCTAAGCTTTAGTCCGTGGTGGCTCTTTCCACAACCGAAGCAGAATATATGGTAGTGACAAAGGCTTTCAAAGAAGGTATTTGGTTGAGAGGCATGATAAATCAGTTGAGGCTTCAGCAGGAGGCCGTGTTGGTTAATTGTGACAGCGAGAGCGCTATCAATTTCACTAAAAACTTTGTATATCATTCACGTACTAAAAATATTGATGTTCGTCACCATTTTATCCGACAGGTGCTTCAGGAAGGAGGTATGACTCTAGAGAAGATTCACACTAACGTGAATCCGGCAGACATGCTCACCAAGGTGGTTCCTGTAGAGAAGTTCAAGTTCTGTGCGACTTCTCTAGGCTTAGCGACAGCGTAAAAGGAGGACAGAGTATGCACGAAAAGCGATAGTGGAGCTAGGATGCAAGGCAGAGATTAAAGAGGATGAGAAACTACATGCTTCATGATTGAAGACGTGGTGGAGATTGTTATTTTTAATGTCTTAAATCTTGTCAGAAATATAACTTGTCGATGACATTGAACTGTACTTGATTCCATCGAGATTTTCTAGATTTTTCTCCAGTTGACCATTGAACTATAAGGTATTTTTTCGATGCCATCGAAGGGTGTTCGATGCTATCGAAGGATTAGTTTTCGATGGCATCAAATCGACAAATTCCGCACAAACTTTCGCAAAGTTGCAATTTTGCGAGATTTCTTTTCGATTTCGTTTGAGATTCTTCCATAGCTTATTTATATGGTTGTAAACAGGATAGGGATGGGATTACAAGGGTTTTTAATTCATCCAAGGGGTTTCAAGGGTGTACAAGTGAGAGATTCGAGGTTGTTCGAATCGGGTAAGCTTTCTCTTTGTAATTTTTTCTTTCATAATGATCATATGTCACTTTGTGTTATAGTTTTTCTACATTATATTCATTGTGTTCTCTTGGTGCTTGCTTTGTTCGAAGGATTAGTTTTCGATTAGTCCCTAAACAAATGCTGCATGAGCAGTTACACCTCTCTTAAATGACTGATTTTCATCCTCTATAAACGACTGATTGGTCTCATTCAGACCACTCGCCTACAACAGTCTAGCCACCTAACCCATTGCCTCTGTCGCACTGTGACTCACACTCATCTAGTATCTGTTACTCGCCCACTACACTCCAACCACCTGACCCATACCCTCTGTTGCACCACGACTCGCACCAATTCACATGAGGTCGTGCGGGAAGACTCGGTGCTCCACACATCTACCAAGCAAATAATAAGGTACTCCACACCCAATATATAAACACAATAATTTCTTCTCTCATTTCCAATATAGGACTACTCCCAAAACACCCAAAAAAACTCAAATTTTTTAAACATTATATATATATATATATATATATATATATATATATATATATATATATATATATATATATATAAAAAAAAAATTTAAAATATTGTTTAATCAATATTTTCACAGCAGCCCATGTATCAAGCATCTCCCGCAGCTTGAGTATCATATAAGATATAACTTCTCTAAGGCCGGAATTCAAACTGCGAGGCATGCGTGCCCACAGAGCGGATGACCAAAAGGCAAGAGTACGACAACCTCCGGTGCGGTAACATCTTTCCCACCAACGTGGCACATTTTCAGGAAATCAGAACCACCGAAATGTCATACCCCACCATGGTGATCACCCTTTAAAAAAATCAGCCTAATCCAATCACTAAGTAGGACACAATTATATGTTGATTACATCCGTCGGTTTGACATTGAATGCAACGGTTTGCTTTACCGGAGCACCCTGACTAATTTTTTTTCCCAGCAGTCTGTGGTTGGTACGGTTTTAATGGTTTTGATGTCTCGCATTTTAAAGGGAAAGATGGTATGGCATCACAAGTTGGTGTACCCTTGCATGTACATGTGGATTATCAGTTTGCCTTTATCACGTCCATTAGATTCTGCTTTTATTCATGTCCATCAGATTCTCCATCTCGAGCATTATGTTTAAAAAAAAAAAAAATAGCCAGATCCAAAACTCAAGTGGACCACACCCAATGAAACAGTGGTAATGGAATGTCGACCGTCAAAAACATTACAGGAACAGTTCTGGATCAAGTTAATATTTGTGTTTTCAGTTCATTACAGATAAAATTACCTCATGAACTGTTGTTCGGATGGCATACAAACATTATGTCGGCGAAAGGACAGTTTGAATAGTGGGCATGGCCATACTCACTACTTCATGCAGTAGCATGGTCCATTTAAGTTTTGGACCTGCTTCATTTTTTGGACTCATGTCCTAACATGAGCTAGAGAAACTGATGAATTTCTTATGAACATCTTGGTGAGGAGGCTGGATGCTTTGTTTGTGCCAAACAGGGATTTTCTATTTGCCAAACAGGGATACTTTTGACAGTTGTTTCAAAAAGAACATTATAACAGATTTTATTTTATTATTACTATTTTTTTTTTTAACACACTCCACGTACTTTTAGTAGTGGCCTCCACTGTGTGCGGATCTTTAATTACATTAAAACCAGAAGATGTTGCCTACACTTATATATAGGTTATCGTTAGAAATTCTTCTGGGTAGTCCATTAGATCATCAGAATAATAATCTTTCATGCATTCCCAAAGCGTTACCATCCTCAAAAAAATGGACAGAATGTCCATAGTTATTAGATTATAGATCGAAACAGTGTAATATGGAAAGAAAAGAAGGATAGAAGACGAGACGTTGGCATCAACATCCCATTGTTTGGAAGACCTTAGCTTCTAAATAATACACTAGATAACCATTTCTACGCGGATCTTTACAGAGAATATCCCATAAATCCAGTTGTTACAGAATCCCAACGGTTCACATAGTTGGACGACATGGGTTATATCAAGTGTGGCACACATATACGACGATCTAAACCATTCATTTGTCATAATAGTATATAATTGAACCGTATATAATGATCACGCGGTCATAACCAAGTAGAATATATTATGCAAAAATCAAGTACTAGATTCTAGTGATTTTTGTACAACACTTTCAAATGGATGGGATAATCTAATCATGATCAAATTAAGTTAGCTAAACAACATACAGCAAAGAAATGGAGTGGGAAATGTTCTTGTTTAATTTTAGTGGAAAATGAAAATTGCAAAACTTCGATACTAATATGATTTGGACTAAGAAAGCGAAGTGAAAAAAATAGCAAAAGTCTGTAAACACATTGGTTCCTCACCTACTACACACCCACGGGAGTTTCTTTCACTAATGCGAGGTAAGCAACCTAATGTGCATAAAATCTTCACCGGTAAACCACACCTCGTATGGCCTTGTTTCAAAAAATAAGGCTTATTGAATTTTCAGGTGGACCACCTTGTTAAATTACAACTTCTAAATTTACATGGTATGAATACTATGATTTTTGGATAATTTTTCAATGTAATGAGGTATATAAGATGAATGGATTCAATGGCACATAAACACCATGGTAGGCCCCGTGTAAAACTAATAGTAAGCATTCTTTCCCAACTGTTTCCTAGAGTGTGGCCTACCTGAGTTTTGGATGATCATTATGTGTGAGTTCAATTATTAGGATGGGGCAACATAGCTGATGGAGTTGGTGGATCTCATGAAAATTGCACCTAAGTGGCTTTCTGCTTGTGAAAGTAACCTTGATAGCAACCCAGCTATAAGTTAACTAAGTGTGGTTGGGAAAGGTTTCCTTTAGTAAGAGATGTTGAAATCAGGTGCCTTTTATCTATACCGAAACATGGGTCATCGATCGATAGACCAAACTGATCAAGTGATTGAAATTCCCTGAACTTGGAGTTTGCTCGCTGGATACTTTTGAGCATGCTTGATTGATTGAACATGGAGGCTCGATCAATCAAGGGTTGCTCGATCCATGTCAATCAATCGAAGTTTAGATTGACGGCGCACGCATTTTTGCATAATTGCACGGTTTGTTTCCTATTTTGGGTGTAACACTATATGTGTGAGTGATGCGGGATTAGGGCATTGACAGGCTTTGCTCTAAAGAGAACCTATGTTTTGAGAATGGTTCTTGCATCTGTAAGTTGATCTATCTCTTGTACTTTCATTTTGATAGTCGATTGCTCGTCGCATTATGCCGTAGTTTTTTCCCACAAAAATTTTTCCACATGAAATTGTGTTTTCTCTGGTTTGCTTTGTTTGCCTTTATCTTTCATTTGTGTTATTCGAATTCGGAGTTTGCTTCAGCGGCTTCCAACAAGTGGTATCAGAGATATACGTTGATATTTGAGTTTGAATATGAAACATGGCGATAAAGCGATCTAACGTGAAGTATAAGGCAAAGAAGTTTACTAGGAAAAATAATTTGAATTATAGAAGGTGAAAATGAGAGGCATTTTAGTTCAGCAAGGATTCAACAAGCACTCCTTGGTATAGTGAAGCGTCCTGCGACTACGAGCGATGGAGAAAGGGAAGAACTTGATCATAAAGCAATTACCTTGATTCGATTATATTTGGCAGATGATGTCATTTATAATATGCTTGATCAGAAGACCAGCTTAGGGCTTTGGACGAAGTTAGAAAGTTTGTACATGACAAAATCTCTCAGTAATAATCTGTATCTGTAGAAATAATTCTATAATCTGAATATTGCAGAATGGTTAAATCTTAATAAATACATTAACATATTCAATCAATCACTATGTAAGTTGACGAGTGTAGGTGAAAATCGACAAAGAAGACCAAGCCTTAATCATGTTGAATTCTCTTCTAGAGTCGTACGAGAGTCTCGTAGACACGGTGCCACGGTAGAGAGACAATTAATGTCGAAATTGTTATATCAACCCTTCATTTTAAGCAATTAAGCAAGAAGAACAGTGGCGGGGGTTCTTCTACAGATGCGTTGGTTGCTAGGGGAAGAGCTTATGAGCGGGAGAAGGAAAATTCGCTTTCTGGATCCAAGTTGAAGAGCAAAGGGAATGAAGTGTCGCCACTGTAGAAGGTTAGAGAATTGGCACTGGAAGTACCGGTTGAACAGAATAGATAGGCTGAGGTCCTCCAAGTCCTTCAAATTCGGCCATGTGCTAAGAGAATGGAATGGCCCGACGGATGGGATAGCCCGTTTGGGGTCTGAGTTGCAAACTTCATTCTTAGCCCATCATGTGTCTGATCTCCCACCGGCAATTAGAGGCTTGATTTTGCTAGATAAGGTAAGTCTCAAAGCGGCTCACAAGACTCATCATCTTCCCGTCCAATCCTAAAGTATAGTCCCCTTTGTATATTTCCCCTTTTATGATAGGTCTTGGCCTGAGCTTGCTCCTCTGGCCTTGGCCCGAATGTCTTGTAAAGGCTCATTTTCATAAAATATACGCCCCGTCCTTTTGAGGCTTTTGTTAAAAAAACAAAGGCATATAAAGAAAGATTGTCAAATTTATAAAGATCAAAAATGAGAAAAATCAGATGAATCCCCAAATGAGGCCAACAAAATGAAATCTAGTAAGGAGACGGATGGTTGTGACGTTCTGACCACATCCAAATCCGAGTATCGTATAAAGGAGTAGATTTTGAATTCAGAGGCTTTATACCACAAAACCTCTAATTAGAATTAATTCACTAGTTACAGCGAGTACGATGGTGGTCAGGTGCTTATGGCAATGACTTTTGCCTGTAAAGTTGCTGGTATTGGATCAGTTCGCATCAAGATGTTTGATGGGATGGAGCACAGCCTGACGGATGTGAGACACCTTCTTGATATAAATAAGAATCTAATATCTCTAGGAGCTCTCGAGGCACTTAGGTGCAAGTTCAACCGGTTTGATTATGTCCTGACGATTTCAAAACGAACACTCGTTGTTATGAAAGCACAGCTAAGTGATAACCTTTACAAGCTGATTAAGAATATCAAAACGAGTGGAGCTGCGATCTCTGTAGTAGATTCCACATTGGCACGTTTATGCCAAAAACACCTAAGCCACATGAGCAAGCATGATATGAAGGTGCTTTTTTATTTTAATTTGATTCCAATATTTAAAAGTGTTTATTTTAATATATGTGAGCATTGTATATATGGCAAATAATCATGGTTATCTTTTAAGTTTAGAAAACATACAAGTAAAGGTTTGCTTGATTATGTGCATTCAGATGTATGGGGTCATCGCCCATGGTTTCTGGGGGAGGATCTTCATTTTTTGTCACATTAATTGAAGATTTCTATAGAAGGTGTGGCTTTGTTTTCTGAAAAATAAATCTGATGTTTTTACCACTTTTAATATGTACAAGGCGATGGTAGAAAAACAGTCAGGGTGGAAGTTAAAAGTATTGATGATAGATAACGGTGGAGAATTTACTTCAAACGAATTTAATCAATTTCGTAAAGATGAAGAGATAATGAGGCATAATACAGTAAGGCATACGCCAAAGCATAATGGTGTGACAAAACGTATGAACCAGACTCGCTTGTAGAGAGCCCAAAGCATGTCGAGCAATGCTGCAATTGGCAAGACACTATGGACTGAGGCCGTCAATACGGCTTGTTATTTAGTGAATTGGTCCCCGTCCACACCAATAGATTGTAAAAATTCAGAAGAAGTGTATAATGGTCATGATATAGACTACTCAAGGTTGCAATTATTTGGTTGTAATGCTTACTCTTATGTACCATCTGTCGAGAGAGATAAGTTAGACCATATGGCGAAGAAGTGTAACTTTATGGACTATGGTAATGGCGTGAAAGGATACGAACTGTATGAACGGGTCACATGAAAGATCACGATGAACTTTAACGCCAGGTTTGATGAGAATTCCTTATTCTACAAGGATGAATACAAGAAAACGAAAAGCTAATGGCAATTGACATTTTAAAAAAAAAAAGGTGAGACATAAGTAGAAGTCAAGTCACATGAAGAGGTACAGGAGCAGGTGGAGCAACCACCTATGAGGAGAAATCCACCAAGATATCGTAAATTACTGATGAGATATAAAGATGACTCGAATGTTGCATTCGCTCTAATTATAGATGAGGGGAATCCATCTATCTTCTAGGAAGCATTGGATAACATAAATGCTGAGAAGTGGATAGTGGCAATATAAGACGAGATGTATTCTTCGTACAAAAATAAGACGTGGAAGTTGGTGGAGTTTTTCATTTAGTGTAAAGTAATAGATTGTAAGTTTATATATATATATATATAAACATGATAGATACAAAGCTAAATTGGTAGTGAAGGATTATGCGCAAAAGAAGAGTATCGACTTCAGCGAGATTTTGTCACCTGTGGCCAAGAAGGTATTTATTATACTTGTGTTCCTGCTGATTACCCAATACAATCTGGAACTATAATAAATGGATGTGAAGACTGCTTTCCTACATGGAAAATTGGCAGAGCAAATCTACATAAAGCAATCAGAAGGGTTCGAGATATAGGGGTCAGAGAATAAGGCTTATGGGTATATGAAGTCATTGTACAACCTGAAACAGTTACCTAGGCAATGGTATAAAAGATTTAATTCTTTTATGGTGAGTTAGCGGTTTACGAGAAGCGAATATGATCATTGTGTTTACTTCAAGACATTGAGTGATGGATAATCCATTATACTGATATTATATGTTGATGACATGCTTATCGTCAAACATAACATGTTTAAAATCAATATATTAAAGACTCAGCTATCGATAACATTCAAAATGAAATATCTAAGGGTTGTAAAAATGATTCTCGGCATTGATATACACAGAGAGGGAAAGGAACAAGTGACATTTATCTAATGTCAAATACCTTGAGAATGTGTTGGTCAAGTTTGGGATGGACAGGGCTAACCCAGTTAGCACATCCCGTCATACTCACTTTCGACTTTCTCCATAGCAATGTCTTATTATAGATGAAGAAAAACAGTTTATATCTTGTGTGCCCTACTTGAGTATGTTTTTATTTTGATGTACGTCATAGTCTCTACTAAACCGGATATTTCACATGTAGTTAGTGTTGTGAGCAGATACATGTCCAATCCTGACAAGCAACATTGGGAGGCAATGAAATGGCTACTTCAACATCTACGAGAAACAACGGATTACGTCTTGACATTTAAAAAATCATAGGACAAACTTGCAACCTATATAGACACCAATTACGTAAGAAACATGGACAATAGAAAGTCGACTTCTAAGTACTTGTTTGTGCTAATGAGTGAAGCGATCAATTAGATGTCAAAGCTTCAGTCTATGATTGTGATGCAAGACATGGAAAATTAAATATGATATGCAAGATTTCAAGCTTAGATCGTACCAATTCAGAAACAATCACACAAATTCCACGTCCCACATGAAAGTCCAAACATTCAATTAAAAAAGGAGAATCTATGCGGGTCCAATCTGACACAGGCTAGGACTGGACCAATAAAAATTATAAACCAAACGATGTCAAAGGGAAATAAAATCAACTACTTGTGCATAAAAATCAGTCCTTAATCCAAGGGATTCCTTAATTTCAATTCAAGGAACCTTAAGGTGATAAAAAGAGGCAAATTAATTAGGGATCATGTAATCTAGGATTAGGATTCATGAAAAACAACTATGAGAGGATAAAAGAGAATAAAAACCTGAGCCCAGAAGATGATCCCGCTTGTGGACAGCAACAATGGCCTAAACGAACGTGCGTGTGATCCCAGCCGCACATGTGTGGGGCCCACTATTCAGAAAAAGGTTACATTGGCCCTGGTCGGCCAGGGATGGACTCCAAAACCCTCAAATCTCAACTCGATCCGATGTACGTTTTGTGCGCGGTGCTCCACCGAAGTTTTAGTTCGCCTGCGGGCCGAAATCTGAAAACCTGCTGTAATGAAGAAATCTGATGCAACAAAAGGACAAATTCGAAGTACGGATGGTGGGGGAAGATGGAAAAAAAGATGATGGAAGATGGAAGTGAATTAGGATCGATGTGGCTTCGCACCACGGTAGTTAGCACTTCGAAAAGGAAGAGCTTCGTACCCACTTTTGAATTCTTCCACAACTCACGAAGAGAGCAGATAAATAAAGCAGGAATTTTTTATTAACTTTAATAAATGAAAAAACTACAAGGGGTGCCTATTTATAGGGAGAACCCTATACTCAAAAACTCGCATCATGTACGACACCTATTACTTGGCGATGAAGTAAACTAAAATAAAAATCAAACAAGAAAATCTAAAGCGTTCACGATGTTCTAAATAATAACAATAAGCAAAACCTAAAATATAAAACTAATCCGACGAGTAGGCCACAATCATGAGATCCCATAATGGATTTTTCTTGACTATCGGGCCATTTTTCTGAACCAAAACTTGACTTCTAGCTAAGAGGCCCTCCCTGGACATCATCATTAAGCCAGATAGATGGTGGGGTCCTCCTACGTACGTACGTGCGTAAGGGGGCGTGAGTGCACGCGTGCGCGTGATGTCCCCATCAATTCTCCCCGGCTGCAAAGATTTCGCCACTGGAGAAATAAAACTCCTGAACCGCTCCAGGATGTCAGGATCCAGTCTCTGAGCTCCTTCTCAGTGAGCCACCTGCTGTCTGAAGCTGGGCGTGACTTCCATTTAACAACGTACTTCTGAAACCCGCCGTCCGACGTTAAAACTATCTAATTGTCCATGATATCCTATATTTCGTTTTTGGGTGTGTGAATGTTAGGTATAGGAGATGGAGGCTAAAAAAATGAGTAGGGAAGGATAGGTATGAGGAGTAGAGCCTGGGAATATGGGTCAGGACAGGTAGGTATGGGAGGTAGAGGCTGGGAATATAGGTCGGGACGGGTAGGTATGGGACGTAGAGGCTGAAAAAATGAGTTGCGAATGGTATATATGGGAGGTAGAGGTTGAAAAAATGGGTCAGGACAGGAAGGCATGGGACGTAAAGGATGGAAAAATGGGTCGAGAAGGGTAGGTATGGGAGGTAGAGGCTGGAAAGAAAGGTTAGGAAAAGTAGATATGGGAGGCAGGGGCTGAGAAAATGGGTTGGGAAGGGGCCATGGTTCAAGGGATAAATATAGAAAATCAGGATGGGTGGGCGAAGGGCCGGACAAAATATCAGTGCTCCCCTGAAAAGTAATTAAATCCTCAACATCGGATGTAAAACTAATTCCCATGGAAGGTGGAAGATCTACCTCATACACATTAAGACTGTTTCGTTTTATAATTTTGACGGGTCCAGCACTACACGCGTGTAGCTTACGAACGGTCCTCGAAGGATACCGCTCGGGCCTGATGTAGACCATCATAGAGTCCCCAATATTGAATCCTCTGAAATATTTATACTGGTCTGTAAAAAATGTGCAATGTTCATTATTAGTAATGATCTTCTGCCTGATTTCTTGATGCCATGAATGAATGCGATACGCAAAAGACTCTGCAAACTCTGACGGCCTATGGGACAGTGACATAGGGACAAGATCAATAAGTTTTCTAGGTTTATAATCAGTAACGACTTCACGAGGACTTAAGACCTGTGGACCTATCAACAAAATTATTCAACGTAAACTCGATTGTAGGTATTATGATGTCCCATGTTCTAGTATGCTCTATATCCCTCCTAGGGGACTCATCTCGTAGATCATCAGGACAAACATCAAAAAACTCATCCACTACCGAAATGACCTCAATGGGTAACTCTACACTAACATCTGGTGCACTCTCCAGTCACAAAGCTGCACATGTTGTACCCCTCAAAATAGTGGTCTTGATGTCCCTCATGGGGTGGGTACACAGATGCACACCCATAACTGATTCCTTGGCCAACTCCATTCATTGGTCTATCCTTCAAGCCACCTGCCTGAGATTGGACATCTACCCCAATGGTGGGGTTTGTCCTGGCGATGGTCTTTAGGCGGGCAATGCGTTCATCAAGCTGCTCAAAGCATTGGTCCATTTTCAAGCGCTTAATCATGAACTCCAACTTCTGGGACAACTTGTTTAGTGACTCTTGCAATTGTTCCATGTTTAGTATAGGGTGTCAACCAAAATTCAGCAATATAGTTGTCAAAATATAAGAGATTTTTTTATTTTTATTTTTTTAAAGAATCGAACTAGTTTCTAAAAAACGAGAAAGGAAAGTTACTAAAGAAACAAATTAGGAAAGCTTCTATAAAATAAAAAATAAAAAATAAACAAATTAGAAAGGTTTCTAAAAAAAAGGACCTAGTTTCTAAAGAAAAAGAAAAGGAAAGTTGCTAAAACTAGAAAGTAAGTTAGTTTCTAAAAAAGAAAAAGGAAAGTAAATTAGTTTCTAAAAAAGAAAAAGGAAAGGAAATTAGTTTCTAAAAACAAATTAAGAAAGTTTCTAAAAAATTAGTTTATAAAAAAAACAGAAAAGGAAAGTTTCTAAACTAGAAATAGAAAACTAAGTTAATTTCGAAAATAATTCAAATAAGGGGATAACAAAAAATTTCAACAGCTTATTTCAGGGTTTATGGACCTCTAAACAGCCATATATGATGAGAATTGATGCGTAATGGACATAAATGAATTGATGCGTAATTGATGAGAATTGATGTTTATGGACCCCTAAACATGTAATGAATTCCCCTACTAGAACCCTAGTCTCTGATACCAAATTTGATGCAGGACATGGAAAATTAAATATGATATGCAAGATTTCAGGCTTAGATCCTACCAATTCAGAAACAATCACACAAATTCCATGACTCACATGAAAATCCAAACATTCAATTAAAAAAGGGGAATCTCAATTAAAAAAGGGGAATCTATGCGAGTCCAAGCCGACACGGGCTGGGACTGCACCACTAAAAATTATAAACCAAACGACGTCAAAGGAAAATAAAATCAACTATTTATGCATAAAAATCAGTCCCTAATCCAAGGGATTCCCTAATTTCAATTCAAGGAACCCTAAGGTGATAAAAAGGGGCAAATCAATTAGAGATCATGTAATCTAGGGTTAAAATTCATGAAAAACGACTATGAGAGGATAAAAGAGAATAAAAACCCGAGCCCAGAAGATGATCCCGCGTGTGGACAGCAACAATGGCCTAGACGGACGTGCGTGTGATCCCAGCCGCACGTGTGTGGGGCCCACTATTCAGAAAAATGCTACCTTGGCCCTAGTCGGCCAAGGATGGGCTCTAAAACCCCCAAATCTCAGCTCGATCCGATGTACAACTTATGCGTGGTGCTCCGCCGAAGTTTCAGCTCGCCTGCGAACCAAAATCTAGAAACCTACTGTAATGAAGAAATCTGATGCAACAAGCTGAGAATGGTGGGGGAAGATGGAAAAAAATATGATAGAAGATGAGAGTGAATTAGGATCAATGTGGCTTCGCACCACCGTAGTTAGCCTTTCGAAAAGAGAGAGCTTCGCACTCACTTTTGAATTCTTCCACAACTCACGAAGAGAACAGAAAAATAAAGCAGAAATTTTTTATTAACTTCAATAAATGAAAAAACTACAGGGGGTGCCTATTTATAGGGAGAACCCTATACCCAAAAACTCGTACTATGTGCGACACCTATTACTTAGCGATGAAGTAAACTAAAATAAAAACCAAACAAGGAAATCTAAAACGTTCACGATGTTCTAAATAATAACAATAAACAAAACCTAAAATAGTAAACCAATCCGACGAGTAGGCCACAATCATGAGATCCCATGGTGGGCTTTTCTTAACTATCGGGCCACTTTTCTGAACCAAAACTTGACTTCTAGCTAGGAGGCCCTCCCCGGACGTCGTCATCGAGCCAGATCGATGGTGGGGTCCTACATATGTACGTGCGTAGGGGGGCGACGTGAGTGCGCGTGTGCGCGTGATGTCCCCATCAGGTTGCTCTTTCTATAACCTAAGATGAGTATATGGCAGTGACGAAGGCACTCAAGGTGTTTGGTTAAGAGATGATGAACGAACTCGGGCTTCAATAAGAGGTGCTGGTTAATTGCAACAATAAAATCGCAATCAATTAGGTAAATAATTCGATATATCATTATCATACTAAACATATTGATGTTCATCATCATTTTATCTGATAAGTGCCCGAGGAAAGCGATGTTAAGTGTCACTCTTGAGAAGATCCAAACGAGCGTGAATCTAGCAGATATGCTTACAAATGTAGCTCTACTTCTCTAGACATGGCAAAGGTTTGATGAAGATAAAGTGCGCACGAGAAGCTATAATGGAGACAATTAGAGATGAAGCTTGGGGCAGTGGAGCATGGAGATTAAAGCCACTATGGAGATTGTTGAAATTGGGTGCCTTTCATCTATGTTAAAATATGGGTCATCGATCAATTGATCAAAATTCCCCAGACTTGGAGTTTGCTCATTGGAAACTTTTGAACATGTTTGATTGATAAAACATGTAGGCTCGATTGTTCAAGGGTTGCTTAATTGATGTTAATCGATCAAAGCTTATATCAACGACGTGTGCAATTTTGTGTAATTACGTGATTCGTTTCCTATTTCAGATATAACACTATTTATATGGGTGTAATGCAGGATTAGGGTATCGAAGGGCTTGTTCTAGAGAGAAGGGTTTTGAGAAAAGTTCTCGCATCTGTAAGTTAATCTCTCTTGTATTTTCGTTTTCATAGTGGATTACTCATTACTTTCAACCGTAGTTTTTTTCCCTCAAGGATTTTCCACGTAAAATTGTGTTCTCGGCTTTGCTTTGTTTGCATTTATCTTTCGTTTGTATGATTCCAATTCAAGGTTTGCTTCTGCGGCTCCCAACAAGAGAGAGTGCATTGGTGAGGCTTTTAGCTTTTCTGGAAAGAAAAAATGATCATATGTTGTATAACACACATTTTTAATTCCTAAAATACTCGTTACTTTATTAAAAATGTTTTTTAATCCCTTCAATACATAGTAATCAGCAATTGAAAACTAACTACAAGGGAAAAAAATGTCCCCCACTACCCACATTATAATACAAATAAACAAGGTTAAAAGAGAAAATATTAATTAAAATAATTATAATCTCTACATGTATGAACAATAATGTGTATAGTTCGTGTAACCAAAATCCTTCCTTTACAAGAAGCCCTCATATAAATCAATCCTCCCTACCAAGATTTTCCACTTTCAGCTCAAATATGATTGCACTTGAAAACTTCTTTATATTTATATGTGTGTGTGTAGAGTTTTGTTAAGGGTCAAATATTACATATCAGACTCCAATTATTGCTGGATTTTACGTACATGATAATGCTTAATGTTCTATTTTAACTGTGTTTTTATTGCAGGATGTAATCAGGAGCGTGGACTGAAAAATAGTACTAAAAGCGTGGATTTGACACTCCGAAGTCACCAGAGCAAGGGACGCACTCCAGAGAACCAAGAATGAAGAATTTACATGGCAGGGATCCGAGGAAATCAAGTCATTCACGTTAAAAAGGCTCGAAATTGGTGAAGAATGCAAGATCACATAGTTCCCGCCATCTGATTGGCTCAAAACTGCATGCATGGTCTGAGGGCCATAAATTAACCGTACATATCAAATTCCAACCCTCAGATCACTATGGAAGTGGCCCAACAGTTAGATCAGCCCATAGAACAGCAATTTGGGGCCCACCTGATATCTGGATATGCCTTAATTTTGGTTTCATCTCCTTAAATTAGATGAGAAGTCAAATGGAGTGGATCGACTGCACACATTACAGTGGACCCCACGTGCGACGTGCGTGTACACAGCACGTCCGCACGCGAGCCGCACCGGGCCAAGACTCTCGTTCAAAGTCGGCTTACCCGACTTTTTCCGCAACAGCAACAGCGGACGCACCAGCGTCCGCCGATCTCTCGTAGTGGGGCCCACCTTTCATCCAAATCATCCATCTGAACCGTCCATCGAGTCCAGAGGGAGGGCGTGACCCTCACCTAGGTGAAATTTTTCCTAGAAGAAGCATGGAGCAGATTTCAGTCGTTCGGACGCGGAACAAACGGTCAGGTGATAACTCTGTGGGCCACATCAATGGACGGCAAAAAACCTCTCTTTCCCGACCGAAATTCTGAGAGAAATTCGATGGATGGCTTGGATTTCTCATTTGAATTTGATTGTGGACCCCACCATTGGCACAGCGTAACAATTATGCAAGCTCTGTTACGCAGTTCGGAGAAATCCAGAAATTTCGGATAGATGTGGCCCACCATCCTTGATCGGATGAACGATCTGAACCATTCATGTGGAGCCCACGCCAGCCAAGACCCCAGCCATGAAGAAGTTTTGAAGCCAAGCTTGTACAGCCATCCCGAAAATCAACCAAACGCAAGGGATTTTTGAGTTTCTAAACTGCGTAAAACAGGAACTGCATAAACAAAAGCTTTCTGCACCGACTCCGCTAGGGAGAGGATTGCGCCTAATGCTTCTATAAAGGAGGAGAAGAGAGAGAAAAAGAGGAGGGGGGGAAGATCTGAGAAAAGCTTTGGACGTGAGCTTGGAGGCAGCCGTGGTCAAGAAGAGAGAGTATTATTTTTTTTTAAGTTTTTTTATTTGTTTTTCTTTATTATTATTTATATGAGATCTATTTCAATCATGTTGGGCTAAACCTCTTAGCTAGGGCTAAGAGGTGAAGCTTGTAGTCTGATGGGAGAGACTTTGCTCGTGCCTATTGTTTAGACCAACTGATGTTGATTTTTATTCAAATTAAAAAGAATACTTTCACTTATTTTTAATGGTTTGTTGTGACTGAAATTACAATAGATCTGCGATGGTTTTGAGTATTTCTTCCTCCTTTTGATGTTTACGACGTCAGGTAGCCCTGTTGTTCACCATCGTCTCATGGGCATGGTCGGATGGTGGTATCCTTCCTAACTTTTATGCATTGTTGATTAGTTGGTAATTAGTTTAATTATGTTGTTTGTTTTGTCTCCTGGGCATGGTTTGATAATGGAATCCATTCAAATTCACATACCTTTCATCTCGTAAAGACTAAATCAAGTAAGTTCAGTTTGATTTCCATGATTCTTGATGCAAGCATAAGATCTCCCTGATCTCTGCAAGTGGATCGTCTGAATCCCTAGTTTCTTATCTCTGATTTCTCTCAAGTTTTAGATTAATATATCACCATTATTCCCTTAAATTCATTCGAGTTAAATTTCATCTCATTCTAGTTCTAGTTCTATTTAGTTTCAGATTACGTACAGGTATCAATCCCTTGGGATTCGAACTCGGTCTTACCGAGTTTATTACTACATCACAACCCTATACTTAGGGAGTGAACAAGTTTAACCACCCCATGAATTTTGTAAAATGTTTTTACAAAATTTACAATTTAAAAACATGATAAAAACATGATTCACTCCGTCTGACTTGAGAAAAAACTAGATTTGGTCAAGACTCAATCAAGGTTTAAAACAACCCAACTTGATTTTCCATAACACATTGAAGATGGAACTTCATAGTACTCATCCCTACTCGATAAGACTCCAACATATTTTTTATCATTTTAAATAGTGGACTTGCATTAAAGCATTAGAGAAAAACCTTATCCTACAAAACCTTTTTCCGGCCCTACCACGATTTTATGGCTTCCTATCCATCCAAGATGTGCCCCCACATGTTTTCATTAGTTGCCAAAAATTAGACGAATCCAAAAACTTAGGGACCCGTTTGGCCACCTACATTAGGTGGGATTGAGCTGGATGGAATTAAAAAAATAACATTAGGTGGGATTAAGCGGGATGGAATTAAAAATATAGCATTAAATGCATGTGCAAGTATTGTCTCTGGATTGGGTGTATCCCATGCCTTTTAATGGCATGTTTGGAAGATATGGGAGTAACTTCTATCCAGCAGGATTGGGAAAGATAAATCATGGGATTGCAAATGTGTAAATCATTTTTATATATTTTTTTGTGTCACCATCGAGGTGGGCTTCATTTGACAATCCGACCCGTTCACCAAGTAGGTTAGCTCGAGCGGGTCTTATGGATCCTAACTTTGACTGGTTTGGATGATCAAGGACCCCACAGAAAGCCTTGAAATGTTTCAAGGCAGGAGTTCATTTCCCTCTGTGTGGCCACTTAAAACTCGAATCTGCCTCATTTTTTGGCCCATTGCCTAAAATGAGATAGAGAAACCGGTGTACAGTGTGGATATATCATATACATCATGGCAGACACCTCATCCCACCTCTGCGAGCGGTGACGTGAGTGGGTCTTACCAACCCACCGTCACCTATAGTGTGGTCCACTGATGGTTGGATTAGCTTGATTTTTGGTTCCAGTGGTCAAAATAACCTAATTAAAGAGGTAGATGGTGTGGATTTAACAGCTACCTCATTATGGGTCCCCTAAGTAAAAACCCACTATAAAATTCTATGGATGCGAGTGTGAGGTAGGAGTTTTTCGGTCTCTATGGCCCACCTAGGATGAGGATAGACTTAGTTTTAAAGATAAAACAGAATGGAAAATTGGATGAACAGCTTAGATGAAACATACACATCAAGTTGGGACCCACGAGTGGAGGCCGCTTCCCTTACAACTCGTAGAGGTGGGATATGGAGAATCAACGAGGGATGGCAAAATCCCACCCATAACCACGGTGTTTGAGCACCAATCTCAAAATGATTTTCATCCTCCGTTCCAAACATGTCAACCAGTTGTATTAGATGGGATTATGAATACCATCCCATCTAATACCACCTAATGCACCTGGCCAAACAGGCCCTGGGTGGATAGACAAAAGGGAATAGTAAGGATATGGATATCCGCCATTAAAAGCAGTTGGGATGGTGGAACCTTAGGGGTTGTTTTGCTACCACCAAGCCCCCCACACCAAGGTGTTTCCATCCATTTTAAGGGGCGACTATTCCCTGCGAATACACGCAATCACCTAAAAACCATATGCATTGGGTAATCTCGAGGAGGGGAATTAAACTCTCATATGTGGGGAGTACACCCACCACATTTGTGATTCGTTCAAATAAATTACTTTTTTCACTTAAGTTAATTTAATAATTATCATTTTAAAAGTATCTTATGCGCTAAATGCTTCTAATTTCAATAAGATTCTTTTTAAAGCTTTTTAACTTGTTACTTTCCTCCTCTCTTTCCCTTCCCATATCAAAGGAGGCTCTCTTATGGACTATCCACATCAAAGGTGGGCCCCACATGCATGATGACCCTTATATTAATGTGAGCCCACATAATGGATGGTCCACATCAAAGGTCAACCTATAATGATAAATAGCCCGCATCCAAAGCGGGATGGTATAATGGACGACCTTCTTCAAAGGTGGGGCGTACATGATAGACGGTCCACATCTAAGTTGGGCTCCACATGATGGCCAATGGACATTGAAGTTGGCCCCACACGATGGATGGCCCATTATCCCAAATAGGCCCCACATGATGGACAACCCACATTAGAGGTGGAACTCACATGATGGACAATTAACATCAAAGGTGGGGCTGACATGATGGGCGGTGGATATTGAAGGTGGGCCCCACATGATAGAATAACATTGATGGTGGGCTCCACATGATAAAATACATTGGTGATGGGCCCCACATGATGGATGACCAACATCAGAGGTGGGCCCGACATAATGAATGGTGCATGTTAAAGGTCAAACCCTAATGATGAATGACCTACATCCAAGGTGAGCCAGGATGATGGGTGGCCCACATCAAAGGTGGGGCCCACCTTAATGATGAATGACTTACATCCAAAGTGAGCCAGGATGATGGACGGCCCACATCAAAGGTGGGGCCCACACAATGAACAGTCCACATCAAAGGTTGGCCCCACATTATAGATGATATTGGTAGATGTGAGAGGGACCAAACAAACTTGAGAGATAATTACTTGTGATGTTGGAAACCGAACATGCTTTTTTACTTTTTAATTGATAAATATATTGTTTACCATGTACTTTTTCAATGAATGAGTAAAAACCAAGAGAAGCAACTTATGGCATAAAGACTTTATCTGAAGTACTTTAAATCCAAAGGACCCCAATTTAGTATATAAGCTATCCAATCCACTCAAAAAGATGTGTCTAAACAAAGTGAACAGTCAAACAAAAAATCAGCCTATTCTGAAACTTAGGTAAGCTCCAGAACGGGTGTCAAAAGTCTTTGGTAAGCTCCAAAACGGTGTCAGCAGTCTTAGGCATGAATTTACAAGGTGTGGGTATACCTACTGATAGAATATTTACATGTCTTAGGCATGTAACACTTCACCCCATGAGTATCATATATATGGACGTGGATTAGGTGATGTTGCCCATACCACCTCCAGAAGTGGTGGTGATTCGTTGGGCACTGTGGACCATCGTGGTGCACGAGTAATACACTCATGATTTTTGTCTTTCATCTAGATGAGCCATTCGGCTTACTGGCTCATTTTAGTACTTGAGCCCAAAATTGAAGCATATCCAAACCTCAAGTGGACCACTCCACCAGAAACCGTGTGAATTGAATGGCTAGGGTTGAAAACTTCACAGGGATCACAGAATTTTTGAACCAAGCTGATATTTGTATTTTCCCTTCATCCATGTCATTGTGGCTTGGGAACAGGTTGGGCCCTAGTAAGGTTTCAACTATGGACATAATTATTACGAGTGGTCCACTTGATATTTGGATATAAGTTTCCGCAATACACAATTTGCTTTTGTCTATCTGTTTTGCCGGCTCATTTTGGGCATCAACCTAGAAATGAAAAGGAACACAAGTTCAAGTGGACCATACCAACAAGATATAGTGCTAATAATGACATCCACAGTTGAAACCTTCTTATGAAACCTCTTAGGCCCCTAAGAAGTTTTCAGCTGTGGGTATTCAATCACCACTGTTTCCTGTGGTGTGGTCCACTTGAGCTTCAGATCTACTTCATTTTTTGAACTTCATGCCTTAAAATGAGCTGGCAAAATCGATAGGCAGCATGGATACAAAACATATACATCACCGTCGGCACACAGTAACCAACACATCATACCACCACCGCTGGGGTTGGTGTGGGAAACACCACCTGATCCGCGTCCCATGTATATAGACTCGGATTCCATGGTGACCCCTCCGGTACAGGTAGATACTGGTCGAAGCTCTGTGGGACCCATCATGATGTATATGTTTTATCCACGCCGTCCATTTAGTTTGCCAGCTCATTTAAGGGCATCATCACAAAAATGAGGCAGATCCAAATCTGCAGTGCACCACACCACAGAAAACAGTGGGGATTGAATGCCTACCGTTGAATGAAAATTTCTTGTAGGCCATTTTTTATATTTTCCCTTCATCCAAGATGGCAAATAAACATATCATAAGGTTTCAACGGTGGTCGTTCAATCCCCACTGCTTCCTGTGGTGTGGTCCTCTTGACCTTTGGATCTGCCTAACTTTTGGGTTTATATCCTAAAATGAACTCGTAACATGAATGGACGGCGTGGATAAAACATATACCTCATCGTGAGGCCCACAGAGCTTTTCCGGTATCGTTACTGGAGTATTCACTACCGAATCCGAGTCCCATGTACATTACTTTTAATCACAACCATTGGTAGTGGCACTAACCCCACGGTAGATAAAGAGGAAGTAGAACCCAAACATGCTACTACACCCAGCCATGGCCCACACCAAGCACTGCATCGGTGGATTCAGGAGCATTGAAACTCGGTGCCCGAACACAACGTTAACGGTTGTAGCTAAGACCCATATTGGAAGCTTGAGCCTCTCCTTGCTCGATGAAGTCTCCGGTAATCGACTGTACAGGCGCAAACACCAGAATAGAAGCATCAAGCAAACGTACACAGAGAAAACAAATACCAGTTTCCATGGATCTTCGCGCGCTTGGAAGGCCGTTTGTGCTGTGGTGAAGGTTAGCAAGCAGAGGCTGAGTGTTGGTAGGGATGGTAACCACTCGTTCGGGTCTGGAATCATCCTGATGGGATAAGACGATTTGTAAAAGGGCGGAATTGAAAAAAAAAATTTAAAAACCAACACGGCTGGAAGTTATCAGTACTGGGGAAACTGTGGCATTTCCTTGCGTTCCCGGCGGAAGCTTTGTAGTGGACACATGGGAATATGATAATAAGATACAGCAGTTGTAATATTAGTTACGATACATCCAATTTTTCAGACCAACTTCTCACACATGTGGTATTCTCAAACCCCTAGAAAACGGTGGACCAACTCACAATAATCACTTGATATAAAAATTACACAGATATCATCAGTTGGGCTTCATCATCAAAATAAACGGACAGCCATTGTTATGAGTTAGTGTACACGTGTGGCTCATATGCTGATTGGATAAGCCTTATTTTTATTAAACATTGTAATCATGCAGCGTTCCACCTAATCCATTGATTGGATTTCTTAAACATATGACACGTTCGCATTAACACATTGGCGGTACGATACATCTGTCCGCTGCATCCTGTCACTATCGCTTTGCGTTGGCTGTACGCCTCTGTCTTTATTCGTCCTTATCTGAAATTGTAAACTGAGCTGGATTAGAATCGGGATTAGCTGCGACTGCGGATCCATCCACGTGGGTGCGACCCATCTGATTGGGCTACTAGTGGAATCCACCGTATATAGGTCATCTGATTTTTGGATTGACCTTAAATTACTGTTCTTATTATTTACGAAATTTGTGCCATTGGACTTTTCATCTCCGCCATCCAATAAATGTAAAACGTTAAACTATTTAATCAGTTAGAGTAGTATTATTCTTTATTTATGATCCATATAAACTGTAACAAAACATTTGAACAATCTGATTTGGGTTATTTGTATGCTACATTTATAATCTTTTAGTGCCTGCGTATTAACAACCGCACTCTCCCAGAGTATTAAATCTTTATTAAAAGCAAGACGGCATGATTTTCGTTCGAAGGAAGTTTCCGCGAAGCTTCCCTTTCGGAAGCGGATTGCGTACTTAGTAACTCAGTACGCTTAGCGTACTGACTAAACTCTGTGAGGTTCACCATGACTTATATATTTTATCCCCTCCGTCCATCCATTTTATCAGATAATTTTAGTGCTTAAGCCTAAAAATGAAGCGTATCAAAATCTTAAATGGACCACACAATAGGAAAGAGTATGAATTGAACATCTACCGTTGAAAACTTCTTAAGGTCCACAAAAGTTTTGGATCAAGCTTATATTTGGGTTTTCCCTTCATCCACATCTGCATGATCTTAGGAATAGGTTGGATGACAAGTAAACATCATTGTGGGGCCCAGAAAAGTTTCAACGGTGAAAATCATTATTCTCATTGTTTCCGGTGGTATGATTCACTTGAGCTTTAAATATGATTAAATTTTTGGCTCCACCCCTCGAATGAGCTGAAAAAACGGATGGACAGCGTGGATAAACCACATACATTCACGGTGGGGCCAACTAATTTTACTCAGTACGATGAGAGTGTACTGAGTAACTCAGTACACAGTCCCATTTCTTCCTTTCGTATGACATGGAACCGGATTGGCTGGTGTGTACCACACACCACACCTGGCTTTTGTGTTGACGTCCCCAAGTTCTGGGGTACCGTCATGAGGTATGTGTTATATCCAAACCGTCCGTCCATTAGGCGAGTTATCAATAATACTTGAGCCAAAAAATAAAATATATTCAAAAATCAAGTGGACCACACTGCAAAAGGCAGTTTGGGATTGAATTTCTACCATTGAAAACCTTTTAGAGTCACGGAAGTTTTGGATTAATATAAATTTATTTTTTTTACTCTTCATCTAGGTCTGTGTGACCTTATGAACAGATTGGATGGAAAATAAACGTTATAATGGGCCCTACAAATATTTTAACAGTGAGAATCATTGTCACTATTTTTAGTGTGGTCTAGGGATACGATTCATTTTTTGACTTATGCTGAATGGTCAAAACCGCCCGGCCCATTTGATTTTCAAAAGTTAATTTCAAATTTTAAAGGGGAGCGTTGGACCGTCTAAGTAAGAGTGTAGCTTGTGAGGGTCCCACGGTGATGTTTATGTAAAATATGCATGTATTAGGTGTGTCATGTTGTGCTTCGCCGAAGGCTCAAACATCATCCCATCCACCATTCAGGTGGACCATATAATTGGAAAGTGTGCAAGCAAACATTTACCCTCCGGCTGCTTTCCTTGGTAGGGCTCACATTAAAATCATTGGTAGGATTGATAGTATTTTGCTTCAAGCATAAATATCTGTGCATGATCTAATTGTTAGAGTGGATTTCATTTGATCATTAAGGTGGGTGTTGCAAAAATCAAGGGTGGACATCTGTCCTAATTGTTTTCTTTGGTATGGCCCACGTGGAGCACATATTAGCCTTCTTCTTTTTTTGTCTGGGCACTTAACTTGAGATTACACATATAATAGTTATAATAGTTAGCGTTGATCTCACATGCAGATCAAGGTGGACCCAATAAAAAGTGAAAGCTGTGACCGGTGTTTTATTTTACCAGTCAAAGCAGGGAGTGGATTAGGTGCGGGCTCGATCTCACCCAAGATCTTTGCCATGGGTCCACATTGATATTTGTATTCTACACCCACAGTAAAAGTTTGTAGAAGAGTGAGTCCTCAAGATTGATTATTTATACAATATGGGACTTTCAAAAAGTTGATGATGAACGATTCAGATCTAGCGATCCACCTAACTACTACTGGAGCAGATAGATCTAATAAACCGTCTGATTCTATAGTATAGATAGCATCGGATTACGATTTATAGCTTAAATCGTTCAAAAGACGAGTTAGATGGACAAATATCAATTTCTCAATTTTCTTTTTTTACTCTTGATGTTGCTTAATGTGTTATTCACGAAAGAGTATCTTCTCATTTACGGGGAAGTATGAGAAGTTTGGATGAGACTAAAAATTATTGTCTTATCCTAATCTCCTCATCTAAATCTTCATTTAAAATTGAATTTATAATTTAACTTCAAAACAAAAGAAAAAAATAATTAACAAAAAGAGGTTAAACCATATGGGGCCCACCCACTAGTGATTGGCCACCGGTGGGCCCCACTGGCCTACGTCCAACACACAGTCCATACATTTTTTAGATCATTTTAGAGCATAAGCCCAAAAATGAAATATATCTAAAAGCAAAAAATTATAAACCGTACATAACGGTTGTAATTGAATGTCCCACCATTGAAAACTTCCTTTAAGACTTATTGTAGTGTTTTCATAATAGTAATTTGTCATCTCACAGACTAATACGGCCATAAAACTTGGATGCAAGGAAAAAAAAAACAAATATTAACTTGATCTAAAACTTTTATGGCCTAAAAGAATGTTTTAAAAGTCACTCACCACTGTTTCCTATAGTGAGATCCACCAAGGATTGGATTTGCTAAACTTTTGGGCTCATGCTCTAGAATGATCTAACGAAACAAATGAAGGGAGTAGATTTACAATAAATAGATCAATGTGGGGCCATGATAAGAGTCACATTGTCATGGGTGAGGTCAGGGCGCACCTAATCCACTCCCGCAACTACAGTATGAGCCCACTAATGGCTTGATAAGTGCTAAATATTATATATTTAATTCCTATTTTACAGTGTTTTCTCATAAAATTTCCTGATAAAGTGGACTAATTAGATATATTTTCAATGTACCTGAAAGAATGAAAGGTCTAAGATAAATTAAATCTAATCATGGAGAATTAGAGCCCAAAAGTGATGATGAACAAGTACGAAGGAAGTTTGAAGTAATCAGCGAAAGATTAAAAGAGATCAAGGTTGAACAAGTTCTGAAGAAACGAAGAAAAAAAGTCAATTTAGAGTTTAATCGACTCCGAATTTTTCGGTCAACCTAGACTTACTAGACAACCAAGTTGTGCTGAACACGACTTGTCTGGTCGACCCTAGACAACACCGGTCGACCGGGTTTTGCTAGACGATTTTCGGTCGACCATAAACATAATCCGATTAACCAGACATGCATGAAATATGTTTCACAGTTTTGTGCAAAGTTGAATAAGTTTGAAGATTTTTCAAGTCGGTTGGAGTAAAACCTATATAAGATCTCCTAAACACGTTTAGGGAGTCAATTAAGGTTGGAGAGAGAGAGAGAGAGAGAGAGAGAGAGAGAGAGAGAGAGAGAGGGCGGAGCTTTGTCAGCGCACTTCCTCCTTCGATTTCTTCTTCTATTTTTTGTTTGTTTTTATGTTTTCTAGTTTGAGTTTAGTTTTTCATTACACTATGGTAAGCTAATCTATTAGCTAAGGCTAAGACATGAAGCTTCTAGTTAATTTATAACGTTTTATTTTATTTCATTCAATACCATTGGTTTGAATGATGAGTCTTTAATTGAATGGTTTGAATTGTTATTAAACTATATAATCTTTTGATTTATTATGGTCCAGGCACACTTGATGTTTAGAATTCTCTGCAATAATTAATTAGATAGTTTTTGTAAAAGTGTTGATTTGTAAAATCCATTGATTTATTGTGAACTACGGGTATAATAGATGCTTGAAATTTCCTGTGATCAATTAATTTGTTCTTCATGAGAGAATCATTCAATTGAAGTTTATGTCTTATTGGTGAATTATATTTAAATTAACTGTTTTATCCTCCAATTAGAAGGAATCCTAATTCGATTGCAATTGAGTTATCGAATTTGAATAAGTGATCTAGCATTATAGATTGATTAGAAGTGAATCGCTAGATCTTTAGTTGTTATTTGATTATTGTTTTTAAAACTCTTTTCATTCATTGGAGCCAACTAACCTTAAATTCTTCAATTCTAGTTTAGTTTTAGAAGTGTTCTTCCCAATCCTTGTGGATCGACCTCAGTCTCATTGAGTATATAGTACTACGCAACCCTACACTTAGGGTTGTCTAATAAGTTTTTAGCACCATTATCGGGGACTGCGTTGAGAACACTTTATAATAGGTTTAACCTAGGGTTTTGTTTTCAAAATTTCTGTTTTTAGAATTATTAATTTTTTTTCTAAGTTCTAGTTACTAACTTTTCTATTTGTTTTGCAAGGTTTTGTTTGAGTCAATTGTCTCCCCTTCCAGTAACATCCTTCCCTTATTCTCTTTTATTTCTTTTCAGTTAGTTGATTGAGCACGGGATTTTATTTTTAGGGTTAGGTTTTTAATTCTAGAGTTTGTGTATTCATGCCCAAGTGGGTACGTGATCACACACTTAATTTTCTAAGTAAATGAGGATTAGTTGAAGGATTGTCCAATGACAAGTTTATGAGCAAGGATCCTGGTAAGGCTTGGGATTATTTCGATCTTCTAGCTAAGAATGCCCAATCTTGGCACACGTCTAACAAAACAGACAGAACCAAGCTTGTGCCCAAGGAGAAAGGTAGAATATACATCTTTAAGGAAGAGGACAATGTTAGTACAAAGATAGCGGGTCTTACTCAAAAAGTTGAAGCCATGGAATTAAGGAAAAGAGATGTGGCTAAATTCAACGAGGTTGTTGAGAGTGCTTGTGGTATATGCAAGACTAATGCATATGTGACCAATGATTGTTCTACAATTTCTATGTTCCAAGAGGTGTTGTAAGCTTAAGCTAATGCTATCAATGCTTATCAATACCCTTTTAGTGCCCCAAATTCAAACACGTATACTCTTGAGTAGTGGAACCATCCCAACTTCAGTTGGAGAAACAAACCTACTGCAAATTCTAGCAACAATCCTCAAGGGCCCTCTATTAATACACCTCATGTGCTCCCACCGAAGAAGATCCTATAAGATACATTGCAAGCATTCATGCATGGATATATGCAAATCAATCAGTCTACCATACAAACCTTGCAAGAGCTCAAAACTTCCGTTGATTACGGTCAAATTCCGGCAACCTTCGCACCGTATTCGGTGTTTGCGCACGATCCTAAGCCAGGTCCCGCGCACCGACGTCGGCTTGGTCCGAAAGTTATATCATAGCGACCGCGTCGTCGCCGCGGTTCCAACGCCGTGACTTGCGCACCGAACCGATACCCAGGCAAGAAGATGCCGATCAGCGTTTATTCCGAAGAAACACCGCGCGTTGCGGATTTCGAGGGAATCTCTACAATTAGTCCCATCAATCAACTATTAAAGCATCCCATACCTCAAGTACAACAACCCATCTCCACCTTTTACAAAAGTCTACCCTCTTTCCACCTCACCACTTCTCTTTTTCCCATTTTCAACATTAACCATACCTCCTTTTACAATTTTCAACCCAAACCATCCCCCATCACTCCATCACCCATCTCTTTCTCTCTCTCTCTCTCTCTCTCTCCCTTTACAACTATCTCTCTTATTCATTTTTTCAAAAATCCAAATCCAAGAGAGAGCACCATACGTATGAGTCCCCCATGGTGAGAAAACTTCATTTGTGAGGTCCACCTTTCCTACCCCTTCATCTCTCATCTCAACCATCCATTTCCCATCTTCCTCCATCAAAGAGTAGCACAAGGAGCTAAGGAAGCCAAGGGAGCAAGAAGATCAAGCGGTGGGTGTTTGGATAGGATAGTTTTTGATGTTTTTAAGATGGGCCAAGTGAGGCCAACCGATCAATGGTTTGGATCTCGCTTTGGACCCTAAGGTGTGGCCGATGGCCCACTTGGATCATCATGATCATTCCATGACGGGGCCATCCTCCATGGACCCCATCATGATGTTTATTTTCTTGTATGTTTAGGGTCATCTAGACCGTTTAATTTGGTGGAGAAGGGATCTCCACCGTTAGATTTAATTTTAATGGGCCACATAAAATAGGACCCACTTGATGTATGAGTTAGTGCAAGGGAGGGCCCATAGTGCCGGGGTCCCTCCATCACACGGTCTCACTCTCCATCTCTCTCCCTTTTATCTTATTTATTTTATTTATTTTATTTTTGTAATAATGAGATTATGTGGCCCACTTGAATGGACCCCACCATGAGGTAGCCATTTTATCCAAATCATTTAAAAGTGGGCCCACTTTCTATGTGTAAGTACCCTGCCATCCATTCCCTGGGGGCCCACCTAAGCAGGGCCCACCTCCTAAGTACATGAAAAGTCCAGCGTCCCTGGACGCTGGACGTTGCTGGAAGGGAACATAAATATCATTTTTTTTTTAAAACCTTGGAGTGGTCCACTCATGTAGGCCCCACCTTGATGTATGTATTAAATCCATGCCGTTCATTCCTTTCCCAAGATGATTTTAGGCGTTGAGCCAGAAGATGAGACCCATCAGACCTTCAGGCGGGCCATACCATAGCAAATGGTGGTTTTCACCATTGAAAACTTCCTTGATTGGTTATACATTGAAATATGTCCAATATTGGACTTGTTTTGCTCGTGGTGAGCCATGGAAGAACATTAGACGGCGTAGATTCACTGGATGCGGACCCCACCTATAAAATCCTTGGATTTTCAAAAAATCAAAAAAAATAATAAGGAGCGACACAGTTCCAGGCGGACGGACGCGTGTACAGCCACCCACGGCTGTAGCCGTGGGCCCCACCTTGATGTTTGCATGTCATCCAACCCGTTCATGAGGCGGGCCCCTCCCTGAAGAGGGCCCACTCAAAATATCAGCTTAATCCGAAACTTAGGTGGCCCACACGAAAGGAGACAGTGAGGTTGAGCGTCTGACATTGAAACCACTGCTCTGGGCCACAGAAGTTTTGGATCCGGCCGAAATTTGTTCTCCCAATTCTTTTGGGCCCGCGGGTCAATATCAATGGATTGGATGGAATGTAAACGTTATGGTGGGCCCCACATGGAGCCCATAGTAATGTAAGTGTTTTATCTCCACCGTCCGCCTGGACGGTGGAGCCCACTGTATGTGTGTGCGCGTGTGTGTGTGGGTGCGTGTGTGTGCGCGTGTGTGTACATGTGTGTGCTGGTGTGTGTATATATATTTATATATAATATTATATTACATATAATATATGTTATACGTATATATATAATGTTATATTATATATAATATTATATGTTATATATATATATGTGTGTGTGTATATATATTATATTATATATAATTTATTGATGGTGGGAGGCCCACCTCAGTACTTGTGACCCATGGTTGAGGCCCACTTTGATGTATATATAAGGCCCATGGGTCGAGGCCCATTTAATGTATTAGAGGCCCATGGGTCGAGGCCCATTTAATGTATTAGGGGCCCATGGGTCGAGGCCCATTAAGATGTAATGGGGCCAATGAGTTGAGGCCCATTTGATGTGCACATGGGGCCCAATTGGCGAGGCCCATTTGATACATATAAGGCCCAGGTGAGTAGGCCCATTTGATGTACATATGGAGCCCAACTGTCGAGGCCCATTTGACACGTGTAAGGCCCATAAGCTTAGGCCTATTTGATATGTTCTAAAGTCCCCGGGTTATAGCCCATTGCAATGTACATAAGGCCCATTGGTGCGGCCCACTTAATGAATATAAGGCCCATATGACTTGGCTAATTTGATGTATTTAAGGGCCCAATGGATGTACCTAAGGTCCATTGCAATGTGTGATCCCAAAATAACTTATGAAATGATATTTGTGGCAGTCGTGCCTTGGGAGCAATGTTGGTTTGACGTCCACATTGTAAGTGTAGTGTGGTTAAATGTCCGCATTATGACTTTCCCTTGGGCCCACTGTTAGGCCCATAGGTGTAATGTGTAGGCCGTCTAGGCCCATCTTCATTATAAACATCATCCACCCCATATAACATATTTAATTCATGATTCATGATCATATGCATCATACGTATGCTTGATATGAGAAATGATGTGCCTTCGGGGATTGTTTAGGGGCTCCCGTACACGGGGTGTTGCCCTACATGAGCGCACGATATGCGCGAGATTGATGTGAGTGAATAGTGTGATTCATGCATTCGCATTGTGTGGTATAGTTCTTGTACGCCCTAGCGACATCGGGCGTAGCCTCCATGACGTATCGTGGTTGGCGGGGATTGGATACCAAAATCTTCTACATGGGGTGCTATAGATATCCCTGGGTGAAAGTCCCTAAACCCTTATGGTACCGGGAGGTTGCTCCAACGTCTAGACCGAGTGGATGCATGGCGCTGAGTGCCGATTACCAGACGGTTGCGCTTTCCACCGTGTCGTGGTCGGTTGGAAGGGGGTGCGGCCTTACCCGCCCGAGAGTAGGGGGCAATGCTGGGCTGAGTCTGACCAGCTCGAGGAATGGGTCCGCTATTGACGAGCCGAGCCCGATATTGGCGGGCGGATAGTGAGGTCTTTTCCATTCACCTTATTGCGCGCGATGGGGCGGCAATCTGGCTTGGAGTGTACTAGACCCCGGTGATATTCCAGATTTGAGCCGTATTGACATGTGGACTTAGATGAGGATTTGTATGCTTGACTTGCATTTTGCATTGCATGGCCTTGGTATGGCCGACATCATTCTTTGCACCGCATGGCCTTGGTACGGCTAATGGGATTCTTAGCATTCATCAGCATGTTCCGCATTACTCTGATACTGCATGACTACATTATCACCTTGAGCATACACTTTCACCACCCTCTAAGCTTTCTATAAGCTTATGCACGACCGTTGCGTACAGGTGACGTTGGATCGCAGCAGCGCTGAGGCTTGGACGCGTGACTGATCTTCTTTTGGAGTTTTGGTCTATATTCATTGTATTTCCCTTATGCTCATTGTACTTGTAAAGTTTTTGATTATAGTGAAAATGTGATGGAGTTTTTGGTTGTTGTTTGTGGGTTATGCCTTTGGTTATGCTTATTACGAATCAAACTAATGTTAAAAATCCTCCTCGTAGCATCCCAGGATCGGAACCTGGCGAATGGGCGCTGGGAGCCGAGAATGGGGTTCTACGGAGGCTGTCGGCGCCGGATTCGGCGATCGGGAATTTTGTGAGCCCGGTCTCCGAGTTTGGGGCGTGACAATAAACACCATATATCAAGAGCTCAAAACTTCCGTTGAAAGAATTGAATCTCGCCTTAATATTAGGGAGAAAGGGATTTTTCCTACCTAGCCGCAATCGAACCCTAAAGGCTAATACATGGTAGCTAATTCAAATTCTTACAACTCACATGTCGAGCATGTTAATTCTATCACCACCCTTAGAATTGGAAAAGTGATCAATAAAGAAATTTCGAAGAAGGTTGAAAAACCTAAGGAATCTGATAAATTTAGTTGATTGACAATTAAATCCCATGTGGAAACAGTAGTTAAATGATGATAAATACATTGTGGATGACCTTGGATTTATTGGAAATCTTAGAAATGTCTGAATTAACTTCATACCTTGGGAAATAACAAGTGGAAAAACTGAAAAATCCAGTCTAATAGCCTACAAGCTTACTTGGGCCCAAGTTTCCTAAGACCAGTTAGATTAGGTAAAGTTTTCATGAGAGCTAAGCTTCAGCAAGTGTTTAACATATGCATGCACAGAAGTATGCAAGTGCTTAGGAAACAATTGACACTACCAATATGAAGGGGGGGAAAAACTAATAACTAAATACATGTTCTTTAATTTTTTGAGAGATAAGAGATGTTTTCTAATGCTTGATTTAGTTAACTAATTTACTTATTTTCCATTAGAATGTTTTTGGGATAACAAAAAGATCAAAGCGAGGAGGAATTCACTTAAAAATAAACACCTTCATTGAAACATCAACACTAGAATTTACCTCTACCGACACAATTGTAAAGGCAAGCGCCCAAATTTCATGCATTATGAAGCAACAACTTACAAATGCATGGAAATAAACATAACAAAGAAATAAAATTCAGCCAGTCTCCTTCCCCATGCTATATTAAAATTTCAAAGGTTTAAATGATTCATCCCTAAGCGCCTTAGCTTCAGCTTCACAAGCATCTCCCTAGACACATGGAGACAAAAAACAAGAAGTGCATATGAGTAACATATCATCTCAGGTCCCCACCTATACCACAATTGCTCATGGTGCAAATGGCTAAGGGTGCTACTTCTAATAACAAACCAATAATCAATAACTGCTCAAACTTACCAATTAACGCATAATGTATGCCACACAATGCAAGATTTTCACTATGTTTCTTGATGTACAAACACATTTGGAAAATAGTAAATACAAAGTACAATAATGTAAGAGCACATGGCAGGCATTAAGGACTTACGCTGAAACGAATGCAAAGGAAAAGTCATAAATCTAGTTACATCTTTCAACAAACAGAGTTATTTACAAATTGAACATACTTAAAGGAGAGAAAATGAATTTTTAGAACTAAATTGACAAATGACAAGATTTGATATGCTATATGAAGTTACAGATACTATTACAAAGATGAATGCTCCAGAAATTGAAATTAGATAATTAGCTATGAATGTTGTTTTTGTTGGGGTTTGTGTTGCCGAATCACACAGATATGAATCTAGGATAGCAATCCAATGACACCAAGCAAACACAAGAGAACACAAAGATTTAAATTGGAAAACCCTTTCAGGAAAAAATCACAGCCCAAAGCGACAGAATTCCAATATGAAAGCATAAATAACAAAGAGAAAGGACTTACCCGATTCGAACAACCTCAAATCTCACCTTTGCTACACCCTTTGATAACCCTAGAACCCCTTCTAGAAACCCTTAGAATACCTTTAGAAAGCCTTAACATCCCTTGGAATGGCCATAGGGACTTCTATTTATAGTTTAGGAAACCTCACTCACGCACCTCCTTGAAACTGCCTCAAATTTACGCAGTTCGCGCAGAATCCGCGCACCATCTACATAACCTTCGACTGGTCGAAGGACCCCTTCGACTAGTCGAAGACCTCGAAAATTTCAGAAACTTTGTTGCTGGACTTCGAGTCGAACTAGCTTCGACTAGTTGAAGGACCCCTTCGACTAGTCGAAGACCTCGAAAATTTCAGAAATTTTGTTGTTGGACTTTGAGTCGAACTAGCTTCGACCAGTCGAAGAAGCCTTCGACTAGTTGAGCCAGTCCCTCGACTGGTCGAGCATCTTGGTGAACCAAGATTTAAGACATCTGTTTTACAACAACCTTAACCATGTCTTTAATATTTAACCGTGTAGCTTCTTGACCTCTTCTCTTATCTCTGCATCACATTGTAGCTTCAATTAATGCTTCTCGTGCACACTATGTCCTTCTTTTACACCATCGAAAAGCCCAAAGAAGTTACGAATAACTTGAATTTCTCTTAAGGAACGACCTTGGTGAGCATGTCTGCGGATTTAAAAACCACATGCCCAACCACCTTTACTCATGTCTTCCCAAAAGTAAGACGTAGTCTTCTGTACTATCTCACCGCAACCCAATATTGTTTATCGAGGTATTTGCTCACAACACCGATAACCTGTCAAATAACCAGTCTAATATAGACCATGGCACGCACTGCCAGCCGCATTCGAATAAGGCTCATGAGACATATCCTGCTTTTCCTCATCTGTTTTGGGACGTGTCCTGAGGAAAACTTGAAGAGAGCCACGTAGGGAACGCTCTCCAACTTTTCCTGGTCCATCATATACTTGATCAATAGCTACCTAAGATATTCTGCCTGAGATAACCAAAGCCTACTCTTCTTCCAATCTCTGTCAATGCCGAGAACCATCTTTGCAGCTGCCTGATCCTTCAGCTTGAATGTCCCACATAACCGAGTCTTTAGTACGTTGATTTCAGACAAGTCATAATTGGTGGTCTACAGTTCATCAACATATAATACCTGACTCACCATGAAGGAATCAAACCATTGCCTAGGCGACAGGTTATACCATGACCTCCTACAAACTCTTTTTCTCAGCCCCTTTAACTTCGAACCACTCTGGTTGCTTCATGTAGATCTGCTCTTCCAATTTTCCTTATAGAAGCTCAGACTCCATATCCATCCTTTCCAGCTCAAGATCGCATTGGCCAACCAGCACCAATACGATTCTTATAGACACTTGTTATACTGTCGGCGTGAATATCTCTAAGAAGCTAATCCCTTCTCTCTGAGCATAACCCTTCGCTACCAACCTTGCCACCTGCATCCAACCGCTTCCCGGCCCATTGGAAGCTCCACGAGCTCTCATGTGTCTATCTGGTACAACGAGTTCATCACATCGCCCATAGTCACCATCCAATTCTCAGCACAAGGCTCATCTAGAGCCATCTGAATAATAGACGGATCCCCCTCACCTGTAACGAGAGCATATGCGATATTAGAGTCGTCCATGTACCTCACCAATATCCTGTGATTATATTGTATGATTCTTTTCACAGGTGACTGATCCACCTGCTTTGTATCTCTATCCGCGCGTCTCAGCCTTCATGGCTTGCTCACTTATGTGGTCATGCCCAACATGCCACACACGTGCAGAGATGGAATCCGCTACAGCCACTGCAGCTTCACCTTTTAAAGTGCTCCTGATCAACCAGTATATGTTACCAAGTCATTGTGCTTTCATGATTACCCATGCCCCCTTAGTACTTTAAGAGTACCATCAACACCTGTGAACTTGTAGCCCATTGCCTCAAGTACACCAAGAGAAATCAGATTCTTCTTCAAATCAAGAACGTGCCTGACATCAGTCAAGGCACGCTCCACCCCATCAAACATTTTGATGCGTACCGTACTAATAGCCACAACATTACAGGCAATGCCATTGTCCATAAACACTTATCCACCATCACACTCCCTGTATATGGCGAAACAACTTCGATGAGGATTCATGTGAAAAGATGCCCCTATGTCTAGAATTCACTCGTCCTTACGATCATTATAAAAGTGTCTGATCGTAGACACAGACAAAACATCACCATCACATCCACTCAATCCATCTGATGTGGCAGCGTTGGCCTCTCAGTATGAAGCCTCAAAATCTTCTCTCTTAGATTTAGGATTTGTACAATCCTTCTTCATGTGTCCTTCCATCACATAATTCCAATACTTTAACTTTCCTTTGCCCCTACCCTTAGATTTAGATCTTGACCTCGAAGACTCCGCATCTTGCTCATAATTCCTACCCCTCGTAAATATATATTGCATTAGAAGATATCCCCATGTCGTCGTTAAGTTTTCTCATGGCCTTCCCTTGAAGGGCTGAGATAACGGTGTCGATAATTAGGGTTTTATTCGTAGTGTACATTGTGTCCTTGAATGACTCATACGATGCCGGAAGAGAATTTAGCAACATACATGTTTGTTCCTCATCGTTCGAGATAAACGGATCGATGATAAAACCTTCTTATTAAGAGTATTCCAATCATGATCAATCATAGTAGACTTTCGCTCTTCAAATCTTCTCCTTGCTTAATTAAGGAACTGACCATCTTGATCTTCCATAACTCAAAGTTATTTTTTCCTGAGTACTTCTCAATATCATACCTAGTGCTTACCACTATTGCTTATCCCTCAGATTCAGATTTGTGCCCCAACGATTGCTCTGATACCACTTGTTGGGGTTTATGCTGCGGAATCACACAGATATGGATCTAGGATAGCAATCCAATGACACTAAGAAAACACAAGCGAACACAAAGATTTAACGTGGAAAACACTTTTGGGAAAAGACTACAACACAAAGCGACAAAATTTCACTATGAAAGCATAAATTACAAAGAGAAATGATTTAGCTGATTCGAACGACTTTAAATCTCACCCTTGCTACACCCTTTGATAACCCTAGAACCCCTTTTAGAAACCCTTAGAATATCTTTAAAAAGCCTTAACATCCCTTAGAATGGTCTTAGGGACTCCTATTTATAATTTAGGAAACCTCACTTATGCACATCCCTGAAACTACCTCAAATTTACGCAATCCGTACAGAATCCGCACACCATCTGCATAACCTTTGACTGGTCAAGTTTGGCCCTCGACTAGTCGAAGACCTTGGAAATTTTAGAAACTTTGTTGCTAGACTTCGAATCGAACTAGCTTCGACCAGTTGATGGGACCTTTAACCAGTCAAGCTAGTCCCTCAACTGGTCGAGCACCTCGGTGAACCAAGATTTAAGACATCCTTTTACAACAATTTTACAATATGCAATTTTTGTCCAAACTATCTGAATGAAAATCAACAGTAGTTTTGAAACTGAAATTGAGAAATCAGATATAGCATTTTCTTATAGATAATTAGCTGGGAAGATGATGGGCCGACTCACAGGAATTTCAACAAACACAATGAATATTGGAATTCATTAAGAACCCAATTTCAACTACTTTTAGATTGACTTCGCAGTAATATTACAAGTGATCAATTAAACAAAGGGAAAGTCTAAGGACAAAAGGGTCTGATAACCAATTGAGGCATCAATGGAAGTAGATTTACTTACATCTGCACCTGCATTAAATACATTTGAGTAATGTAAAAATTCTTGGGTTCTATCTTTTACTTGCTTAGCCATCATACAGAATGCCCATCTACAATATGGGTAGTACCAACTGCCTTCTGGAAGAGCCTACAACAGGTTACAAATTTAGGTAGCACAGAGTACCTTGAATTTGAAAGAAAATTTAAAAAAAAAAAAAAAAACCCAAAGAAAAGGTTTTATTAACAGAAAATATGTTGGATTTGGGCTTTAAAAAGGGGTACAACATGATGTTAAAGGCAAAGCAGCAGAAGACATTATCGTTGTCGAAGGCATAAAATTCAGCTGCAAGGGATGATGATCTTTAGAAGATCTCAAGCTCAAGCTCAACCTTAGATCCTTTTTTTTTTTTTCATTACTATTTGCTCTTTTCTTTTTCACTCTTTCTACGGTTAGAGTTTTTCTTTTTGCCTCTATAATCACTCTCTGCTTTTTCTATTCCCATCTTAAATCATCTCTCTAGGGTTAAGGTTTCTTTTTCATGCTGGGAAATCATAAAAGAGAGGGAGGGGGATCGGGGAGAGAGAGAGAGAGAGAGAGACGCTAGTAAAAATGCACCGGCAATATCGCATTTTCTTGTAGTGTTTAGGCTTTCTTAGTTACGAATTAGGGCTTGGGAGAAAGACCTATGGGTAGCGAAGCTTCCATGGAGCCTTCCTTCTTCTTCGATCTCTCAAATCTAGTTTATCTTTTTAGTTTTTCTTCTAAGATGTTAGCCATGTTAGCTTAATCTCTTAGCTAAGGCTAAGAGATGAAGCTTGTAGTTTAATTACAATATTTAGTTTATTTTATTCGATAATAATTTATTAAATTATGATAGTATATTAATTAGATTTGGATTTACTTTAAAATCTTTGAGTTGTTTATTTCTGGATTTGTTGTGCGCTCTGTGTACAATGAATATTTTGATTTAACAATTGTTTAGCCTGAATTAGAGAATGATTGAATATGTATAATTGATTGATCTATTATTACTTAAGGGTGCTTTAGACGCTTTTGATTCCCTGCAATTGAGATCTAAGTATTTCATTAAAGAATCATTTAATCAAATTCATATTCTTATTGGTGTTCATAATCGGTTTAACAGAATCATCTTCCGATTGGATAGGATATAACTTTGATTCTAATTGAGTTATCTATTAAATCAATGATTGAGATATTGTGATGGTTATAAATGAATTCATGGATCCTTAGTATTTTATTTATTTATTTTAAAACCCTTTCCTTAATCTCTGGATTAAAAACCTAGACAAACCATTAAACTTAGATTAGATCTAAACTATATTCCTCATTCCCTGAGGATTCGACCTCGATCTCACTGAGTTATTACTACATTGCAGCCCTACACTTGGTGTTTGCATCAACACCCGTCATAGGTCAACAAATTAGACGCAATTTCCTATAACACCATGCATGACTCATGAGTCTTTGTGGGATCATAATGCACTAACAATTATGAATAAACTCAATTCAATGATAATGGAGGTATTCCATATTTCTTAGAATGTGATTCAACAATAACATATAATCGATCAGTCATGTATTAGACTGATCCAATCGACTATGAAGAGCCCTGGCAAAATCGGCATTAGTTAGAAAGCATTCCACATAGTTCTAATTACCGTTGGTCGTTCGTGTTCAACTTTGGTCGAACGTATCAACTTGGGATAGCTAACCCAAAGCAGGTCATCCACTTACTTAAGAAATTTGCAGAGCTCGATTCACTACAACAACAATACAGATTATCAAATACATAATCATAATCACAAAATAATTTAATATTATACCAGAGTATATTAATTGAACACATGTACGAATTAGTATAATCAAATGTATATCAATATAAATCAACATGTATCAATAATACAAATTAATACCATACCATGATGTATCAATTGAACATATGTACAAATAAGTACAAACCAATGTGTATCCATAACACAAATTAATACCACACCAGGGTATATCAATATAATACATGTACAAATCAGTGTAATCTAAATAAAACCCAACATATATCAATAACACTCATCAAAATAGTATAAAAGAGTTCTAACAATAAAAATTTCATATAATCAAACATTTTATCAACATGTTGACTACTAACAACAAGTAATAGTAAGGTTACAATGATAAAACAATTTATGAAATTTTAACAACAACCAAAAATCAGTATCTAACACTATCAAGGGTTGATAAAAAGAAACCTAAAAGAATAGTCTGCACCTTAGAGATAAATCTCAATCTCTTTACCCTCAGGGTTATGATTTTAGGGAAAACTTTGATTTCTTAAACCAAATACAAGGCAAAACTCTATAAGGACATGGATATATCATTAGGTTGCTTGAATTGGAGGGCAGGGTATATATCTTACCTCTAATTCCTATATAGACTTTGATTTAATCGAGGGAATGTAGCTTTTAGCACTTATGTTGTAGCAATTGCACCACACGAGAACAAGTAACCCCCAATCTAAGCTTTCTCTCTCTCTCTCTCTCTCTCTCTCTCTTAAACCTAGGGCAAATTCGTATAGAATGGAGTGGCTCAAGATAAGGGTATTTATAGGCTTCGATGTGTTCTAATTGGCCCCAAAGTCCAGGCAATTAATATTCTAACCATATGGGAGGTTAATTCTAGCATTATGATCCATTAAAGGGTGTATGGGTTGGTTAAAGTTATAAGATATTCAGCCTTAGTAATGATCTACGTAAGGATATAATCGCCCGGCAATCTGAACACAACGATCGACGAGTATGATCAAAAGTCAGTTCAATAGCTATTAACCATCGATCAAGGTCGTAATTATACGAAAATATGTAGGATGTTAACTTAGGTAGTGTCTTTAATTTGATCATGATCTAACTACCCAAAAGTCACAACTTCAGTAAAGATAGGACGAAGATAATTAATTTAAGTTCGTGACAATTTTTAAGGGCATTCGCACATCTCATGCGCTCATATAGTGAGTCTAAGTTGAATAATTTGAGGCGTGATCTCGGCTCAATATCCTACGATGGACATCAAGCCCGCTATGATGAACGTCTTTCTATGGTTTCGAGTCTAACTGGCTACTAACGAGTGGTCTAAAGCTTATTTGGTTAATTTAGTTATTTTTAAAATAAATTAAATAGCAAAATTTCTTAGACATGATAAGTAAGGTTTAGATTAGATTAGTTCATAGTGTGGGCTTTGCTCAATTAGTGAAAGTGGTGATTCGGTACTAGTCATTTAAAATTATTGATTTAAAGGTTATAGGGTAACTCGATCAATTCAGTTTAGGTGTGTGGGCTAAACAAGATCTAATCCATCAGTTATCATGACCTTAGATAGATCTTCATTAAGTTACGATTATCTTGATTAATCAGCGGTGTGTCGTCTAGATTTGGGCCCTAGATGAATAGATCACAAGGTTAGGCCTAAGATTATGGTGATCGGGCGTATTAAATATCACTAGGTGATTGATTAAAATAATTTTAACAAATTTTTTTTCTAAAGATTAATTTTTGGATTCCAAGTTGACGAAAATTTGGGACATTATAGCAATATCTCAAAAAATTTGCACACGAGTAGATTTTTAAATTTCAAGGATGAAATTCTTATAAGAGTGGTAGAATATAATATCTCTAAAATTTCTACATAAGAGTTCTTTTCCACGTGTATAAACATCTATAATTAAATGAATATAATGTGTTTTGAAAAATAAATGTTTTGATGAACGCACGTTTGCGCACCCTTAGACCTATAAACACACAGTAATGAATTTTGGACCCCTATATAATATCTTATACACTTGATTGTTCACTAAATTAACCACTCAAATAGTCATTTCTCTATATCAAAATACTCAATCGTCCACTTTGATTTTGGACCATCCGATAATACTAAACTAAATATGAGATTTTTATATCCACTCATACACCCACCCATGGATAATTTGAACCATTCATCTTACTCGTCCACATATGTATACTCTTAACTCACCATTAAAATCAAATTCTAATAGTTATGTACTATCATTGGTTTGTCTTAAGTTTTTTTCACAATGTATATATACAGACTCGACACATAATCTCAAAAAAAAACCTATTTCTAGGAACTCAATCATGATGAAATTTCAGACAAAGCTTATATGGCCGGAATGAATTGAACTCCTCTAATTTCAGCTCTTGATTCATAAGGTCCACAATCAATTAGATTTTACAACATATATCTACTAAATGACCCACCTAAAAATCAAACAACAACCAACTTAGTGATCTACATATGACTCCTGAAAATTACATCAATTTACATCTTACAATGGTGCAGGTTTGGACCTAATTATGGAGTTCCGAAGTCATTGAGAGAATCCTACAATTTGTAAACTTTCTCCAAGGAGTTTATGGATGTCCTCACCCCAAAAAAAAACAAAAAAAAAACAAAAAAAAAAAAAAAAAAAAACAAACAAACAAACAAAAACAAAAACAAAATCCAACTGTTGAACTGGAGAACGAACCATACATTCCTGTCCTAACACCCTAATTGAACCCCATGATTATTGATTAATGGCTTCAGTAAGATTCGAGCATTAACTTAGGAAATCGACCCTTTCAACCATTTGATCAAAAGACAACAAAAAAAAACCACTTCTCGACTATCCAAACAATTCAAGGGAGAATCTCGTAAACCACGTCCTTGTTCGACCGTCAAAAAAATTACTTGGCGTGTGTACAGCTAGTGTTCAAATACACATGTATGCACGCGCGTAACCAAGCAATACAGCTAACAACAGAAGTGAGCTTCGACGGTGTTTTTGGACTTAGCCGTTAGAAGCTACGTCAGGAACAAGAGGGGGCCACCTTTAAATGATCAGAACCATTCATTTGATGGAGCATCACCATCCAACGCTGAGAGTCGGCTTCGTCAATTGAAAGTCCGTCGAAACAAAAGGATGATCAGCGTGCGAACCACTAGTTTAGAAACGAAAAATTCCTATTTTTCTCTGCAGGTCGAAACAGAATTCTTCCACTAATCCAGTTGAAAGCTCTCCAACCGATCCAACTGTTCAAAACAAAAAATCCCATCTGTCCAAAAGGAATTTCATGGATTTGTGACGATCCCAGAAAACCGACACTCGCATGTAGATGACCAGTTTGCTTTTATTCCAAATCCATCAGATTCTCCAGTTCGGACATTATCCAAAAAATGAGGCACATCTAAAACTCTAAGTGGGCCACGCTACGGAAACAGTGGGAGTGGAATGCCGACCGTCAAAAACTAAGTTTTGGATCAGGCTAATATTTGTGTTTTCAGTTATCCCAGTTAGAAATACCTTACGAACTGTTTGGATGGCATACAAACATCATGTCAGCTCAAAGACGGTTTAGTAGTGGGTATGTGCCCATTTAAGTTTTGGATCTGCTTCATTTTTAGAGCTGGAGAAACTGTATTGGACAGGACGAATTTCTTATGGACATCTTGGTGAGCCCCATGTAGCTTCCGACAGACGCGGATTTCCTGCGAAAGACTTTCACAGGAAGTTCCTACGCTGGGAACCCAGGTGGGCCCACTGTGATGTTTGTGAGAAATACTACCCGGCCACCCGTTTTTTGAGTTCAATTTAGAACATAAAGCCAAAAATGAACCATTTCCAGAGCTTAAGTGGGCCGAAAACGTGATAATTGAACGTCCACAGTTGAAATATTCATGGGCCACGGAAGTTTTGAATCATGCTAATATTTGTGATTTCAGTTCATCCCAGTAGGAATGAAGTTATTAATGGTATGGATGGCTTTTAAACATCACCGTCGAACCTAGGTAGGTTTTAACGGTAGGAATTTCCCTAACCACATTTTCCTTTAGTACGGCCCACTTGAGCTTTGGATACCGTTCATTTTTGGCATTATGTCCTGAAATGAACTCAAAAAACGGATGGAAGGGGAGGATTTCTCACAAACATCACTCTGGGCCCCACCTGGGTTCCCAGCGCAGGAACTTCCTGCTAAAGCTTTTCGCAGGAAATCCGCGTCCACTTCCAACTGGAGAAACTTCCCATGAGCAAGGGGCGTAGGCAACTCGATTCCTCGCAAGAGCGTGCACAAGCACAAACTCCATTGGACTACTTGCACGGTCCATACAGAGCAACGATGTGATGATCGATACCATCTAAAACATGGGTATTAAAACATGTGTCTTTGGAAAAACTTCATGCCATGCAATTGTTAATGTAAATTAATAGTTAAAAACAACTAATCTCTCACATTACTGTTTTCATGTTGATATGGCCCATGTGTACATTGCGCAGATATTTGGGTTGGGCTTGCATGCTGGGCATTGCATTGAAGCTGTCTCCGGCAGAGTTATTTGAATCTCTTAGGGATACTTTTTGTAGTTGTTTAAAACAGAACATTATAATTTATTTATTTATTTAAACCCACCCCCACACACACTCCACATGGGCACTCAAACTCACTACTTCAGTGTTGAAACTAGTGTCTACCACTGTGCCATGTATCGAAAGTTTTGGATCAAAGTAAAAGTTGGGCCCGGGGGTTTTATAGGGTGCAGCATCACATGGACCATTCAAATTTTAGAATTACATCATGTATGATGAGTTCTCAAAAAGTTTGCACATGTGAACAGGTATGCAACTGAGTGCATGTGTGTGTGTGTGTGTGTATATATATATATTTCTTTCTTTCTTTCTTTCTTTTTTAGAGTGAGCATTTCAGCAACGGAAGATAAACAAATCAAGCATAAAGAAAAGTTTGCATACACATTCAGAATATATGAGTGGCTATCCATATGACTTATACAAACCAATGTCTCAATATTAACAAATAAAGGAAATAAACAATTTAATACATAAAAAGAATAAAATGCAGCGAGACTTGATCTTTAAGATCGTGCAACTTCTCTTGGGGCAGATACGGTCAAACATCTATGAATTCTTTTTCCTTCTCCTCATCAACTTGAACATGATTATCATTTAAATCACATGCACATCTGTACAGTTGTATATTTGAAGAATGAGTAGTCAGCTCAATGTGAATTCCCTTCAAGATTACACACTGCTGCATTAGCTAAGTATAGTTTAAACAAGTAAAGATAACAGTTCACATTATACGAAACATTCGAGAAGTCTTGTTCAAATGTATGAATGAATGCACTTGATCATAGACCTAGAGATACACATCCAGCTGGAAAAAGCCTCCTCGGAAAAAATCATGCAACGAGGACACCCAATGTGAACAAATCTCCCAAAAAAGTATTCTAAGATACACCTAATGAGAATTAGACACGCGGAAAAGTCTATGTGAAAAGGACGACACATAGTACTTCGAACGCACGTAACGATAACTTAGGATCACCTAGTAAAGTACTGTATGGTACAGCCCATAGTGACCCAAGAAACCATGTACCATACATCAGCCACTTGGTAAAGTCCGCATGCTATGAATGCATGATTAGCCCAACCATTATTATTTCAATTACAAACAACTAATTTAAGAAAGCTTAAAGGTCACTATGGGGGGTTCGTCACCCACCATAGGATGACATGTCGAGCATTATATCTCATACCACCATCCCAGCTCATGAGATTCCAACAATATGATATTTAATAGTAACCTCCTTAACTAGTGGCCAATCATAGTTTAACAAGTGGAACTTACCATCGTAATGTTATATGGACATAATCCGTCAAGCCACATTGGGCAAATATTCAATCAAAGTCAAATGAATAAATATTAAATGCAAGTCACATAGGGCAAATATTTCATCAAAGGATGCGATATATAAAAGGAGATTATTCCTAAAAGCCACATAGGTACAAACAATCCACAAGATGGTAAGTCCACGATAAAATCCCATTTAATCCAACACACACAATGCCATTAATTTGAGGGGTCCGTTGTAATTACAATCAATCAAGTTACATCTCAAATATATATATACATGTATAAGTAGAGTTTTTCACTAATTGATATAGCAATTCAAGTTTCATATACAATCCACAAGTATAATAAGATATTAAAGTGCAATATGTAAGTATTTATACCAAATAAATGTTAAGCATAAGACTTGAGGATCAATTCCAGTAACTAACATAAGTAATCATGAAATAAAGATATCAATTATCAGTCAAAATCGTAAGAGAAACAATCACTTAAACTAACATGAAAGCGGAAAGTCCAATGGGAAAAGTCATCATCTTACGAGTCGAATCTTCTACCAATGTTGCTAGGGGATGCATGTGCCCTTAAAGTCGCATCATACCACGAATTATGAAATTATACAGTTAGACTAAAGTTCTACAAATTATCTATGATTAGGATCAATGTTAGGGTCTTAATTATGTAGTCTAGCGAACTTTGATTTACAATCTAACCTAAGGTTAGGGTTTTGAGAAATGCAAGTTTCATAATTATGCTTATACTGACAGCTTTTAGAGAATATTTTATGTATATTTTTCATATTTCATTGTACATGGATGAATGCTACATATAGTAGTCTCTTATAGCCTATATTAGGCTACATGCATATATTACACCTAGACATGCTAAAGTTGACCCCCTAATTAGGGAATTACAATCTTTCTAATATTACAACCAAACAACTCACGCTACCATTTACTCCTAAAATCACTCTAACGTACAACTCACGCCAACACTCCCCCTCAAGTTGGTGCGTATAGATCTCTAATGCCCAACTTGTCAAGTGAGTTATAGAAGTTCTTGCTACACACGGCTTTGGTAAGAATATCTGCCAATTGATCTTCAGACTTGACGAACGGGAATCGGATTATCTTGGCTTCAAGGTTCTCTTTGATAAAATGCCGATCTACCTCCACATGTTTGGTTCGATCATGTTGGATAGGATTATGAGAGATATCGATAGCAGCTTTGTTGTCACAGAAGAGATCCATCTCATAGTTTGGAGTGAAGCCAATTTCTGTCAACAACCTTCTTAGCCATAGGAGTTCGCAAAGACCCTTAGCCATCCCACGGAATTCTGCTTCTGCACTTGATAATGCTACTACCTTCTGTTTCTTACTTATCCACGTCACCAAGTTCCCTCCAACAAATGTAAAATACCCCGAGGTAGACTTTCTATCGAAAATATTTCCTGCCCAATCAGCATCTGTGTAGCCTTCAATCCTTAGATGATTGGTCTTTGAGAACATAAGTCCTCTTCCAGGGGAGGACTTTAGGTACCTGAGGATTTGGATCACTGCATTCATATGATCTTCACTCGGACAATGCATAAACTGGCTCACTACACTCACTGCATAAGCAATATCAGGTCGTGTATGTGAGAGATAAATGAGCTTCCCAACCAATCTTTGGTACCTTCCTTTGTCTGTTGGCACTTGGTCAGGGTATTCTCCCAGTTTATGATTATGGACTATTGGTGTATCTGCAGGTTTACATTCTAGTAATCCAACTTCTGATAATAAGTCGAGGGTATATTTTCGCTGAGAAAGAAATATACCTTGCTTGGATCTAGCGACCTCAATCCCCAGAAAATACTTGAGCCCTCCCAAATTTTTCATTTCGAACTCGGCTGTCAATTGTTCTTGAAGTTTTGAGATTTCCTCCTAATCATCTCCTGTAATAATCATGTCCTCTACGTACACTATTAAAGCTGTTATCTTGCTTCCTTGATGTTTCAGGAAGAGAGTATGGTCTAAATTACTCTGTCGAAAACCATACTGCCTCATAGCCAAGCTAAGTCGTCCAAACCAGGCTCGAGGAGATTATTTCAAGCCATAAAGTGTTCGTCGTAGTTTACACACAACTCGACCAGAGGTCGCCTTATATCCTGGGGGAACATCCATGTAGATCTCCTCCTCAAGATCTCCATGGAGGAAGGCATTCTTCACGTCGAATTGATGCAACGGCTAGTCCAGGTTTGCTGCAAGAGATAACAGAACTCTAATTGTATTTAACTTGGCCACTGGTGAGAACGTCTCCTGATAATCTACCCCATATGTCTGAGTATAGCCTTTTGCTACTAGTCATGCTTTGTAGCGCTCGATTGTTCCATCAACTTTGTACTTTATAGAGAATACCCATTTGCACCCTACTGTCTTCTGTCCTTCAGGTAAAGGGACAAGGATCCATGTCTCGTTCTTCATTAGTGCCTCCATTTCTTCCTTCATTGGTTGAACCCATCTTGGGTCCTTTAATGCCTCGTCAACACTTGTAGGAATATGGTGCGAAGATAGATCCTTCGCAAAGTTCTTAAGTGGTTCAGAAAGTCTCTCTGTAGAGACATAATTGGCAATGGGATATTTTGATTTCGGTGCCTCGATCTCAGGTGAGTATTTATTCGGTGGAATACCACGATTATGCCTGCAAGGTAACTCATAACCACGATTAACCTCATTATTTGAGACAGGAGGTGTGGTAGGAGAACTTACCTTAGTGATATTCTCAGGAGACGGGTCGTTAGGCACTGAGGAGTAGTGTAAGACCCGTATTCTAGCCCGTACCGTCCCGTAGGCTTCCATGGTCCTCCCGGTAGAATTTCGGCGACCCGCGATCTTTTATTGGCAGTTGCGTGTGACCCCGAGTGGTATCCCATATTCCAGAGTCAGCTCGACCCGAGACCTATACCCTTGCGACCGCGCAGTCGCTGCGATTCCGACGCCGCGTCTCGCTCGCCGAGGCGATACTCAAGGCCAGGAGATGTGGGCCCGCGTTCGATTCGAGAAAACACCGCGCGTCGCAATTTCCAAGAGAATCTATCAAATCCATCACATCACTTGTCAAAAGTACACCCATTACTCTCCCCATGCCCAAGTACAAAAGCAACCCCCCAAAAGTCAAAAGCACCTTACCTCTCATGTCACTCCACCATCCCTCTCTCCCATCACCCATCTCTTTTTTTTCTCTCTCTCTCATTCTCCAAAGTGAAGCAACTCCAACGTCCATGGCTTCCATGGAGAACCTTGGTGTGGCCCACCTTCCTATCTCTCATCCCCACCCTCCAAAGTTCATCGCAACCGTTAAAATCCAACCCTTGGAGCTCTATATTGCGTCGGTGGAAGAAGGAATAGGAGATAAAAGGTGGGTGATTCTCTCTCTCTCTCTTCTTTCTTTATTTTGTGGCCCACTCAATAAGATGTGATGCCTATTTGTCCATCAAATAGACCTCAAGGCCGTCCAAGCTATGTGGGCCCTACCTTGTGGGTGATGGGAAAGCACAAGTATCAAATTGATCCATATCAGGTGGGTCACGTTTATGTGGGACCCACCTTTACTAAGATGTGGGCCACGTGCATGTGGGGCCCACCATGGTGCTGTGTACATCTATACCGTCCAGGGTCGATGCGAGGAAGAGGGACGCTGGACGTGTGGAAGAGGGACGCTAACATGGAGTGTATGTATTGACCTGGTGTGTACTAATAATGCAACAAAAAAAAAAAAAGAAGGAGAGAAGTTGCTTTTGGAATAGCCTACCCATGTAGGCCCTACCTTGACATATGAATCCAATCCACGCCATCCATTCCATTCCCCATGTGTTTTTAGGTGTTGAGAAGAAATTTGAGGCTAATCCGATTCTCAAGCGGGCCATACCATAGGGATTAGTAGTGTATACCATTAAAATACACCTTGCAGCTTCTATTCGTCCAAAACAGGCCGCATATTGGACTCATTTGGTCGGCCTTGGACCGTGGAATCCAATGGCTGGAGTGGATTCATCTGATACGGGCCCTATGTAGAAGATTTTGCAAAACATTGTTTTCAAAAAAAAAAAAAAACAATAGCAGCAGCAGCAGCGCTGCTGCCGCTGACAGGCCAGCAACGCCCAGGCGCTGGCGGACGGGCGACCGAGCTGGGCCTCACGGCTCCAGCCGTGGGTCCCACTGTGATGCTTTTCAAAAATCAAAGCCGCCCATTTTGTGGGTCCCTTAGGGCAGAGGTCCATCTTCAAAAATCAATTGTATACGGTACTCAAGTGAGCCACACCAATTAAAATCATGTGAAGACATGCCAAAACATATAAAATCACTTGGTGGGGCCTACCTGAAATTTGGATGCCGTTGAAAATTGGTCTGAACCCTCAGCCAAGTAGGACACACATAATGGATGGGCTGGATTCAGGAACAACATTCGTTGGGCCCCAATTTTTCAAGGTCCACGTGACCTTTTTATTGTTTGGATGCAAACAAACGTCACTGTGGGCCGTACCCCATGGTCCGCGTGACCTTACTTACAGCTTGGGTGTTATATAAACAGCCCAGTGGGCCCCAGTCCAGTGGGCCCTCCTCTGGCCCACGTGATCTTATAAACAGGTTGTATGGTAAGTAAACATTGCAGTGGGCCCCTGGCCCATGCAACTTTACCAACAGGTTGGATGCAAGTAAATATTTCAGTGGGTCTCATGATTGTGTGACCCTATTATCAGGTTGGGAGAAAAATAAATGCTGTAGTGGGCCCCATGTCTGTATGACCTTATCAACAGGTTTGAATGGAAATAAACATTATGGAGGGCCCTAGGTCTATATGACCTTATCAATAGGTTTGAATGGAAATAAACATTATGGTGGGCCCTAGGTCTATATGACCTTATCAACAGGTTGGATGTAAATAAATATTACAGAGGGCCCTGGGCCCATGTGACGTGGGCCCTAGGCCCATGTGACCCTATGACCAGTTTGGATGAAAAATAAACATCATGTTGGCCCCAGTTTGGATGGATGGTATGCTGGGCCCTAGGTTGGGTGGAAAATAAACATTTTGGTGGGTCTTACTTAAGACCCATTTACGTATGTGTTGTGTCCACAATTGTGGACCTCCATCACGGAATATGTGACTTATCTATGCCTTCTATCCCTATGGGACCCACCATGATGCATGTGTTTCATCCAACCGTTCAACCATTTTTTTTGGAAAACAATTTTTAAGGTTTGGGACGAAAATAAGACAGATTTATTTATCAAGTGAACCATAGTGCACGGTGAGGATTGAATGGCTATCTTTGAAATCCTTGAGATCTTAAGATTAGATTGGATGAGAAATAAATGTTATGGCGGGCCTTGGAAATCTTAGTAGTGGAAATCATTATCACCACTTATATTTGAGTGTGGCTCATTTGATATACACATGGCCGCCATGTGGTATGGCCCACTTACCATATTTATGGCCCATTGTTAAGGCCCACCTTGTTATATATGAGGTCCCTGTGATGCGGCCCATTAGATGTATTGGGGCTCATGGGTCGAGGCCCAATATGATGTATATAAGGCCCTTTTCAATGTGTGATTCTGCCATAATAAATGTATTGTACATCCACACCATCTACCCATCTTGATGGCGCAGGGCCTGCTTGCTGCATGTGCTGGGCCCGCCTACACTGTACAGGCCCACCATGCGGTGTGTACTTCACCCACACCGTCCACTTATGCGGCCCGCCTAGATGTTCGTATTTTGTATCCACCCCGTCCATAATGTTGGGATAGTGCTAGACAATGTTTGGTTGGCGCCGATTTACATGGATATGTTTGTACCAGTGCTGATCATCATACGTGGGCCATGGGTGTAGTGATACACATGTTATACCTGCAACTATTGAAATGATTTTTGGTGCGGCCCATATAAAGAGTCCCACCTTGATATATTAGTGCGGCCCATTGCAACGTATTTCTGGCCCGTATGTTGTGGCCTATTGTGATATGTTTTCGACCCATTTATTAAGGCCTGACTTGAATTGCATGAGGCCCATTGGTGCGGCCCAATGTGTCGACCCACCGTGATGTGTATATTAGGCCCAATGGTAAGGCCCAATGTATCGAACCACCATGATGTGTAGGCCCGCGTGCTGTATGTGTAAGGCCCACCTGTGATGACTGTTTGAGGCCCACTTGTTGGATATTTGGGCCCACCTTATGTTTGACTCTATGTGGACCACTCCTTGGGAGCAATGTTGGTTAAAGTCCACATTGCTGGGCAGTGATGGTTAGATGTCCACATTGTGACCCTTCCTTAGGCCTTATCAGGCCCATTCTCATCATTCTCTTAGTGGGTTAACCCAAATAAGTGATCCCCATTTGCCATGGACGGATGGCTCCATGCTACCAGATTTGATATAACCACGGCTAAGGGCTGATCTTTATATTATGGTTGATCAGATGTTCATCTATGGACCCAGTCTTGTCTATGTGACCGGTCGTCGGTGTTGATTATCGATGCTGATTATCGGTGCTAATTATCGATGTAGATTATCGGTGTTGATTTGTCGATGTCGATTGTATTGGCCGGTTCCGATTGTCGAGGCCGATTCTGAGTATCGAATTCGATTGCCAAGGCCGATTGTCGAGGCCTATATGATGTATATGTGACCCGTAGTTGAGGGCCATTGTGATATGTATTAAGCCTATGATGCATGGTCCATTTGATGTATTCAAGACCCATGTGTAGGGCCCACATGTCCTGTATTTGAGGCCCATGGGCAAGGCCATTGTGATGTATTCATGGCCCATGGGCAAGGCCCATTGTGATATGTATTAGACCCATGAGCAGGGTCCACCTGTTATGTATATGTGGCCCTTGAGTAAGACACATTGTGTTCTATATTAGGCCCTTGTGTGAGGCAGTGGGCCCATTATATGTTTGACTCTATGCAGGCCATTCCTTGGGGGCAATGTTGGTTAAATGTCCACATGGTCGAGGTCGATTATCGATGCTGGTTGTGGGTATCGGTTATGAGTATGTGACAGCATAGCATCATGATACATGCCTATACGCATCATCTGCATGTTTGTTATGAGAGGTGGTTGATCATTGCATATGTCATTGGGTATGTTGTTATGAGACCCCCTGATAGGTGGAGGTTATCTCACATGAGCACGCGGTATGTGCAGGACCGATGCATGACTGGATTATATGACTCATGCATCTCGCATTATGATTACTGTATGCCCTAGCGATATCAGGGCCGTAGCCTCCACAGGCATATCGTGGATGGCCAAATAGGACACCGGAAATATTTGGTTCTAGCATACGGGCGCCATAGATGTCCCTGGGTGAAAATCCCTAAACCTCCGTGGCCAGGAGACGCCCCAACGTCGAGACCGAGTGGATACATGAGCGCCCGAGTGCCGAATACCAGGAGGCCGCGTCTCCCACTGTATCGTGGTCGATTGGGAGGGGGTGTGGCCTTACTCGCCTGAGCACAAGGGGCATTGCTAGGCTGAGTTTGACCAACTCATGAATGGGTCTGCTATCGACATGCCGAATAGGTGTTGGTAAACTATTGGCCTGACGGATAGTGAGGTTTCTTGCGCTCACTTGGACTGTGCGGCTGGGAGAGTGGCAGTGACATTTGGGGTATGCTAAACACCGGTGATGATCCAAGAGATGAACAGTACTTATATGTGGACTTATTGAGCAAGAGTTGCATACTCATTCATTCATTCATTTCACTATCCACTCGGGTTGGTGGTGCACAACTATTTGTTACATGTACCTTCGCAATGGCTAGGATTTCGGTTGGGGTGCGTAACTAACCTGAGATCAGGAGTTTACTAGATTGAGTCTGACTATCCAAATTTAGGTATGGGACTGGTTTGGATAGAAGTCCCTTGTGATGGACCCCATAGCCTCCGATACTACGTACTATCATCCCGACTTCACACTCCAGCATTGTCATTCAATTCGCACCACATATTGCATTACATTCGCGGCATATGACATTTTGGGTTACATGTGTTTCTACATTTATATGGTTTAGATACAACATCTGATATTCTGCTTACTCTAATAATTATCTATGATTCCTTATTTGCATAGTTGTTCTATATTGCGTATCCTGACATTGATTGACTTATGGACTTGTCCGTATTCCTGCTTACTCTGATAATTCATGATCTTATCAATATTTTTGCTTACTCTGATAATTCATGATCTTATCAATATTTCGCTTATTCCGATATTGTATGATTTATGGATTACCGGTATTTTTGGAATTGTATGACCATGGCATTGTATTGAATACTTGACACCTACCTTGTGCACACACTTACACCACCCTCTAAGCTTTCTATAAGCTTATGCACGATAGATGCGTGCAGGTGACGTTAGGTTGCAGTAGTGTTGAGCTTGGAGCGTACGGCGGTCTTCTGGAGCTTGGTTCTTTTTTTACTTATGTATTTCCTTTCAGCATTGTACCCAAATGATTATATTAGTGGGTATGTGATGATGATGTTGCCTTTGTGAATTGGGTAATCTTGTGGTTATGCTTATTACGAGTTAAATGTATATATATAAAAAAAAAAACCTCCTTGTAGGACCCCAGGATCGGAATCTGGCGTATGGACGCTAGGAGCCGAGAATGGGGTATTACGGAGGCTGTCAGCACCGGATTCGGCAATCGAGATTCCTGTGAATCCGATTTCAGGGTTTGGGGCGTGACAAGTAGGGGGGTACTATTGCAGCTTCAGGAGATATATGTGCAGCGTCAGGAGATATATCAGGAGACAGGTTGTTAACTGGTACAACTGTTTCTGTATTCTCAGTGCCACCAAACCAGTCAAACTTCAGCCAATTCAGCTCTTCATCTCGTGTCTCCCCCTGAAGAGAAGAATGGGATGCAGGGGAGAAGAAAGTGTCGGTCTCAAGGAAAGAAACATCCATAGTCACATAGGTGCGTCGCGTAGTTGGATCGTAACAGCGATAACCTTTCTGATGGACGGCATATCCCAAGAAGAGGCAGCGACGAGCACACGGGTCAAGCTTCGTGCGTCGATTTTTATGGAGGTGAACAAAGGCAACACACCCAAAGACGCGAGGTGGAAGCATCAATGTCGTCGGTAAGGTGACATAGGTGGACAGAGTTTGCAGTGGGGTCTTAAACTCGAGTACTTTGGAGGGCATTTGACTGATTAGGTGCACCGCAGTAGCCACTACATCAGACCAGTAGGAGCACGGAACGTGCGCCCTAAGTAGAAGTGCTCGAGCCGTTTCAAGAATGTGATGATTTTTTCGCTCGGCAATACCATTTTGCTGAGGTGTCTGAGGGCACGATGTCTCTTGAATCAGTCCATGATGATTGAAATACTCACGGAACTAATTATTTAAATACTCACCACCATTATCAGACCTAAGAATCTGAAGCTTAGCGGAGAACTGAGTTTAAATCATATCATGAAAAGATCGAAACATAGTAAAGACGTCATCCTTATGTTGTAATAAATATAGCCAAGTCATTTGAGTACAGTCATCAACGAAAATCACAAACCAGCGGAAACCAGATAAAGTAGGCTTCGGGGAAGGTCCCCACACATCAGAGTGAACTAAAGCAAATGGAACTTCACTTTTATTCATACGTAAAGGATAAGGTACTTGATGACTCTTGGCTAAAATGCAAGTCTTACATTTAAAATCCGAAACAGACAACTCTGAAAATAAATAAGGAAACAAATGCTGCAAATAACCAAACGAATGATGGCCTAACCAACGGTGCCAAAGCCAAATCTGCTCCACCTTGCTATCACACGACGAACCAACATGATGTACTCGGCCCATGCTGAAATCATCCATATAATAGAGCCCCCCCCTCTTAGTACTACGCCCAATGATCTCCTTCGAGAGAATATCCTGAATAAGACAAAATGTTGGGTAAATCAGTACGGTGCAATTGAGCTCTTTCGTAATTTGACTCACAGATATTAGCTTGTGAGAAAGGGAAGGCACAAGTAGGGTATTAGATAATGATAAAGCTGGTGATAACATTACAGTGTCAGCCCCTTTTACCGCAGAGATAACCCCATTGGCATTGGCAATACTAGCCGGCCGAGGAGGAGTATGTTGACAGAAATCCCGTGCATCAAATGTCATATGGTCAGTTGCTCCGGAATCAAGAATCCATGTGTCGCAATCATCATTGCTTTTAAACCCAAGTAGAGCCATACCTGTATTGGAGGTGGAGAATTCGGTCAGAATTAGAGACAAGTGTGGTTCTGCCGCCGCCACTGCAGCCTTACCAGTAATGACATCATTAGTGGCTCCATCACGCCTCTTCTTGGCTTGAAGATCATGCCACCAATCTGGATATCCATGCAATTTAAAGCATGTGTCACGGGTGTGCTTAGTGTTCCCACAATGAGAGCATTTGGCCGCCTCGGTATTGGTCTTCTGCTTTTGATGTGGACTAACATTTGACCTGCTGCTAGTTAGAGACAAAGATCCACCATTAGAGGCAGAACTTGAACCAGTCTTGACGCTTTTGGAAGCCAAGACTGCTCCAGGTGTGTCATCTGTGCCGCCAGTTGCTGTCATCACAGCCTGTCGGACGGCTTCGCGACGGACATGGGCATATGCTTGCTCTACCGTAGGGAAAGGTTGCATCTGTAATACTCCACTGCGGATATGGTCCAGGCGATCATCAAGGCCATCCAAGAAAACATACACCCTATCTTCTTGAAGGATGGAGTTATAGTGTTGCACATCAATCGGGCATTCCATGGGATTTGGGCGACGAAAATCGATTTCTCGCCAAAGTCCCTGCAGTTCGTTGTAGAACTTTTCTAGTGAACCACCAGCTTGCTTCAATCTGCTTACACGTCGCCGGAGTTCGTAGACTTGGGAGGTATCACTTCCGTAAAAAAATGTGGTGGCAATAGCATCCCACACTTGTTTGGCGGTTGGATATCAAATGAAAGTGCTGATAAGAGAGGCTTCCATAGAGTTGATTAACCATCCTTTGACTATTGCATTGTCGGTTCGCCACCGCCTGAACGTGGAATCCGTTGGAGACGGCTAAGGAAAGTCACCATTGATATATCCCAATTTATCTTTGGCTGCGATATACATCTCAACCACTTGGGACCAAAGAGCATAATTGGATCCATCCAATTTGATGCCAATCGGTGCAGCACCCACGTCTGTTGTCGGTGTCGAGATGGAGGCTTTATTCAAAGCTTCAGTCACCTTCGTGGTCAGTTCCATCAGGGTAGAAGATGATGGAGACTCACTATGGTTGGAATTAGTGTTGGCCATGAGAGACTTTGGTTGGGAAGACTTTAGTTTAGGAGGCTACGGATAGCAAGGAGTAGAGGATCAAACCTTGCTCTGATACCATGACAACTTTTAGAGAATATTTTATGTATATTTTTCATATTTCATTGTACATGGAGGAATGCTACATATAGTAGTCTCTTATAGCCTATATTAGGCTACATGCATATATTACACCTAGACATGCTAAAGTTGACCCCCTAATTAGGGAATTACAATCTTTCTAATATTACAACCAAACAACTCACGCCACCATTTACTCCTAAAATCACTCTAACGTACAACTCACGCCAACATATACATCTAATTAAATAATCAAATCTAAACTTCCACACAAGAGGGTAGAGAGATAGTTAACCTCAAATTGACTTGGCTTCCAACTAGACTCAACCCAAGGTCCAAGTGTGATGAATCTAGACCAGAGGGTTAAGAATTGCCAATCTCCCCCATTATATATATATATATATATATATATATATATATATTGAAGAGATACGGAATTTGTATTAAAATGAAAAAGGGAAACAAAGCAAAAAGAAGCGAATCCGCTGAGAAAGCGGATCAATCTCCCCCCATTATAATAACTCAAACACTAAAATCAATAAGAGTGACAATCCCAATAGAGTAATATACCTCAATCAATAGAGTCGATTTCGACCCGGGACTTAACCTGATCTCGGCTCGGCTTAACTCAGTTGAACTTGGCTGATCTCATCTGAACTCAGTTGAACCTGACTCATCTTGGCTGGTCTTGGCTGAACTTGACTAGACTCAGTTGAACCAAGTTAGACTAGGCTGAACTTACCTACAATCTATTATAAATGCAACCCATTAAGCCAACACAATAACAATTACGGATGTTTGGACATAGGCTTCAACTGAGTTAACTTAGTGTAAATCAAAAGAACTCGGTTAAAAACCAAACAAAAGGGAGGTGAGAGTTTTTACCTCAACGGAAGTTGGATGCAGCAAATTGAATGTGGCCAGCGAGTCAACTTGGGAGGATGAGACGATTCGGTGACACGATTCAACCGAGTTGAATCGTCGGCTATTCTCTCCCTCACTGATTCTTCTTGCTCTTCTCTCTTTCCTCCTTTCCCTACCCTTCTTCCTTCTTTGAATGTCAACAGGGCCCGGACTCGGCCCTGACTCAACAACGAGTTGGACTCAGGAAATAGCTGAGTCAACTTGGTTTGACCCAACCAGCTTCTCCTCTCTCCCTCTCTCTTTTTCCTTTTATTTTCTCTATTTTTCCTTCTTCTCTCTTGCTGGACACCCAGGCCAACTATGAACACTTTAAATCATGGTCAATGAGTCAAGGGACTCGGTTGCACTCGGTTGGACTCGACTTCCTCTCTCTCTCTTTCTTCTTCTACCTCCTCCTCCTTCCTTTCTTCCTCTTCCCTACTCAGCTAAAACCTGAGTTGTGCTTAACTTAGTAGCAAGCTAGATTGTCCCAGTAACTCGGTTGAACGAGTCAACGAGTCAAGGTCTCATTGAACCCAGTGTGGCAACCTCCAACTCAAGCTCACACCCTCTTCTCTCCTCTCTATCTTCTTCTTTTGCTTTCCTTCTTAAGTTCCTCTTCTCCTACTCTGGATGACAACAGAGTCACGACTCAGACATAAATCGCTCAGCTAAACACGGACTCGAAACAACAACCCAATGCGGCACGAAACTAGTCTCTCTCTCTCTCTCTCTCTCTCTCTCTCTCTCTCTCTCTCTCTCTTCTAACACCAAAGGCATCTACATACAGAGAGAGCCTAAAAACTGAATACCTGAACTGAGTCTAACTCGTTTTGGTGCGGTTGGAAAGAATGCAACTATTAATGGCGTCTTCGACATCACTGCTTCTTCCGCCAATCCGACTCTTTCAGACGGATAGGCTCTTTTGAAGCTTAGAGGAGGTTGGGTCGGTGCGTTCGAAGTGAGACTGACTTGGCCGATTTTCAAGCATGGGAATGACGAAGAGACGAGATGTCATTTGATCCTCTCTTGTCTTAAGCATGCCCCAATCTCTCCCAGAGTCCTTTTATGAAAATGAATGGTCGGGATTCAATATAGGGCAACCAATACCTTTTAACAGAAAGAATCTCCAACTTTCCTTGCACGGTTGAAACCCTAGCTTGAAGGGCTATGATTGCTTTGCATCCAACGGTTGAGATGGAGGAGGAGAGACGCACGTGGATTTCCAGCCTATCAGGGAGAAGCGAAGAATTCCATTTCGAAAATTTCCAATTACACGCAACTTCCTATGCACCTGTTGTTGTACACATGCATGTGTGCATGATCTCGCGGCGAACCACATGGTCTTGGTCAGTTTTTCCTCTCGAACATGATGGACGATTCAAATCATGGAAGTTGACCTTGCTTTGTGGACCACGATAAAAATACGGATGGTTGTCTGTTCAGTCGAGAACCCCAGGCGGGAAAACATGAGAGAGGGAGATTCCTTCCTTTTAGAAAATTGACCGTACTGGCCTCGATGTATGGTCAAATTCCCTAAAGAGATACTACCTTCTAAATATTCTGAGGGTGGCCTTTTAACAACTTTTATAAAATGTTTAGGACCAAAATACCCTTGTCAATGGATTAGTAATTGTACGGTTTTAGAGTAAGAAGTTACGTGTTATTTCAATCCCAAGAATGTGACATAGATGGAACTCGAAAGCCTTTTAGCATGGGCAAGGCCCAACTCGTGGGCCCCACACTGCTGAATATGTAAAATCCATGCCGCCCATCCTTCTTATCGTGTCATCTTAGGGCTAGGCTCAAATATTAGCCTGATCCAGATCTAGTGTGGGCCACATAATAAAAAATAATGGTGATAGTGTCACCCACTGTTAATACTTTCTAGGCTCACTGTGATGTTTGTTAGAAGTGGACACCACACAAGGCGAGACTTTTTGGGTCCATGGCGAGCTGGCCGACAAGGTGGATGGAACGGATCACCCCATTGTGGGCCTTAGGCTATGGTACCAATGGCTAGCCTTTCATTTGGTAGTAAAGGACGTGAATACGAGAAAACCACAACCCATATAACATGACAATTATGACCCATGCAAACCATGACCCATATGGGCCCACATTGATGTATGTGTATAATCCATGCCGCCCATCCTTTTTGTCGTGTCGTTTTAGGGGTAGGGACCAAATATTAGCCTGATCCAGTGCTCGTGTGGGGTCACATAATAGAAAATAATGGTGACTTTTGAAACTTTCCAAGCTCATTATAATGTTTATTAGAAGTGGACACTATCCAAATCAGGACTTTTGGGCCCACAATGAACTGGTAGACAAGGTGGATGGATCGGATCACCCCATTGTAGGCCTTAGGTAATGGTGCCAATGACTATCCTTTCATTTGGTAGTAAAGGACGTGAACACGTGAAAACCATGACCCATATAACATGACAACTACGACCCATGCAAACCATGACCCATAAGGGCTCACATTGATGTATATGTATAATCCATGCCGCCCATCCTTTTTGCCGTGTCATTTTATGGTTAGGGACCAAATATCAGCCTAATCCAATGCTCGTGTGGGTCACATAATAGAAAATAATGGTGATTGTTGAAACTTTTCAGGTTCACTATGATGTTTGTTAGAAGTGGACACTGATCGAATCAGGACTTTTTGGCTCCACAGCGAGCCGGCCGACAAGGTGGATGGATTGGATCACCCCATTGTGGGCCTTAAGCTATGGTACCAATGGATAGGTAGTAAAGGAAGGGAACACGTGAAATCCACGATCCATATAAATGACAACCACGACCCATATAAGATGACAACTACGATCCATATGGGCCCACATTGATATGTGTGTATAATCCATGTCGCCCATCCTTTTTGTCGTGTCATTTTAGGGCTAGAGCCCAAATTTCAGCCTGATCCAGTTCTCATGTGACCCACATAATAGAAAATAATGGTAACTGTTGAAACTTTCCAGTGCTCACAGTGATGTTGTTAGAAGTGGACACTGCACAAGTCGGGACTTTTTGGGCCTACAACAAGTTGACCGACAAAGTGGAAGAAACGAATCACCACATTGTTGGCCTTGGGCTATGGTACCAATGTCTAGCCTTCATTCTGTAGTAAAGGAAGTAAACACGTGAAAACCACGACCCATATAAGTGACAACTACGACCAATGCAAACCACAACCTTTATGGGCCCAAATTGATGTATATGTATAATTCATGCCGCTCATCGTTTTTGTCGTGTCATTTTATGGCTAGGGCGCAAATATTAGCCTGATCCAGTGCTCCTGTGGGTCACATAATAGAAAATAATGGTAATTGTTGAAACTTTTCAGGCTTACTGCAATGTTTGTTAGAAGTGGACACTGCTCAAGTCAAGACTTTTTGGGCCCACGGCGAGTTAGCCGATAAGGTGGATGGAACGGATCACCCCATTGTGGGCCTTAGGCTATGGTACCAATGGCTAGCCTTTCATTCCATAGTAAAGTAAACACGTAAAAACCACGACCTATATAACATGACAACCATGACCCATATAATATAAAATGATATCTACGACCCATACAAACCACGACTCATATGGGCCCACATTGATGTATGTGTATAATCCATGCTACCCATCCTTTTTATCGTGTCATTTTAGGACCAGGGCCCAAATATCGGCCTAATTCAATGCTCATGTGGCCCACATAATAGAAAATAGTGGTGACTATTGAAACTTTTCAGGCTCACTGTAATGTTTGTTAGAAGTGGACACTACCCAAGTCATAACTTTTTGGGCCCACGGCGAGTTGGTAGACAAGGTGGATGGATCAGATCACCCCCATTGTGGGCCTTAGGCTATGGTACCAATGGCTAGCCTTTCATTGGGTAGTAAAGGACGTGAACACGTGAAAACCATGACCCATATAACATAACCACCACCACCCATATAACATGACAACTATGACCCACGCAAACTACGACCCATATGGGCCCACACTGATTTATGTGTATAATCCATGCCGCCCATCCTTTTTGTTATGTCATTTCATGGCTAAGGCCCAAATATCAGCGTGATCTAGTGTTCGTGTGGGCCACATGATATAAAATGATGGTGACTGTTGAAACTTTCCAGGCTTACTGTGATGTTTGTTCGAAGTGGACATTGCACAAGTCAGGACTTTTTGGGCCTACGAGGAGCTAGCCGATAAGGTGGATGGAATGGATAACCCCATTGTGGGCCTTAGGCTATGGTACCATTGAGTAGCCTTTCATTCGGTGGTAAAGGAAGTGAACACGTGAAAACCACGACCTATATAATATGACAACCACGACCCATATAACATGACAACTACGACCCATGCAAACCACGACCTATATGGACCCACATTGATGTCTGTGTATAATCCATGCGGCCCATCCTTTTTGTCGTGTCGTTTTATGGCTAGGGCCCAAATATCAGCCTGATCCAGTGCTCGTGTGGGCCACATAATAGAAAATAATGGTGACTGTTGAAACTTTTCAGGTTTACTGCGATGTTTGTTAGAAGTGGACAGTGCTCAAATCAGGACTTTTTTACCCCACGGCGAGCCAATAGACAAGGTGGATGGATCAGATCACCCCATTGTGGGCCTTAGGCTATGGTACCAGTGGATAGGTAGTAAATGAAGTGAACATATGAAAACCACGATCCACAACCACGACCCATATAACATGACAACTAAGACATTGCCTGAATCAAGACCTTTTAGCCCCATGGCGAGCTGGCCGACAAGGTAGATGGATCAAATCAGCCCATTGTAGGCCTTAGGCTATGTACCAATGGATAGCTGACAAGGTTGATAGATTAGATCACCCCATCGTGGGCCTTAGGCTATGGTATCAATGACTAGCCTTTCATTTGGTAGTAAAGGGCGTGAACACGTGAAAACCACAACTCATATAACATTGCAAGCACGACCCATATGGGCCCACATTGATGTATGTGTATAATCCATGCTACCCATCATTTTTGTCGTGTCTTTTGATCTGATCCATCCACCAACTTCTCCAGATCATTTTAGTCCATGGGAGGCGAATTCGAGATAGGAGTGGATCGCATGGAGGGGAATGATTTTTGTATGTTAAAACATTCCTAGGCACACAATGTGATCCATGTTCATCCAAACCAGCACTAGTCAAAGACTATTGGCCCCTTATCAAGCTAGTCTACACAGTGAACAGAGTAAATTTTGTAAGTGGGGCCCTCTTTAACATTACAGCCATTAGGGGTGCACATTTAACCGGTAGAACCGTGGAACCGGACCGGAACCGACCAAACAATCCAGTTTGGTCCGGTTCTAGAGTGCACCGGTTCTAATTCCGATTCCAAAAATTCAAGAACCGGTGACATCGGTTCAGTTCTCGGTTTGGGGGTATGTAGAACCGAATCGAATCGTGAACCGATCCGTAGAACCAAACCGTGGATCCGATCCATAGAACCGAACCGTGGAACCGAACCAATGTATTTTTGCACACCTTATAATTATTTTCTCTAGAATAATTATTTTCGTAAATGTATTTTTGCACACCTTATACAATATCTAAACCATTCATCAAATGGACCACAACATGGATGGACATGGGCTTGCAATTGGGCTGGATTATAAAAAGCCCAGAACTGTGGAACCGATCCGGAACCGAACCAGTTTTAACAGTTTGGTTCCGGTTCGGTTCTAGGGTGCCAATGGTCCGGTTCCGGTTCCGAATTTCCTAGAACCGTTAGGAACGGTTCGGTTCCGGTTTCACCCCAGAACCGGACCAAACCGAACCGTGTGCACCCCTAATAGCCACGACCCATATAATATCACAACCACAACCCATATAATATTGCAACCACAATCCATAACAAATAAGATCAATATAACATCACAACCACACACATATAACATTACAACCACAACCTATATAACATCAGAACCACGTCCCATGACAACCACGACTCATATAACATCAGAACCATAACCCATAACAACCACGACGCATATAACATGATAACCATGACCCATGACAATGTGGGCATGGATTATACACATACATCAATGTGGGCCCATATGGGTCGTGGTTTGCATGAGTCGTAGTTGTCATGTTATATAGGTCGTAGTTGTGATGTTATATGGACTGTGGTTTTCTCATGTTCACTTCGTTTACTACCTAGCTATTGGTACCATAGCCTAAGGCCCACAATGGGGTGATCCGATCCATCCACCTTATCGACCAACTCACCGTGGGCCTAAAAGTTCTGACTTGTGTAGTGTCCACTTCTAACAAACATCATGGTGAGCCTGGGAAGTTTTAACAGTCACCATTATTTTCTATTATATGGCCCACACGAGAACTGAATCATGTTGATATTTGGGCCCTAGCCATAAAATGACACGGTAAAAAGGATGGGTGGCATATATTATACACATACATCGATCTGGGCCCATATGGGTCGTGGTTTGCATGGGTCGTAGTTGTCATGTTATATGGGTCTTAGTTGTTATGTTATATGGGTCGGTTTTCACGTGTTCACATCCTTTACTACCAAATGAAAGGCTAGCCATTAGTACCATAGCCTAATGATCGCAATGGGGTGATTTGATCCATCCACCTTGTCAGTCAGCTCGTCGTGAGCCCAAAAAGTCCTAACTTTGGCAGTGTCCACTTCTAACAAACATCACAGTAAGCCTAGAAAATTTCAATAGTCACTGTTATTTTCTATTATGTGGCCCATATGAGTACTAGATTAGGCTGATAGTTGGGCCTTAGCCCTAAAATGACACGGCAAAAACGATGGGCAGCATGGATCATACACATACATCAATGTGGGCTCATATGGGTCGTGGTTTGCATGAGTCGTAGTTGTCATATTATGTGTCATGGTTGTCATGTGATATGAAATGTAGTTTTCATGTGTTCACTTCCTTTACTACCTAGCTATTAGTACCATATCCCAAGACCCACAATGGGGTGATCCGATCCATCCACCTTGTCGGCCAGCTCGCTGTGTGCCCAAAAGTCCTGACTTTAACAGTGTCCAATTCTAACAAACATCACAGTGAGTCTGAAAAGTTTCAACAGTTACCATTATTTTCTATTATGTGGGCCACACGAGCACTGGATTAGGCTGATATGTAGGCCCTAACCTTAAAATGACACGACAAAAAGGATGGGCGGCATTGATCATACACATTCGTCAATGTGGGCCTATATGGGTTATGGTTTGCATAGGTCATGGTTGTCATGTTATATGGGTTGTGGTGTTCACGTGTTCACTTCTTTTACTACCAAATGAAAGGCTAGCCATTGGTACCATAGCCTAAGGCCCACAATGGGGTGATGCAATCCATCCACCTTATCAGCCAGCTCACTGTGGGCCCAAAAAGTCCTGACTTGGGCAATGTCCACTTCTAACAAACATTATGGAAAGTTTTAACAATCACCATTATTTTCTATTATGTGGCCCACACGAGCATTGGATTAGACTGATATTTGGGCCATAGCCTTAAAATGACACGATAAAAAGGATGGGCGGCATAGGTTATACACATACATCAATGTGGGCCTATATGGGTCATGGTTTGCATCAGTCGTAGTTGTCATCTTATATGGGTCGTGATTGTCATATTATATGGATCGTGGTTTTTACGTGTTCACTTTCTTTACTGTCTATCCATTGGTACCATATCCTATGACCCACAATGGGGTGATCCAATCCATCCACCTTGTCGGCCAGTTCGTCGTGGGCCCAAAAAGTCCTGACTTGGGCAGTGTCAACTTCTAACAAATATCATAGTGAGCCTGGAAAGTTTCAACAGTCACCATTATTTTCTATTTTATGGCCCACATGAGTACTAGATCAGGTAGATATTTCGGCCTTAGCCTTAAAATGATATGGCAAAAAGGATGTGCAGCATGGATTATACACATACATCAATGTGGGCCCATATGGGTTGTGGTTTGCATGGATCGTAGTTGTCATGTTATATAAGTCGCGGTTGTTATGTTATATGGGTCGCGGTTTTCATGTGTTCACTTCCTTGGACTACTAAATGAAAGGCTAGCTATTGGTATTATATCCTAAGGCCCACAATGGGGTGATCCGTTCCATCCACTTTGTCGACCACCTCGCCGTGGGCCCAAAAAGTCCTGACTTGGGTAGTGTCCACTTCTAACAAACATCACAGTGAGCTTGAAAAGTTTCAGCATTCACCACTATTTTCTATTATGTGGCCCACATGAGCACTGGATCAGGTTGATATTTGAGCCCTAGCCCTAAAATGACGAGACAAAATGAATGGGCGGCATGGATTATACACATACATCAATGTGGGCGCATATGGATCGTGGTTTGCATGGGTCGTAGTTGTCATGTTATATGGATCGTAATTTTCATGTATTCATTTGCTTTATTACTTAGTCATTGGTACCATAGCCTAAGGCCCATAATGGGGTGATCTGATCCATCCACTTTGTCGACTAGCTCACCGTGGGCCCAAAAAGTTCTGACTTTGGTAGTGCCCACTTCTAACAAATATCACAGTGAGCCTGAAAAGTTTCAACAGTGGGTGTCAATGTCACCATTATTTTCTATTATGTGGTCCACATGAGCACTGGATCAGGCTGATACTTGGGCCCTAACCCTAAAATGACACGGGAAAAAGGATGGGCGGCATAGATTATACACATATATCAATGTAGGTCCATATGGGTTGTGGTTTGCATGGGTCGTAGTTGTCATGTTATATGAGTCATGGTTGTCACATGTTCACATCCTTTACTACCAAATGAAAGGCTAGTCATTGGTACCATAGCCTAAGGCCCACAATAGTGTGATCCGTTCCATCCACCTTGTCGGCCAGCTCACCGTTGGCCCAAAAAGTCTCGCCTTGTGCAGTGTCCACTTCTTACAAACATCGTAGTGACCTTGGAAAGTATCAACAGTGGCTAACAATATTACCATTATTTTCTATTATGTGGCCCACACTAGCTCTAGAGAAGGCTGATATTTGGACCCTAGCCCTAAAATGACATGGCTACAAGGATGGGTGGCAAGGATTATACACATACATCAGTGTGGGCCCCACGAGTTGGGCCTTACCTATGCCCAAAAAGAGGGTTCCGTACACATCATTAATTACGACGTAACTTCTTATTCACTGAAAAACATTACAACTACTGAAACAAGGACAAAGGGCATTTTGGTCCAAGTAATTTTCGACCTCAGAATATTTGAAAGGTTGAATCTCTTTAGGGCCCGTTTGGCTGGGCGGATTGAAAGGGATTGAATGGTATTAGGGTGGATGGCATGGATTTCTAGGTAATGATGGTGTTGTCAGTGGATTGTCTTGAGATACATGGGATTGCTATATCCCTGGATTGCGATATCCAGTCTGTTTGGCACGCCCAGCCAATCCCGGGATTAAACCTTCTCGTCCCTTCCAATCCCTCGAACCACACATGTCTCAGGAAATTTGAATGGATTAAGGTGGATAGGATGGGATTTAAAGGTAATGATGGTGTTGTCAGTGGATTGTCTTAAGAACCATGGGATTGGGATCAGATCACCGACTCTGTTTGGCATGCCCAGCCAATCCCGGGATTTAACTTCCAATCCCTTTCAATACCATCCAATCCCTTCCAATCCGACCGGCCAAACAGGCCCTTAGGGAATTTGACCATACATCAAGGCCAGTATGGTCAATTTCCCTCCCTTTTTCGAAAAAACACATGTCAAACTCGGTTTGACCATGCTAGCGAGTTCGGTGCACTATGGGTGCACCACCCCTAGTGCACACACAACACTTGTTTTAATGAAATGGGTTTAATGAAATCCACTCCATTCATTTATTCTGAATAGAACTGTTGGGCCATCAAACCAAAGATGAGGTGGATCTAACATTCATGTGGGCCATAATGTTCAATTTATGTGCGTAAATGATAATATCCAACAATCCTTGAAGATCCGACGGTCATATCTTTTCATGAACAACTTAATTAGCATCTTGGGGTCTCGAGGGCTGATTGAGTAACCAACATAATACATTGGAATGGGGATTCTATTCGATTGAACATCATGGACCAATGGACAGTTGATCAGACGATTTGGTCCCCAAAGTTAGGTTTGGGGGCTTAGTCTAGCAAAACTTTACCTGACGTCTTATCCCTATTGGGTTTTAAGTGTTGATTCCCACCAATCCGAAAGTAGAATCATTTCCCAATCTAAAGATCCGAGCCTAAGGGTTTAGCTCATGTACAAAGTTAATTTAGTGATGATTAGATGATCCACCTAAAATATCAATGGTTGGATAGCTTAATTGTGGATGAAGATTACTCCTTGTGAATTGATCTCGTGGTTGATTAAATGAGTTGTCTAACTTATGGTTGGATTGAAAGGTTATACACATTACCTTATGACAAAAATTGAGGTTTGATTTATCCTTGCGATCAAATGAATATGATACTGCAAGCCTCAACTGCTAGCTTAGATCACGGGTTGAATGATCATTCGTGACGCAACCCTACTACGACCAATCATGATCAATTCAAGGTGGATTGACTTTAGACCTTACAGTTGCGTTATGGGTTATCCTAGCCCAAATTCAGACGGTTGAAAAGCCATTAGGGGTCCAAGATGAATTGAACTCGACGATTAAGGGTCCATTGTCGTCATGGTCTAAATCACATGGTTAAGATGGACAGATTTTGAATTAGTAGATGATGTTGTGTAATATAAGCTATGTGTGTTCCCACACACACTTGTGTTAAATTTGATGTACATGGTAACACCTAAGTACTGAAAAGTACGGCATGTTACAAGATATCAATGGGCCAAGCTCACCTATTTGGCTCCCCCTAGCTCGGCCCACTTTATGCTGGACTTGGGCTGACATATGTGGCCTGAGGGTTAGGCCTGCATCTAAAAGTGAAGCCCATCTATTAATTGGGCTGGCTTGAGCGTATATAAAAGCTCATTTACCCAACTTGAGTCCAACCGAGCCAGTCGATTTATGATTGCTAAGGATATATTCACAAGTTCCTCTTTTTTATTATTAATATATATTTTTAAATATTTTAATGGTTAATTTAGATTAGACAATTTATTAATAGCAATGAATATTTTCTTAAATGACTATTCCAATTTCAATAGCAAATAAAACTCTTAAATAATTAATAATAATTAATTAATTAATATTACAAATTAATATTTTTCTAGATGCCTAATTTTTAGAAGTGGTAAATAGGTTTGGGCTTAGATTAGGGCCTGGCTCAAGCTAGGCCAATTAATAACTTACAAGGCAGGGCATGGGCCCTGTCCAATTTTGCCTATCACGGGCCTAGCCCGAGTGTGAGACCCGTATCCTAGACGGTATCGTTCCGTAGGCTGTCGCGATCCTCCCGGTCGAATTTCAACAACCCTCGACCTGTATCCGATGTTTGCGCGCAATCCTAAGCCAAGTTCTGCATACCGAAGTCAGCTCGACCCGAAACTTGTACCTTAGCAACCGCGTTATCGCCGCGTTCCAACGTTGCGACTCGCGCGCCGATGCGATACCTAGGCCAAGAAATATGAGCCCGCGTTCAATTCAAGAAAAACACCGCGCGTTGCAAATTTCGAGAGAATCTCTACGACCCGTCACATCAAATCAAGTCAAGTACACCACCATACCTCAATGCCACCTCACCCCATCACAAGTACAAGCAACCATCACTCTTTTTACACAAGTCAACTCTCTCTCTCCCCTGCCCATCCCTCTTTTACAAAAAAATTCAAACAAACCCATGCTTTCCCATTCCCCTTCCTTACAACACTCATACCATATCAATCCATCATTCCTCTTTCTCTCTCTCTCCTCTCTCTCTCTCTCTCTAGCAATTCCCAAATCTCATGAGAGCTTCCAACGTCCAAGCTCATCTCTCCCAAAAACTAAGTGTGGCCCACCTTCTCATCTCCCATCTCAACCACTCATTCTCCATCAACCTCCATTAAAACAGAAGGCAAGGAACATAGGAGTCCAAGGAGCTAAAGAAGAAGACCAATAAGTGGGTGATCTACAGTCGATTTGCATTTGAGGGCCCACTTATAGGTGGGATCCATTATGATGTATGTGTTGTAATCATGAGGGGCCCATAGTGGTGGGGTCCCTCCATCATCGTTTCTCTCTCTCTCTCTCTCTCTCTCTCTCTCTCTCTCATGTGTGGCCCACCTGGATGAATTGAGTAGATCCACACCATCCATCAGTGGCAGCCACCTTGCTGTCCACCTATTGGATGGCTTTGGGCAGACCCGAAGCATGGGAAAAACATAAATATTAGCTTAATCCACTGATGGGCCACACTCAAGTGGACCCACTATGATGTTTATGTTATCCACACCGTCCAGATCTCTGGACAGTGAGCCCCTTGAGACGTATGTTATGTATCCATCCATCCAGGCCGTCCATCTGGACGCTGGAGTGGATGTGTGTGTGTGTGTGTGTATATATATTGTATGTTAGGTGGGCAGTCGAACGGCTGTGATTTTATATAGCAGATATAGTGCTGCTGTATTGAGGGGTTTTATCACCCAACCGTCCATCTGCTGGCATGGTGTCAGCCAGATTCTATGAACCGCACATGAGGCACGTGCCAAATCCACGTCGTTCGCTTATCTGGTGGGACCCACCCTTATAGCATGTGTTTCATATGGCCACCACATGGGACTCACCTTGACGTTGCATCTGGAAATCCAAACCGTCCAGTAGACGGTCGTCTAGCCTCTGGACGTTACCGGATCTTTAAAATAATAATAATAATAATAATAATAATAATATATATATATATATATATATATATATATATATATATATATTACATTCATATATTGATGTATATCTGGTGGGCCCCCATGTGGGACCCACCCACCGTGGAATGGGTTGGCTCGAACACCCACACCAGCAGCACGTGCTGCTGTTTGAACGAGCAGCAAGCTCTGTGGTCCCTTTGATCCACGCCATCTGGTGGAGCCCACTGTGAGGTATGCTTCAGATCCACACCGTCTAGATTTTTTTAGACGGTGGGCTGATCATGGGGTGTGCGTCCAACCATCTGACGGTGGACCACACTATGATATATGTGTCATATCTCTGGACGGTGGACACCATCATGATGTATGTATCCCTGTCGTCCATTTTTTTTTGAACGGTGGGTCCCACTGCTGACTAACGTCAGCAAGTCCTGTGGGCCACTAGATATATGTGTTTTCCTTAGCCGTCCATTAATGGACGTGCTGGATTGACCTGTAGCCCTGCGACCACCATGATTTATGTGTTATCTAAGCCGTCCATCCATTTGGCAGACTCGTCTCAAGGCTTGAGACTGAAAATAAGACAGATCTAATATCAGGCAGACCACACTACAGGGAGCAGTGGGTTTTGAACGCCTACCATTGAAACCCTTTGGGTTACAGCAGTTTTGGACCAATCTGATATTTGTTTGTCCCCTTAGTTCAGGTCCTTGTGACCTTATGAACAGACCAGATGGAAATAAATACTATGGTGGGGCCCACTGAAAGATTTGAACGTGAAAAATCATTATCACCACTATTAATTGTAGTATGGTCCAGATGATCCTTTGGTTATGATTTTTTAAATAATGCTCTAAAATGATCTCTAACAATGGATGAAGGGTGTAGTTGGTATGGCCCATTTAATATATTTGGGGCCCATTTGATGAGGTCCGATTTGATGTATTTGGGGGCCCATTGACTCGGCCCATTTGATTCGACCCATTTGATTTGGCCCATTTGATTCGGCCCATCCGACTTGGCCCATTTGATTCAGCCCATTCAACTCGATTCACTTGACTCTGCCCATTTGATTCGGTCCATTCGATTTGGCTCATTTGATTCGGTCCATTTGATTTGGCCCATTTGATACAGCCATGTGAGCGGCTCATGATGATGTATATGTGGCCCACTTGATGTATGAGAGGCCCATGGATGTGACCCATGGATGTGTATTAGGCCCTTGAGTGAGGCCCATGTTGTATATTAGACCATTGTGTGAGGTCATGGGCCCACTATACGTTTGGCTCTATGTGGGCCACTCATTGGGAGCGATATTTGTTAAATGGCCACATTGATAGGCAATGATGGTTTAATGTCCACATTGTGACCTTCCTTAGGCCTTGTTCAGCCAATTTTCGAGGCCGATTCCGATTGTTGAGGTCGATTCCAATTATCGAGGCCGATTCCGTTTATTGAGGCTGATTCCGATTGTCGAGGCCGATTCCATTTATTGACGCTGATTCCGATTGTCGAGGCCGATTCTGATTGCCAAGGCCTATTGACGAGATCTAATGTGATGTATATGCGGCCCGTATTTGAGGCCCATTGTAATGTGTATTCAACCCTAGTTGAAAGCCCATTGTGATGTATATTAAGCCTAGGTGATGAGGCCCATTGCGATGCATTTGAAGGCCAGACGATGGAGTCCATTGTGGCGTATATTGGGCCCATGGGAGAGGCCCATCGTGATGTGTATTAAGCCCTTGAGTGGGGCCTATGGTGTTGTAAATTAGGACCTTTGTGAGGCTATGGGTCCACTATACGTTAGGCTCTATGTGGGTCACTCCTTGAAGGCAATGTTGGTTAAATGTCTACATTGTAGAGGCCGATTGTCGATGCCAATTATCGAGGCCGGTTATTGATATCGATTATGAGTATGTGACAGTATAGCATCATGATGCTTGCCCATACACATCATCTGCATGTTTGTTATGAGATGTGATTGACCATTGCATAAGCCATAGTGTAGGTGGTTTATAGGACTCTCTGGTAGGCGGAGTTATCCCATATGAGCACACGGTATGCACGGGATTAATGCATGACTGGATTGTATGACTCATGCATCTTGCATTATGTATTGTGATTACTATACGCCCTAGTGACATCAGGGTCGTAGCCTCCACAGTCATGTCGTGGATGGCCGATGGGACACTGAAAATTTGTTACTAGCATCGGGCCGTCATAGATGGTCTTGGGTGAAAATCCTTAAACCCTCTTGGTACCAGAGGACACCCCAACATCGAGACCGAGTAGATACATGAGCACCCAAGTACCGAACACCAAGAGGTCGCGTCTCCCACTGTGTCGCGATCGATTGGGAGGAGGTGTGGCCTTACCCGCCTGAGGGAGTAGGTATAGCTACGCTGAGTCTGACCAGCTCCTAAATGGGTCCGCTATCGACGAGCCAGGTAGGCATTGGTATACTGTTGGCAGGCGGGTAGTGAGGTCTTTTCCACTCGCTGGGCTACGCGGCCTATAGGGGCGGTAGCAAGTTTAGAGTGTACTAGACCCCGGTGATGATCCTAGAGATGTACAGTACTGATATGTGGACTTATTGAGCAGGAGTTGCATACTCATTCATTCATTCATTCACTATCCACTCGGGCTAGTGGTGTGCAACTATTTGTTATGTGTACTTTCGTAATGGTCAGGATTTCGGTTGGGGCGCGCGACTAACCTGAAACCAAGAGTTTATCACATTGAGTCTGACTATCCAAATTTAGGTATGGGACTGGTTTGGATAGAAATCCCTTGTGGTGGACCCCGTAACGTGCGATACTACGTACTATCATCCCGACTTCACACTTCAGCGTTGTCATTTTATTCGCATCGCATATTACATTACATCCGCAGGCATATGGCATTTTGGGTTATTATGTTTCTGCACTTATATGGCCTCGACAGACTTAGCAGGATTTATATATTGCATTGTATCTTCGGCATCTAATATTTGACTCTATGACTCTTCATTTGCATAACTGATCTGTATTGTGTACTCTAATATTGTATGATTTATAGACTTGCAGTATTTCCGCTTACTCTGATATCGTATGATTCATGATCTTACCAGTAATTCCGATATTGTATGATTAAGACATTGTATTGAATACGTGACACTTATCTTGTGCACACACTTACACCACCCTCTAAGCTTTCTATAAGCTTATGCACAATAGATGCGTGTAGGTGGCATTAGGTCGCAGCAGCGTCGAGCTTGGAGCATGCAGTGGACTTTTGGAGCTTTAATTTTGATATATGTATTTCCCTTTCAGCTTTATATTCAAAAGATTATATTAGTGGATTTGTGATGGTGATGTTGCCTTTGTGGTTTAGGTAAACTTGTGGTTATGCTTATTACGAGTTAAATGTGCATTGAAAAATCCTCCTTGTAGGATCCCAGGATCGGAATCTAGCGTATGGACGCTGGGAGCCAAGAATGGGGTACTACAAAGGCTGTCGGCACCGACCGGATTCGGCGATCGATAATTTTGTGAGCCCGGTTTCTGAATTTGGGTCGTGACACCGAGCTTGTTCTTAACTCTACTATGCATGTTGGGCTTGGACTGACCTTGGCTCGGTCCAAACTTAGCCTATTGAGCTAAATGGCAAAGTAACGAAAATAAAAAGTTATTTAAGTAAAATTAACCCTAATAATAGAGTCATTTAACAGTTTACCATCCAGACTATTGACTTGATTAGTCTGGACTTTTCATTAAGCCTGTCAAATATGTCATGGGCAACCTTGCAAAATCACACAAAGTAGCACTAGATTTTATGTTGATCCATTACATTAGGGGTTTCTTTTTTCTTAGGACTCGTTTGGCATTTTTACTCTCATTCAATAAGAGCTAGTCCAATAAGCTCTTTTTGCTCGTTTATAAAAAACATTTTTTTCAAGTAATTAAAAAACTTTTATTTAAAATAACCATATTTGGTGAAACCTTCAAATATGAGGTTTTTTTTTTTTTTTAATAAATGTAGTTGATATCATTTTTTAAGGATTACAACAGCTCTATTATAAGAGCAATCCGAATGGTTGTTTTGTGGATCTCATTATAGATGATCCATCCCCCCAATAACAAAAGAATGGATAACTACAATCTTAGAATTTTAAGACATTTGGGCCATCCATTATGTCATATATTAGATGTGAATCAACCATCATATGGAGCCCACATTTGATGTCGACCATCCATTGTGTGAACCAAACCTTCAAAGTGGGTCGTCCATCATACAAGGCCCATCTTGGATGTGGATCATTCATCATTAGGGGCGCCCACCTTGATGTTGGTCATCCATCATATGGGGCCCCTCAAAGTCCACTACCCATCACGTGGATTCCACATTTGATGTGTCCATAGCATGGGCCCTACCCTCGAAGTGGATTATCCATCATGTGGGGCCCACTTTTGATATCCACCATTCATCATGTGGGGCGCACTTTCTATGTGGATCATCCATCTTTTAGATATGGGTTATCCACCATGTAAGACCTTGGATGTAGACGTCTATTATGCAGGGCCACACTTTGATGGGGATCATCCATCATGTGAAGCCCACTCTGTCCATTATGTGGTACTACCTTGATGTGGACCATTCACTATGTGGGGCACCACCTTCAATATGGGTTGTTCATAATGCGGGCCCACCTTTGATGTCAACCGACCATCAGGTGGGCCCACCTTTAATGACCATTATCCATCATGTGGGTTCCACCTTTGATGTCGACTACCATCAAATGGGACCTACTTGATGTGTATGTCCTTTCATACTGGGCCACACTTTGATACGAGCCACCTATCATGTGGGGCCCACCTTTGATGTGAACCATTCATTATGTGGCCCACCTTAATGTGGGGTCCCACGTTCAATATGAGTCGCTCATCATGAGGGGCCCAGCTTTGATGTCCGTCATCCATCATGTGGATCCCACTGACCATCTATCATGTGGGGCCCACTTGATATGAATAGTCCATGTGGGACCCACCTTTGATGTCCACCATCCGTCATGTAGGTCTCATATTTATTGTGAACCATCCATCATATGGGGCCCAACCTTCAAAATGGGTCATTCATCATGTGGGCCCACCTTTAATGTCTAACATTCCATCGTTTGGTCACACATTCAATGTCCACCATCCATCATGTGGGGCCATACTATGATGCATGCCATCCATCATGTGGGGTTCACCTTTGATGTGACCATGCATTATGTGGGCCCACCTTTGATGTGGACCATTCATCATGTGGGGCCACCTTCAAAATAGGCCGTTCATCGTGTGGGCCTACCTCGAAGAAATTGTAAAGAGAAGAGAAGAGGATACGATAGGAATTACTTGAAAAGTTTAAGGACAAACTTGTCAAAAAAATAAGTCATACATGTTAACGGGCTTGAGCCAAATAAGCTTCATTTCAAAAAGTAACCCTCTCCAACTTATAAAATCGGAGTTTATTTACTACTTTCTAAAGATGTCAAACTAACGCAGGGGCATTTCACACCAGGCTCGAGTGGGGTAGCCTGTGAGATGCAAGGACGCACTCGGGGTAGGTGACCTATGTGATTTAGGGCCCACGGAGGAGGTATCGTGTTCGAGACTCCTCACCGAGGGTGATTAATGCAGAGGCATTTCACACCAGGCTTGAGTTGGGTAGCGCGTGGGATGCGAAGACACAATCGAGGTGGGTGACCCATGTGATTTGGGGCCCACGGGGGAGGTCTCGTGTTCGAGACTCCTCATGGGGGGTGATTAATGTAGGGGCATTTCACACAGGCTCGAGTGGGGTTGCCCGTGGGATGCGGGGACACACTTGGGGTGGGCGGCCCATGTGATTTGAGGCCCACAAGCCCACGAGGGGAGTTCGGCCGAGGTCTTAACCCATGAGATGTAGGGCCTAAGCTATGAGATAATGGGATTAATTCGTCATACTCTAACAATTCGAGCTTTTAGAGGAAGTGGTTAATTGTCCTGCATCACAAACGCACTCTTAATCTTTGCATTGATTTTTAGGCACAATAATAGCATAAAATATGAAACTATATATGGACTATATTAGTTCTAAAACTCTATTAATCACTTGAGGTAACTCGACTTGATGAGATTTTGAGCTACATTCCAACTCAGGCAACTCAGTTGAGAGCTGAGAAGCGTTTATTAATAGGAATAAAAGGTGGGTTTTGAACTCAAAACCTCTTAAAGAGGAAATAATATCTCTAACCAGCATGCTTTAAGCTATTTGCTCCTTTTTCTCAACTCTTTATATATTTCACTTATGCACAACTATTTAAGCATTTATGAAATTATTAAATATCAAGGCGCGTCATGTAAAGACTCATGGGGTCTTCGAGTCAGGCCTCCCAACATCTAGTTGAGGTATCAGGTTTCTAAGTTGTGTTTTGGGAGGATGAACCAGCACCATTAAATTTAGGAGATCCAGCCCTGAAAAGATTAGAGAGAGTCTGCCTACTAGTACACATGCATGCTAATGTAGCAAGGGAGTTGATCCAAGTTATTTATTAAGTAGGTGGTCTCCACCGTGTATGGATCCTTACATTAAAACCAGAAGATGTTGCCTACACTTGTATATAGTTTATTGTTAGAAATTCTTCTTTGACTATTCCATTAGACGATTAGAATAATATATTTTCATGCATCCTCCCCCGCATTACCACTCTAAAAAAATAGATAGAATGTAGATGGTAATTAGAGTACTACGTAAAGAACCAATATGATAAGAAAAGAAGGATATAAATACAAGAGGACAGGACCTTGGCATCTAGGTCTCATTGTCGTGAAGACCTTAGCCTCCTCACCCACACACCTATGGGAGTTTCTTTCACTAACGTGGGGTAAGCGACCTAACATGCATAAAATCTTCACCAGTAAACCACACCTTATATAGCCTTGTTTCAAAATATAAGCCTAATTGAATTTTCAGGTGGGCCACCTTATTATCTTAGAACTTCTAAATTTACATGGTATGTAATGCAGTGGCATTTTGACACTGGGCTCGAGTGAAGTGGCCTGTGGGATGTAGGGGCATGCTCGGGTTGGGTGGCCCATGTGAGGTGAGTGGCTCGTGTGAGGCGAGCCCCACCCATGTGAGGCGGGTGGCTCGTGTGAAGCGGAACCCATGTGAAGTGGGGCCCACGAGGGGGATTCAACCGACGTCCTAACCCATGGGATGTGGAGCTTGAGCTATGAAATAAAGGGATTAATTCGCCCTGCTCTATTAGTTCGACGACCTTTTATAGCAAGTAGTTAATTATCATGTATCAAAAGTGGTATTAGAGTGGGAGGTATCGTATTCGAGACTCTTCACCAAGGGTAATTAATGCAGAAATATTTTCACACATGTAAAGTGGGGCCCAGGAGGGGTGTTCGGCCGAGGTCCTAATCCATGGGATGTGGTGCCCTAACATACCGGTGGAGCGGTGGATCTCATGAAAGGTCCACCCCATGTGGCTTCCTGTTTGCGAAAGTAACCCTGATGACTACTTAAAGCTATGAGTTTACTAAGTGTGGTTGGAAAAGGTTTGCTTTAGTAAGAGAGTCTGCATTGTTGAGGCTTGTGGCTTTTCTGGGAAAGTTTTGGCTATATGTTGTATTAGTTACATATTTTTTAATTCCTAAAATACTTATAACTTCAATAGAAATGTTTTTTAATATTCCTTAAAGATATAGTAATCGGCAATTGAAAACTAATTGCAAGGAAAGAAAAATGTCCCCACTACTCATGTTATAATACAAATAAATAAGGTTAAAAGAGAAAATATTAATTAAAATAATTATAATCTCTATATGTATAAACAATTATGCATACAGTCCGTGTCACCAAAATCCTTTTTTTTTACAAGAAGGCCTTGTATAAAACTTTTTTTTTATTATTATTATTTTGCTTTTATGCTTCTTCTTCTTCTCCTTCTTTTTGCCTATCTTTTGAAATATATAGAGTTTTAAACGCTTGATAAATTTTGTAAAAACCTCTAAAAAATTTACGGTTTAAAAACTTAATAAAAACATGACTTGCTTGAGTCTGACTCGAGGAAAAAAAACTAGATTTGGTCAGGACTCAGTCAAGGCTTGCATAACACTTCGGAGAAAAAGCCAACGTAGTCATCTTTACTCAACAGGACTCCCACCATATTTTTTTTATCATTTTAAAGAGGTGGATCTACTACAAAGCTTTGGAGGATAAGTTTATCCTACAAAACTTTTTTGTCGGCCCTACCATGATTTCATGGCTTCCAATCCGTTCATGATGTGTGCCCCCACATATTTTTCTTAGTTGCCAGGAATCAAATGGATCAAAAAACTTAGGTGGGACACACCAAAGGGAATAGCTGGGATGGGGATATCCACCCCTAAAAGCATTTGCGATTGTGGAACCTTAGGGCTTGTTTGGATACAACTAAATAAGTTACTTTTTAATTTGTATTAAGTCATTAAGTTACTTTTTTATTTAAGTTAGTTTACTAATGTAGAGCAGGTCGCGAACAATTTCATGGCCAAGATAGATCAAAGAAAGCCCGTTCGGAGGCGGAAGTGATCCGAACTATCAGAACCTTAAAATGGGCATATCTCACAAACTGGAATGAGTTATTTGGTGTACCATATATGATTTTAGGGTAGGAGAAGCTACTTTAGCCAACCAACCCCACCATGCCAGGTTGCCCACGCAAAATTTGTAAGATTCCATCAGATCGACACTCAAAAATCAATTTTAATTTCATTTTTACTATTTATAGTAAGTTTTAGTTTGATTGTAACTCTTCACCCGTTGGGCTTTAGGAGTTGTGTCCAACATGAAAAGTGCTTAGAAAAATTAGGAGAATAGCATGGTTAAGCCAAATAGGAAACTAATTATTTTTTGCCGAAAACCATGACGTCTAGTGGAAATCATTACCGTCTATAATAGTAAGTTTATTATTTATAATAAGTCATGATTTATCAAAGTTTTAGTTGTAGTATGATTCCGAAAATTCTCTCTAGGGTTCGTAGAATTATTTAAAGGATTGTAGACTCATTTTTGAGTATCAAGCAATTTATTTCGAATTTTCTAAAATTATTTCTAGTCTTCTTATTTTCCTCGTGGAATCGAGGTCTCTCTTTGAGGAGTCCAGAGAAGCTCCATGGATTTAGAGTAGTTATCCCCTAAGGAAAACAGTGCTCAACCTCAACAAGTCATTCCCTGCATCATTGTAAAGGTAACTTATATGCAAAAATCTACTTTTCTCAATAAGTTTGTTTTTAAGCTTTTTAACTCGTTACTTTCTTACTCCTCTCTTACCATCCATATCAAAGGAGGCTCTCTCACATAATCCACATTAAAGGTGGGGCTCACAAGATAGATAGTCCACATCAAAGGTGGGCCCCACATGTATGATGACCCCATATTAATGTGAGCTCACATACTGGATGATCCTCATAAAAGGTCAGCATATAATGATAGATAGCCCACATCCAAAGTAGGATGGTATAATGGATGACCCACTTCAAAGGTGGGGCCAACATGATGGACGGTCCAAATCTAAATGATGGGTAGTGGACATTGAAGCTAACCCCACATGATGGATGGCCTATAAAGGCCAACCCTAATAATGAGTGGCCCATTATCCATGGTGGGCCTACATAATGAACAGCCCACATTAGAGGTGGGGCCCACGTGATGGATAATCCACATCAAAGGTGGGGCCCACATGATAAGCAGTGGATATTGAAGGTGGGCCCCACATGATAGACAATAACATGGTGGTGGGCCCCCATGATGGATGACCAACATCAAAGATGGGCCTTGCATAATGAATGGTGTACATTAAAGGCCGATCTCTAATGATGAAGGACCCACATCCAAGGTGGGCCTAGCATGAATGACTGCCCACATCAAAGGTGGAGCCCACACAATGAACTGTCCATATCAAAAGTTGGCCCCACATGATGGGTGGTGGATGTAAGGTGGACCAAACATATTTTAGAGATAATTACTTGTGATGTTGGAAACCAAATAAGCTTTTCTACTTTTTGACTAGATAATTACTTATAATATTGGAAACTAAATATGTTATTCTACTTTTAAATTAGATAATTACTTATGAGGTTAGAAACCAAATATGCTTTTCTACTTTTTAACTCATAAATATATTATTTATCCAACATACTTTTCCTGTGAATAAGAATAAACGGAGCTAAGCTACTTATAGCATAAGTAGCTTATCAAAAGTACTTTGCAATCCAAATGCTTTCTTAGAATATATTATATAAGCTATCGAAGTCATTCAGAAGATGTCTCTAACCAAGCTGAATAAACAAACCTAGATAGGCTACAAAATAGGCCTTAGAAGTCTTAGGCATGATTTTACAAGGTGTGAGTAGACCTACTGATGGACTATTCACATCTCTTATGCATGTAACACTTTACCACCTGAGTATCATATATATGGACGTGGATTAGGTGGTGTTTCCCGCACCACCTCCAGCAGTGATGTGGCGATGTGTTGGGCGCTGTGGGGCCACCGTGGTGTATGAATAAATCTGTATGCTTAGGCTTACAGAGAAAACTGTGTAATTAGTATGCATAAGCCTACAGAGTAAACTCTGTGGAGCACAATATGATTTTATGTCTTCCATCTACACCGTCCATCTGGCTTAGCAACTTATTTTAGTGCATGAGCCCAAAATTGAAGTATATCCAAAACTCAAGCAGACCACACCACTGGAAACAGTGTAAATTGTATGCCTCCTGTTGAAAACTTCTCAGGGGCCACATAAAATTTAGACCAAGCTGATATTTATGTTTTTCCTTCATCCATGTTGTGGTGACCCCGTCAACAGGTTGAATTACAAATAAACATTACTGTGGGCCCTAGTAAGGTTTCAACGCTGGACATCGTGATTCCTTACCGTTTCATATGGTGTGGTCCACTTGAAATTTGGATATGATTCAATTTTGAGATCATGCCTTAAAATGATTAGTAGAAATGGATGTATAGCCTGGATAAGACACATACATCCATGGTAGTCCCTACAAAGTTTACCCAGTATACAATCCGATTTTACATCTATGTTGTCCATCTACCAGCTCATTTCATGCATTGACCCAAAAATGAAATAGATCCAAAACTCGAATGGACCACACCATAGGCAATGGTGGAAATAGACTTGCCATTGAAACCCTCCTACGGCCCACCGTATTGTTACCTGTTGATAGGGAGGCACAGACCTGAATGACAGGAAACCATAAAAATCAGCTGATCCAGAACCTCTTTGGCCCCTAAGAAATTTTCAATGGTGGGAGTTCAATAACCACTTTTTCCTTTGGTGCAGTCCACTTAAGCTTCAAATCTACTTCATTTTTTAAGTTCATCCCTAAAATGAGCTGGCAAAAAAGATGGACGGCATGGATATAAAATAAATACATCACGGTCGGCTCACAGCACCCAACACATCACCCCACCACCGCTAGGGTTGGTGTGGGCAACACCACCTGATCCGCATCCCATGTATACGGACTCGGATTCCGTAGTGACCCCTCCGGTGCTGGTAGATACTAGTCGAAGCTCTGTAGGACCCGTCATGATGTATGTGTTCTATCCATGCCGTCCATTTGGTTTGTCAGCTCATTTTAGGGCATCATCACAAAAATGAGGCAGATCCAAGTCTCCAGTGCACCACACCACAGAAAACAGTGGGGATTGAATGCCTCCCACCGGGGCTTAGTAAGGTTTCAACAGGGCGTTCAATCCCCACCGCTTCCGGTAGTGTGGTCCACTTGAGCTTTGGATCTGCCTAATTTTTGGGTTCATACTCTAAAATGAACTCGTAACATAAATGGACGGCTTGGATAAAACATATACATCCTGGTGGGGCCAACAGAACTTTTCCGGTACCGGTACTGCCGTACTGGAGTGTTCACGACCGAATCCGAGTCCCATGTACATGGGATCCCTTGTACACTACTTTTGATCACGACCATTGGTATTGGTACTGGCACTTACCCCAGGGTAGATAAAGAGGAAGTAGAACCCAAACAAACTACTAGAACCAGCCATGGCCCACACCAAGCACTGCATCGGTAGATTCAGGAGCATTGAAACTCGGTGCCCAAACACAACGTTAACGGTTGTAGCCAGGACCCATATTGCAAGCTTGAGCCTCTCCTTCCTCGATGAAGTCTCCGGTAATCGACTGTACAGGCGCAAACACCAGAATAGAAGCATGAGGCAAACGTAGACAGAGATAACAAATACCAGTTTCCATGGATCTTCGCGCGCTTGGAAGGCCGTTTGAGCTGTGGTGAAGGTTAGCAAGCATAGGCTGAGTGTTGGTAGGGATGGTAACCACTCGTTCGCGTCTGGAATCATCCTGATGGGATAAGATGATTTGTAAAAGGGCAGATTTGGAAATTTAAAAAAGAAAGACAAAGGCTGGAAATAACCGGTGCTAGGGATGATGGCATTTGTCTTGTCGTTTCATTGGAGGTTTTGTGATGCACATATACAGCATGAATACGGATCCTCCGCTTGCGTCAAGCAGCAAAATTATCGTTGTTACAATCTGATTGGACCGTTGTGTTATTGCCTCGGTGATTGAGATGGAAGCAAGGAAAGTCATGCTTTTGACCAACCGAGGATCTGTACATTACGTGCGGCCAGCCTCACGCAACACGTTGCAGCCTAACCGTGGGCCCACATTTATGAAATTATAGTATATCTGCGCCGTCCATCCGCTTTTCCAGCTTATTTTACGTGATGAATCCAAAAATGAAGCATATAAAAATCTTAAATGGACCACACCACATGAAAGAGCTTTGATTGAATTCCTGCCATTAAAAAACTTCCTACGGCCCGTTGTAATGTTTATTTGCCATCTGATAAGGTCAGAAGACTTGATGAAGGGAAATTTTCAAATAATAGCTTGATCCATAATTTTTGTAGCCCACTGGAAGGTTTTAATGGACAAGAAAGCTGAACTCGTGCGTTGCACGTTTCTATTTCTTTACCGAGTCTGATTCATGCTTGATACGGAAGTTTTGGGAAGCGGATTTCCTGGTGTGCTACACACCACCGACCTCAGTGATGTGTTCACGTAACCAAGTTCTGTGAGCCCCACAATAAGGTATTTGTTATATCAAAAACGTCCGTCCATTTTTCATTTCATTTTGAAGCGTATGTGGTATTTTGGATCATATTAGAAATTGGGCTAGAAAAAGGATGGATACAGAGGATAAAACACATACACCGTGGTGGGCTGAAAGCAGATGGGCTGGTGTGTCACACAGTAGAGATCTAGCTGGTGTGTTGAGCTCAGCAGGTTTCATTCATTTGGCCAGCCCGTCTTTAAGGCTTAAGGACGAAAAATAAGATAGATGAACTACTAAGTTGACCACACTGCAAAAAGCAATGTGGGGTTGAACGTCTAGAATTGAGACCCTTCTAAGGGCCTGTTCGGCTGTGCAAATTGGATGGTATTAGAAGGGATTGGAAGTTAAATGGCGGGATTGGCCAGGCGTGCCAAATAGCTTGGGTGACTTGAACCCAAGATATAGCAATCCCATGGATCTTAAGCCAATCCAATGACATCATTACTTTTAAATCCTATCCAATTCACCATAATCCGTTCAAATTTGCTTGGAAAGTGTTTGGTTTGAGGGATTAAAAGAGATGAAAATGTTTACTCCTGGAATTGGTTGAGCGAGTCAAAAAGACTCGATATAGCAATCTCGGGATATAGCAATCCCATAGATCTTAAGACAATCCACTGACAACACTATCATTACCTTAAAATCCATGCCATCCACCCTAATCCCATTCAATCCCTTCTAATCCACCAGGCCAAACGGGCCCTCAGGTTATAAGAGTTTTAGATCAATATAATATTTGTTTTAATCTTCATCTAGGTATTTTTTATCCTACGGGCAAATTGGGTGTAAAATAAACATTATGATGGGCCTTACATCTATTTTAACAGTGAAATTCATCATCTCTATGTGGTCCAATTGAGCTTTGGACGTGATTCATTTGTTTAATGCTCTAAAATGACCTTAAAAAATGGAAAAGGATTGGCTATTTGCCCTGCCCTCCACTAATTGCTGGTGGTAGGTGCTCTATGAGCCTTTTAATGATTTATCTGCTTCATCCAAGCTATCTATCTATTTCTATAGTCCATTTCATGGTGTGAAACCAAACATGAGGCATATCCCAATCTCAAGATGACCACGTCACAGGAAACAATGTCGAAGGAGCGTTGACTATTAACAAATTTTGGGGGCAGCAAAAGTTTTGGATCAAGCTGATCTTTTTTGTTTTCCCTTCATCTAGGTTTGTATGACCTAATCAACAGATTTTATGTCAAATAAATGGTACCGTGGGCCTTAGGAGGATTTTAATGATAGATCTCCCATTATTATTGTTTTCCTGTGGTGTGGTCTACCTGAGATTTATATCCCTCTAATTTTTGGGTGTTAAACTCTAAAATGACTTGTGACAATGGATAAATGGGTTGGATGAAACACACATCATAGTGGGGCCCGCAAAGCACTGACCATCAGCCATGAGCAAGAGAAGCGTCAGCGCTCGTCGTCGCACGACACGTACCACATCAGCTATATCGGTCGTGTGTGGTGCACCAGCGAATCCCGGCAATCCCAATCCATCCACATCACGCTGCACGGACGCGGATTGCGTCCAACCCTCGCCCGTCTCTCGCCCGAACGGGCAGTTCTGTGGGCGGGCCCACTGTGATGTATCGGTTTATCCACGCCGTTCATCCCACCTCTCATATCATTTTAAGGTATAAAAACAAAAATGAGTTAGATCCAACGTTAAAGTGGACCACACCACAGATGACCCTTACATTTTGCAACCGGTATTTAATCCTTTGCGCATTTAATGCAACTAAGATTATTATTTGGTGTGGTCCACTTGATCGTTGTATCTTACTCATTTTTGTTAATATACCTTATAATAATAAGATTATTATTTGGTGTGGTCCACTTGATCGTTGGATCTTACTCATTTTTGTTAATATACCTTATAATGATCCTAGAAGAGGGATGGACGGCGTGGATAAACCGATACATTATAGTGGGCCGCCCATAGAACTGCCCGTTCGGGGCTAGAGACGGGCGGGGATTGGACGCAATCCGCGTCCACGCTGCACACAATCCGCGTCCGATTCGAAATTTAAAACTGGGCACGCTCCCGAGAATTATTATTTTTTGTCACAAGCACGCGGGGGTGAAAGTTAACCAGGAAGCTTCCAGGAAGCTTCCTTTCCATTACGTGAGCAGATTGCGTGTGAACCGAGTACAAAGATATCTCTGTCCGCGGCGCTGTATGGGCCCATAGATATACCCGTTATAAATCCACTCAATGCATCTGTTTTTAAATACCAAAATAAAACAGAATTTTAACAATCAGTTACGTCCAAAATTCATGTCTGCCTTACGATACAAAACAGTAGGAATTGAACGACGGGCAGTAACAGAAGTTTTATATCAGGATGATATTTGATCCTACAGTTTGTCTGAGTGGTAATAATTACATAAACGGTTTGGATGGCATATAATGATATAAATATCACGGTCAGCTCAGGAAAGTTTCAACGGTGGACGTTGCTGGATCTGCCTTTTTTTTTAATCCTGTCCAGTTGTGGTGTTTGAAAACAGATGGATGGAGTAAATTTGTCATGGACATCAAACTGACGTCTTGCACAGTATACTCAACTTTTTGTTAGTATGAATGGGGCTAGTTTTTGGTAATCCAAATAATTGGACGGTTGCGATCTACTTTACACAATCCCTCAATGGACCACACAGAATGTATTAATTGTGATTGAATGCCCACCGTTAAAATCTTTCCGGGGCTGACCGTAAAGTTTATTTGCTATCCAACCAACCATTTGATTAGGTCAGGCAGACCTGGATGAAGAGAAAATACAAATATCAGCTTGATCCAAAAATTTTGTGGCGAAAGAAGAATCTAATGGTCATTCGACACTATTTATAGTAGTGTGGTCCACTTGAGATTTTTATTTGCTTAATCTTTCCCCAACACGACTAAAATGATCAGAAAAAATGAATGGACGGTGTGGATATACAACATATTTATCAAGGTGGGCCCCACAAGGTAAGGGTACCACCCACTAAGATGCTACCCTGGGTAAGACGTAATCCACTCCCAACGGTATTCTCAACGGCCGAAGCTGCCCCCGGGCTTAAATTTTAAATCCGTACATTAACGGGCTGGCCTCTGTGAGCCCATCAACCCACCTGGATGTGGGATAGAATCGCGTTTGGTCCCGTCCAATTCCATGGAGCATTTGGAGCGGAGGATGAGAAAGGTTTGGATTCGGTGGGATGGAATTGTGTTTCCATTTTAACATAACATTTATGTTTAATATTTAATTGAATCTTTCTTTTATTCATTTTATTTGTGAATATGAATATTAACTCATTGAATATATTCTTTTACTCCCTTTTTATAGAGAATCCGAGGCAAAGTGAAATTGAGAGAATTTTATTTATATAAGAGCATGATATCTCTACACTATCAAGTGAGATTACGTTGGATAAATCTTGAAATATAGTCCCGTGGAATTGCATTTGGTCCCAAGCAGGATTTTTGTGGAGTTTGAAATCCACTACACATTTGGGCCCCACATTGATGCATGCCTTTATCCATGTCGTCCATCCATATACATTGTTTACACGTGACATTCCGATTATATATGTGTGCAAGTGAACAACATTAGTTGTGAATCTAGTCCACTGATGACAATTTCTTAGTCCACTAAACACACACACATATATATATTAACACACGCACACACACCCCCACACACTCATGCCATAGTGGGATTTCACCACCTATGGATACTCGAATCCTTGACCGGGTTTTGAAACTCCTGAGAGTGTACCACCCGAGCAGTAGTAAGGATCCATAGTCCACCAAACATGATTTTGCTTAATCCAGTGCTTTCCCTAACAAAAATTTTATACCAAATATGGGATTGGATGGCTACATTGTCATCATATTTCCAAACATACAATCATTATACAATAATGATGTTAATCCCATCCCATCTAATACAACTCAATATCATTCAATTCCACGGACCAAACATGCCCATGATTGGGCATGCCTAACAAACAGCATAGATCTTTCATAGCTAGAAGAGAGTGGTTCGGCTCGGGCTAGGACTGTCGATGTATAATCGTTACAGCCGGGCCACGCCATCTTTTTATCAAGATCTACTCTGTCCGTACGGCATTGCCTGATTTTGATAAAAATGTCTTAGAAACCTTAAGTGGCCTGGGCTGGGTCTTGGGTTTGGGCTTGGACCGGACTCAAACTGGGCCATCCAAAATTATCTCAAGCTGGGTCGAGAGTATTTGTTAAGGCCCATCACGGGCCTAGGCCGGACGTTTTAAACTAGCAAACATACGGTGGAAGGTCGTGAGATCACTGTTCTCCATTACAGATTTAAGGGTGATAATGAGGGCTTGTTTGGTTAGGGGGTGTTTGATTTTTGGAATTCTACAATGCAATTAAGGGTCCGTAACTTTTTCTACTTAGAAGTAGATAAGTAAGTTTGGTTTCAGATCAAATATAAGTAACTTTGTTTACTTAAATGTGTTTAATTACTTCAGCTTTATAAATAGAAACCAATATAAACTCCTTGAGGTATGAATGACTTATCTTAAGTAACTTATGAGGGTGTTTGGATATTGTTGGGTGAAAAAATACTGAAGTTGGATAGGTCGACTTATGGAATGGACCAACTTTACTAAACAGCATGGGCCCTTTTTGGTATCTGAGCCCTAAGGTGCATTTACATCTAGAAACAAGCTGACCTCCCAGAGGAATGATGCAACTGTGAGGACACTCAAAGAGGAGGCAACTGTAAGTCTACTCAAATGGCCAATTACCAACCTAATCCATAGCTTGGCCATAGGTCGGCTATAGATTAGCTATGGGTCGGGAATTGGTTCTGTTAAAGCTCAACCAGAGATTGATCATAGCCTGACCATACCTTAGCTATAGGTCAGGAAACCCCCTAAGAGAAGGAAATTGTCTGTTTCATGGGAAAGGTCGACAAATGACTAATCCTCGAGATTAACAGTCCGAAGATCTCTCTAGCGGCTCGAAGATCTCTCCCAAAATCTTCGGAAGATTAGATCGAATCCCGAGAACTTCGGGATCTGATATGGATCCTTAACGGATTTCCAAACAGGTTAGATCTCTAGCGAAGACTCCCTATCACATGCGTTTTCCCTCTCCTATACATGGAGGTATTCCCAACCAAAGCAAGGTACACATATTCATACCCTAATATTCGACTGGTGACTCTTTTCTAAGAGAGATCCTACTCTACTAAAGACCCAAAGTCTTGACTTAAGTATCGGAGGGTCCCCCATACAAGTCAGGGTCTCCTTTGTCTTTCGTTCTTTTCTGTGCAGGTTTGAACGAGTTAGCCAGAGAGAATCCGCCAAAAAATTGCATCAACAGTTTGGCGCCATCTGTGGGAAGATGTTTTAAGCCATTCCCTCTCTACCAGAGATACTCCAAATAATCTGCAATGGATAAGGGAAAGAAGAAGGCTCAATCCCCTCCAGTGGCAATTCCAATCACGACTCTACCTGCGCCTAATCACGTCCCGCAGCCCTTTGAGCAGCCAGAACAACCCGAGCAGCAAGAGAGCCACCAAGGTTCCTCCTCTCAACTTCAGGCTAATTCTAGTTCCGACAGACGCGATTAGCGAACTCGTGCAAAGAATGGTTGACTGAACAACCTCGAACAGGAAGTTGGAGATATAAGGGCAGATATGGGCTACGTGAAACAACTGCTGGAGCAATTGCAGCCCCAACACGTACAGGAGATCGACGGAAGGAACGAACAAACGAGCAATAATCCTTCTCGACCCTCCTGCATACACACCACCCCCCAACAGAGCCAGCAACATAGCCTGGTCGGACCTGTCCCATCTCATGTCTCTAGGACTGCTCCTTTACCCGCCTTCGACCTGCGCCATGAGTTAGATCGGAAGAGGTGCGACAAATCCTCGGCTGAAGTTACTGCTGAAAGTGGGGAACCCTGGAAGGTCAAGCTAAAAAGTCTGCGAGATCAGATTGGGAACATACAACAAGCCGTCCGAGCTAACGTGCCGACACAGACCGCAGTGGAAGAGACGGAATCTCCATTTACCGCCAACATCATGCGGGCGTGATTGCCAAATAGGTTTCGACTACCCCAGATCACTCCGTTCTCAGGGAGCATCAACCCATCGGAATATATAGAGTCTTTTAAAATCTACATGAAACTCTACAATGCCTCCAATGCAGTCATGTGCTGAGCATTCTCCTTGACTTTGACCGATGCAGCACGACTGTGGTTCAAGCAGTTGAAGCCGAACTCCATCAGTTCGTTCTCTCAACTAAACCAGGCCTTCGTCATGAACTTCATCAAAGAAAAGAAAAGGCTCAAGGCATCGGCCCACCTCTTTCATGTTATTCAAAATCCTGGCGAGCTCCTGAAGGATTACATCAAGCGTTTCAACCTTGAAGCATTACAGGTCCGTAAGCATTCAAAAGAGGTTGACCTCAATGTTATCATGAGCGGGTTGAGGGATAAACCATTCCTCTTCTTGCCAGACAAAAACTCCCCTGCCACAATGATCGAATTCTTAAATAGGTCACAAAAGAATGCTAATGTTGAAGAGTCTCGGATCCTGCGAGATGCTGTCCAAAACAAGGTCCCTCCAACCAAAGACCAACATGTAAAGGCGAAGCCAAGCTCAACCAATGCAGGTAAAAAAGAAAGGACAACCAATCGCGGGATGACCTCAGGTCGAACAAATAGCCCGATAGTAAGTTCAAAACTTATACTCCTCTCAACAAAACACTAAAACAAGTTCTGATGGAGATCAAAGACAAGCGTCTCCTCCATTGGCCGAACAAGTTGAAATCCAATCCTAATAAGAGAATTAAGAACAAGTATTACTTCTTTCATCGGGACCACAGACATAATATGAGCGAGTGCTTCGACCTTAAGCAGGAGATCGAAGCATTCATTTGCGACAGCCGCCTTGAGGACTACGTGAACCACAGAGGAGAGCGGGTTGCAGCAACAGATGAACAGCCGATCGACAATCAGCTAACCGGGAAAATCCGCACTATCTTTGGGGACCATTGAGGCAGAGGTGACTCAAATAATGCTCGGAAGATGCATGCCAGGAGCATTGCTCGTCCTGAAGAGGAAGTTCATGGTGATGCACTAGTGGTCACTCTGACTATAGCCAATTGAAAGGTGTTTCGGATCCTCATCGACACTAGGTCATCTGCCGATGTACTCTTCACCCAAGCCTTCGACAAGATGGGAGTTGGTCAATCCCTACTTAACCCATTAAAACTCCCTTGCTCGGTTTCTCAGGTGCACAGGTCATACCTGAAGGAGTAATTCAACTTTCGCTCACAGCCAGGGATGGACAGAACCAAGTCACTACAATGATTGACTTTCTTGTAGTCAATCATCCTTCGGTTTACAATGCTATTCTTGGTCGACCGTCCATGAACACCCTGCGAGCAATGGTCTCGTCCTACCATCTGGCCATGAAATTTCCAGCCGAGCAAGGCGTTGGAATAATAAAGGGCGATCAACATGACGTTCGGCAGTGCTACGCGATGACATTAAAAACCCCGCACAAGGCAATGACTATCACTTCCCTAGATCCGCATAAAGAATCTGAGGAAAGAGGTCATCCCTTGGAAGACCTCATTCAGATCCTGCTCAACAAATCCGACCCATCCAAGACTGTCCAAATCGGGTCGTCCTAACTGTACTACTACAGGACAACATATCCTTCGACGTTATGCAGACGTTCTCGCATGGTCTCACAAAGACATGCCTGACATTGACTCCAAGGTCATAGTACACCGACTGAACCCTGACCCTTTTCACCAACCAATTCGACAGAAGCAACGTGTGCTTGGTCCCAAGAGATACGTAGTGATTGGGGAAGAAGTCGACAAACTCCTCAAGGTCGGGTTCATTGAGGAGGTGTACTATCCGGACTGGATAGACAACATAGTACTGGTGAAGAAAACTACTTTGAAATGGAAGGTTTGTGTAGACTATACAGACCTGAATAAGGCCTGCCCCAGTGATAGTTTCCCTCTCCCTTGAATCAACCAACTGGTTGATAGCACGACCGGACATGAACTGTTGAGTTTCATGGATGCGTATTCCGGCTATAATCAAATTGTAATGCATCTTAATAATAAAACAAAAACCGTCTTTGTCACTGACAAAGGTCTTTATTGTTACCGAGTTATGCCCTTTGGGTTAAAAAATGTAGGCGTTACTTATCAGTGATTGATCAACAAAATGTTTGCCCAACAAATAGGGCGAACGATGAAGGTCTATATCGACGACATGCTCGTCAAGAGCGTCAAAGTTAAGGACCATATCGCTGACCTCAAAGAAATGTTCCTCATCCTTCGCAAGTACCGAATGAAGCTAAACCCAAGTAAATGTGCCTTTGGGGTTAGCTCGGGAAAGTTCCTCAGCTTCTTTGTCAGCCAGCAAGGAATTGAAGTAAATCTCAAGAAAATCAAGGCTCTCCTTGATATGCAATCGCTAAAGATGACCAAAGACCTCTAGTGGCTCATCAAGAGGATTACTGCCCTCAATCACTTCGTGTCCCGAGTTACAGATAAGTATCTCCCCTTCTTCAAACAATTGAAGGGGAAACAAGTAGTAAACTGGACAGAAGAATGCGAGGCGGCCTTCCAGTAGCTCAAGCAATACTTAAGGTTGCCATCGCTGCTCTCTAAACCTGAGCAAGGCGAGTCCCTACTACTGTACCTGGCCGTTTCCGATGCAGCAATTATCTTGGCCTTAATTAGGGAGCACGAAGAGATAATTTCTAGTATACTACATTAGCAAAGCCCTAGTTTTGGGCGAGACAAGGTACCCTACCTTGAAAAAGTTAGCTTTGGCTTTGGTCATCTCCTCTCGACGCTTGCGGCTATATTTCCAAGCTTATACCATTGTCATCCTGAACGATCAACCACTACGTCAGGTGCTCCAAAAACCAGAAGCTTCGGGACGACTGACTAAGAGGGCAATCGAGTTAAGTGAGTTCGACATCAGGTATCAGCCTCGGGCGGCCATCAAAGGTCAAGTAGTGGCGGACTTTATCGTCGAGCTAACTCATACGCTCGAGCAAGCCACCGACTAGGGGTGTACATGAACTGAGCTAGCTCGCTCGACTCAACTCAAAAAAGCTCAATTCGACTCGGTTCTAAGCTGAGTTCGAGCCGAGTTGAGCTGATTTTTTGAGCTCAAAACTGAGTTTGAGCTGAGTTCGAGTAGGCCCCAGCTCGACTCGACTTGGATCGAATCCAGCTCAAATCAAACTAGTTTGGTGACTTGGTTACTTTGCCATTGATGTTGCTCACCAACTGTTTGATAAAATGACTCAACGAAATGTGGCTAGTGGCAAGGTGACAAGGAAGATTTGGTTAGTGGCAAGGAAGGATTGGCTGGCTGGTGGCAAGGAAGGTTTGACTGGTGGCAAGGAAGGTATGTACATGAAATGGATACCTTTTTTCTCTTTGTTTTTTTTTCTCTTTGTTTTTTTTTTGTTTGGTTTTTATGTTATTTAGAAGGTGTTTAAGAAAATACCTATAAAACCATTGTCTCTGTTTGTAAAACAGTGGGATTTTGAATTTGCAGTTAAGGTGTTTGTGGAAATGCCTCAATGGTGAACTCGGCTCGATCTTGGTTTGAACTTGGCCCGAGCTGCTGACCGAACCAAGTCGAGTCGAGTTCGAGCTGAGGTCAGCCACTGTTCAAGCCGAGTCGAGCTGAGGCCAGCTCGACTCAGTTTGACTCAATGTACACCCCTAGCACTGACCTACCCAGGCTGGAGCTCGTCCCGAATGTAGCACTCGACCAACAATCTGTCAAAGTGTCCAACTCTTAGGTTCATCCCGACCCACCTAAGTGGTTGCTTTATGTTGATGGCTCATCTGATTCTAAGGCAAGAGGGGTCGGGATAGCCCTAGAGACCCCAGACTCTACATGTATGCAATATGCCTTAAGATTCAGATTTCAAGCCTCCAACGGATTTCATGCCTCCAACAAAAAAACGAAATACGAAGCCTTGCTTGTCAGACTCAAATTGACAGCCAACATGGGGCTCGACATCTCGAAGTCTTCAGCAATTCACAGTTGGTCATCAATCAAATAACAGAAGCATACTAAGCCAAGAAAGAACGTATGAAAGCATATCTTCAGAAGGCCAAAGAGTTGGTCGGAAGCTTTAAAAATTGTAGGGTCGCCCTGATCCCTCGGGCCGAAAATTCAAAAGCTGATATGTTGGCGAAGGTCGCCATAACAGATGAAGATGAGATCCCAAGATCTATCCCAATCGAGTTCCTAGCAAAATCGAGCATCGATGAAGCTAATTTCACCACCGTTCTTCCAGTCGGCTTGGAACTAACCTGGATGGATCCGATCATCAATTATCTCAAAGAAGGCGAGCTACCCGAAGACCAAATGGAAGCACAGCGACTAAAAACTAAAACTGCCCGATACACCATACTCAGCGGTGTACTTTACAAGAAAGGATTCTACCTTCCTTACCTGAGGTGCCTTCGACCGGGAGAAGCAGAGTACGTCATAAGGGAGATCCATGAGGGAATCCGCGGAAACCATTCTAAAGGACGAGCATTAGCCCATAAGGTGATCCGACAGGGTTACTACTGGCTGACTATGCAACACAATACTCGACAACTTGTTCGGAAATGTGATAAGTGCCAGCGTTTCGTGAACATACCTCGGCAGCCGCTTAAGGAGCTTACTCCCATGACCGGGCCATGGCCGTCCGCGTCGTCGCCCGGTTCCGATGCCGCGACTCGCGCCCGAGCGATACCTGGTTGGGAGATGTGGGCCATCGTTCGGTGCGAGGAAAACGCCGCGCGTGCGAATCCGGATGTGGGCCATCGTTCGGTGCGATGAGTTGAGGCCCATTTGATGCACGTATGGGGCCCAATTGGCGAGGCCCATTTGATACATATAAGGCCCATGTGAGTAGGCCCATTTGATGCACTCTAAGGCCCACGGGTTACAGCCCATTGCAATGTACATAAGGCCCATTGGTGCGGCCCATTGGTGCGGCCCACTTAATGAATATAAGGCCTATGTGATTTGGCCCATTTGATGTATTTAAGGCTCAATGGGATGTACCTAAGGTCCATTGCAATGTGTGATCCCAATATGGGTTATGTAATGATGTTTATGTCGGGCTATGCCTTCGGAGCAATGGTGGTTTGACGTCCACATTGCAAGTATAGTGTTGGTTAAATGTCCGCATTATAACTCACCCTAGGGCTCATTATAGGTTCGTACGTCTAATGTGTAGGCTGTCTAAGCCCATCTTCGTTATGAACTACATCCATTACCATATGACTTGCTTAGTATAGTTCCATGATTCACGATCATAGGCATCATATGTATGCTTGATATGAGGAGTGATTGATCATAGCATATGCCCTCGAGCAGATTGTTTATGGGCTCCCGGATAGGCGGTGTTGCCTTACATGAGCGCATGATACGCGCAGGATTGCTGTATGACTGGATAGTATGATTCATGCATTCGCATCGTGTGATATGGTTACTGTACGCCCTAGCGACATCAGGGTCGTAACCTCCACTGACGTATCGTGGTTGACAGGATTGGATACTGGAAATATTGTTCCACATGGGGTGCTGTAGATATCCCTGGGTGAAAGTCCCTAAACCCTTATGGTACCAGAAGGTTGCTCCAACGTGTAGACCGAGTGGGTGCATGAGCGCCGAGTGTCGATTACCAGACGGTTGCGCTTTCCACTGTGTCGTGGTCAGTTGGAAGGGGGTGCAGCCTTATCCCCCCGAGTGAAGGGGGCAAAGCTAGGCTGAGTTTAACCAGCTCAAGGAATAGGTCCGCTATCGATAAGTCGAACCTGATATTGGCAGGCGGATAGTGAGGTCTTTTCCACTCACCTTATTACACGCGATGGGTCGGCAATCTAGCTTGGAGTGTACTAGACCCTTGTGATATTTCATAGTTGAGCTGTATTGATATGTGGACTTAGATGAGGATTCGTATGCTTGAGTTGCATCTCGCATTGCATGACCTTGGTATGGTCGACATCATTCATGTGTTGCATCGCATAGCCTTGGTACGGCTAATGGTATTCATGGATTCATCAGCATGTTCCGCATTACTCGGATAACTGCATTACTACCTTGAGCATACACTTTCACCACCCTCTCGGCTTTCTATAAGCTTATGCACGACCGCTTGCGTGCGGTGACGTTGGATCGCAGTCACGAGGCTTGGGCGCGTGGCGATCATTCTCAAGTTTTGTTCATCTTCATTGTATTTCCCTTATGCTTATTGTACTTGTAAAGTTTTTTATTATAGTGGAAATGTGATGGAGTTTTTGGTTGTTGTTTGTGGGTTATGCCTTTGGTCATGCTTATTACGAATCAAACTGATGTTGAAAACCCTCCTTGTAGCATCCCAGGATCGGAACCTGGCGAATGGGCGCTGGGAGCCGAGAATGGGTTCTACGGAGATCTATGAGGGAATCTACGAAAACCATTCCGAGGGACGAGCATTAGCCCATAAGGTGATCTGATAAGGTTACTACTGGCTAACCATGCAACACGATGCTCGATAGCTTGTTCGAAAATGTGATAAGTGCTAGCATTTCATGAACATACCTCGGCAGCCACCTGAGGAGCTTACTCCCATGACCGGGCCATGGCCGTTTGCTCAGTGGGGAATCGACATTATTGGTCCGCTCCCTATTGGTAAGGGTCAGACCAAGTTCACCGTTGTGGCGGTCAACTACTTCACAAAATGGGCCGAAGCAGAACCATTAGCAAATATAACCGAGAAAAAGATCACCGACTTCGTTTAGAAGAATATAATATGCAGGTTTGGAATTCCTTGGACCATCCTCTCCGATAACGGGAAGCAGTTCGATAACAAGTAGTACCAGGAGATGTGTGATAACCTCGATATTCGCAATGTCTACTCATCACCGTGACATCTGCAAACAAATGGGCAAGTCGAGGCAGTCAACAAGATCATCAAGCACCATCTCTGAACTAAGCTCGAGAATGTTCAAGGAGCATGCGTTAGGGTTTCTACGCAATCTGACCAAGATCTGACCTATGTCCGACAAAGGCCCGACAAAGGCCCAATCAAAGTCCAGCCAGAACCTAATCTAAAACTTAAGTATTGTTAGCAAGTTGCGTCTGAGTAACCGAGTTTAAGTTCAGTCTACTAATACAAAATTAAAAACGATCTACTTAATTTGAAAATTTAGAATTCAAGACAATTCACAGAAGTAGCACTTTCATTAATAAAAGCCCAAAAGGCATGATTACATGATTACATTAGTTATAGCCCGAGAGGGCACATTTATATCAGTCTACATCAATTCAAAGCTGAAAAAGGGAAAGGTATTGCAAAATCAAGGAAGGCATTTCACAGCCAAGGAAAAGTATTGTAGAGCGAAGGAAATACTGCTCTGTAAAAAAGGAAATACTGCTCTGCAAAAGGCAACCTTCAAGCCTTGGCCTCGGAGGGTTGCTCAGGAGCCGCTTCGTTGCCCGACCCATCGAAGCCCGACTCAGACTCATTATAGGCGGAGAAATCTGGCTCAGGTAAGGTCTCCTTCATAACCTTGACGCACTCGGCGTAACCCTGGCGATAGAGGGCATCTTTATCCTCCATATATGCCTGGGAAGACTTGAACTCCTTGACCACATTCTCCCGAGCTAGAGCAAGAGAAACTTGAGTCCCTATCTTAAGTTCCTTGAGCTTGGCCTCGGTCTCCACGAGTTTATCCTGGCACTCCCCGTACTTGTTCACAACCCCAAGTGTAGGGTCGCGATGTAGTAATAATCTCGGTGAGACTGAGGTCGAATCCACAGGGAATAAACTTATACGTTTTTTAAATTAACTAGAACTAGAACTAGAAAAAGATGTGAATCTAACTCTGAAGTAATTGAGAGAGTAATTGTGATTAAAGTAATTAAAACTTGTAAATTTAAAGGTGGGAACCAGGGTGCCAAGGATCCACTTGTAGCTCCTGGGATGCTATCTTACTTTGATTCAAAAAGCACAATTGGAATTGGAGTCCTATCATATCCAATTGGAAGATAAAGCAATCAAATCAACTCTGAACTTTCATTAAAGTAATTCTCAATGGAGGAGAATTGTGAAGGTTGGAAGGGATTCTATCACCAAACCATGCGCAGGAGACAATGGTAAATAACGGGATTTACCAAATCCCACAATCTCAAAATAGGAAGAAGAAGATACTCAAAGCTATTATAGATTTATTATAATTTGAGTCACAACAAACCATTAAAAACTAAAAGTATTCCTTAAAAATTAAATTAGAATCCATGAAGTTCAACATAAACGTGAATTAAAGTAAAGATAACATCTAAATCATGTTACAAGCTTCACCTCTTAGCCCTAACTAAGAGGTTTAGCCAATCATAGACATGATTAACCAAAGTCTCTTAAATAAAATATGAAGACAACTAAGAAAGAAGGAAAAAAACTCTTGGCGATGGCTTCTCTACCCTTTTCCTCCACTCCTCAAACCCTAGAAGATGCTTAGGAATATACTAGGGACTCCTATTTATAGTTATGCCACACCTTCTTCCGAACCGACCTTGAAAATTCACAAACTGAACTTGGAACCGCCTCAAATTTATGCAGTCCATGTGCTATCTGTGTAACCTTCAACGAGTTGAAGCAGATCTTCTATGAGTCGAAGAAAATCTTCGACGAATCGAGGATCGCGTGAATTTTAAAAGATAATGTTGCTGGAGTTCGTGCCAAAGTTTCTTCGACTAGTCGAGGCAAAGCTTAGACTAGTCGAAGCAGGGCTTAGACTAGTCGAGAATCACTTAGTTTCCTTGAATTTTTGGCATGTGAATTCTTCATTTTTGGTGTTCTAAGATCCATCATTTGCTTTGATGATTCTTGATCATCAATTCTATGTTTTTAGCATTCTTTTCAATCTAAGCTTTCAGATTCACCTTGTAACACAAACATGTATAAAATATAACATTAAGCAGTATCATGTTCATAAAACCAAGATATAAATAGGGGAAAATATGCAATATTTAACACTCAACAGTACTAGGCCCGAGCCTCCTCCAGCTTTACCGTTACCTCGGCCTTTTCTGCAGAAGCCGCTTCAAGAGCCGTCTTTGCAGTCCTTAGCTCGACCTCTGTAGTCGAAGCCCGAGCTTCCGATCAAGCGACCTTTTGATTAGCTTCAGCCACCAGTTCGTGAATCCGAGCAAACTCAGTGCGCGCCTTTAATACGCATGGGGCAAACTACGAAAAGAAAAGAAAAGTTAAGTACCGCAACAAAGAAATTTTTTTAAAAAAGACCCTTGTATCCCAAGAAGGCTCGTCGTCACTTATGCTAGAGCTGATTCCATATGGGAGTTGAACAAACTGTGGAATTTCGCCCTCAGCATATGGCGGTCTACCTAAGGGAGGATCTCCTCGACAGTCTGGCGGAGACCCCTACCTCACCCCTCTTAAGCTGTGGGAGGGCAAGCTACCTCCTCGGCTCCCAAAGACCGAGCTTCCGTGGTAAGCTCATGAGCCCCTTGTACTTCGTCAGGAATAGCTTCTTCTGGGACGATCATCCCTGACGCTCTAGCGGCACCAGAGGAGGTCTCCACCTTTATTCCCTCTCCTTCCACTTCCATTACAATTGGACGAGAGGGGCCGACCTTTCCCTTACTCTTGGAGGAGGTCTTGATCTTCTTCCTCTTCGGTGCTGCTAGCTCATCTTAAGGAGGCGCGCGAAGTTTGGAAGGAGGCCGGATAAGAGGACAAGCCTTAGGCTTCTCTGCATTAATGCATAGAGAGAACATGACAAAGAAATTCATGAAAATTTTCTAAGTTCTACAGATCAGTAGTAGGTCTTACCCAATGACTTACGGGTAAGAGCATAATCTAAGCCCGACTGAAGAAGTAGCTTGGGCTGAAGGAGCAACCTCCAAGACCTCTTTTCCTCTGATAGCGCTCTAGCCCCTCTAATCCGAGCAAGCGACCCGCTGTCGAACAAAGGAGCTTGCTTGGGGATAACTGGAATAGAAGACACGCACGTATGAGTTCAGTACAATGAAAACGACCTATGAAGGACGAACTACAAGATCGCTATATCGGGAGAATACTTACTTGGGTTAGAAAATGCTGTGGGGACCTAGTTTTGACTCATGACCAAAGGTAGGTTGGTTACCTCCCAACATCCAGACACCCAGAACCATTTATCCCTCCAGTTCTTGTTAGACAACGGAGGGTCGGTTATAAGGCCCCTTCCAATCCCCTACCAAGCGAAGAGATTGTACTAGTCAAGCTAGAGTTTGTTTGACTTCACTTGGTATAAGTGGAGGAATTCCTCAACGGTCAGCTCAGGCTGTTCCATCTCGGACCATAGCACCGCAAAGCCCATTAGAGCCCTCCATCCATTGGGGATCATTTGTCCTGGGGCCAAGTTCAGGCGAGCGAGCAAACACCTCACTAGGCCTCGTAAGGGAAGCCACAAGTCGCACTGAAACACAACTTGGAAGATCGCGACCGCACCGTCTGGAGGCCGATCCGGAAGCTCGTCCGATGAAGGGAGCTGAAGAACTACATACTCAGGGATCTGATACCCGAGCCTTATTCGGGCCAGATCCTTAGCATTCAGGGTAGAGGGCACTAGACCCCCTAGACCTTCATCACCTGACCATTCTGGGTCATCTTCGACGAGAGGATCGAGCTCTGTATTTAGCGGTCTCTTTGTCGAAGATTGCTCCGTTGCCCGAGATGCCAAATAACCAACATTCGCCATCATAAACAATGGCAACGATGGATTCGACATTACTCGAAGGCTGCTGGACCCACTATCACTGTTGGAGGCCCCCTCTCGTGAGCTGAAAGAATTCGACATTGTGGTCGTTATTGATGTTGAGAGTGGTTGATTAAAAGGGAAAATAGAAAAGGAGGGGGTAAGTATTTGAGGCTCACCAGAGATGGAACGGATGCCTGAATGCCAATAGTTATAGTCACCAAAATCCGCCTTGCTGCGAAGGAAGACGACTGGGAGGAGAGCGCGAGATGCAAATAAGGACGAACGAAAGCTAGGGCTTCCCTTATATAGGGGGCCACCAGGCATTACTTGAGCGCGACCATCAATGTTGAACATACAACGTCCTTTCTACTACCCCCTATGGACATGTGACATGACCTTACATGCCACTCGACCCCAATATTGAGTACTAAGCCATGCGTCACACCCTTATTCGGCTATCACCAAAACAGCGGTCTGACGCCCCACATGACCTCGAACAATGAAACAACATGCCATGTACATTTACTGACATGCCTCGAGCACCGTGCTGGCTGCCATACCTAGCATTTATGACTTCACAACCCGACCTAAGTCTAACATAAACTGAGTCGGGCTTACTCCTCAAGACTCTCTTCATATCGGCTTGAAGAGTAAGGGGGGACTTATTGTTGGGTGAAAAAATAGTTAAGTCGGATAGGTCGATTTATGGAATTGACCAACTCTACTAAACATCATGGGTCCTTTTTGGTATCCGAGCCCTAAGGGGAGTCTACATCTAGAAATAGGCCGATCTCCCAGAGGAATGATGCAATTGTAAGGACACTCAAAGAGGAGGCAACCGTAAGTCTACTCAAATGGCCAATTACCGACCTAATCCATAGCTCAACCATAGTTTGGCCATAGGTTGGCTCTAGGTCAGCTATGGGTCGAAAATTGGTTTGGTTAAAGCTTGACCAGAGATCAGTCATAGCTCAACCATAGCTCAGCTATAGGTCGGGACACCCTCTGAGAGAAGGAAATTGTCTATTCTATGGGAAAGGTCGGCAAATAGCCAATCCTTGAGATCAATAGTCCGAAGATCTCTGTAGTGGCCCGAAGATCTCTCCTAAAATCTTCAAAGGATCAGATCGAATACCGAGAACTTCGGGATTTGATATGAATCCTAAACGGATTTCCAAACAGGTTTCGTCTCCAGCGAAGACTCCTTATCACATACGTCTTCCCTCTCCTATAAATGGAGGTATCCCCAACCAAAGCATGGTATGCATATTCATAACCTAATATTCGACTAGTGACTCTTTTCTAAGAGAGTTCCTACCATACTAAAGACCCAAAGTCCTCACTTAAGCATCGGAGGGTCCCCTGTACAAGTCAGGGTCTCCTTTGTCTTTCGTTCTTTTCTATGTAGGTTTGAACGGGTTAGCCAGGGAGGATCCGCCAAAAAACTGCATCAACAGATACCACCAAATAAATTACTTTTTCTACTTAAAGTGGTAGATAAGTAACTTAAGTAAGTTCGGTTTACGATGAGTTATAATGAACTTTTTTACTTAAAAGTACTCGAGCACTTTAGCTATTTTTTTTTATAGCTTTTCTACTTTTCCTAAATTGTCGAGGAGAGGTAAAAGAGAGACAGAATAGAGGAGAAGTTAATAAGTATGTTGTTTACCAGACATACTTATCTTCTTAATAAGCAGGAACTAAAATAAGTTACTCATGGCAAGAGGTGGGCATCGAGTCGAGTCGGACCGAATTGGGTCCAACTTGACTCGGTCTGAAATTTTCAATGCACTGACCTGAACTCGATCCGATTCAGGACAGAGTCCAAGTCCTCTGACTTGTCCAATCCATTGCACTATTGGCCTGACCAGAACCGAGTCTGACTCGGTCAGGGAAACCAAGTCAAATCGGGTTGGTTACGGCTCGAATCGATCACCCATTTGCAGTGTGATCCACTTGATCTTTAGATCTGTCTTATTTTTCAACTCAAGCCTTAAGACGATCCCGCCAAATGGATGGACAGTTTGGATATAACACATACCTCATGATGGGACCCAACGTCAATACATCAGATGGTGCATGCCGACAGCGAATTTTTCCACGATACGCTTAATCAAAGTGTATTTGAGAGAAATGATTTAGTGGGATGCGTATGGATTATGAAACCTTCTCATGTACCTAGTTTCTTGTGGACCCATTAACATTGTCATCACCCATTTGGACCATTGATTAGGTATTGTCCACTCTTCTTCTTCTATTGTGTAGAAATCAAAGCGATTGGGTGGCCATAAAAATCTCTGTCGCACTTATCTTCTAAGAACATGATGGGAGGATTTTGATCACCTATTACTATGATTTTTTTGAGGCAGTCTATGAGGAGTTAGAAAGGTCAAATGGACGGTCCAAATTAATAACATGGACTACAAACACCTGTCCAAACACAACTAGGTGCACAGGAACGTTTCTTATGCCCAGTGTACCAGATATTTTTATCTACACCTACCCATCCGCTTCTCATGTCAATACACCAATGTCAGTGTCAGATTCAGAACTCGGTGCTCAAGGCACCAGCTAAGAGGAGACAAATTGGCTACCCCCCCTACCACTAGCTAATGGCTGTGGTCGGTGCTCTGTGGACCCCACCATGATATATTTATTTCATTCATGTCGTCCATCTATTTTTCTAGATCATTTCATGGTATTAAACAAAAAATGAGGTATATCCCAATCTCAAGTGGACAACATTACAGGAAATAGTGTTGAATGAACGTTATGCAGATCAGATCGGAATGGATCGAATCCAATCAAATCAGATCGGATCGATTCTAATTCCGATCCGATCTGACAGATTGGCCACTAATCCGAACTCGACTCGATGTACGATCGGATCTGAGTGGGCCTACTCGATCCGACATGATCCTGGCATTCAGTTCGGGTCGGATTCTACCCAACTCTACTCATAGCATAAGTAACTTATCTTAAGTAAATTGTGATCTAAACAAGCTCTAAACGACTGTTTGATTTGCAGTAAATGCATAGTTTTAGTGTAAATGGGTAATAATTATTTACTTTATTTTTTTTGCGTATGATGTTGACATGTACAATGGAGTGAGGCCTCGGAGCGGATTAGGTGAGACCAAATACACCAAGGTAGGTAGGACCTTGACTATGGGGTGATAATGCTTAAATATTGCATATTTATCATCTCAATTACATTAGTTTTGGATGCATTTAAATTGATTCACTAAGATATGTTTTCTACATGCAAGGTAATTTGGAAGCCTAAAAAAATATATGCTTAAGAAAATAGATTAAGCTCAAAAGAATAATCAATGAAAAATTAGATATTTGGAGGACATTAATGAAGATTTTAAATACTAAAGATCTAAAAAATAAATGACAAATAAGAGAGAAAATACTGAAAAATCACACAATCCATTAACAAAAATAACAGACTATTTGGTCCCACCTAAGGTTGGTTCGGTCCGACCAAAAGTACTCAAAACAGTCCAGCGATAAATAATGATTTTCAGAGATAATTCGGCTCGACACTTAAGTTCGACCGAAGACATATTCGGTGCCAGTGAGGGAGGTTCGGTGAGACCTGAGGGAGACAGAGACTTCATATTAATATTTAAGAAATTCGGCTGTAATCGAGAGATATAGTCGGTGCAACCAAAGTGAAGTTCAGTACGACTGAAGGCTATAGTTGGTGCGATCGAAGTGTAACAAAAGTGTATAAATTTAAAGTTAGTTCCAAGTTGGTGTGAATTTTGTTTATTTAAATTAGTATCTTTAAATATTCTAGACGTAAATTAGGACTTGAGAGAGAGACCTAGCTAGGGGTGGCGGAGCTTCAACGAAGCCATCCTTCTTCTTCGATCTTTCAATTCTAGTTTGTCTTTTCTGTTTTTCTTTTGTTCTAGGATATTAGCCATGCTAAGCTAATCTCTTAGCTAAGGCTAAGGAATAAAGCTTATAGTTAATTACAATATTTAGTTTATTTAATTCAATAACATTAGTTTCAATGATGATAATATATTGAAATTGATTTGAATTTATTTTAAGGTCTTTGCGTTGTTTATTTCTGAATTTGTTGTGCTTTATGGGTACAATTAATGCTTTGATTTAACAAATGTTTATCCTGAATTAGAGAATGATTCAATCTATATGATTGATTGATATATTGTTGCTTAAGGGTGCCATAGACGCTTTCGATTCCCTATGATTGAGATCCGAGTACTTCATGAGAGAATCGTTCAATCAAATTTATATTATTATTGTGTCTAATGATTGGTTTAATAAAATTATCTTCTGATTAAATAGGATAGGATTTTGATTCCAATTAAGTTATACATTGAATCAATGAATGAGATATTCTGATTGTTATGAGTAGATTCTTGGATCCTTAGTCTTTTATTCTTATTGTTTTTACCCTTAATCTATTCGCTGGATTAAAAACCCAGACAAACTCATTACATTTAAATTAGTTCTAGGTTGTGTCCCCATTCCCTGAGGATTCGACCTTGGTCTCACCGAGTTATTACTACATCGCAGCCCTGCACTTAGGGTTGACAACCCTTGGGTTCGATCAAGTTTTTAGCGTCATTGTTGGGGAGTGGCACGAACATGTACAATTAGGTTTAGGTTTTCTAGTTTGATTTCTTTTTTAGGTTAGGTTTTTCCTTTTTTTTTTTTTGAATTTCTCTAATCTATGGTTTTTAAGTTTTCTAATTTCGAAATTTTTTTAGGGTTTGTGTTATTTCAGATTTTCTAACATTACTAAAATCAGTTATTTATTTTTGTTTATAGGATCTTCAAGTGTAGTTCTTCCCTACCGATAACATCATTCCTTACTCCCTCTACTTACTTTCTTAATTATTATAAGGCTTAGGATTAGAATTAGGGTTTTGTATGATTCATGCCCAAGTCAATAAGGGACCATACATTGAGACTTCTGAGCGAAGGAGGTTTGCTCGATGGGCTCGCAATCCATCGACGAGTTAGAAAATACAAATATTCCTGAAACATCTTTTGAAAATATGGTTGAAACTGAACAATACTTTGATGAGAATCATGTGCATAACACACCACTGGTTAGGATGGTGCGTGATGAGAATGAGGTACACCGAGTTCCACTGGTTCAGACCTTACGTGATTATTTACAACCGGTGAGAACAAGCATACCTTCATGCATGATTTTCCTAATTAATGCAGGAAATGTAGACTTTAAACAAGGAGTGATCTAATTACTCCCTAAATTCCATGGGCTTGATTCAGAAAATCCATACTTGCACATAAAAGAGTTCAGAGATATTGTTGCAACCATACACTTTAACAAAGCTCCTCCTGATGTGATTCGACTAAAGCTATTTCCATTCACTCTCGAGGAGAAGGCTAAAGCATGGCTTCACTTCCTAAGGCCGAGATATATTAGCACATGGGTCGAGATGACCTGGTAGTTCCTTAAAAAGTTCTTCTCGACTCATAAAACTAATGCTCTTAAGTGTAACATTATGAACTTCTCCAAAAAAATGAGATGAAACTTTTTTACAATGTTGGGAATGGTTTAAGGATTTACTTCTCGCTTACCTACACTATGGCTATGAGATTTAGTAGGTGATTAGTTTTTCTATGAGCAACTAAGCTTAAATATGCTCTAAGTCGTAGAGATTATATGTAACGACGAATTAATGAACAAGAATCCAGAAGATGCCTTGGATTACCTTAACATGCTAGCTGAAAATACCCAATATGGGACACATCCAACCAAGCTAGTAATCCCAAGGCAATGCCAAAAGAGAAGGGAATACACGTGCTCAAAGAGGAGGACGATGTTAGTGAAAGGTTAGAGGATCTCACAAAAAATATTGAGGTCTTGGAACTTAGGATGAAGCAATCCAACCCATTAATGAGGTTATTAAAACCGTATGTGGTATTTGCGAGAGTGATGTTTACCTAACTAAGAATTGCCCTATAATCTCCTCTTTTCAGGAGGTGTTTCATGCTCAGGCAAATGCCATGAACAAGTATCAACGCCCCTTCAGTGCACCAAATTCCAACATGTAAACCCCCAATTGGCAAAATCATCCAAATTTCAACTGAAGGAACAGACCGACTGCGAATCCACCAAATAATCTCCAAGGGCCATGTACTGGACCTCCACCAAATAGAACCCTTAATGACACATTGAATGCATTCATGTAAGGGCAAATGCAACACAATCATAATACCATGTAGGCCATAAATGAACTCAAAACTTTGGTTGTAAGAATTGAGATATATCTAAGTGTTATGGAGAAATGGACCTTTTCGACCTAACCTCAACCTAACCCCAATGGAAAATTCAAGATAAGTGATCCCAATTCTTCAACTCAACATGTGGAACATATTAAATCCATCACCACTCTAAGAAGTGGCAAAGAAATTAACAAGGAGATTCCTAAGAAGGTTGAGAAACTTGAGGAATCCGGATATTCGAAGGATGATTATGAATCTAGCTATGCTCCACATGATAATGAGCCAGAGCATGAGCCTAAGCATGTGACCTCACTTCCTTGATGTCTTCCCTCATTAAAACAGCCAAGTGAAAATTAGGATATTTTAGAGGTTTTCCAATAAGTTAATATCAACATACCTTTGTTGGATGCAATTAGATAGTTCCAATCTTATGCCAAATTCCTAAAGGATTTATGTACAGTAAAGCGTAAGCTGAACATACATAAGAAAGCCTTCTTGATAGAACGAGTGCAATTATTAATCAAAATACTCTCTCAAAATATAAGGATCTTGAAAGTCCTACGATCTCATCTATAACAGGAAAACTCTGGGTTGACAAAGCACTTTTAAATCTTAGGGCAAGCGTTAATCTAATACCAACAAAACTGAAATTGAAACCATAAGGTACAAGTTTAAAAAATGAAATGAGGTTCCTAGAAAAAGATGAAATGTAAAATTTTCTATCAAGATCTAATATAAAATTAGATTATAAGACAAGTCTAAAGTTCTCAACTGCTTCCACATCTGAACGCATCCAATTTTTTGAATAGATTCTTTATTCACTTTTTGTTGGTTTCCTAAGGATGAGAAAACCCTTCATGGTATTGGAAACATGGATTATATATTTTGAATTAATCCACCAAGTGTTATGAAGACATCAAATATTGAGATGAAATTACATTTCTTCTCGAGCCAATTCTTATATTTGGGGCATTCCTTCTTTTTGCAGAAGAAGCATGTGAGAGTGTCTTTATTGCCAACTTAATTAGTTGACTTCTTGTTTTTTTTTTTTCCTTTTGAAGAGCACATTTTTCATTTCCATGAGTCACCAGATGAGCACTTTCTAGTTTCTCCTACTTCAATCTTCCTTCCTCTTGAATACACAATCAGTAATTTATTAATTGAATATTTTTCTGTGTGTATTGCAAAAAATCTTGAATGATCTATATTCAATACGTGGGAAGTCAAGTATGAAGTGAATAAGAAAATGTATCAGAAATCTCAATATCTAAGGATTTCAATTGGACTGTCATATCCTTCATTTCCATAATGTGCTCGTGCATTCCATTATTTTCATTGCACTTCTTGGATAACATTTTAGTCATTAGAGTGCTAGCCAAGGCCTTATCGAAACTTATATATTGTTCTTCAATAACATCAAAAAATTCCTTCACCTTAGTGCATGTTGAGATAAATTCTTGATCAACACTTGAGGTCTTGGTATCGATCCCTAGTGGGGGTGGCTAATAGAAGTGTCAACTGATAGTAGGGTGTACTAACAAGCTAACAAAAAAAAAGAAGATAAATTCTCAAATACTTTTTTTCCTACATGGGTCTTAATGAGTATTAAGCTTAAGAGATTAAATTTCTCCCACTGCTCATTTATGTCAATTTCATTTGGCATACTTGATTCCATGGGGATGGGTGGTTCATCCATGCAAAGTGCGAAATCAAGGTCCATGCACTTTAATGTAAAGAGAAAATTTTCCTTCCAATTCAAGAAATTGTAACCACTCAAAATTGGAATACAAGATGATTCATTAGACATAAAGAAAAATAGAACAACTACAAAATTTAAATAATAATTATGCTTATTTAGGTGCCATGATATATATATATATATATATATATATATATTAGAATGCCAACTATCTTAACAAATCTGGTAAAAAAAATCATTGCATCATCATAACCCTCTTATGGGTGGGGGTTGTAACATGCTATTGATTTGCTCAATAACTTTAAAATGAGACTAAACAAATTCATAACATCAAAATGAGAAAGATCCTACACCCATGGGCATTTAGAATCATTTTCATATTGATGTGTAATCCATTATCCCATTCCGATTAATTCATTAAATATGGCAGCCTTCATGTGGGGCCTAGCCAATATTTTTCAAGAGATAATCGCAACCATTAATGTCATTGCCTCCAGAATAACTACATATACATTTATGATGTAATTTGTGAATGAACATTGTCATAGCTTACGATGTTGTGGCTACTCTATAAGCCAATCAAATGCTTAAAACTTTATAATGGCTTCTAAGAGGATAATAATCCATAAATTAACTAAACTAAAAGTCAACATAAGAATCTAAATTAATATAGGATCATGAATCATCAAACACATGATAATACAAGCAAATTAATCTCATCAAAATATTAATCATTTTACAATAGAGTCCCTCCTGTAACTTTTCATTTGCAAATAAGTCTATGTTAAACTTATTCACAGTACCCTATAAAATTACAGTAATGTGGTCATTATAATTTACTTTTACACACAGGTCCTTGATTACAAATTTGTAAACAACTCCCTAAAATATTATAGAAGGGTTCCCTTTAAAAATTACAAAAATGTGCTTTTGAAAATTACAGAAATGTGCCCAAAACTAAGTTTTAATTATTGCTCAACCTAAACTTTTATAGAATAATGTCCAAATGCACACTGGCCACTAGATAGGCCTGAACTAGGCCTTGACTCAACCAAATTAGGACCCGGGTCTAGTTTACCACTTAAGGTTCAACTTATAAACATTTGGTCTAACCTTAAGAATCCCGTGAATTATCTTATCTCTTTGTTATCTTGATCCACTTAAGGTTTTATTATTGAAATGGGTTAAGTCAATTAAAATTTAACAACTATAATTACATGTAGTGAAATGATATGGTAATAATTACATGTAGTGGGATGATATGGCAATGTGAATATGGGTCACATCAATAATGCAGGGGCATTTTCACACCGAGCTTGAGTGGGGTCGCCTGTGGGATGTAGGGGCACACTCGCGGTGGGCAGGGCCCACGGGGGAGATCTCGTGTTTGAGACTCCTCACCGGGGGTGATTAATACGCATTTCACATTGAGCTCAAGTGGGGTAGCCTGTGGGATGCGGGGACACACTCGGGGTGGGCGGCCCGTGTGAGGTGGTACCCATGTGATTTGGGGCCCACAAGGGGGGTTCGGTTGAGGTCCTAACCCATGAGATGTGGGACCTGGGCTATGAGATAAAGAGATTAATTGTCCTGCATCAATCAATCTCTTTCTCAAATGAGAGAGATGTCTAATAAACCCTTGTTTTTGTTTTTATAGTAAATAGAGTCATTTACCAAAAATAAAAATCCCAAAGTGGCTTTTCTAGGTGCGCAGCTTTCAACTTTATATCATTTTTTTATAAATTTTTAAGCAAAATATTCTCCTCCTTAAAAGGTAACCCAAAAAACTTTAATTACTATTGATAAATAGGTGGGATCCATCATTTTTGGGTCCAAGTGACATATTTGGCTATGGCATGGATGATATGTGTATATTGCTCCTCTTGGACATTCCCATTAATCAAATCATCGGCTATTAAAGCAATAGAGGAAAACAAAGATAGTTAATGGTAAGAAGGAAATTGATGAAAATAATAGTGGAAAACAAACAGAGCATGGTGCAATCCCCTCTTGTATTAATTTATAAGAAAGAGGTTGGCTAACATCCCAATGTAAGATACGATGGACTTTAGCCATTATATTGGGTGTTTTGCAATGACCTAAACCTTTTATATAGTAGGCCTCGACATAGATAGAAGATACTTAGAAAGACTCTTAGATCAAAATATTTCAATTCTTTAATTGTTCAGAAGTTAAGAAGGTTGTCCATATTTGAAGAAAATTAATAAAATAAACATAGGGATGAATTTTTTGATTGAAGGGAAGTAATATTTTTAACTATTCCCCATACATTGTAAGGCCCATCATAGAAATGGTTTGGATCACTGAAAGATAACCTCATATACAAATGTTTACGTTTCAACTCATCCTACAACAATAATAAGTCAAGATTTTTTTCTTCTAAACTTTGTCAGAAATTATCCATTTGTGTGACATAAGTTATGGTGCTTCTAACTGTACTACACCGGGGGGAAGCGGATTGTGTCATGCCCCCACCTAGACGATAATCTATCCAAGAAGGGGTTGTGTGGGGTCTACCATGAAGTATGGGTTTTATCCACACTGTCCATCCATTTTCCCAAGTCATTTTATGGTATGAGATAAAAAAGGAGGCAGATCCAAGGCTCATTGGACCACACCACAGGAAGTAGCGGTGATAATGATACCCATTGTTGAATCCTTCATAGGGGCCACTATGATGTTTATTTGCCATCTTACCTGTTCATAAGATTACACAGACCTGAATGAATGGAAAAGACAAATTTTATCTTGATCCAAAACTTCTATGGCCCCCAAAAGAGTTTTCAACAATCACATTGTATGGGCCACTTGAGCCTTTTAACTCGTTTTTGGGCTTGTATCCCAAAATGATATGGAAAGATTAATGGATGGTGTGGATAAATCCCATACATCACGATGGGCCTCTTAGAGTCCTGCCTAGATGGATTATCATCCAGTGGGGGCATGACACAATCTGCTTTGGTACTAGGAGACTTGAACTCCTGGACTATCTAAGCAATGATTAGGTCTACTAGCTGCAGAACACATTTCATATGCTATCATGAAATAATTACACAAATATATTAGAAAAATCCATCCAATAATTTGGCCACCCTCTTACATGATCCACTTCCAAGCAATTGATGGAATGGTTAAGACTGCTTGATAAAAGTTCTTTGTAAATATAAATGATTCATGATATGCCCTAACAAGTAGTTGAATCATATATTTGGACTTTTATTTAAACTATCCTTACCTATGCACCCAAATTAATTTGCCTCAAGGATAGTTTAAATCAAAGTAGGTTCAAATATTTAATCCTCCTATTTACATCCAAATTAACCTAACGCTCCATTATCCAATGGCATGCACTACGCCAAAATTGCAAATTTGTGACAGACTTAGTCCGTCGTAAAAATTGCTTGGTTTAACGGCGGATTTTATCCGTCGCTAACGAAACAAGTCCGTCGTCAATCCCATCTATCCAAGTTGCGGAATTTCACGACGGACCAAAATCCTTCGCTATGATCTGATTTACGACGGATTGTAGTCCGTCGTAAATTTGCGACGGACTAAATCCGTCACTAATTTCGATTTTGTGTCTTCCAACTTCCCACCTGAAATAGCAATTTGCAATGGTTTTTAGTTGCTTTTGCGACGAAACATGGTCCATCGTAAAAGGAATTTTGCCTCGAACATTTTTTTTTATAAAGAATATGGTGGAAAATTATGTTTTTTAATAGAATTTCAATGGTTTAATTGTACATATTTGTATCTAAGATTATTTTTTAACAATTGATTGAATGCAAAAAAAAAAAAAATAATTTTTTTTATATCAAATGAGTAGAAATTTTTTTTAAAAAAATTTTAAACTATTATTTAAATGATTTGTAATATCACATGAAAAAGAATATCGAGAAGTTTAAAAAAATTTAACTACGTGAAAAATTGAGATTTTGAAATAAAAATAAAATTGTGATTTAATAAAAATCTATTTCGTGGGAAAAAAGAATATTGAATAAAGTTGATAATTTTGAAAAAAAGAATTTGATTTCAAGAAAAAAATAATATCCTGAAAAAGAAAATTAAAAAGATTTTAAAAAATGTGAAATTTTTGACAACGTTGAAAAATGAAAATATTTTGAAAAAGAAAATGAGAGTTTGTATTTTGAAAAATAAAATAAATTTGAGAAGTTCGATAAAAATTGACAAGTTCAAAAAAATGCTTTAAAAAAATGGAGAAGTTAGAAAGAATTGAAAATTTTAAAATAAAACGATATTAAAAAATCGATACTTTAACAAAAAACAAACATTTTGAAATGAAAAATAAAGAAGTTAAAAAATTTGTGATATTAAAAAATAATTGAAAATGTTCAAATTTTGAAATTAAAAGAAAAAATTATTTATAAAAACACTGAGATTTTGAAAAAAATATATATATCATTTTTAAAAAGAAAATTGAAAAGTTGAAAACAAATTGATGATTTTGAAGGAAAAAAATTGGCATTTTGAAATTTTTGAGGAAAAAAAAAATTTGAGAAAATTTTTTAGATTTTGAAAAAAAAAATTCAGAATTTATATTTTAATTTATTTTTTTGAAATATTTTATAATAAAAATGATATTTTGTTAAAAGTTTTCAAAGAAAAATTAAGAGTAAAAAAATGTGATTTTTAAATGGAAATTGAAATTTATGTGTAAAAAAATATTTTTTACTAAATTATTAGGCACATCAACAAATTGAACCTTTTAACCGTTTTTGGACAATTTAATTTGTCTAGATTGAAGAGTAAATAACTTTAGATGTTTAAATCAAGTTTCACTCAAATTGTTGATCAATCTTGTATGCCCAATATCTTTCTCATATGTAGCCTGATCGGGGCGAGTAACTAGTCAAATTGAGGGTAATGATCAGTAAAGTAGAGTGAATGGACCAGACATGTAAAATTGGCCAAATATTTTTTGTGGGCCCCATCATGATGTGTGTCGAACATCAATACCGTGCATTTGATGTGTCCCCTTTAGGTTATGAGATATCTCAAAAATCATCCGTATACGAAACTCAGGTGGGCCATACCATCTAAAACTATGTGAAGACATCCTAAAAAATATAAAAGCACTCGGTGGGGCACACATGAGTTTTGGATGCGGCTGAAACTTGGTCTGACCCCTCATCCAAGTGGGACACACATAATGAGTGGGTTGGATATGTTAATCACATTTAGGCAGGCCTAATATATGATTATGAATGTTTTAAGGAAACCCTCTCCACTACATGTAGGTGAGTTACTCATTACCATTACCAGAGTAAACTGTGGGGTCCACCGTTATTTATTTATTTTATCCACTCCATTCATCCATGTTAACAGATAATTTGAGGTCTAAAGAACAAAAGAGAAGCATATCCAAAGCTCAAGTGGACCACACCATAGGAAATAGTGTGATTGAACCTTTACTATTGAAAATTTCTTGGAGGCCATGGAAGTTTTGGATCAAGCTGATGTTTGTGTTTTCTCCTCATTCATATCTTTTTTGATATTATGAATAGGTTGGATGGCAAATAAACATTATTGTGGGCCCAAGGAAGGTATCAACGGTGGAAATCATTATTCCACACTATTTCGTGTGGCATGGTGCACTTGAGTTTTGGATTTATTGAAAATTTGGGATCAACCAACACCGTTCATCCATTTTTCGAGATCATTTTAGAGAATGGACCACACCACAAATAAGTTTTTAATGCTAGGCGTTCAATCCCCACTTTTTCTATAGTGGGGTCCACTCGAAGTTTGGTTCTGCCTCATACTTTGGCTCATGATCTAAAATTATCTGGTAAAATGGATGGACGGAGTGGATAAAACACACGCATTCACGGTGGGCCCCACAGTTTATTGAGTGCGCTAAGCATGTTCTATCTAATCCGTTCATCTGTTTTTAAATATAATTTTAGGTTATTATCCTAAAAAATGAGGTATATTGAAGGCTCAAGTGGACCACACGGTAGGAAACAGTAGAGATTAAATCACAAGTGATTCCTATGGTGTGGTCTAGTTTGGCCTTAAATATACCTCATTTTTCATATCATTCCCTGAATTTATTTATAAAAATAAATGGAAGGATGGATAAACTATATACATCATGGTGGGCCCCACGTAAGTACCTAATCCATGCCCAAAAAAATTGGGCGCGCGTTCAAAATAGAGTCGTGAACACAAACGAAAATGTGGCCCTCTCTATTCCTCCGACTCTCTCTCTCTCTCTCATGGTCTGTCTACGCTCAAAACCGAGTTTCGTCTTTCCGCCCAAAACCCTTTCTCCCTCTCTCTCTCTCTCAATCATCCCATTTTCAAAGCCCTACCATTTTCTCTCTCTCGCTATCTCAACGGACTTGGAAAGTTGAGCGATTTCTCCTTTTCTTTTTATTGATTTCCTTATGTTTTGCCGATCTTCTCCAATTCTCGACCGAATATCTCGATTATCAGTGAAGAAATGGGGTCTTTCTATCATGATTTTGGAATTTATCGCCTCATTTGCTACATTTCTTGCATTTTTTTCTCTCGTTTCTCCATTTAGGGTTTTGTTTATGTGATTAAAACTGTTTGATATAATGCCTCAATAAGGATGGCACGTGCACAATGGCTACGTATATGCATGTGGATTGTTGCATTCACTTTCCTGTAACTTCTTAACTCATCAACCCCATCCGCCCTTAACCCCATTTTGAGATTTGCTCCCTTGCAAACACTCACCGAGTGTTTATGGGTTAGTCTACGACATATGGACTCATGTATGCATCATGTTATCCATAAATCAAGCTTATCGCCTTTGAATATTTAATTATCTTGGGAAGGTTGGAGATTGATTTAAGATATTTTAATTGCATTAAGTAAATGTTAGTGGCATTTCAGCATCTAGGATCATTAGATTGGTGTGGTTCGTGTAGTCACACAGATGAATGGTCCATATCCCATAAATGTGAGTGCTTGTTAACTATCTTAGACATTGGTGTTTATAGCATCAAGTCACACACATCAATGCTGGTACCGCATGGGACACCTGAGCCATGTATCAGGTGGAACCAACAGTGTATTTCATTTCAGGCTGGTTAACTGTCATGTAGACCATACATTTTCTCAAAAAAAAAAATAAAAATTGATGGTCTAGAACAGTTTCAAGTTGCAAATTGTTTTGGTCCATCTGTTGTTTTCATATCATGCCTGCAGTGAAGAGCAATCATCTTCATTATAGGTATGATATGATAAATGTCTCAGATGTCATACCCACATGCAAAGTCAGCTCCAGTGGGGCTAGCAAACCTCAATTACATTGAAATTGCTTGAGAGAGAGAGAGAGGCATAATATAAAATATTAACTAATCAAACCATAAATCAACACTTAATATAACTCTAATTGATTTACAACATAAGTGAAAATCCCAAAAATGCATGGATAATGATTAAGCTAAAAGATTTATTAGCTATGATGACCTAAATTCAAATCAACCCAAGTTGACTATCCATCTAGAGCTTCCCTCAAAGTGAATTGATCCATGAAAATTTTCGTCATCTCAGGACCATCAAATGTGTAGCATCCAATCTTGGCATTCCTTCTAAGAAATGGCATGATGGTCCATTCACCAAGGACCATCCAAGCAAAATTGTATCTAATGAAAGCTTTTAGGTCATATTATATTAAAGAGGCCACCTCCCGTCAGGGTCAGTATGCAATCCTCAAATAAAGGGGCCACCTCTTCTGTTTGATTTGGCTTATCTCACTTTTGTGGTTATTTTATTTCATGATACCACTTAAACATCTTTTTTCTTGAGGTTGTATTTGTAGAAAGCTAGATCTGCAACAATTCTGAATTGATAGTTTTTTTAAAATGGTGTTTACCAGTTGATGTGCCTAGGGCATTTCTTCTTCAATTTGGAAGCATAAGTCTTGGATTTATGAATGGGATGTAACTATTTTTTATTCAGTCACTTATCTTACATTCTCTTGTGGGTTATATAACTCTTTTGCAGTCCCCTCTGATTCTAGAAAGTTGTTTGAAACAAGAACAATCTCACATGGGATGTGTGTGATTGTAGATACCTGCTCGGACTGCCTCTGCTCCCACCATTGTTTTTATATCTTCCTTACCTTTGCTTATGCATATTCCATGTATGTTGTATTTTATGGTTGGATAATGGAAATTGTTCCATGTAGGTTGGAAAAGGATGCAAGGTTGATGTTTTTTTTTTTTTTTTTGGATGTGACACTCTTGGATAACAAGGTTACGTGCTTGGGGCTATGAACCACTCTTTTGTAGTGCTGATTCCAAATATGGATGGACTAGTGTGAATTTGAACCAGGGCTTGTTCATGGTTGTCCGCACTTGGTGAACAGCCCAAAATGAGCCCTTCGCTGATGATATTCCAACAAATTTATTTCTCTTGATGTGGGCTCATCGGTTCTACATTTTTCAACTAAGACACATCATTTGTTCTCCTTCGTACAATTAGGATACAAAGATACTCCAAATAGTTAACATATTTGCATTGTATATCATCCTATACTGCAATTTCAAGTGTAAATATGAAACTCATGGTATATCAATGTTGCAAGTGGTACAATAGATCAGCTAGTGCCGTATGTGAGGTTCCAAAGGGAGCCAAAGAGGCTGTTTAATGACTGATGCTATCCATTTCAGCGGTTGGCAGTTTCTTTCCAGCTAGTAGTTTCGCAGGCGTCTTTTGGTTCTGTGAATTTCGAAACTCTAATTGGAAGGTATCTGACCTCTGGATCGATAATTCTATAGTCGCAGTTTTGTATGTGGGAGTTTTCGATTGATTTGTTTTTTGATGGACGTAGATTTTTAGATTTTGCATTAACATCTTATCTATTTCAATTATAGCTTCATCAAAGAAAGGCAACAAAAGGAAACGGTTGAATTCACTATTGCGACCAAGTTTGCAGCTTTGCCATGGAGGCGGAGTCAATGGTTGAATAGCTTATTTAGTTTCTCAAGAGCCACTTTGCTAAGCAAAAGCCAACTACATTTGGGAAGCAATTAATATCTGGGCTCGTGAGTCACGAAGGCAAAAAACATTGTTTCACAGGCTTCTTGATGAAACTGATTCTGACATACATTTGAAAGTTTTAAAAAACCGATTTTCTTCCTAGGGGATCTGGTTGGAGTTCTAAATTTTATACTTATATTTATTTTGAATTTTTTCTATGGTGGATCTTGTGGTTTCCTTGTAGGGATTTCCAAATGTCGATCATTGGTTCTACAGCTGCACATGATAGATAAAGGACACCCAGAGTATGTCGAGTTTCTACAGTTATACAAGTGTAACTTACTTCAATGGTAACAAGTTGACGAGGAGGGCTTGCATCTTTAAATTGAAAAATAATCCTTCATTTCGACAACCAGACTACTTTTTGCTGCACTGAATTGGTTTTCTATTTGTGATGAGTGTTAAAGATGGTGCATTGTTTGAATATTTTAATTTATCCACTTATTAATCTATAGATAATGAGTTTATATATGATGATAGTTTTTCAATATGCTTCATCTAGCTCGGTAGGTGCATTGGAAATACTTTTAACACCCTCTTCATGAATTGGATTCCTTTTTTTTTCAAGTTGACGAGGAGGGCTTGCATCTTTTTTTTTTTAGGTCATATTATATTAAAGAGGCCACCTCCCGTCAGGGTCAGTATGCAATCCTCAAATATTTTCTTTTGCTTTTTCATGTTTAGCCATCAATTCTAGACTTCCTACTCCTTAGACTTCCTCAATTTCTTATGAATGTTATGTGACCATTTATAATGAGGCTCCGTCATTTGAAATATCTAAAAGCAGTACAGTTAATTCCATTAGTCGATATGTTCAGTTACATATTTTCTCAGACGCATGTTACTGTTGACATAGGAAATAGAAGATGGTGAGGCTTATTCGTTGTTTGTCATATGTTCTAAGCAAAGTTCTTGGTATTCTTGGTCATCATACCACGGGCTTTAGATTTTGTGGTTCATTACTACATTCTCATGCCATTTCTAAATAGGTAACCTTTTCCTATCATGCTGCCTGTATCTCATGATTTCTCGTGCTATTATGCGTGTTTTTCTTTTCCTTGTCAAACGTCTTCATTTCTAAGTACAGTTTAAAATGAGAAGATATTGCTTCTTTTTCAATTTTAGATGGTCATCATCATCTAAGCTTTACCCCACTTAAGTGGGGATCAACTACGTGAATCCTGTTGCACCATTCTTTTCAAAATTTCACTAGTTAATCTTGTAATTATTCCCAATAGCTTACGGATTTGTATGCACATCCAAAGATTTATTATTATTATTATTATTATTATTAATTTTTTTCTTCTTTTGACAGCCTTGATATTAAATACAAAATATTAATCTTAACCCTTTCAATTGTCAATGCTACCCACTCAACAACCATTGAACACTTCAAACAACTGAGAGTCAGGAAACAACTACAATACTTCATAGTTTTTTTTTTTTTGGGGGCCTTTTTTTCCATCTAGAGCTTATTCAAACAATCTACTTCATTTACTTCTTACTTTTGCTCTATATGGGAATCGTGGTGTCTTTGGAGTTTATTAGGTGGGATAATTGAATTAAACTCTATTTTCAAGTTTACCCATCCTGTTTGGTGGACATTGAAAGGGACTAATTGGCCTTAAGCAAGCGGTATCCAAAATTATCAATATCCCCAGGATTCACTAAGGCATGATGACTTTTCTTATTTCAGTTTCTTGCAAGTCACGGCTATCTTACTTGTCTCGAATCTAGGCTGAAGTGTGTACTCAGTATGTATTATAATGGATCTTCTCAATTTTCCTTAGATTGTTCTACACTGGCCAAAGGGAAACCTAAATCTATCATTACACACTCCTTTCAAGTATCCTCTTTTTAAGTTGCCCTGTTACAATGCAATGTTGTTTGTCATCTGCCTTCTTTTTATTGGATGCGTAGTTAGTTTTGCTTGTGTTGGGGGAGAGTTCGGAAATGGGGCTATTTTTTATGGGATTAAGACTAGATTTTTATGCTTTTGGATTTCTTTATGGCAGAAACTGTTCAAAATAAACAGTTTATTGTTTCTACTTGTGTGGAATAGATTTGAGCATGACCTTGTTGAAGTAGATGCTAGAGAGGAGCCAAAAGAGCCTTCTGCAGAGCCATTGGTTGAGGAGCTAAGAAATCCCAAATGCAAAAGCACTGTATGGAACACAAAGGTGAATCTTTGAGAGACTTGTCATGTGCTATAAATGTGCAGGGACCAAACATACTACTAGATGATACTCTTCCTAGTGAAGTCGACAAGAACTTGCTGAATTGTGTATAACATGCTTAGAAAGGCATGAAGAGCAACATTTGGTGTTTATTATTCCGACATGCTATAAAAAACTATAATGTTCTTTTATGCACACACATCTCATGAGTGCTTCAACAGGTCATGTGAAATTTATAATATGAGTGAATTTCAATGGTCGAACTGCCCCAATACAAGTAAATGCAACTAGGAGCATTATAACATGTAGTGCTCTGGGAGCACTGAAGCATTTCAACCCAATATAAGAAGGTCATTGGCTTGGATGTATTACCCCGGTAGATGGTGATCAGAAGTTAGAATTTTACAGGCATCAGAGCATGGGTTTACCAACGGTGCAGTCGAAAGAACAGATTATGAGGATGAAAGTATTAAGACAACCAATGACTTCCTGGTGAGTCATTGGTCTTTTTCTTTTCTTCTTGTGTAAGCCTCGTATCCTAGACCGTACCGTTCCATAGGCTTCCGCGGTCTTTCCGGTCGAATTCCGGCAACCTTCAACCCTTAATCGGTATTTGCGCGCGACCCTGATTCTCATACCGTCAGCCCAAGTCGAGTCAACTCAGGACTTGTACCTTAGCGACCGCGTCGCCGCCGCTGTTCTGATGCCACGACTCACGCGCTGATGCAATGCCCTGGTTGGGAGATGTGGACCAACGTTCGGTGCGAGGAAAAGGCCTCGCGTGAGAATCCCGAGAGAATCTCTACAAGGTGTCACATCAATCCATCAATCCTATCATGTCAAGTACACATCACCTTTCACTTTTTTCCAAGCAAGCCCCAAAGTCAAAAAGTTTCTTACAACCCATACCCTCTCTTACAACTTTTGCCAAAAAAGTCAAAAAGAGCCTCTTACACCCATCACCACCACATCCATCACTCCATCACCCATCACTCCCTCTCTCTCTCTCCCTCCCTTACAAGTCTCTCTCATTTTCAAACTCTCCCAAGCAAGAAAATCCATACGTATGAGCCTCTCCCCATATCTCCCAAGCTACATGTGTGGCCCACCTTTCCATCCTTAGATCTCTCATCTCAACCATCCATTTCTCATCTTCCTCCATCAAAGAGAAGCACAAGGAGCTAAGGAAGCCAAGGGAGCAAGAAGATCAAGCGGTGGGTGCTTGATAGGGTAGTTTTTGATGTTTCTAAGATGGGCCAAGTGAGGCCAACCGATCAATGGTTTGGATCTCACTTTGGACCCTAAGATGTGGCCAATGGCCCACTTGGATCATCATGATCATTCCATGATGGGGCCATTCTCCATGGATCCCATCATGATGTTTATTTTCCTTGCATTCTTAGGGTCATGTAGACCGTCTATTTTAGTGGAGAAGGGATCTCCACCGTTGGATTTCGATTTCATGGACTCACATGTAATGGGACCCACTTAATGTATGATTTAGTGCAAGGGAGGGCCCATAGTGCCGGGGTCCCTCCATCACGCGGGTCTCACTCTCTATCTCTCTCCCTTTTATTTTATTTTTATTTTTTTTATTGTTATGATAATGAGGTTGTGTGGCCCACTTGAATGGACCCCACCACACGGTATGTATCCCATCCAAATCACCTACAAGTGGGGCCCACTTTGATTGTCTTGTACCCACACCATCCATCAGTGGTGGCCCACATGAGCAGGCCCACCTTGCATGGCCAACAGTCCAGCGTCGGACGCTGGACGTTTTGTAGAAAAACACAAATATTGGCTTGGTTCCCAGCCAATGGAGGAGGCCCACTCATTTTGGCCCCACCTTGATGTATGTCTTCAATCCACGCCGTCCATTCTCCTCTCAATCTCATTTTAGGCGTTGAACCAAAAAATGGTATCAACCCAAGGTCCTGGCGGGCCATACCGTAGCAAATGGTGGTCTTCACCATTAAAACCTTCCCTATTGCTTTTATACGCCGAAACAGGCCCAATATTGAGCTTGTTTTGCTTGTCGGGAGCCATCGAGGGCCATTGGACGAAGTGGATCGTCTAGATGTGGACCCCACCTATGAAAACCTCAGATAAAATAAAATTATAGTGCAGCAGGCGCTGCCTGCACGCCAGCGCCCAGTGAACGGGCGGTCGGGCAGCCACCCACGGCTGTAGCCGTGGGCCCCACCTTGATGTTTTTCCATCATCTAACCCGTTCATCGGGTGGGCCACTCTCTGAAGTGGGCCCACCCCAAAATCAGAATGATCTAAAGCTCAGGTGGCCCACACCGTATGAAACAGTGGGATTGAACCTCTACCTTTGAAACCCTTTTTGGGTCCACAGAACTTTTGGATCAGGGTGAAATTTGTTTTCACCCTTCATCTAGGTCTACTTGACCTTATCAATGGGTTGGATGGGGTATAAATGTTATGGTGGGCCCCACATGGAGCCCATAGTGATTTATGTGTTTTATGGCCACCGTCAGACGGACGGTGGGCTGCGGTGGAGCCCACTGTGAATGTGTTGTATCCCCACCGTCCAGGGACGGTGGGTGTGATCTGTGCACGTGTGTGTGGGTGCGCACGTGTGTGTATTTATATGTGTATATATATATATAATATTATATTATATATAATATTTTATGTACTATATATATATATTGTATATTAGATTATATATATAATATAATGGTGGTGGGAGGCCCATCTCAGTACTTGTGGGCCATGATTGAGGCCCACTTTGATTTATATGTAAGGCCCATGGGTCGAGGCCCATTTGATGTGTTAGGGACCCATGGGTTAAGGCCCATTAAGATGTATTAGGACCTATGGGTTGAGGCCCATTTGATGTACATATGGGGCTCAATTGGCGAGGCCCATTTGATACACATAAGGCCCATGTAAGTAGGCCCATTTGATGCACTCTAAGGCCCACGGGTCATGGTCCATTGCAATGCACATAAGGCCCATTGGTGCGGACCAATGATGTGGCCCACTTGATGAATATAAGGCCCATATGATATGGCCCATTTGACGTATTTAAGGCCCAATGGGATGTACCTAAGGTCCATTGCAATGTACGATCCCAACATGGGTTATGTAATGATGTTTATGTTGGGCTATGCCTTGAGAGCAATGATAGTTTGACGTCCACATTGCAAGTATAATGTTGGTTAAATGTCCGCATTATGACTTTTCCTAGGGCCCATTGTTAGGCTCGTATGTGTTATGTGTAGGCCGTTTAGGCCTATCTTCATCTTGAACATCATCCATCCCATATAACATGTTTAGTTCCATGATTCATGATCATATGCATCATACGTATGCTTGATATGAGAAATGATTGATCATAGCATATGCCTTCAGGCAGATTGTCTAGGGGCTCCCGTACAGGGGGTGTTGCCCTACATGAGCGCACGATACTCGCAGGATTGTTGTATGACTGGATAGTGTGATTCATGCATTCACATTGTGTGATATGGTTACTGTATACCCTAGCGACATCAGGGCTGTAGCCTCCACAGACGTATCGTGGTTGACAAGATTGGATACCGAAAATACTGTTCTACATGGGGTGCGATAGATATCCCTGGGTGAAAGTTCCTAAACCCTTATGGTACCAAGAGGTTGCTCCAACGTCTAGACCGAGTGGGTGCATGAGAGCTGAGTGCCGATTATCAGACGGCTGCGCTTTCCACTGTGTCGTGGTCGGTTGGAAGGGGGAGCGGCCTTACCAGCCCGAGAGTAGGGGGCAATGCTAGGCTGAGTCTGACCAGCTCGAGGAATGGGTCCGCTATTGACGAGCGGAGCCTGATATTGGCAGGCGGATAGTGAGGTCTTTTTCACTCACCTTATTGCGCGCGATGGGGCTGCAATCTGGCTTGGAGTGTAGTAGACCCCGATGATATTCCAGATTTGAGCCGTATTGACATGTGGACTTAGATGAGGATTTGTATACTTGAGCTGCATTTCGCATTGCATGGCCTTGGTAGAGCCGACATCATTCATGTTTTGCACCGCATGGCCTTGGTACGGCTATGGTATTCTTGGCATTCATCAGCATGTTCCGCATTACTCTGATACTGCATGGCTGCATTACCACCTTGAGCATACACTTTCACCACCCTCTAAGCTTTCTATAAGCTTATGCAGGACCGTTGCGTGCAGGTGATGTTGGATCACAGCAGCGCTGAGGCTTGGACGCGTGACAGATCATTTTGGAGCTTTTGGTCTATCACCATTGTATTTCCCTTATGCTATTGTACTTGTAAAGTTTTTTATTATAGTGGAAATGTGATGGAGTTTTTGGTTGTTGTTTGTGGGTTATGCCTTTAGTTATGCTTATTACGAATCAAACTGATGTTGAAAATCCTCCTTGTAGCATCCCAGGATCGGAACCTGTCGAATGGGTGCTGGGAGCCGAGAATGGGGTTCTACGGAGGCTGTCGGCGCCGGATTCGGCGATCGGAAATTTTTTGAGCCCGGTTTTCGAGTTTGGGGCGTGACATCTTGCCTCTTCACCTACTTTGTGTTTATCTGTGAATTAGAGATGTCTAATGATTAGGATTGCATGCATCCTTTGATCATGTTTTGATTCTTGAGGGAAGCTGCTATGAGTTTGCTGGATAAGAAAGGTGGATCAAGTCAAGACTCACGATTTTGGAGATATGTACCATGTTCCATCAACCATTTATGTGTTGACCATAGTGGAGGTAAGACATAACCAAACTCTCTTTGCAATTCCATGCTTCACATCTAACTTGAAACTATGGGAATTTTTGTTTGGGTTAGCCCCACTTAGGCCATTTCCTGTTTATTGAATTGAGTTGTTACCAATTTTGTGAATAGGATTCTTATTATACAATCGTGTGAATTATTTTTTGAATGACTACCAGGTGTAAGATTAAAATAATAATAATAATAATAATAAATTTGATGATATATATATTTTTTATTTACAGATATTTTAGTGACGGACCAAATCTGTCGCTAATTTCTGAACAAGTTACAAATCAATGATGGATTTGAGGTCCGTCGCTCTACTCATATTAGCGATGGACCTTATCCGCCGCTAATATTTTTAATGATGACCAATTTCAGTGGGTTTTTTCAAATTTCTGAGACAGATTTTTTATTTTTTTACGATAGATCTTATTCGTTGTAGATTAACGATGGATTTTATCCATTGCAAAAAAAAAAAAAAAAAGACCCAATAAATAGTGACGGACGAAATCCGTCATTTATTTAGTTTTACGACGGATTTGGTCTATCGCAAATTCGTGATTTTGGCATAGTATCACTACAAAAAATTTGCTGCTTAGGAACTGTTAATTTTTTGGTTTAGGTACGGCTTAGAGCCATACGTAATGGGAACAATTTTACACCAAACCCTTACTCCTCTGTGTGGGGCTCACCATGATGTAAAGGTTTTATCCACACTGTTCATCCCCTTTCTCATTTCATTTTATGACATGATCTAAAAAATGAGATAAAACCAAGGTTTAAATAGACCACAAAGTAGGGATTTAATGCCTACTGTTGAAAATTTCTCGGGAGATGCAGATGTTCCGGATAAGCTAGTATTTGTGTTTTCACACTATAACCCATATTTGTGGTGCTTTTGCATTACTGCCTGTAATGAAGATGCATTCGCCATTGATCATTTGAACAAAAAGGACTATCTCTCTCTCTCTCTCTCTCTCTCTCTCTCTCCCCCTCCTTTCTGCCAAGCAAGACTACCCTTCTAAACCAAAACATGGGAGCTCTCTCTCTCTCTCTCTCTCTCTCTCTCTCTCTCTCTCTCTCTCTCTCTCTCTCCCCTTTAAGATTCGAGTAACTCTCTTGAAGGAGAACTCAAAAGAAGAAACGGCCAAGCATGGGTTTCCATCAGAAGTTTTTCATCGATGTCGCTTCATATACAGGTTTCGTATTGGATTTGTACTCATTTCATTAAGGTTTTGATTGGTAGGGTTCTGATTTGAAGGGTTTTTTATTAGGGTTTTGATTATAGTTTTCTGTTTTCAGTTTTTGGCATTTAGATTAGGCTTTTGATTAGGGTTTTTTGTTTTGGGACTTATTATTCGGATTTTTTTAAGGGTTTTTATTAGCTTTTTAGTAGGGTTTTCCATTTTGGGGTTTTTGATGGATTGGCATGTTGATTATGCTTTTGATTAGGGCTTTCCATTTTAGAAATTTTCATAATGGTTCTGGTATAGAAAATTATGATAATCTATTTCGTGTAACCAGTTTGGCTTGAGATTGTCTGTCACATGAGTTCTTTTTGACATTTGTATGCTGCACAGAGATTTTTGTCATGAGTTTCCCAACCCGCGACGGGTATATTTGGCCATTCATATGTTTCTAAGGCTTGGCACATGATCTTCATTGGCCACATTCTAGATGTTTGAATTTTTGTTTGCTTGAACTATTCTAATGCATTTGTTCTGGATTTTACCTGCATTCTTTTCTGTGTTCTGACTACATGCATGCTTCCGCATTTTTTGCACAGCAAATCTTCTGTTTTACTCGGCTTGGCTTTGACTGTTCCACTCATGGTGGCATGCCTTTCTATTGCCGTTCCAATATGGATCCGTAATGGCTACCGGTTTTGGGTTCCACGAGGAGATTGTGTGACTCAGGGAAACAACCACCGGACTCCTGGAACTAAGGAGGTTTGTTCTGCAACTGTCTGTCAGTTTCCTTCTTTGTTTATAACCATGCATAGAATACATAGTTGCATAAACATGTTAATGCATTCTTGCACCATTTGTACATTCATATAATACTGCACCCTTCTCCATGCACAATGTGCACACAGATATGCATGTCTGAACTCTGAAGCCATATGCACTCCCAATCTGCTCTGTTGTTTCTTTAGTGCTTAAAATGATTCTAATTAAGTGAAGTTGTAGTTTTGTGTCATATTGGTGTACATGTGCAACACCATGAAAGGTAGTGGTCTTTGGGTGTGGCATGGGCTCGTTGTCTTCTTGTATCCAAGGTAGAGGTCTTTAGGTGTGACATGGGCTCGTTATCTTCTTGTATCGTTCTCATCTGCCATTTTTGGCTGAGGCTTGATGATTATTACCAGAACTCCGTCTGCTGAAGGGGGAAGAAACTTTATCTCCACGGACTATCCTATTGTCATCATAGTGTTTGATGGTTTCCCATATTGTGTTCATTTAGGTCTTTTACATTCACAACGAATCTAATAGCGCTGCAGATTTTTGGGTGACCAGGTTCAATTTGAAGGACACTGATGGTTTTGCGTTATATTCCTATAGTTCTGATCTTCTTTAGAATCATTACCTCGCCAGACCTGTTGTAGACTGCAGTTTTTCTCCTCCTTTTCTTTTTTTTCTTTTTTTTTTTTAATGACGTTAGGGTGTCCCCGCCAGGCCCCAAACCCCGTGCAGGTTGTAGACTGCAGTTGAAATAGTGTCTTGCTTTTTAACTGTAACAACACATACACATCTATGGGAGGATAAAGAATGAGAAATTTCAGTTCGAATGTTGGTATTTCTTTTCAAGATTCCATTAAACATCTTCTCTTATACAGTTGTAAAGTATAATGGCTTCTTGCAATGGGTTTCCCTCTTGATTTTGCAGACAGTTGCATTACATTTGGTGCTTCTCATTGTCGTTTGTCCCTAATTTCATGTCGTGAAGTGTCCTACAAATTTCCATCTATTCATATCGGCATCGTTCTTTTATAAGTTGGAAGAGATCTTGTGGAATGGGAACAATGAAGTGGAGCGGGTCTCTAGTAAGGCGAGGCTATATGTTGTGGATTGGGCCTCTTGCATAAATGCTTTGAAGGATTGTAATTTTATTTCAGAAGCTCCAATGCTAACTGCTACTGAATTTTCTCTCTTTTCTTCTTTGGTAGAAATGTATCGGTTTTTTTTTTTTTTTTTCCTAGTTGGGAAGTAGGCCATGGGATTAACTCTCCCCTTCTCAGTAGGTTACTTTTCCCCGTTGGTATCGCAGTCACACTCAGAGGAAATATGATGTATTCATTTCTGGATCGGCTCGTAAATTTGGGGCTTCCAAGGACTAGGGACTTCCAAGGCATGAACCCCAACAGTTTTGATGTGCACAGCAACTTCAGCATTGGCATGAGTGAGCAGAGCGTGTTCTCGAAAATTAGGTACGAAGCTCAGAGGCTGCTCACCCTCATGGTTTTTTATTTTTCCTGTTGTGATTCTCAATCTAGATTGAACATGATTTTACATACTTATGGTTGGATTTTAAAGAGCCATTGTGTAATACTTCCTGTATTTCATGCATGCTAACTGTTTGATGAAATGGCTCAACAAGGAATGTTTTATTTGGATTGTAGTTCCTTATCTTTAGATATGATCTTGAGTTGGTAAATGTGGATTTTATGGGTGTGGACTTTCAGGGAAAATTGCCAAACTGCTCTATTTCTGCAAAACGGACACAGGTAGGGCTCCATTTTGTCATTTAGTAGTTTGTTTGTTTGTTTGTTTTTTAAATTTTTTGTAAATTTTTTTCTTCTTGGAGAATTACATGAATTTGGAATAACATCCGCTCCTTTTATATGGACATTCCAGGTCAAGTACTACAATTTAGTGCCACACAACTGGGCAGTTGGTTGCATTTCTGCTTCTTTAAGTTGTTCCTCTTCTTAATCATTGATCAGAAGACATGCAAAAATCTACATTTGAAATTCAAGATGATTATTTTAGAGTTGAGAAATAGATGTTATTTCAATGTTTTTTATTTATCAGAGCATGACCTCAATGTGCCTAGGATTTTGGTAATTAACATTCTATTTCTCTTCAAGATGATCAGTGAACTACCAGTTCTTATGTTTCAGTGTGAGCCCCCACGAGATGTAAAAGCTTATATCCATCAATCTGGCTGCACAGGGAGAGCTGGTAATAGAGTTTGATATCCATCGATCTGGTAAGGACTAGCTGCACATTTACTGCATGAGTTCTCTTATATTAGGCAATAGTGTGAGCCCCCACGAGATGTAAAACCTAAAGAAGCATTTGTTGATGAGTTTTCTTATACTAGGCAATGAAGAGTGGTAAACAGATTTTTTATGCAGTTTCTAGAGCTTAAAATCATATAGGCTTTCCAATGGGACCAATTTTTTTTGTCATTCAGACATCATCTAGGGCCCACAAAACCATATGTACATTTTTTCGGAGCACACTTCTGCACTTTTCTGGAGCCACTCCAAATCAGTGGGTCCCCTAATAGAGGTTACCTAAACACAAGAACTCTAACTAGGCAAATGTACAACCATTTGTGACGTCTATCACTGCAAATTAGGCTTGGAAGATGCAACCATTCATGTTCTTTTTTCCTGATTATTAGTTAATTATTTAATTTTTTTTTGCATTTTCTTGATTGCATTGACGTTGATTGAATATTGCACAGATAGGTATTTGATTTTTTCCCTTCCTTTGTTTCATGGTGGGGACCACTTTGACATACAAGTTGGATCAGATGACGGAACACTTCAGGTTCCACCTGATTGAATCCGCACCTGGATTGCAGGGGTCAACACTTATCAAACGGCAACAGATTGCTAGGTGAACCCAACACCACTCATTTCCCTGTTCACCGAATTTATTGGGCCTGCTGTGATGTTTTTCTTTTATCCACACGGTTCATCCATTTTAGCTCATTTAAGTCTTGTTGCTGATGGAATACAGAGAAATACACACACACACACACACACACACACACACACACAGATATATATATATATATTTCTGATTTCTGTTTGCTGAGCTCCTATGGATTTGTAAACCGAAAGAAACACTCAAATAAATATAGAGTTTTGTAGTTCCTATTTATTTGAGTGTTATGGGTTTTACTGTTGTATCTGTTACGAGAATATGTTTGCAGTTTCGCATAGCAAGTTGGTAATATTCTGTGTATTTCTTTGTCTCATGTGCTGACATTGGGAAACCTTGCCGTTGTATTTTTATGTATTTTGGTTATTTGGTGATCTCATTGTACTAAAGGTTTTACAAAGAGATCATTAGACCTTTGGAACAACAACAGATGGATTTGAAGAATAATCGGCCTAAGGACAACATGGTCAGGAAGACTCGAGAGGCAGCTCTCAAACTTACGTGGAAAGCATCAGGAAGTAGAACCAGAGGTTAACATTCTGCTATTTTTTCTGTTGCTTCCATTTCTTGATTTATTTTGTGGAAAGCAAGGTTTGGAGTTATATAAGAGTTTTTTTTTTTTTTTTCTTTTCTATTTTCTTATGTTGTTTTGAAGTCCTAATTGAGCCATGATGGACACCATTCTTTAAGGTAAGGTTACTGGTACTGATTGTATATACATCTCTGATAAAATCTGTTGGATTGGGTAAAGGCTGCTGAAGAAGTGAGCATTTTAGGTGGTTTGTTGTTTTAAGTGACATGGATGGCGAGGAACACATTGTATTATACATGCCCGGTATATCATAACCAACAAAGGATCAAATGCCCGGTCTTATACATGCCTGTTTTATCAATAGTGTTCCTGATTGTTGGTACAGATGATGGGTGGGTCATGCCCCAAACTCAAAATCTATTTTTAAATTTACCTTCCACATAATCTGTTTTGGCTCTACTAATTGCAAAACTTATAAATTTGACAGTTCTTTAATAGTGTTTGTCTGGTATTCCTAGGACTTGGATATTGCAATTGTCAAGGCCACTAACCATGTTGAACATATGGCAAAAGAAAAACAAACTCAGTGAGTCCAAGCTTCCTTCAACCATTGCTGTGAGGACTTGCACAGAAGGTGAAAAACTTGTTTCTTTTTCTTTTCTTTTTTTCTTTTCTTTTCTTTTAAACTTCTTGCCAAGTCTTATCTAATCAAGTGAAAAAACTTGTTTAAGAACTCCCCTCACAGAGGTATTATTGTTGGCTAGTGCATTAGGACCTACATGTTGGGTTGATGCATTGACATTGTACAAGTAGGCCCATAGTTCTGTGACTTAAGACTGCTTACTTTTGCCCTTTTCTTGGAAGAATCAACAATTGAGGATAAACTCGAGAATTGAGAAACAAGGCTGAGAGCATTGCAAAGATGGAAAAGATCATTCAAGAGAGGTAAGATAAGGTCACATTATTACAGAGCGAGATAGAGTTGCTTCAGGTGAGGTTTGATATAATGCTCACACAATTGCATTGCATCCGACTTAGTGAAGGTTTCCACATTTTGGCTCCTATAACAATTGTGTGATTTGTGGTCACTGAGCTATTGTTGACTTTTGAAGTTTGTTTCTGATTTAAATTGAATTTCGATAACATGTATATGTTGTAAGCTTTATTTTGGTTTCCTGTCCTGCAGAAAAAGTTAAGATGATTGCCGGAGTTTCCATGGAGGGTTTTATGAGCCTGACTAAATAATAGGATCTGAAAATAATCTAGCTATCCTAGGCACCGATGGTTGTGCCTTCTTGTACTCTGTCTTATGTAATTTTCAGCAGCATAGCATAGTTTGTAGACATGATAATATTAACGTTTTCAAAAGGAAGCTGCCTCAAGCCTTTGGAGGTTATTTTCACGTAGGTCCCAAAACTCCCTAGTCCTTGGAGGTTCACGTATCTCCATATGCAGTTTGGCAGAACTTTCCATGCTTGTGCTGCATTCCAAACTTGGAGTTCAAGTTAACTCAGTTCAGCAGCTCTAAATACCAAGTCCAAACTGAGTCATCAAACTAGGCAAGTTTTCATTATTTGAATGAGTGGAACTTGGGAATAAACACGCACTACAAATTTGTAAATGAAATCCTTGGCAACTTTTGTATTCTCCATTCTTTATTATCTTCTCATAAAATGAAAAATGAAAAAAGAAGAAGTTTTGATGTTGTTGTCATTCAGCAAGGATATCGTTTTAGAAGCATTCATCTGAAGAAATCTATTTGTATTGCAGGCTATTGCATCAATGATGCGGACACATGAAGCAAACCCAACAAACCTGGAAGTGCGTCTTGCTCTTGGTGTCAGTCACAGTAATGGTTAGTGACTGATTACCCATGTTGTTGTTGTGTGTAGAAGCTAGTAGACTGTGTTAAAGATGGTCCATTTTACTAAGCCTGGAGTCCTCTAAATTTCTGTTCATAATCATATGCCTGTATATGGTGGTTGTCACATATCAAAATATCTTTGAGCTTTTCAAACTAATTTTTCTGCCACACTTTCTTTTCTAATGTTTTAGCTACATATTGCTATGCATTTGCTAAAAATTCTGTTCTGCAGTTTCTACAGTTAGAGACTGAATGGTGTGATATACGTTAACAAAATGTCGTGCTTTTGTGGTGCGCTGGTGCTTGTGTTACATTTGAGTACTCAAAAGAACTTGCTGAATCAACTTGACTCAATATTGACTGATTTCCATAGTAGGTGCTAACCAGCTTTATAAAATCCAAAATACTAGATTGAGTACTCAAGCATCTAGTCTGAGTCAAGTTATTGAGTTTTTAAATCTTGGATGTGAGGTCCTAATTTCATTAACTTACAATGAATGTATAGTGTGTTCTTCAATGATATTCATCTATAAGTTGCTTTTTATGAAGATTTCATATTTCAAATTATTGGGTACCACAATTTTCTTAAATTGATTATTATTTTTAAAATTTACCATTCTACTTTTCTTTCTAATGGAATGTAAATCTGTTTGCAATCTGAGTTAACTGGTTGGTATTTTTGTTTGCAGATTGTCAGGTAGTAAGTGATTGACTCTGATTTTTTATGCTTCTCAGTTCTTCAGTTTGTTTGTCGCGATCCAGTGTTCCAGCTTTCCAATTCTAAAAGTGGGGACCATGGTTCAATGATCCAGGTATTTGTAGTTTTTGGTGTTTCATGATTTTTTCAGAGCATTGTCTTTGATTTAGGTTATCTTTGTGAATGATTCCCCTAAATTTCGTAATCATTCACACAAACTAAAACCTTTCGATCTTGTTTCTTTCCTTCTTTTCTTTGGGAAGTTGGAGAAGTTGATTTTTGGTCATGGTGATGTGCATAGCACTCATTCGCCTTTCTCATAGGATGGAAGATTTCCATTTCTTTCCTTCAAATTTTCTAAATTTTTGCAACTTGTAATATTGGAATTTGATGGTAATGATTTTGTTAGCCAAGCTTCTGAAAAATTGGGAAATAGCAGTTGATGCTGCCACCATTTGGTAAGTAGAATCTTTGAAATGGCTTAATCTCATTTATATTTTTTAAATTCTTTGGTTTGAACTGTTTGTAGCTTCGTCTATGTAATAATATCTAAATATTTCTCTTATATATATATATATATATATATATATATATATATATATATATATATATATATATATTCAAATACTGGAATAGGTGTATGATCAATTCCACAAAGAGAAATAAGAGTGTTAAGGTTGTGTATATGATTCTTTAAGTTATATGGGCTACAAATAGAATTAAGTAACATGTAGGTGTTTGTAAAAATGATTATTGCGTATGAAAAATTGACTTTGCTAGAAATTTTAGTTTTGAAAGAAACAGATGTAGGGGAGTATCATATATTAGGAAAGGATCAAAGGATTTTGGAGCATTTAGAATAGAAGTTTAAGTTATTCTTTCCTTATTTGATAAGTTATTTGGGGCTTTGTGTAAATTTGATTTTGCAATGAAACATCTTCAAGCACATTATGTTCTTATGTATTTCTTTGGATTAATCTCTATTTTGATGGAATGTAATAAACTTCTGTTAATTTATTTTCTTTATCCTAAATTTCGTGTGTTTATCAGGATTTAAAATTGTTCTTAAAATTCAGTCCTATAATCTGACCGTTGGCAACATTACGAACGGTTTAAAACCGTTCCTAAAATTTTGTTTCTAAAATTTGAAACCGTACCCGAAACGGTTCTGACCCGTTCCTGTTTTTCTGCGACACCTCATTTATGAGGAACGGTTTAAAACCGTTCCTAAATGACAATTTTGGTGTAGTGCATATGCATGACCATAATATTATGTCAACCTAAGAGAGATCTGAAGATCTCAACCATCGAATATCTATCAAGCATGATAAAACCATCTTTAACAATTAAAATAAAATATCAATGATAAAAATAACTTTTGATTAAACATGTAAAACCTTTTTAGTGCCAAGTCCAGGTAAAAAACCACTTAATGGATGGTTTGATTACTAAGATCTAAGCTACTAATAAGTTCCTTTAGGTAACTAATGGATCTTTAGTTGGGAGCATATGAACGTGACTGCATCCCTATTAGATTGATCCAACAACAACCATGATCACCCTTCAAATATAGAAAGTCAACTTCCTTTAGAAGCATTAGGTTTATATGTAATCTAGTGATTACCTTCGAAACTGATATTTAATGATTAAAGGACTGACAAAGGATCAGGAGAAGGGATAGGGGTTGTCCTAATCGGTCCAGATGGTAGAAAATAAGAATTTGCATTCCATCTTGAGTTTAATTCCACCAACAATCAATCTGAATACAAATCTTTGATAATCGGTTTAGAAATGTTGATCAATTTAGGAGTAAAAGATGTATTGGTAATGGGTGATTCCTTATTAGTAATAAACCAATTAATTAGTTTGTTTAATTGTATAACTACTGCCTTACAATCATATCATACTTTAATGACGCAATTGTTAAATAAATTTGATTGGATCGAGTTAAAACATGTAACTCGAGAAAATACTATTGATGTAAATGAAATGGTATAATTAGCATCGAGATTGTAGATCATCCAAGGATTTGAAAGAAGAATAATAAATATTCAAAAAAGAGCATTGCCTTTGGTCTTCCAACGGTAATCGACTGAGGTAATTTGTTGAGTTGATGTAAGTAATGATGATCGAAAAACTCCAATCATAAATTACTATTGATCGCCATAGACAAAGGTCGGCTGAGACATTAGAAGGATAATTGTAAATTGTGTATTGATTAATAATGAACTATATTAAAAAGGGGTCGATAGAGTATTGTTGTGATGTTTGAGAAAAACTAAATCTATGTTGGCTATGGGTGAAGACCATAAAGGAATTTGTGGAGCACACTAGGTTGGAAGAAAAATGAGACTTACACTTCGATGCTATGGGTATTTCTGACTGAGCATGTCAATCGATTGTAATCAATATGCTAAAGGGTGTGAAGCATGTCAAAAACATGGGCCGATATAATATATGCATGCGACTGAATTGCATCTTATTGTCAAACATTGGCCATTCCGAGGATTAGCCATTGATTTGATAGAAAAATTTTATCATCCTTCATCTAAAGAGTATAGTTTTATTATTATAGCGACCGATTACTTCACCAAATGGATATAAGCAAAACTTATGTTGGGAACAAATCATTGAGAAATTATTGAGTTCATCGAGAGTAATATAATTCATCGGTTTGAAATTTATGAATTAATCACTATGGACTGAGGATCAACATTTTCATCCAAGGAAATCAAGGCAATGGTCAATCAGTATAAAATTAAATTGTTGCATTTATCACCTTACTATGCTCAGGCCAACGGTCAGGCCGAGGCTAGTAATAAGATCATTAAGAATATTCTGCAGAAAATGATCAATGAAAATCTCAAACAATAGTGTATTAAGTTATCAAAAGCTCTTTGAGCTTATCACTTGTTTTAAACAAATACGGGGATGAGTCCATTCAGACTTGCATGTGGACATGATTTTGTGTTACCTTTGGAGGTGATTGTGCAATCATTATGGGTAGCCTATCAGGCTAACATGACCCCGGCCGAGTTCACAGAAGTTATGCTAGTCGAACTCAAGGACTTTGATGAAATATGGCTAAAGGCCTTAAATTCCATTATGTCAAACAAGGCGAGGGTTTCTCAAGCATAAAATAAGAAAGTGAAAAAGAAGGCTTTCAGAGAAGGCGATATAGTTTGGAAAGTGGTATTGCCTCTTGAAACTAAGGATGCTAAGTTTCATAAATGGTCTCCTACATAGGATGAACCATTTATAGTGATAAAGGTTCTCCATGGATAAGCTTATATCCTTCGTGGTATTGATAGAAATATAGCAAAAAAATTGATTTTTTAAAGCATATCATCCCTGTTTGTGGGATATATGGAAAGATTAGGGCCAAATAATGGTTAGAATAATCACAAATACTGCACAAAAATTGAAATCGGTTGAAATATAGAAGTAAGCAAATATATATATATATTCTATTATAAGGCCAAGAATAATAACAAAAATACAGTTAGAGATGATTACACACACACACATATAAAGAAACAAAGAGAAAAAGAAGGGCAATGCAATTTAGGCATAAACAGCCTTCATCTCATCAAATTCCTTAAAAGGCACGCTCCCTGATGAGTTCAACCATTTGCATTTGAGCCTTCCAGGACTCCACTTTTCAAAACATAGTTGAGAAAGCATAAAACTTGGTCGATGTGATGACTGATGACATCAACTTTGTACTCTACCTCTCTCTTTCGTTCGATGCTCTTACACGACCGAGCTTGATAAAGGTTAGTCTGAGAGTTTATGAAATTCAGAAGAGTCTCGGTGTAATTCGAGCACCTTTCAGGGTAGATGCGCTTGGTCTCCTGGAGGTTATCATTAACCTCTTTGCGTTGAACTTGTAGATTTTTCAGCGTCACTTTGTTAAAATGATGTTGTCGAGTCCAGTGCATGTGATTATACCAGGTCCAATCATATTGATCGAAGAATATGTTTGTTTCCCTTTGAATCGAAGAATGCTCATTTGCATGAGCATCAAGAGTTTCCAAATCCTTTTCAGCAACAAAGTATTCATCGTGATATGATAGAGTTTAGTTAAAGCATCTAGCAATTCATTCAAAGGAACATTATTCCTCGCACTCACCCGGAGGTCACAAACAAAGGATAAATGTTGTATTGAAGGGGGGAGTAAGAAAAGTATTAATGTCAAGGGAAATCATTTTCCCAAGAAGGTTTGAGCCTAATCAATAGGAGACATATGTACAACAACCATTGATAAGAGAAAGTAAGAGCTTTTGAAGATTAGAAGTAAGGAAGCTTAAGTGTGTAGGGGAGAAAGCACAAAGGACTCCTTTATATAGGCACCTAGGGTGGATAATCATGCTCGAAGATGAGGCATCATGATGGTTGAAGCGCCCCATTAATAGCATGAAATGTTCCCTATGAAAAGGGAACAAATGGGTGCACGATTTCTCATGTGTGTGTCATGTTATCAATACAATTATGCAATGTGTAAGTAGGAGAGAAAAAAGGAAGAAAAAATTATGACTGATTATATTAAAGATAAGAGGAAGTGCAAATCGACAGCAATTTGATACAAAGGAATTAAAATCCAAATGAAGAAAAAGAGGCAATCGCTTCTTGAAGCTTCGATCGCCTAGCTTCCTATCGATGAAGAGTAGTTCTGGTCTTAACTTCTGAGCATGTTTTTTGATCAATCAGTGGAGTGTGCTCTTGCATATAGGCTCCCAATTTATTGATTTTAGCCTTTTAACCATGTCTATGCTTGGTCAAAGATTTCTCTTCTTCTTTCAGTGCTTTCGGTTTGTCCTACAATGTTGAGATTTTAGCCTTCATTCGATTAGAGTCACTTCTGACTCTTTCAAGTTACTATATACAATAAAAAGTTGTTCTCTAGTAGTTGTGATCTCGATCATTCTAAGGGAGACGGTTACATGCTCAGATTAAAGTTTATCGATCGAAGAAATTGTGTCATGATGCTTGTGAATTAGACTTAGAAATTCATAAAGTGTAGGCATTTTGGCCAACAGAGACTCATCAGATTGAGTGAGATTTTGGTACCGATGAATAAGAAGGTTGAGTCTTTTAATCGATCCCGATGAAATGATGTCAGTGGCACCAGAGTGAATGAGGACATGTAATTCCATCTGAAGCCATTGAATCTCTAATGAAGGCGCATGGGATTCGACCACTAGAATATCACAAAAAAAGGCATGGTTAAAAGAGAATAAAATGTCTTCCACAGGAAGAAGATAGGGTATGAGAAGTATTGGCCGATGCAGCTAAAGAAGCAGAGACATCGACCGTAGGAATCTCTGTAGGTATAGCTCGATTAGGAGAGACTTCAGTTAGTCGAGATGTTTTTTTTTTCTCTTCTAATACTTCTACTTTGTCCAAAGGAATCGGCATGTGTTCGACGACCGGGGTAGGGTCTACTCAATCGGTCGGTTCTAGGGATGGAATAAGTTAAATGGAAGATAAAGGAATTGTGGAAGAAGAGGTTTTCGGCATGATCGATTCCATAACTCCCTTCTCCTAATCAGGTGCAAGTGATGAAGCTATAGAGTATAAAAGGAGACTATAAGGTTCCATAGGCTGATATATTATTACGTTTTCTCAAGTATGTCATTCTGTCCGATTTTCTGGTCGACAAACGCCGCTCATAGTCTATAATGCCTCGGATTTTGGCCAACTGGGAATTGGATGTCCTTAGGCAGTACCTTTGATTTATCAACTTAAGTGCATGTCCGTGTGTGAAAGTGATAGAAAAATTAATTATTATAAAAAATAAAACATACAGAAAACATCCATTGCCAATCCTTCTAGATGCCTAAAGCCAAGAACACGAACTTAAACATGACTCCCTTTCCTGAACTTTTTATCTAGCTTGTAGACTTCCTCATTAGCCACATCAGATATCTGTGACCTACAAAAGAAGAATCTTTACATTTTCAGCCTGGGTTGCAATAACAATAACACCAGAAGGATCTTTAAATATGAACCAATCATTAAAAAAAAAAAGAAGGCAACGCATTCATCAGTAAATTAAGAAAGGCTAGAGAGGAAATAAATCAAAATTAATTCATGATTTGGTATCTAAATTTACGTTTGCAGGTGCATTTGGATGCTCAAATGAATTGATCTGCAATAACCCAATCCAGTGGAGTGTCCATCTAGTTGGTCGTCTCCATAGATGGTTAGCTTGTTTAAAAAATCAACTGCATGAGCAATCCTAGTCATCAGGGCATTGTGTTGAGTGTTGCTCATAAGCACTTCCTAGCCATATGCATTGACAAATCCACCCTAAAATCCCCAAATTCCTATTTTGGACAATCGACGTAAAATCCCCAAATTCCTATTTTGGACAATCCACCCTAAAATCCCCAAATCCCTGAATCGGTATTGAGATTGAGAGAGATTGAGAGAGAGAAAGAGAGAGTGAGAAATACCTCAACCAAGCTACAGAGAGAGAGAGAGAGGACGTGCGTTGGTAGGGCTTCGGCAACAAGAGCGTGGGTGGAGAGAGAGAGAAAGAGAGAGAGAGAGAGCGAGAAGAGAGATCGAGAGAGAGAGAGAGAGGGCTGCGTGGGTAGGGCATCGACAACAAGAGCGTGGGTGGAGAGAGAGAGAGAGAGGGAGAGAGAGAGAGAGGGAGAGCGGGACGAGAGAGAGGAGTGAGGAGTGAGAGATCCAGAGGAAGAGAGAGAGAGAGAGAGCGAGAGAGAGAGAGAGGGATATGGAGAGACTGGAGTAGGTACGAGAGAGAGACGGAGGAGAGGAGAGAAGTTTCAACTTTAGGAATGCTCACCCGCGCACTTGCGAACCTTTGTAGACGTGTCGTGGGTGTCTAATCCGAACGGTCCATGGACCAATTTTCACCCTGATCTAATACTCTAGTGAACCATAGGAAAGAGAGATGCAAATCAAGGGAGGAAACGGTTTTCTTTTTTCATGGCCCATAAAAGTTTTGGATCAAAGTAAAAGTTAGGCTCTGGGGATTTCATGGGATGCTGCATCATGTGGACCGTTTAGATTTTGGACTCACATCACATATGATGAGTCATTAAAAAGTTCACATGGGTTTGGTGTGAACTGTGTGCAGGCGAGCATTTGCGTAGAAATCGGATTGCTTACTGAGTTACTCAGTGCGCTCTTATCATACTGAGTAAACTCAGTTGGGCCCACCTGGAATGTATGTAGTCTATCCATGCCGTCTATTCGTTTTTCCATCTATGTTAATGGGTTGATCCAAAAATTAAAGCATATCCAAAGATCAAGTGGATCATACCATGGGAAACAGTGGGGCTAATGATTTCCACCGTTGAAACTTTTCTAGGCCACATAGTGATGCTTATTTATCATCCAAACTTTTCATAAGATCTTACAGACATAAATGAAGGGAAAAAACAAATATAAACTTGATCTAAAACTTCTGTGGCCCCTAAGAAGTTTTCAACAGTAGACATTTAACTTTTTCCTATGGTGTGATCCATTTGAACATTTCATATGCTTCAATTTTGGTCTCAAGAGTTAAAATTATCTATTAAAATGGATGGACGGAGTGGATTAAATACATAAATCAGGACGGATCTCATAGAGTTTACTCAGTACCCTGAGCGTAGTGAGTTACTCACTACGCAATCTGCTTCCACTTCCGCTTCCCCCTCTAAGTACGCATAGCGTACTGAGTAAACTTTGTGGGGTCCACCGTGTATGCTTTGGGTTTATCCACTCCATCCATCTATTTTACCACATAATTTTAGAGTATGAGCCACGATAAGAGGCTGATCCAAAGTTTGAGTGGACCTCACCATAGGAAACAGTGGGGATTGAACGCCTAAGGCCCACTATACTGTTTATTTGATCCATTACGTTCATCCATTTGATCCATTACTCTCAGCCAGAATAAGAGGCTAATCCAAAGTTCGAGTGAGCCCCACCATGATGTATGTATTCCATCCACTATGTTCATCCATTTTTAAAGATCATTTTAGGAATTTATTATAAAAATTAGAGGTATATAAATCTTAGGTGGACCACACCACATGAAAACAATAGTGATTGGATATCCATCATTAAAATCCTCCTAAGGCCCACTGTACTGTTTATTTGACATCCAATCTATTTATTAGGTCATACATGCCTAGATGAAGGGCAAAAACAAAAATCATCTCGATCCAAAACTTTTATGCCCCCAAAATGTTTTTAATGGCCGATGCTCATTCAACATTGTTTCATGTAATGTGGTCCATTTCAGATTAGGATATACCTCATTTTTGGTCTCATGTCATAAGATGATCTTTAAAAATAGATGGACGGCATGGATGAAACACATACATCATGGTGGGGCCCATAGAGCACCGACCAACCATTGGCTAGTGTCAGGGGGAGTAGCCAATATGTTCCCCTTATTTATGGTGTGGTCCATTTAATCTTTGGATATGATTCATTTTTTGGATAATTGTCTAAAATGATATCAAAAAATGGATGAATGGTGTGGGTTGATCCCAAATTTTCAGAAAATCCAAAACTCAAGTGGACCATGCCACACAAAACAACGTGAAATAATGATTTCCACCATTGATGCCTTCCTTGGGCCCACAGTAATGTTTATTTGCCATCCAACCTATTCATAATATCAAAAAGATATGAATGAAGAGAAAACACAAACATCAGCTTGATCCAAAACTTCTATGGCCTCCAAGAATTTTTCAATGGTAGAGGTTCAATCACACTATTTCCTGTGGTGTGGTCCACTTGAGCTTTAGATATGCTTCCTTTTTGTTCTTTAGACCTCAAATTATCCATTAATATGGATGAACGGAGTGGATAAAATAAATAAATAACAGTGGACCCCACAGAGTTTACTCTGGTAAGGGTAATGAGTAACTCACTTAAATGTAGTGGAAAAGGGTTTTTTTAAAACATTCATAATCATATATTGGGCTTGCCTAAATGTGATTCACATATCCAACCCACTCATTATGTGTGTCCCACTTGGATGAGGGGTTAGACCAAGTTTTTGCCGCATCCAAAACTCATGTGGGCCCCACCAAGTGCTTTTATATTTTTTAGGATGTCTTCACATGGTTTTATATGGTATGGCTCACCTGAGTTTCGTATACAGATGATTTTTGAGATACCACATAACCTAAAGGGGACACATCAAATGCACGGTGTTGATGTTCGACACACATCATGATGGGGCCCACAAAACTTACTAACATCAATTCTTAGGTTCTCGCGAGGACAATAAGTTGGGTCACAATTTTGACCAGAATATTTGGCCCATTTTATATGTCTAGTCCATTCACTCTATTTTACTGATCAACACCACCAATTTGACTAGTTACTAGCCCCGATCAAGCTACGTATGAGAAAGATATTGGGCATACAAGATTGATCAACAATTTGAGTGAAATTTGATTTAAACATCAAAGTTATTTACTCTTCAATCTCGACTAATTAGATTGTCCAAAAACGGTTAAAGGTTTAATTAGTGGGTGTGCCTAATAATTTATTAAAAAATATTTTTTTTTTCATAGATAAATTTCAATTTCCATTTAAAAATAACATTTTTTTCAAAATGTATATTTTTTTACTCTTAATTTTTCTTTGAAAACTTTTAACAAAATATCATTTTTATTATAAAATATTTCAAAAAGAAAATTAAAATACAAATTCTGAATTTTATTTTCAAAATCTCAACAATTTTCACAAATTTTAATTTTTTTCCCAAAAATTACAAAATGCCGATTTTCTTCTTCAAAAGCATCATTTTGTTTTCAAATTTTCAATTTTCTTTTTATAATGATATATTTTTTTCAAAATCTTAGTGTTTTTTAAAATAATTTTTCTTTTAATTTCAAATTAGAATCAAATAAGTACCTGATACATTATCTTCCTAATTTTATTTTATTTTTTAAAATACAAACTCTCATTTTCTTTTTCCAAATATTTTCATTTTTCAACTTTTTGAAAAATTTCACATTTTTAAAAATATTTTTAATCTTCCTTTTTCAAGATATTATTTTTCTCTCAAAATCAAATTCTTTTTTTTTTTTTCAAATTTATCAACTTTATTCAATATTCTTTTTTTTTCCCACAAAATAGATTTTTATTAAATCATGATTTTTATTTTTTTTAAATCTCATTTTTTTCTCTAACATTTTTAAATTTTTTATTCTCAATATTCTTTTTCATGTGATATTACAAATCATTTAAATATTAGTTTCAATGAAAAAAATAATAATAATAATTTCCACTCAGTTGTTATAAAAACAAAATTATTATTATTATTATTATTTTTTGCATTCAATCAATTGTTAAAAAAATAATCTTATATACAAATATGTACAATTAAACCACTGAAAGTCTATTATAAACAATTATTAGACTATAAAAACATATTTTTCCACCATATTCTTAAAAATAAAAATAAAAAAATTAATGTTTAGGGCAAAAGTCATTTTACGACAGACTTTGATCCGTCGCAAAAGCAACTGAAAACCGTCGTCAACTGGTATTTTGGGTGGGAATTTGCAACCAAGCCAACGCAAAATCAAAAGTTGCGACGGATTTAGTCGGTCACTAATTTACAATGGACCGAAAATCCGTCGTAAATCAGATTTTAGCGACGGATTTTGGTCCGTCGCGAAATTCCTCAACTTTTGAACTAGGATATTCAAGAAAAGGGATTGGCAACAGACATTTTCCATTAGTAATGGATTAAATCCGTCATTAGAAAATTGATTTTTACGATGGACAATGTCCGTCGCAAAATCCGTTGCAAATTCACAATTTTAGTGTAGTGTATTGAGCTCCAATGTCATATTTTCGAAAGATAAATTCATAATTCTATTCCTGCAATTAATGATTAGATATGATGTAATACGGAATGGATGACCAAGAATGACATGAATTTGAATGCTTATATCTACGATGGGTTGAGTATCTAAGACAATAAAGTCTATTGGATAGTAGAATTTATCAACCTAGATCAATACATCCTCAATCATCCCTCTCGGTACATGAACTGAGTGATCGACAAGTTGTAATGTGGTCCGGGTGGGTTTAATTCACCTAGATATAATTGTTCGTAAACTGAGTAAGGGATCAGATTTACACTTGCCCCTAAGTCAAGAAGTGCATGCTCAATCTAGTGATTCCCAATTATACAAGTGATAGTTGGGCCACCAGGATCTTTATATTTTTGTGGCACATCTTGCTTGAGGATGGCACTCACCTTTTCTGTCAAATTTTTTTTTGAATGTTTTGTCTCAATCCATTGAATGGCTTTGGTGAGGTCTTGGAAGGCTTGTAATATGCCTTGATTAAAAAGCTCTTGATTTTGGATGTGTTTTAAAACTGGATCCTCTTGAGGTTTCCTTTGTTCCAAAAATTGGTTAAGGATCCCCTGAGGTGTAGCGGTTTGTCCATTCCTCCAACTAAAATTTGGTAGTTTCTTTAGCCAGAGTTCTATGTATTGGAGGTGGTCCCTTAGAAAGGCCTCTGGTAGTTGTTTATGGTATTTGATTGCTCATTCAGAATTTCTTGAAAATTAGGTATAGTTGGGCAATTTTCAGTAGTGTGCACATTGTAAGCACAAATACCACAATCTACTTCCTTAACCTTGTCCTTATTCATGATTTCTTTCATTTAAGGTATTCGTTTTATGATATGGAAAGAACTTTTTAAAGAACTCCCTTGTCATCTCAGCCCATGTGCCAATGGACTGTGGTCTTAAGGAATGTAACCATGACTTAGCCTTTTCTTTCAAAGAGAGGAAATAATTCTAGTCTTACCGTGTCCTCAGACATGTTTGGAAAGTGTAATGTAGATATTATCTCATCAAACCCTTTCATATGCAAGTATGGACTTTCAAATTCTAGTCCATGAAACTTAGGAAGGAGTTGAATCCCCCCTGGTTTAACATCCACAGTTCCTGCATTCAATGGAAATATCATGCAGGAAGGTGTACTCACCCCCGCTGGTTGTAAATAATCTCGTAGAGTACGAGGCGAGGGTGCATTATGCACCTCATTCTCATCCTGGGCTTCCTCAATCGGATGTTGACTGACTCAGATGATCTCATATGGTGTCTAATCCGATGATGGATAGGCAACCCTTCGACTAATCTTCCTTCGCTCAAGAGATGTAGAGTGTTATCTCGGACCCACTTGGGCATGAAACACTCACAGCCCTCAAGTAACTAAAAAATTGAAATCTACAAACAAAACTAGAATAACTAAAACAAATAAAAGATCTAGAAAAGGTAAGATAGAGGGTTAAAACAAAATTACCAAATAAGAGTTGTTATGTTAGGATCCTATAAAATAAAAATAAAAAAAATAGTTTTTAAAAATAATTTCAAGAAAAATCCTTACCTAAAATCATAGCAGAAAAATAAACCTTAATCTTAACATAATTCTAATACCAATTAATCTTAGAAAAATATAGTCATAGTCCCTAGCAACGGTGCCAAAAACTTGTTCACAACCCCAAGTGTAGGGTCACGATGTAGTAATAATCTCCAGGAGACGGAGGTCGAATCCACAGGGACTAAACTTGTACGTATTCTGAAAATAACTAGAACTAGAAGAAGATCTAAATCTAAATCTAGAATATAAGGGAGTAATTGTGAATGAGATTTCAATAATCAAAAGGGAACTGGGGTGCCAAGGATCCACTTGTAGATATCAGGATGCTACCTTACTTTGATTTAAGAAACACAATTGGAATTGGAGTTCTATCATATCCAATTGGAAGATAAAGCAATTAAATTAAATCTGAACTTTTCATTGACCTATCCACACATAAAGGAGTATTGTGAGGATTGGAAAGGATTCTATCACCCGACCATGCCCAGGAAACAATGTGGAAGAATGATTTCCACCATTAATACCTTCCTTGGGCCCACAGTAATACTTATTTGCCATCCAACCTGTTTATAATATCAAAAAGATATGAATGAAGAGAAAACACAAACATCAGCATGATCCAAAACTTCTATGGCCTCTAAGAATTTTTCAATGGTAGAGGTTCAATCACACTATTTCATGTGGTGTGGTCCATTTGTGCTTTGGATATGCTTTCTTTTTGTTCCTTAGACCTCAAATGATTTGTTTACATGGATGAACGGAGTGGATAAAATAAATAAATAATGGTGGACCCCACAGAGTTTACTCTGATAAGGGTAATGAGTAACTCCCTAAATGTAGTGGAGATGGGTTTCCTTAAAACATTCATAATCATATATTGGGCTGCCTAAATGTGATTCACATATCCAACTCACTTATTATGTGTGTCCCACTTAGATGAGGGGCCAGACCAAGTTTCAACCGCATCCAAAACTCATGTGGGCCCCACCAAGTGCTTTTATATTTTTTAGGATGTCTTCACATGGTTTTAGATGGTATGGCCCACCTGAGTTTCGTATACAGATGATTTTTGAGATATCTCATAACCTAAAGGGGACACATCAAATGCAGGTGTTGATGTTCGACACACATCATGATGGGGCCCACAAAACTTACTAACATCAATTCTTAGGTTCTTGCGAGGTCAATAAGTTGGGTCACAATTTTGACAAGAATATTTAGCCCATTTTATAAGTCTGGTCCATTCACTCTATTTTACTGATCAATACCCTCAATTTGACTAGTTACTTGCCCCGTTCTAGCTACATATGAGAAAGATATTGGGCATACAAGATTGATCAACAATTTGAGTGAATTTTGATTTAAACATCTGAAAATTATTTACTACTCAATCTGGACTAATTAGATTGTCCAAAAATGGTTAAAGGTTCAATTAGTGGATGTGCTTAATAATTTATTAAAAAATATTTCTTTTTCATAGATAAATTTCAATTTTCATTTAAAAATAACATTTTTTCAAACTGTATATTTTTTTACTCTTAATTTTTCTTTCAAAACTTTTAACAAAATATCATTTTTATTATAAAATATTTCAAAAACAAAATTAAAACACAAATTCTGAATTTTTATTTTCAAAATATCTAAAATTTTCACAAATTTTAATTTTTTTTCCCAAAAATGCCAAAATGCTGATTTTTTTATCTTCAAAAGCATCATGTCGTTTTCAACTTTTCAATTTTTAAAAAAAATTATATATATTTTTTCAAAAGCTTAGTGTTTTTATAAATAACTTTTTTCTTTTAATTTCAAATTAGAATCAAATAAGTACCTGATACATTATCTTCCTAATTTTATTTTATTTTTTAAAATACAAACTCTCATTTTCTTTTTCCAAATATTTTCATTTTTCAACTTTTTGAAAAATTTCACATTTTTAAAAATATTTTTAATCTTCCTTTTCAGGATATTATTTTTTCTCAAAATCAAATTCTTTTTTTCAAATTTATCAACTTTATTAAATATTATTTTTTTCTTTACCCAAAAAATAGATTTTTATTAAATAAAGATTTTTTTTTTTTCAAAATACAATTTATTATAAAACATTGTTAAATTTTATAAAATTCTCAATATTCTTTTTCATGTGATATTACAAATCATTTAAATATTAGTTTCAAATTTAAAAAATAATAATAATTTCCACTCATTTGATATAAAAACAATATATATATATATATATATTTTGCATTCAATCAATTGTTAAAAAATAATCTTATATACAAATATGTACAATTAATAACTGAAATTATATTAAAAAATAATTTTTAGACAAAAAAAATAAAACATAATTTTCCACCATATTCTTTAAAAAATGAAAAAAATAAATGTTGAATGCAAAAGTCCTTTTACAACGGACCGTGATCCATCACAAATGCAACTAAAAACTGTCGCGAATTGCTATTTTGGGTGGGAATTTGCAACTGATCATATTCCGTCGCAAAATCAAATTGTGTGACAGATTTAGTCCGTTGCCATTTTACGACGGACCATAATCCGTCGTAAATCTGTTGTAAATCAGATATTGTGTCATCATCCAAATTAGGAGAGTGAATTAAGTACGTCTCTAGAGTGTCAGAATATAGAGTCAAAAGTGTTATATCTTCCACGAAAGAATCTATCTAGTTAATGTCGTGGGTATCATCAACATCCTCTGACTATTTGCTCATGTTGAAAAAGATATTGAGCTCCAATGTCATATTTTTGAAAGATAAATTCATAATTCCATTCCTGTAATTAATGATTGCATTTGATGTAGCAAGGAATAGGCGACCAAGAATGACGAAAATTTAGGTGCTCATATCTACGATGGGTTGAGTATCCAAGACAATAAAGTCTACTGGATAGTAGAATTTATCAACTTGAATTAACACATCCTCAATCATCCTTCTCGATACACGAACTGAGCAATCGATAAGTTGTAATGTAGTCTAGGTGAATTTTAATTCACCTAGACCTAATTGTTCGTAAACCGAGTAAGGGATTAGAATTACACTCGCCTCCAAGTCAAGAAGTGCATGCTTACTCTGGTGATTCCTAATTATACAGGTGATAGTTGGCCTGCCAGGATCTTTATATTTTTATGGCACATCTTGCTTGAGGATGACACTCACTTTTTCTGTTAGAAAATTTTCTTTTATATGTTTTGTCTCAATCCATTGAATGGCTTTGGTGAGGTCTTGGAAGGCTTGTAATATGCATTGATTAAAAAGCTCTTGATTTTGGATTTGTTTTAAAACTTGATCCTCTTGAGGTTTCATTTGTTCCAAAAATTGGTTAAGGATCCCCTGAGGTGTAGCGGTTTGTCCATTCATCCAACTAAAATTTTGTAGTTTCTTTAGCCAGAGTTCTATGTATTGGAGGTGGTCCCTTAGAAAGGCCTCTGGTAGTTGTTTATGGTATTTGATTGCTCATTCAGAATTTCTTGAAAATTAGGTATAGTTGGGCAATTTTCAGTAGTGTGCACAGTGTAAGCACAAATACCACAATCTACTTCCTTAACCTTGTCCTTATTCATGATTGCTTTCCTTAAGGTATTTGTTTTATGATACGGAAAGAACTTTTAAAGGAACTCCCTTGTCATCTCAGGCCATGTGCCAATGGATTGTGGTCTTAAGGAATGTAACCATGACTTAGCTTTTTTTTTTTCCAAAGAGAAAGGAAACAATTTCAGTCTTACTGTGTCCTCAGACATGTTTGAGAAGTATAATGTAGATATTATCTCATCGAACTCTTTGATATGCAAGTATAAACTTTAATCCATAAAACTGAAGTAGGAGTTGAATCACCCCTGATTTAACATCCACAGTTCTAGTAAGTGCTTATATCATGCAGGAAGGTGTACTCACCCCCGCTGGTTGTAAATAATCTCGTAGAGTACGAGGCGAGGGTGCATTATGCACCTCATTCTCATCCTGGGCTTCCTCAATCGGATGTTGACTGACTCAGATGATCTCATATGGTGTCTAATCCGATGATGGATAGGCAACCCTTCGACTAATCTTCCTTCGCTCAAGAGATGTAGAGTGTTATCTCGGACCCACTTGGGCATGAAACACTCACAGCCCTCAAGTAACTAAAAAATTGAAATCTACAAACAAAACTAGAATAACTAAAACAAATAAAAGATCTAGAAAAGGTAAGATAGAGGGTTAAAACAAAATTACCAAATAAGAGTTGTTATGTTAGGATCCTATAAAATAAAAATAAAAAAAATAGTTTTTAAAAATAATTTCAAGAAAAATCCTTACCTAAAATCATAGCAGAAAAATAAACCTTAATCTTAACATAATTCTAATACCAATTAATCTTAGAAAAATATAGTCATAGTCCCTAGCAACGGTGCCAAAAACTTGTTCACAACCCCAAGTGTAGGGTCACGATGTAGTAATAATCTCCAGGAGACGGAGGTCGAATCCACAGGGACTAAACTTGTACGTATTCTGAAAATAACTAGAACTAGAAGAAGATCTAAATCTAAATCTAGAATATAAGGGAGTAATTGTGAATGAGATTTCAATAATCAAAAGGGAACTGGGGTGCCAAGGATCCACTTGTAGATATCAGGATGCTACCTTACTTTGATTTAAGAAACACAATTGGAATTGGAGTTCTATCATATCCAATTGAAAGATAAAGCAATTAAATTAAATCTGAACTTTTCATTGACCTATCCACACATAAAGGAGTATTGTGAGGATTGGAAAGGATTCTATCACCCGACCATGCCCAGGAGATGATGGTGAACAATAAGATTTACCAATCTCACAATCTCAAAACGGTAAAAGAAGATATTCAAATCTATCACAGCATCTATTGTAATTTGAGTCACAATAAATCATAGAAAATTGAAAATATTCCTTTAATATTAAACTAGAAATCAATAAGGTTCAAGAAAAACAAGAATCAAAGCAAGAAAATCATCCCAACACGCTACAAGCCTGACCTCTTAGCTCTGGCTAAGAGGTTTAGCCAACCATAGACATGATTGGATCTAAAACCCTAAAAGAAAGCATTAAAAATAGAAAAGGAAAGAAGAAAAACTCTTGGGATGTTGCTTTACCCTTTGACTCTGCTTCTTAAAACCTAATTCATGTTTAGAAGTCCTTAGAAAACTCATATCTATAATCTTGTCCGTCTAATTTTAGAAAACCGCCTCAAATTTACGCAGTCCGCGTAACTCTGCGTAACGCCTTCGATGTTATCAAACGTAACTTGAATCCGGAAGTCACACCTTTTCCCACTGCGTAATGCCTTATGTCATCAAACAGTCCTTCATTGTCATCAAAGGGTATTCGATCCATCGAGAATGTGTCCAGAGTGTTCCAGCGAGTTGCTCCAAAAATCCACAAAAAGTTTGATGTCATCAAACTGATCTTCGAGCAATCGAGTAGTGCTTCGATGTCATCTAGAACTGCATCTAATTTGTCCAACAACCAAACTCGATTTTCATGTAATTCTTTGTAAGGTCTCGGAAAAACCCGTACAAGGACCCGAGTACCACCTCAGGCAGAAATCACTGAGGACCAAAACCTTTAGCAATTAGGTTAAGATAAGTAAGTGTTAAACTAGAGTACTTGTGAAATTAGCACTAATCAGTTTAAATATGATTTGCAAGACCCGAAATGTGTAGATTCATTGACGCTACATTACCCTGAAATCTAGAATCCATCCCTAAACCCGGTTGCTCTCGAGAGCACACCAAAACTTCATATCAGACTTGGACCGCACGTCGAAAGTCCGATAACCGCAAAACTATATAGCTATGACCGTATTACTGGACTTGACAACCCCCTCAGAAATCAAGTCTTAATTGTGTCTAAAAATGCACAACTTGAGCCCAGAGCAAAGTGTGTGAGAAACGTGAATATCTTTAGAAATAAAATCTGAATTTAAGTAAACTGAGTCGTGTCGCTTGCGGGCCAAATATAAGGATTCAGACCGTCAGAATCTGACCCAAATACACCCTCGGATCAGGAGAAATTTCCCATATATGACAATGTACTTGTGGCCCTGATCGAGTGACGGTGACCGTTGAACTGAAACTAGTCTGCCACGGTCGATCTGTAAACCCGATTGGAGCGAAAACTCAGCCTAACCTAGATCCAATGTCAGGGAGCTTAAGTCCGACTGCACGTAGAAAAGGGGGCTCCAGAAGTGCTCCGTTGGATTGGAACAACCGATCTTTGGGCATAACCTAAGTATACCATGGCGTTGGGGCCATTCCCATCAGTTCTGGGCCTATATAAGGGCCTTAAATCCTCTCTCTTATATTCTATACGAATTTTAAACCCTAAGAAAGAGAGGAGAGGAAAAGGAAAGGAAAGAGAGAGAAAGAGAGAGAGAGAGAGAGAGAGAGAGAGATTCATCCTGGGATTTGATCTCCTTGCTCTACGCACTTAGCCACCCTATTTGTATCACAAATCCGGCATTTTTGACAATGTACTTAGGTAAGAAAACCTAACCCTAATTTGTTTTAGAGTTTCAGATAGTATAAGTTATGAAATAGCTAACCTAATTCATGTTATAGGTTGTGTATCCGCCGTTGACAAAGACTTAGTTTTAAAAATGAGTGCGTAACGAGACTACTGGCGAAAAGTGCGGACTATAAACGTATAGGTTATAGTTTTCAAGGCTTTTAATGTCGGTTAATGATTTATTACTAATGTGGGTGCTATTTCACATGCCAAATACGATGTTCGTTTCATGTTTCAGATATATATGAACTATATTGAGTTTAGTGTATTTCATGTATTTGTAGAAAGGGTCGTATACGTATGGAATTTGAAAATGTGTTTGCCATGATTAATTGTTATGTGTTTATACTAGTTGTATGTGTAACAACTCCTTGGTGAAAGGATTTGTCCCAATACATGTTATGGCCAACATACATCATGTATGTTAAAAAGTGTAGTCTAAGTGTTTGTAAAAATGTCTGAATGAACTAGTAGTTAGTAAATTGTACTTTATATGATTGTTGAGATATGATTCTCAACTGCCTTAATTATGTGTATGATTTCCTCCATGTATTTATACTTTAGTGTCTGTTTAGGTATGGAATGTATATGAGTGAATTCATGTTTAAGTTGTATTTCCTAATATGCTCAAATGATTATATGAATTAAATTAGTGATTCATTGCTGCCTTGATCTTCTCATATGATTATCTGCTGAAGTTGAATGCGCTTGGGACTATGATATAGTCTAGGCAATCGGCAACAGGCGCTGATTTGGTGGTTGAGGTTGTTTTCACCCCACAGGACGTGTTCGATGAGTCCGAGCCGTACTTCGGTTGTTGACAGTGGTTAGCCCACACGGAGTGCTCCTGCACTTCATGTCGATCAATTCGATGTGCGCTCGTACCGGTCGAGCTCGTCAAGTAACCCGGTTGACCCGATGTATGTTCACCATGTATGGACGTTACTGCTTGAACCTAAGGTACCAATTACCACTGGAAATCCCGTTAACCTTGGTACCTCGATCTGCTAAGACTCATGAGCCGGACATGGTGGTATGGGACACCATGGTCGAGCTGTTATCCTACGCTGGGGTGACGAGCCTCCCCGTAGTGTTCAGTGAGCAACACAGCCTCGTGAGCCGAATACGATGGTATGGGACACTGTATTCGAGCTATTGGCCTACACTGATAAGGTGACGAGCCCTTTGTAGTGACCTTGAGCATACTCTAAGACCGCGTAGAAGTGACGAGCCTTTACGTAACAACAAGAGTACATACTAGGCCTGCACTGATCAGGTGACGAGCCATTTGCAGTGACTTAGAATCGTAACATCGTATGAGATTTACTAGGACTGACGACCCTAGAATGGATCATCGTTGGGAATTGATATAAGGGAGGTACCTTAGCTTCTCAATGTTGCTGTATAAAGGTCTAATAAGAACTCGGTAATCACGTTCATGCACCGCATTACGTGTGCGTTTGGTATAGCAGGTCAAACACTGAGGAAGGGTTGCATACCGCGATCATGAGATGAAATCGCTAAGAGAGAGTAGGCGAGGGCATGCATCATTATTTCATATCATTCTTGCATTAATCAGAGTATTTGAGGATGTTTGATTGTGCTGCTTTATCATTACTGCTTGACTGAATTGATAACATGTTAACCTTCGCTTTATAGCTCCACTGAGTTAATCACTCACTCTTATATTATGAGACGGTGTTTTAAACACCAACCAAACCCTGTTGTAGTTTCAGGTGATGTCGCAGCCTGCGAGGCGGAGCTAGACTTTGAGGATGAGGAGGAGGCATTCTCATTCATGCAGTATTCAGGCGGGTTTACGTAGACTGTTCTGAATCAATGGGGCTTCAGGGCTGATACTTTGTAGTGGACCACCACATTTTGACATTTTGTATTTTGAAATAATACTTGTAACTATTCGACCTGGTAACATGATCATACTTGGGAGGCTCACAATCACTTACATACTTTATATACTTATCACAGTCTTCCGCTTGCGTAATGTAACTGTCTCCGAAGTATGATATGTTGTTTTGGTATAATCTCATTCATGTTAAATGCACTAATACGGACAACATTTAATCATCATTATCCATGTTGCATAAGTGATGCATTGGAACTCGGGAGTTGGGCGGATGCTCAACCCCCAATTTTTAAGGCATTATAAGTTGGTATCAAAGCATGATTTGGATTAAACTGGACCTGGGTTATGGTCACACAACCCATACTGACATACTTTGACCTAGGAGGGTGTGAGAAAATGTAGAAACAGGCATAGCATTCCTAGTTTCGCCAATTGGTGAAATTCACCAAAATCGACCACCGAGTTCGGGCCCGTACACACCCGTGATCACGTGAAATGATCCCGAGTCACTTCTAGACCATCAATCGATGGGTCTAGACGAAGATTTAACCCATTCCAACCTCAAACGACCCAGAGAATGTGAATGTATATGAGATAGGACCCGAAATGACTCGAGACGGAGTCGGGGACACATTTTTAGGGTCCAGGGGGAAGGAGGACCTCGCCCCACCGGCGAGCCATCGCCGGTTTGTCCAGTGGTCGGCGAGGGCCTCGCCGATTCCACGAGGCCTCGCCGATTGGGCGGTCGGGCCTGTCGGGCCAACGCAGGCCGGCGCTGATGTGGTGCTGTGTGGCCCACCGAATCATGTGGGGGTGTTTTTAAACACCCCATTTGCTCTCCTCCTTCATTTTCTACCCCTCCAAGCTTTCCTTTTTCTTCAAAAATCCTTGTTTCTCTCTCAAAATTTCCCTCCATCCACCCATTTCCTCATTTTCCTTCAATACACACACCCCTCCATCATTTTTCATCAAAACCCTCTCCTATCTCTCTCTTTTCCTTCGATTTGAGTGCACAAATCTCTCATTTGTGTCTCATATACCTCCAAGTCCAACAACCCATCCTATTCCCCACATATCATTCCACTCTAATGGCTCTATTCGAGCTTGTGATGGCCTTTTTCTCGATTTCCACCATTCTCTCTATCATGGAAAAGAAAAGGGCTCCTGTGGATGAAGCCGGGCCTAGTCGCCCTACTCGTTCAAGGAGGTTGAGAGGCGCCACCACAAGTACAAGCGTCGATCGAGAGATAAGGACCAAGCGAGAGCTTGATCCCAGGGCTCCCCTCGAAAGGATCCTTCTAACGGATATGTCTCATGGGAGATTTCATGGTCGCAGGGTCCTTTTTGAAGCTCATATGGATGAGAGGCTCTTTGGGTAAGATCTGGTGATGGACCGCCTGGTCGAGGCCGAGTGGGGTCTAGTATTCGAGGGTGAGTACCACGTGAATGTGAGCACAGTCCGAGCCTTCTACGCCCACATTCGAGAGCCTATGCTGAAGCCCTTGCAGTTCAAAGATCCCAGTGGGTAGAGATCGGGAGGCCACAATTGATGCTGGCTTGATAGCCCGACTCAAGAGAATGCCGCTTGCCGAAACCCATGCAAGGGAGAAGAATTTGAGGAGTGCACGTGAAAGGGATCACCGCAAGTTATTCCTTTGTGGACAACTGGTCCACTGGAATCCAAACAACAACCTCCTAACAACCAATATGAGTGACGACTTCCGCCTGCTCCACCACATCTTCACGTACAACGTGTACCCCAGGTGGAGCAACCGCAGCGAGTGCACCCGTCTGATGGTAGATTTCTTGTACCAAGTGGGGCAAGGAGAGAAGTTGTGCGTGCCTACTTATGTTCTACGATAGATAGTTCTTACCGCACGCTCCACTAGAGCATCTAATTCGCTCTCATTCGACTGACTCATATGCAAGATTGCACATGAATTTGGCTATAGACTCGGGGTGAAAATGCCGGTGCCAACCCATTACATCAATGAAACTACTTTCAATCAGATGAAAATTGAGCCACGACAGTGGCAAGCCTAACTCGATGAGAGTGAGGACGAGACAGCTAGTGAGGAGTATGGGAGCGAGGAAGAAAGCAGAGAAGAGAAAGGAGGAACAGGAAGAATAAGAGGAGGCTCAAGACACGGATGAGAGCTCCCCTCCTACAGCAATGAAGCATGACCCTGATCAAGCTGCTAGGGAAGCCCATTTAGTTCGACTTGAGGAGGGCTAGACTGCCCTGCGATAGGAGATTATTGATACCCGGGCACTCGTGAAGCACAAGTTTAAGAAAGTGACTCACACCTTGAAAGTTATCCTATGCTGCCTGTAGGATAAGGGCGCCCCTCCTCCGTCGCTAGACTCAGATGTCTAGTCATCCATGTCGTTGCCCTGTAGCTTATTTTGTGCTGTTTTAGGATGTCCGTGTTTTAAATGTTGATGGGCCTAGTAGTATTGTAGGTAGAAAGTATGTTTGTGTTTGTTAATTTATTTTAATATTTGCAGCCTTACTTGTAATAGCTCATATGCATTTCCTGTCATGATTCATGTAATGTTGTATCTCATGTAATTATGACAATTTTGGTAAATGAAATGCATGAAGTTTCTTAAAATTGTGTGTGAATGCTTTGTGGCTGAGTTAGTAGGCATTCTGAATCTGACCTGGGTTGCACCCTATGTTATGTATGGGGAATGCCACCTAAGGCCGCACGGAGTACGGCACGTCTCACTATTAGCGAGTCATTTGATGGGGTACCTCCCCTAAGCGATAGCCATACGGACCCCAATTCGGGCCCGTCTCCCTCTGACACCATGTCAGATTCTCAGCCGGCTACTGGCCCCACCAATGGGCCTACACCTGTTGTACCACCTGTTCCAGAGCAAAACCGTGCGTCCTCTTCGACGTCATCTGGACCTCAGTCAGTTCCCCCTACTGATAGGTTGGAGCAGATGATGTTATTGATATAGCAGCAGCAGCAGTAGACACAGCAACGGTAGCAGCAACAGCAGTTTTTTACCACCGTGGTAGGGATTTTTACCCAGGGCATGGGCGTGGCTCCACCTACATCACCTGTGCCCCCTGCTGGGAATGTGGGTGCTAGCGGCCTTTTTGAGCGATTTCAACGCTTGCGGCCCCCTACCTTTATGAGTAATCATAGACCCGAGGAGGCTGAGTATTCGCTTGATCGCATCTCTAATATGCTAAAGCCGCTACACTGCACAGAGCCTGAGCAGGTGGAGTTGGTCACCTTCATGTTCGAGAAGGAGGCCAGCTTATGGTGGGACAGTGTCCTCCGTACTGTTGCGGTTTGACACATATGGATGTGGGCAGCCTCTGAGACCCGCTTCCACGAGAAATACTATCCCATCACCTATCACCACGAGAAGGAGAGTGAGTTCCTTCGCCTCCGACAGGGAGGGATGTCAGTGGCAGAGTATGAGAACAGATTTATGAAGTTGGGCAGGTACGCCCCGTTGATTCTGGCGGATGAGTCAATGCGGATATGATGATTTTCTGAGGGCCTGTGACCCGAGATCTGCTTAAAGATGTGTTGCGCTAGCGTATCCAGCTATGCCGAGCTAGTGAGCATGTCTATACGAGCTGAGCAGGACGAGGACAGGTAGTCCCGTATACAAGCACCTATTGCTCTCAGGCCGCGACCTGATCTTCCGAGTAGATCGTTCCTTGGTAAGAGGTCACTCGCAGACTCACCACCGAGGCTGATGGCCCCACTTGCCCCAGTGAGGTGACTTGATGTGTGGTGTGCCTACTGCAAGAGGCCTGGCCACACGGAGGTGAACTGCTTCACTAAGATGAGAGATAGTGGATTCTCACCACCCCATAGGATCAACCGCCAGCAACCCCAGGTTATATTAGCACCACCTCTACAGTCGGCACCAGCTCATCCATCATTTCGACTGCCCACACCTCGATCTAGGTTGCCTCAGCAACCTATGGCTCCTCAGCCCAACCGATCTCAGCAGGTGCATGTTCATGCACTCATAGTGGAAGCGCCTGATTCTACAGCTACCGTACCTTTGGCTTTCGAGCTCACCACCCACATTGAAGGTACCCCTATATTTCTGTTGGTGGATACAGGATCCACTATATCCGTGATATCATGTTCTGCAGTCCAGCGCTTAGGGCTGAATACGACCCCGATGGTTGGGGTACAGTTATCGCAGCACTAGGGACTTTTATAGATGCCACCAAAATGTGTGAGGGTTGCTTGATAGATCTAGGGAGCAGGACGATATGCATCGACCTAATTATCACCACGATATACCATTTCGACGTCATCCTTGGTATGGATTGGCTAACTAAAGTGAGGGCCGAGATTGACTGCGAGACTCGACTAGTGACAGCTCGCGGGCCTGAGGGCACGCCCTTTTCGTTTTCCGTGCAGGTCAGTTACCCTTTTTAAGTTCTTTGTTATGCTTCTTTACTGAAGAATGCTGACGGCCCGGTACTTGAAAATACACTAGTAGTTCGAGAGTTTGAGAACGTGTTCAGTAAGATACCTGGACTACCTCCTCGGAGCGAGATCGACTTCACTATCGACCTTGTGCCTAGTGCGACACGTATTTCATTGCCAACATATCGCATGCCTCCGTGTGAGAAGGAGGAACTGAGGAAATAGATCGACGATCTGTTAAATGCTGGCTTCATATGGCCGAGTGTGTCTCCTTGGGGAGCACCTGTGTTGTTTGTGAAGAAGAAGGATGGATCGCTGTGATTGTGCATTGATTATCGCAGGTTGAACCTGGTGACGGTGAAGAACAAGCATCCTTTACCCAGGATAGACGATCTGTTTGATCAGTTGAAGGGGGCACAGTACTTCACGAAGATCGATTTACAGTCAGGTTATCACCAGTTGCGCGTCAGGAATGAAGACATGCAGAAGACTGCCTTCAAGACCAATTTTGGGCACTATGAGTTTCTCATCATGTTGTTCGGCCTTACAAACGTACCTGTCGTGTTCATGGACCTGATGAACAGGGTGTTTCAGCCATTTTTGTTCTAATTCGTCATCGTGTTTATAGATGAAATTCTGATATACTCCAGAGTCGGGAAGATCATGAGGAGCACCTGCGGGTAGTCTTCGATACGCTCAGGAAGAATCAGTTGTTTGCACAGTACAAGAAGTGCGACTTTTGGAAGGAAGAAGTCAAGTTCCTGGGACATGTGGTGTATAAGGAAGGGATAGCAGTTGACCTCGCCAGGGTAGCCGTGGTTCAAGACTGGGAAGAACCTGGTTTGGTTTTTGAGGTGAGGAGCTTTCTTGGTCTGGCAGGGTACTACCGTCGATTTATTAGGGACTTCTCTAAGATTGCCAGACCGCTATCTCAGTTAACACGAAAGGATCTGAAATTCACCTGGAATGAGAAGACAAAAACAGCTTTCCAGGAGCTGAAGGACAAGCTAACGTCCACTCCTATGCTAGTATTGTCAAAGCAAGGGGTTAAGTATACTATATACACCGACGCGTCTCGGGTTGGTCTGGGTTGTGTCCTTATACAGAAGGACAGGGTGATTGCTTACGCCTCGAGACAGTTGAGGAAACACGAGGAGAACTACCCTACACATGACCTAGAGTTGGCAGCTGTCATCTTTGCACTAAAGCTCTGGAGACATTACCTCTACGGAGAAGAGTTCGAGCTCTTTTACGACCACAAGAGCCTTAGGTATATATTCATGCAGAGGGTTTTGAATATGAGGCAGCGACGATGGATGGAGACCTTGAAAGACTTCAAGTTCGAAGTCTCTTACCATCCTGGCAAGGCCAACCTTGTGGCAGACGCGTTGAGCCGCAAAAAGGCATTGGCATTTGCGGCTCCGCTAATGATAGCAAAGTGGGACGTGGTAGAGTTTATGCAAGACTTTGAGCAGAAACTCACGATGGAGGAGCCGTTTGAGGGCATCGCACATATTCGGGTACGACCCCTTACTGATGATAGGATCATCGCGGCTCAGAAAGACGATGAGCTATTGGCGAAGATGAGAGAATAGGCTAACAGTGATGAGGACGCCGAATGGAGAGTTGGTACAGATGGGGACTTACGTTACCAGAGTCGCCTATGCGTCCCGAACCTTCCTGACTTGAGGAAGGAAGTTCTCGAGGCTGCTCACAATTCAAGGATGGTAATGCATCCTGGCAGTACGAAGATGTATCACGACATGAAAAGGTCGTACTGGTGAAACAACATGAAGGCCCACATAGCAGAGTGTGTATCACGCTGTCTCACGTGCCAGCAGGTTAAGGCCGAATATCGCCGACCTCCTGGACTGCTTCAACCCATGCCCATTGCTGAATGGAAGTGGGACTTCATCTCAATGGATTTCATCTCTGGGCTACCAAAGACAAGGAAGGGGTATGACTCCATATGGGTGATTGTGGACCGGTTGATGAAATCGGCCCATTTCCTCCTTATCAGAGTTTCGAACTCTGCAGACGAGTTGGCCAGGTTGTACATCAAGGAGATTGTGCGTCTGCATGGAGTTCCATTAGAGATCATATCGGACCGAGACACGCGATTCACATCTATCTTCCAGACTCGTATCCAGGAAGCAATGGGTGTGAAGTTGAAGTTTAGTACCGCGTTCCACCCATAGACTGACTGGCATACGGAATGGGTAAACTAGGTATTGGAGGATATGCTGCGAGCCTATGTGCTGGATTTCAAGGACTGTTTGGATAACTTTCTTCCTTATACAGAGTTCGCCTATAACAACAGCTTCCAGGTGAGCATTAGCATGGCTCCTTACGAGGCACTGTATGGGCGTCCGTGTAGGGCACCGCATTGTTGGGCAGAGGTTGGTAAGAAAAGCCTGATTGGCCCAGAGTTAGTTCAGGTGACTTCAGAGAAAGTTGACATTATCAGGCACTGACTTTTGGCAACACAGAGCAAACAGAAGAGCTACGCCGATACGAGAGGGCGACTGTTAGATTTCGAGGTTGGGTACCATGTATTTTTGAAGGTTTCCCTAATGAAGGGAGTCCTCCGGTTTGGGAAGAAGGGGAAGCTCACACGTAGATTCATTGACCCATTACAGATACTTAATCGAGTGGGGGTGGTAGCATACTACCTTGTTTTACCCACACTACTCGTAAGCGTGCACGACGTATTTCATGTATCAATGCTGAAGAAATACGCCCAATCATTCCCACATTATCAGATGGGAGCAGGTACAGTTGAGTGAGGATGCTACATATATATTACGACCGACGCGTATCCTAGACAGGAAGGAGCAGGTATTGCGTTGCAAGGTCATCCCACTTGTGAAGGTACTGTGGACACATCACACTGAGGAAGAGGCTACTTGGGAAACAGAAGCCAAGGTCCGAAAGAACTACCCTCAGATTCTCGAGGAGTATGAAAAGGTACTAATTTGAGGACAAAATTTTTCTTTAAGAGAGGTAAATTGTAACATCTCGGAAAAATCTGTACAAGGACCCGAGTACCACCTTAGGCGAAAATCACCCAGGACCAGAACCTTTAGCAATTAGGTTAAGATTAGTAAGTGCTAAACTAGAGTACTTGTGAAATTAGCACTAATCACTTTAAATATATCTGCAAGACCCAAAACATGCAGTGTCATTAACGCTATATTACCTTGAAATATAAAATCCATCCCTAAACCCAATTGCTCTCGGGAGCACACCGAAACTCCATATCAGACCTGGACCACACGTCAAAAGTCCGATAACCGCAAAAATATACATCTATGACCGCATTACTGGACTTGACAACCCCCTCGAAGATTAAGTCTTAATTTATCTAGAAATGCACAACTTGAGCCCGGAGCAAAGTGTGTGAGAAATGTGAATATCTTTAGAAATAAAACTGAGTCGTGTCGCTTGCGGGCCAAATATAAGGATTCAGACCATCAGAATTTGACCCAAATACACCCTCGGATCAGGAGAAATTTCACATACATGGCAATGTACCTGTGGTCCTGATTAAGTGATGGTGACCGTTGAACTGAAACTAGTCCGCCACGGTCGATCTGTAAACCCGATCGGAGCGAAAACTCAGCCTGACTTAGATCCAATGTCAAAGAGATTAAGTCTGACTGCAAGCCAAAAAGGGGGCTCCAGAAGTGCTCCGTTGGATCGGAACAGCCGATCTTTAGACATAACCTAAGTATACCATGGCGCTGGGGCCATTCCCATCAGTTCTCGGCCTATATAAGGGCCTTAAACCCTCTTTCTTATATTCCATACGAATTTTAAACCCTAAGAAAGAGAGGAGAGGAAAAGGAAAGGAAAGAGAGAGAAAGAGAGAGAGAGAGAGAGAGTTCGAGATTCATCCTGGGATTTGATCTCGTTGCTCTACGCACTTAGCCACCCTATTTGTATCACAAATCCGGCATTTTTGACAATGTACTTAGGTAAGAAAACCTAACCCTAATTTGTTTTAGAGTTTCAGATAGTATAAGTTATGAAATAGCTAACCTAATTCATGTTATAGGTTGTCAATCCGCCGTTGACAAAGACTAAGTGTCTAAAACGAATCCGTTACGTGTTTACCGGCATAAGGTGTGGACTATAAACGTATAGGTTATGGTTTTCAAGGCTTTTAATGTCGGTTAATGATTTATTATTGACGTGGGTGCTATTTTACATGCCAAATACAATGTTTGTTTCACGTTTCAGATATATATGAACTATATTGAGTTTAGAGTATTTCATGTATTTCTAGAAAGGGTCGTATATGTATGGAATTTGAAAATGTGTTTGTCATGATTAATTGCTGTGTGTTTATACTAGTTGTATGTGTAACAACTCCTTGGTGAAAGGATTTGGCCCAATACATGTTATGGCCAACATATGTCGTGTATGTTAAAAAGTGTAGTCTAAGTGTTTGTAAAAATGTCCGAATGAATTAGTAGTTAGTAAATTATACTTTATATGATTGTTGAGATATGATTCTCAACTACCTTAATTATGTGTATGATTTCCTCTATGTATTTATACTATAGTGTCTATTTAGGTATGGAATGTATATGTGTGAATTCATGTTTAAGTTGTATTTCCTAATATGCTCAAATGATTGTATGAATTGAATTATTGATTCATTGCTACCTTGATCTTCTCATATGATTATCTGCTGAAGTTGAATGCGCTTGGGACTATGATATAGTCCAGGCAATCGGCAACAGGCGCTGATTTGGTGGCTGAGGTTATTTTCACCCCACAGGACGTGTTCGATGAGTCCGAGCCGTACTTCGGTTGTTGACAGTGGTTAGCCCACACGGAGTGCTCCTGCACTTCATGTTGATCAATTCGATGTGCGCTCATACCGGTCGAGCTCGTCAAGTAACCCGATTGACCCGATGTATGTTCACCATGTATGGATGCTACTGCTTGAACCTAAGGTACCAATTACCACTGAAAATCCCTTTAACCTTGGTACCTCAATCTGCTAAGACTCATGAGCCGGACATGGTGGTATGGGACACCATGGTCGAGCTGTTATCCTACGCTGGGGTGACGAGCCTCCCCGTAGTGTTCAGTGAGCTACACAGCCTCGTGAGCCGAATACGATGGTATGGGACACTGTATTCGAGCTATTGGCCTACACTGATAAGGTGAAGAGCCCTTTGTAGTGACCTTGAGCATACTCTAAGACCGCGTAGAGGTGACGAGCCTTTATGTAACAATAAGAGTACATACTAGGCCTACACTGATCATGTGACGAGCCCTTTGCAATGACCTAGAACCATAACATCGTATGAGATTTACTAGGACTGACGACCCTAAAATGGATCATCGTTGGAAATTGATATAAGGGAGATACCTTAGCATCCCAATCTTTCTGTATGAAGAAGGTCTAATAAGAACTCGGTAATCACGTTCATGCACTGCATTACGTGTGCGTTTGGCGTAGCAGGTCAAGCACTGAGGAAGGGTTGCATGCCGCGATCGTGAGATGAAATCACTGAAGGAGAGTAGGCGAGGGCATACATCATTATTTCATATCATTCTTGCATTAATCAGAATATTTAGGGATGTTCGATTGTGCTGCTTTATCATTACTGCTTGACTGAATTGATGACATGTTAACCTTTGCTTTATAGCTCCACTGAGTTGATCACTCACTCCCACGTTATAGGACGGTGTTTTAAACACCAACCAGACCCTGTTGTAGTTTCAGGTGATGGCGCAGCCTACGAGGCGGAGTTAGACTTTGAGGATGATGAGGAGGCATTCTCATTCATGCAGTATTCAGGTGGGTTTACGTAGACCGTTCTGAATCAACAGGGCTTCAGGGCTGATACTTTGTAGTAAACTACCATATTTTGACATTTTGTATTTTAAAATAATACTTGTAACTATTCAACCTGGTAACATGATCATACTTGGGAGACTCACAATCACTTACATACTTTATATACTTATCATAGTCTTTCGCTTGCGTAATGTAACTGTCTCCGGAGTATAATATGTTGTTTTGGTATAATCCCATTCATGTTAAATGCACTAATACGGACAACATTTAATCATCATTATCCATGTTGCATAAGTGATGCGTAGGAACTCGGGAGTTGGGCCGATACTCGACCCCCAATTTTCAGGGCGTTACATTCTTCGATGTCATCGAACACTAGCTTCAATGTTATCGAATGGTGGTCAATGACATAGACAGTGAAATTTTTACACTCCGCACTTTCAACTTCCTTCCTTCTCCACTTGGTTTCCTTGGATCTTGGGGTCTTGAAATATTCAATCTTGGTCTCCTAAGATCCATTCTTTGCCTTGGAAATTCTTGAGCATCAAATCCATGCTTTTAATATTCTTTTCAATCCAAGCTCTTAAACTCACCTTGCAATACAAATATGTATAAAATATACTCATTAAGCATTATCATATTCATAAAACCAAGATATAAATAGGGAAAATATATAATATTTGACACTCAACAGTTGATTTATCATAACTTGTGCTAGTGGAATTGATAACATGCGTAACTTAAAGTTAATGGAACCACTAAGTTAATCACTTAATCCCACTCTGGGACGGTGTTTTAAAACACCAACCAAACGATATTATCAATGCAGGTACTATCGAAATCTGAAAGGGTAAGCTTAGAGTGGCTTGCACCGCCGACGTTGTGTTTAGAAGATTGGACCAAACTAAAAATTTTATACTTTAATCATTTTGGGTATGTATATTCTGGCTTGTATAATCCCCATTTTGGGCAATCATCACTATTAGAATTGTATTTTTACTCTTAACCCTATATTCATTTATTATTGTTATCTCTACCTCGTTTTGGATCGGCTAATTTAAATTGCGCTACTTTGATTGCTCGTATATGAAATGAGTGTGAATATGAATAAGGTCACACATGCATTTTTATTTGGTAAATACCCGGAAACTCAAGATTGGAGTTTATGTACTCGGGTATCAATTTTCATGGTGTTACATAATCTCTTTCGAATTAAAAACTTCAAGTCTTTTTGTAAGAAGTTGAGCAACATCGACCAAAGTATGTAAGATAGATGTTTCAACTTGAGGAGGTGGCATAGAGGCCATGCTTTTAGAGGCTGAGAGCTCTCTTGTTATTGTGAAAAGAAAGGGAAAAAAAAGTGGTAGATTACAAAATAATTAAAAAGAAAATAATATGAACAACATTCACAAAATCTAATTGAATAATGATAGTGGTAAATTGGTCGACCGCTGGTAAATTTTGGTGGGTTCCACGATCAAAGCCAGAGCTTAAATGGAACGAGAAAAATGGGAAGGATTATGATGATATGGCTTGAGAAATATATCAAAATAAATGTTGGGATAATCTTTTCTTTTCTCTTTGCCACTTATTAAAGGCCCTATTGAAATGAGCATCTTTGTGTCTCTTATACGCCTCTTCCACCTCTCAAGAATATTATGAAGGAGGAATACTCGGCCAAAACTTGGTTTTGTAATATTTTTCAAAGCCTGCAATAGCCTTGGCCGAAGAATAAATATTTAAAGTAAATCGACCCACAGTTGCAAGAGATGTATGACAAGGATCTAAAAGAGGCACAAGCTTAGAAATCTTTAAAATGGTTGGAGGAATTATAAGTGTTGGAATTGAAGCAGTTGTCAGAACCACTTTAACTAGACTTGCAACTATAGTCTTTTGATGCTCCAGTTCAGGTTGAGTTGGATTAACAATTCTTATTAACACAAAAGAAGAAGTTTCAATCATCTTTATCGGTGCTGGGGACAGGACAGTCAATGTGACTGAACTCGTTTTGTTTAATCATTCTTCATATGGATAGGAGACACGGTTGACTAAAGTGTTGTTAATTTTTTGGTACCTTCTTTGGTCATCTTATTCTTTTTAGCCATAAGTTTCTTCACTTTAGATGAAGGAGAAAGTTGGCCGATGATCAATTCATGGGACCCACTAACTAAAGTCACATAATAGTTTTTCCACCAAGAGTAAAATGAATCTAGCTACTGAGGAAAGTTGGTAAATGAGAAAGCATAAAAGAAGAGATTACATAATCAAACCCTCTATAGAGAGTCTAAAATGTGCTAACTAAATCCGCAACTGGTCGATGAATTGGAGGTTGATTTCAAGTTCAGTGAATAAATGAAAAAGGAATGCCTTGGGCCAAACTAAATTGACGAGCAAAAATATTAGGGCAATATTGTTCAATTTCAGCAATGGCATTGACGCCTATGTTTATTGTGCCACCATATGAAAGGTCTTTGCAAATCAAATAACTTTTTCAAGCCACATCTCTGAGGCTTGCCATCTCGATATCGTTCGGCTCATATTCTTCTGTGAATCAAGTCAAGCTGAATTATTTATCATTAAATGGACAAAAAGAATGATTTGACTTATCAATGTGGAAAGAAAGGAAGAAACCCCATACATTCAATAAAAAAAATTATTAATTTTAGGGCAGAGGATATTACGGTGGCTAAAAGAAGTGAATTTCCACATCAGTTGAAACAGATTTGACAAATTTTGGCCCAAAATATTCATCAAACCACATCTAGACAAAGATAGGTACGTCAGAGTTGTAAAAACCCTTCGTGGTTGACTTAAACATACTACGATACAAGTGGCCGAGCACAAAGGGGGCAAGGGCAAGTTGACATCCTTGAGTGAGTGCCTCAGCTAGATGAATACACTCCTTGGTAATTTCAAAGCACTCACACATGGAAGAAATTGGCAAATCCACATCAGAAGAAAAAATGTATTCTTATTCATCAACTTCATCTTAAGATTTGTGTTGAAGAACCATGAAAGTGAAATACACCTTGTTGATCTTGTCTAAAAGGGTGAAGGAATGTTGATTCTTCAGAGTAATGCCCGAATAAACATGCTTAGCAAAGGGCAAAAGATGGGTAAAGGCACATATATCTAGATTGTTAGACTCATGGGGTCGCATCCAAAATAGAGTGTATTGGTCAATCGACTCAAAAAATTTGAAATTGCTACAAAGAGGAGAGTAGTAATGGATATTCATGCAAGGAAATTTTGATATATTCAAAGATTCTAGCCTGCTTCCATGTGTCATCGGACTGTGCTTCAACACGACTATAATATTATGTCCAACCATTCATCAATTTCGGCCATGATCTGGGAGATTTAAAAGCACTAGAAGGATCCAAGAAATGATTGGATTGAATAAGCAGAAATTCATCAGGGCACTTTGGGAAACATAGTTCAATTTCACAAAGTTGTTCGTAAGTAATTGTAGGATGAAAGGCTAGACCAAGTGTCAAAAAGCCTTATTCGATTCGATGGGAGTATTGAAAAGAAGGTCATTAACCACTCTTAAAGAAAGAGTATCCAAATCTTTAATGAACGATTCCAGGTGGAAGACTGGAATGGAAGAGGAGGAAGATGCAGCCATGATAATCAAGAGAAAAGCAGAATGGAGAGAGAAGTAAAAGGTGAAAAAAGGTAAACTTGGACTTAGAGTTTTTTTTTTATCGGTCGCAATATGTGCACATTAATGAAATGGTAGTCATGATTCCTTGTACGATATGATTCTATGCAATGTGCACATGGATAGCCTAGAAGAAAGAGAAAGAAAGTCAAGGCCCTCTTACCGTCTTTCCCGGACAAAGACGCCAAAGCATCCAAGTCATAAGGAAGCCGCAAGAGCCATCCACATTCCTCCAAAGTGGGAACAAGCTCAAAGCCTCTAAAGCGGAAACAAATCGCTTCTCGATCCCAAGAACCAAGGATTCTATCAATGGTTGATGAACTCTGACTGGAAGAAGTCAGAGCAAATTGCCAAACCTTTCATGGAACCGAGGAACATCCTCCACAACTGAGGGAGGTGGATGAACAGGCTCTTGTCTAGTTGGTCGGGTAGCCCGGAACCTAAAAGATGTTCCTTGTTTGATCACCAACTGCTTGTGTTATATGATTACCTACGAAAAAAAGGTGTGATGTAAATATATGAAATTGGTTTTCCAAAAGTTTGATGTAAATCTATGCAATTAGTGTTACTTTTTCCCGCCCGCAATTCCGAATTCAATGAGGAATTGAGTAAGGGTGGACTATATTATATCAGAGGGATGACCTAGCTTATTCAGTCAAGTGGATTTGATCTCCAACTGCTGCTTCTCCCCCCGCTAATGCTAATTCCCTACCCTAGCCTGTGGAAGCTGATCCCACTCACGCCGTAAATGGATGCTGGAAGCCTGTCTAAGAATCATGTCCTATTCAACTCGATCGGAGCAGACTGAACGGGAGATAGAGGAGTACTGCTGGCTAGGATCGGATAGCTCTCTTGATCCGATCAATGGAAAGGATGGTCCGTAACCCCTCTCACTCGATCGGAAGGAGGGGGAACATGCCACTCGACGTCCAGCATATACTTCTATCGGATAGGATCATGGCACCCCGGAACCATGACATCCAGTAGCAGCATCTCCTTGCATGCAAGAGACTTCTATGTCGACCGTTATTCCCGGCTTTGTTATGAAAGAAAGCGGCAGCTAAAGCAAATCTAAAGCGTCAGTTGCTTTTTACTTCTTATTCTTAGCCAATAGCTGAGGATCCCTCGGGATTGGAATTATGATCTTGATTAGCAGGAAGAATCTCGAAAAACAAGACCAAGAGTAGATCGAACTGGCACATCTCCGATGAGTTCAATTGTCTTTAGTTGAAAATGCCTTTTAAGGCTAGTTAACAACGCCTTTTGAGCAAATAATATCTTTTAGTTCAGCCTCGATCAGGTAGGATCAATGGGGAGATGACACGTGGACCAACGGTCGATTTCATTAATTGCATTGGGTAACAAAACAACGTCGTTATCACATTTTTCCTAAAGGAGAAGCGATGTGGGGGCAATGTTTTACCATATTTCTAGCCATTGTAGAAAAGGCCAATAAGAATGCAACATGTGGCATTTCACAACAGATAAGAGATGGAGGAAAAGATCTTTACGATACTAGAAATACTTTTTTGTAGAATCACAACTGGCATAAATCCAATGTTACACGTCATTGGATGGTCGACAAAGTAATATGGTCGAATTAGCTAAAATTTAACGAGTGGAGAGAAAAAAGTGGTCGAGTAGTCCAAGATACGAGAGGTGATCAATAGACACAGAACCTAGCCAATAGAAGATGAATAGTCACAAAAGGGAAACGTAACAAGAGAATGATATAGAAGAGGCCCTTCGACTATTGTAACCGTTGGAGTAATGAAAGAAGCATCTGGAAGAATAAGTTGCAACAGAACTCTATAAATAACAGAGGAAATCAACACACCCAAAACCCAAACACAATCCGATCTAATACGAAACAAATCTATTAATTTACTTTATCTCAAGTTATCCTAGGAGTAGCGATAATCCATTAGCGGTAAGTCTTAGCTATAGTTCTTAGCTGTAATCCAAATCTACACTCATAGTTAGATTTGTCCTTTTTCCAATATCATGTAACTCTTTCAAGAGACTCATTCTTATAGTGACCGATTGTGAGGTTTTTCTTTTGTTTGATTGCATTGGTATTCTAAAGAGTCATTTCTTGTGGGAGGCAATAGGCAACTCACTTTCGAAGGAAGAACCTTACCCTCTTATTATCGCTTGATCATTATAAAATTCTGCAAATAGCTAAGTAAGCAACCGATCTTCTCATAATTTGGTCATATACATTTGCATCTAACATATCTGCTTATTTTAGCTCTTGGAGTCAAAAGTTGATAAGTTTGGATCGAGCCACTTTATCAATTCTGACACACCTACACACCACACATGATGGAAAACAAACCAAGTGCCAATAGCACAAGATGCCCAATTATCAATCAAGGTCGTGCATGCATGGGAGCAAGCCATGATCATATAAGAATCATATAAGAATCATGTTGACCATATTATCCTAATTATATGAATAAGGCTAATTTGTTATAGATAATTATTTTTTTATGAGCCATGTATCACATGGTTATAATCATCAAACCAATAAATGATTGAAGGTGCTGATTGGACCTATTTTATTTATCTTCTCGATCTCTAGAAGTCCATTTTTCATGCTAATTGATCGGATGGTTATAGTTACCCCATAGGCTTGATGTTTGCACAATGGCTTATCTCAGGTTGTGTGAAAGAGTGAGAGGTTCAAATTGATGATTAGGTGCTCACTATGTGTCATTAAATAGGTTTGGAGATGTTAGGAGACGTTGGGGGGTTAACAAAACCCTATATATAATTGATCTAGGTTTGCATAGGGCCTGTTTGTTAAATTTGTGAGCCAAAGTCTGAATCTAAAATTTGAATCTAAAGTTTGAATCTGAGGAGAAAACTAGTAGTGAATCTAGAACAACACGTAACAAACGTATGAAATGTTTGAAATATATTAATTTGACACATTTACTCATATGAAACAATTGCGATTGAATCCCTATCCTTAAAAACTTTATAGATTTCACTGAAATATTTATTTGTCATCCAACCCATTGATAAGGTCACAAATAGCTAGATGAAGAGATGACACAAATATCATCCGGATCCAAAGCTTTTGTGGCTCACAAGAATTTTTAAATGGTCAATCACCATTGCTTCCTGTACTATGGTCCATCTAGAATTTGGAGTTACTTTTTTTTTTTTTTTTTTTGGATCGTGGCCTAAAATAAGCTTTCAATACAGATGGAGGGCATGAACTAGTCACATATATCATAGTAAGCCCCACAGTCAGGGGTCCCACCCACCTAGGTGGACCCGGTGCCGCACCAAATCGGCTCCCCTGGGCCGAGGAGTCAGATTGGCCGGTGACCCTGCAACTGGCCAATGGCTACTGGTCGGTGTTCCGTGGGCTTCACCATGATGTATTCATTTCATCCGCTCTATCCATCTATGTTTCTAAGTTATTTTATGGCATAATCCCAAAAGTGAGGTATATTCAAATCTCAAGTGGATCAAATCATAAGGAAACAGTGTTGATTGAACGCCCACCATTAAAAACTGACCAGGGCCACAAAAGTTTTAGATCATGTTGATATTTGTTTTTCCCTTCAATCCACGTCTGTATAACCTTTCAACAGGTTTGATGTCAAATAAACATTATAGTGGGCACTAAGAGATTTTTAATGGTGGCGCTTAATCACTATTATTTTCCTATGGTGTGGTCCACCTGAGATTTATATATGCCTCATTTTTTGTATCAATCTATATAATGATCTGAAAAAATGGATGGATAGTGTAGATGAAACATATACATCACGGTGGGCCCACAGAGCACCGACGACTAGCCACCTTGCTAATGGTAGCCTCACTGGCCAAACTGGGTCCCCAAATTGGAGGCCGATTTCATGGGAACGCATTTCGCATGAAGTCCAGTGCTAGAAATATAGGTGGGTCCCACCGTGATGTTTGTGTGAAATTCATCATGTTCATCCATTTTGTGAGATAATTTTAGATCATGAGGCCAAAAATGAGCTGGATCCAATATTCAAATGGGCCAAAAATGTGAGGATTGGACGTCCACAATTGAAATATTCGTGCAGCCAAAATTTTTTTTCACTCATGCTAATATTTATGGTTTGAGTTAATGTCACTAGTAATGACATTATGAATAGCGTTAATGGCATGTAAATATCATTGTCGACCTCGGAGAGGTTTCAACTGTAGGAATTTTCCTACCGCCTTGTCCTTTAGTGCGGCCCACTTGAGTCTTGTATCCTGCTCATTTTTAGTCTCAAGTCCTAAAATGATCTCAAAACATGAATGGACAGGTTAGATTTATCATAAACATAATGGTGGGCCCCACCTAACTTTCTAGCCCAAGAACTTCGTGCTAGAGGCTTTTGCCCAAAATCCGCACCCCAAATGTTGTTGGAGATTGCAGATTACCCCACCAAGATCTAGCTAGAGACGACGGATAGTTAAGGGATTTGCGGGGCCTACCATGATATATATGTTTTATCCATATCATCCTTTCATTTTTTTCATATTATTTTAGAAATTAAGACAAAAAATAAGATTGATCTAAGGCTTAAGTAGGCCACACTAAAAGAAACTATGGGAATTGGGTGTCTATCATTGAAAACTTCTTGGGGTCACAGAAGGGTTTGATCAAGCTGATTTTGTGATTTTCCTTCATCCAGGTCTGTATGACCTTAGAAAGAGGTTTGATGGCAAATAAGCTTCATGGTGGACATCAGGAAGATTTTAACGGTAGTTGTTCCAGTCCCACTACTTTTTGTGGCATGGTCGACTTGAGCTTTGGATGTGCATCTTTTTTCACATTGTGCTTTAAAATGATATAGAAAAGTTGATGGACAACGTGGATCTATCACATAAATTATGTTGGGCCCATAGAAGTGTCGCACGTTAAAAGTTGAATTGTGTATTACATGATGAAATCTATGTCGAAGAGGACAATTTTGTATTAAAAAAATAATAATCACATAGCCATTCTTGATTCACCATTAACCTCGACCCCGGTCGTTCAGCATCAAATGATAGTCCTTTCCTTGCTTCGCGTTAACAAATGCCACTAAACATAGAACGCTTTCCAAAATCTTCATTAAGTGAAAAAAATTAAGTATTAACAAACAGGCCCTTAGTTTACCCGCGTGTAAGAAAAACCCATCAACACACCGTGTATGTGAGACCCGAATCGCCCAAACACCAGTTTATTCGCACACAGAGAAAACCCATCCAATCCCTGTTTGGGGGTAATCCACGTTGTATCTCTATCCATCAGATAAAGAACCCTCATGCTCACCGTACATATTAGGGATGATAGGCACAGCAATGGTAACAACATAAAATTGTACCCAGAACCTTTCGAGTTCAAGCAGTGTGGCCCACTTGACTTTTGGATCAATCTGAACTTTGTATATTCTCTTCATCCTTCTGAGGCACACCTAATGAAGGGGTTTGATGGAAGATACAGACCATCCTGTCCAAAAACACAAGCCCATGGTTGGCATCCATGCCCACTGTTCCCTGTGGTGTGGCCCATATGAGTTCTCCATTTGGCTGAATTTTTTCCCTAACGCTTAAAATTGAGGGACGCACCTAATGGACGGATTGGATGTCAACCGCACAACATGGTAGGCTCACAGAACCTGGTTGCCTTCACGCCTTGCACAAAGCAAGTGTTGTACAGGATTCAAGTCCATTCATGTTCCAAAGTCGAGCGGCATATGCACGTGACTGCTAATCCGTCCATTGTGTGGGTCTAACCATTATAATACTCTTATCCAACCAAGACCCAACCCAAAACCAAGGACTTAAGATCTGATGGTTACCCATTACGTGCTAGAACTAATAGATGAGAACTCGACCATGTTAGGCTAGTCGAGTATGGATCATGAGCACCCAATCCAAACCCTTCCCAGTGGTACCCTAATCATATGATTCTCAAGTCAGTTTGTGCAAGTACGGGTATGATATGATCATCTAAACCATTAGTATTTTGGTCCCAATCAATGATGGACCACGATAAAAAGAAAACCTTGCCGTGATAATCCTTAAATTCCAACTTATGGCCATGTGTATACGGTTAAGAAGAGAAATATTATAGATGGTCGTTTGGCAATGTGGATTCGATGATAATGGGGTGATAATCAGTAGGAATTGGAATGAGTTTTTGTATTTGTTAGCTTGTTTACTGCAAGAGAAATATTATAGATGGTCGTTTGGCAATGTGGATTCGATGATAATGGGGTGATAATCAGTAGGAATTGGAATGAGTTTTTGTATTTGTTAGCTTGTTTACTGCCTATTCAACCATTTTTTTTTAGATCTCTTATAGTGAGGTGAGAGCTTGGATTACATCTAAAATCCTTTCTATAGTTGCATATGTAACATGTGTCACCATATTATTATTCTATTGGGCACATGGCCCACTAATGATATCCAAAAACAATTAGATTATCAATTGCATTACTATAATTATTTTAATATGATGATCAGCACTGTCTTGTCCATGTAAATCAACGGCTAGAAATCGTTGGTTAGTCACTCGGACATGATCTTATGCTTGTGGCCCATTCGAGGCTTGGAATTTCATCATTTTCGAGCAAAGCATATATTTTAGCGGCTTATTACAACCATCTGTCAAACATTACATACATCACTAATTAGAGATATTAAAATTAATTTAGTAATTAAATTCAAAACCCTATAAATATGCCATGCACGGCTTCTTTTGGATTAAAGCTGATTCCCAATCAAGGGTGCCAAACACAGTAATAGGATTTCAAATCCAAGGGGTTTCAAATCCAGAGGGTTCTGAATCAAGGCGTTCCAAATCAAGCTTCTATGCAGTGATAATGTGACTTCAAGGACTAATGGGTTCCACTATGATATATAAGGAAATCCACCCTGATCATCAAGGTGTCACCCTATTTACGCCGTGGGCCGAAAAACCCCCCTAGTCTATGATTCAGGCAGGCCATACAAAGGGAATCAGTAGGGAGAGGGACACCCACCATTGACTTTTTCAAGGCCTGTCGTGATCATTATATGGTATCCCTTCCAACCGTCACATGCCAAGCTAAAATTTAAGCCTCAAGACAAAATCACGCTTCCACCTAATTCAGGTGGGCCACATGAGGGGAAACATTTTGGAGGGTGAGAGTTGCCTCATATATTATTTCCAATAATGGAGGCTACCTAAATCATAGACTGGTGGAAGCCGTATGACTAAAATAGATGACCTACCTAGTTATTATGGTGAATTTCACCTAAACATCACGGTGGGCTACATGTAAAATTTCTTAGAATCTATATGATGCAGCACTTCTCGAAATATAAATTTTTTATTTCATCTAAATGGTGTCAAATATAATTGAGGATTCTAATTCATATAAATTTGAAAAGAATTGCATTTGAATTTTAATTCATATTCAATATATGTTGCCAAATAAATCCTAATGATCAAAATTCAACTAAAACTTTAAAATTATAGCTTCCAATCTAAGAGATTTTTGAACCATGAGCCTGCCAATGGGTACTGACTGATTACTTGAAACAATGTGTTTATTATTATCCCACGTTGGGATGGATAAGTACATTCCCCTTTCTAGTTTCTACTTTTTGCGAAGGAAGGAATATTCCAGTTGCCTGTGCCTCTGGCCACAAGTTCCTGTGGTTGGAAGCTGCATCAAGATCACAATAAGACAGGAATCCATAAATCAGATAGATTCAAAACTAATGTGAGCGACACGGTAAAATAGAAAAAGAAAAAGAAAAAAAAAAGTGGGATTTAACTGCCACAGTTGCAAACTTTGTGGGGGTCACAAAAGTTTTGTGTGAGGAAGATATTTGTATCTATGGTTTATTTGAGTGATAACGACATTATGAACAATTTGGATGGCATATCAACATCATGGCCAGCTTAAGAAAGGTTTCAACAGTGGATGGTAGTCGTTTCTGTCCTCACTGTTGAGATGCGGCCTATTTGAGTTTTGGATTTGACTGATTTTTGCACTCCTGTCCTACTATAATATTGAGAAACCGATGGAAGGAGTGGATTTGTCAGGGGCATCTCTATGGGCCCCACATGGCTTCTGACCACAGGAACTTCTTGTGGCAGGGGGTATAGGCAACTCGCGTCAGATGGGGTAACGTTGTACAACCAATTCGGTGGATTATTTGTTAGTTTAGGTGTCCATGTCAAACCATCAACGTTCAAAACATCAAAAAAATCTTTTGAGCATGTCACATGGGACTTTGTACTAAAAGAGAGATGCTCCAGTGCTCTTAGAGAACTATAAGTAATAATGCTCCTGAGTTACACTGTGATACTTAGACCGTCCAATCCATTGATTTAGACCGTTCATTAGGTCCCATGCATATTTCATGGGCTACCATGAAAATATCTCACTGATCTCGCAAAAGTTAACCTTTTGATAAATGGCCTTAAACATGAACTGTTAAAATCATTTAAAAAATATAAGTCCAATCAAGACATTGATCCATCTATCTATTAGGTACCATCACGGGTTATTTATGATTCTAAAGAACCTCTTTTGTTAGGAAATTGTAATCATGTTATGAAGGCCAAAAAGGGATCCACTAGATGTTCTAGTTGTGTGAATTTTTCTTTTCTTTTTCAGCAGTCCGTGAAATATTTTTTTAACATAAACGGACGGTTCAGATCAGTCAAACAGATTGCTTAAGTGAACTGATGCAGCTAGAAGCACCATAACTTACAGTGCTTTAAGAGCACATGATAGAGGTGTTGGGAATTGTCAAATCAAAGCATCTTGGGATCATTTATTAAATGTATGAGCTTCTTTATGAAAGTTGTTTGTAAAGGACCCCAAACATCAGTAACACTCGTTTGACGCAGCGCACCAAACACCCAAGATCTGTGGAAAATCCACCCCTGGCTATCTGGTTATAACCCTTGTGTTTGTTCACTACGCATACAAATAATAAAGGACTACGACTACACCAATGGAAACATATTGAAATTGCTCGTAGAAGTCTAAGCTCACATGGTGTGACTTGAGTTTTGCATCTAGCTAATTTTGGAGTCGTATCTTCGTTATAATAAGGTACACTTGAGTAAAGGTTTTGAAAGATACACACCATTGTAGCCCCATACACAAACCAATGGTTGCATATCCTATTTCTATTGTTTCCTCCTTTATGACCAACTTGAGTTTTGAACGTTGGAATGCATGCCTTTTAAGTCCAATGTTTACACACACACACACACACACACAGAAGAATGCTCAACTCTGCACTAGTTCTCATGAGAACTTTTTCAAAAATCATCCTCCATAATGTGAGCACAAAATCTGAACGGTCCATGTGATGCAGCACCCCATGAAACCTTTAGGGCCCAACTTTTACCTTGATTCAAAACTTTAGTAGGCCATCACAAAAGAACGACCAATCAAGGGAGGAAATTATTTCCTTTCACCATGGCCGACCAAAATTTTAAATCAGTGTGAAAGTTTGACCCAAAGGGTTTCATAGGATGCTGCATCGCATAGACAATTCAAATTTTACGCTCATTTCATGGGAGATGAGTTCTGAAAAACTTCTCATGAATTCTCGTGAGAACTGGTTATATATATATATATATATATATATATATATAGAGAGAGAGAGAGAGAGAGAGAGAGAGAGAGAGAGAGAGAGAGAGAGAGAGAGAGAGGACTAGGGTTTTATAACTTTAACCTGCACACCAATTCTCATGACAACTCGTGAGAACTTTTTCAGAACTCGATATGAGCATAAAATCTAAATTGTACATGTGATTCAGCATCCCATGAAACCTCGGGCCCAATTTTCGCCCTGATCCAATACTTTGGTGGACCATGGCAAAAGAGAGTTACAAATCAAGGGAGGAAATTGTTTCCTTTTGACATGGCCCATCAAAATTTTGGATCATGGTGAAAATTGGGTCGTGGGGGTTTCATTAGGCATTGCATCACATGGATGGTTCAGATTTTACACTCATATTATGGGAGACGAGTTCTGAAAAAGTTCTCACGAGTCATAGTGAGAACTAGTGCATAGGTGAGCATTGCTTTGTGTGTGTGTAGAGAGAGAGAGAGAGGAATGCTTATGTGTGCACTAGTTCTCATGAGAATTCATGAGAACTTTTTGACAACTCATCTCTCATAATATAAGCCTAAAATCTAAACCTAGAGAGAGAGAGAGAGAGGAATGCTTATGTGCATACTAGTTCTTATGAGAACCCGTGAGAACTTTTTAACAACTCATCTCTCGTAATATGAGCCTAAAGTCTAAACCGGTCACATGATACAACACCGCATGAAACTCCCATAGCCCAACTTGTACCCTGAGTCAAAACGTTGGTGGGCCATGGCAAAAGAGAGAGGCAAATCAAGGGAGGAAATTGTTTCATTTTTCATGGCCCACCAAAGTTTTGGATCAAAGTAAAAGTTAAGCCATGGGGGTTTCACGAGGTGCTACATCACATGGACAGTTCAAATTTTGAGCTCATATTATAGGAGATGAATTGTCAAAAAGTTCTCCTGAGAACTAGTATATAAGTGAGCATTCCTCTCTCTCTCTCTCTCTCTCTCTAGACACACACATATGCCATCTCTCTCTAGACACACACATATGCCATTTTAGTCCAATGTTTTACACACACACAGGGAAATGGTACTATGAGGTCAACCTCGTGGGAACTACCCATGAGGTCTAGCTGTGTGGGCCACGCCATGATGTGTGTCAAACATCAACACCGTGCATTTGATGGGTCCCCTTTAGGTTATAGGATTTCCCAAAAATCAGCCATATACGGAACTCAGGTGGGCCATACCATCTAAAACCACATGAAAACATGCCTAAAATATATAAAAGCACTTGATAGGGCCCATCTGAGTTTTGGATACGGCTGAAACTTGGTATGAGCCCTCATCCAAGTGGGATACACACAATGGATGGTATGGATTTGTGAACCACATCTTGATGGGCCCAATAAATGATTAAGAATGTTTTATTGGAAGGGTAAACCCTCTCAAGTGTTATATGTCGTGTGGCCCACCCAAGTCATGTATTGACTTTATTTTTAAGCATGTGGCCCATCATGAAATGGTACATCTGACTGATAGGGTAGATGTTCGACACACATTACGGTGGGGCCCACGCATCTCAACCTCATGGTAAGGTTCCCACACACACATTTATATAAAGGTAGCCCCGTAGATTCCTTAGTACACCTGCCCCCTTGCAACGAGTACAACGGGGAAAAATAAAAGTGTAGAAGCAAATTTATCATTTAGGCAAATTAATAGCTCAATTCCACCGCGGGTAGTCAAGGTAAAAAAAATGCAATTTGTTTTTGCTTTAAATATTTTGGAAGCATGCATTTATCCAAAAATACACGAGCAGTTATACAGAGAATCCCAAGTTCTTTTCCCAATTTAAATACTCATTTGTCAAGGTATGCACATGGGGTCATATTCCGTTGATCTAATTCATTCTATGGTCGGCTGCATTCTAGACCGTAGATCTATAGAATCTGTTCCATATCGGATGATCTCAAGCGCCTGGTCAGAAGTTGACCATTTATTCAATGTCCATCATTCTATTATATAGATGTCTAGGGCCTGTTTGAACGGACCGATCCCACGGTATTAGGTGGGATGGGATTCAAAAAACATCATTATTACCCATGGCATGGACCGTTCCCTGTTACCATGGGATAAGCTTAATTCCCCTTTTTGTTTGTAATACGGTGGCGAATTGAAAGGATATACCTACCATCATTTGAAACTATTGATGATAATATACATGTGTTATATCTAAACTGTTCATTTGTTTTGTAACCTCATTTTATGGCATGAGCCTAAAAATGAAGCAGATCCAAAACTGGTGTGGCCCCAAAGAAGTTTTCAACGGTAAGTATTCATTCCCCATTACTTTTTATGGTGGGGTCCACTTGAGATTTAGATCTACCTGATTTTTTGGCCCATGCTATAAAATGATCTTGAAAAATGGATGGACGGTGTGGATATAGGCCACACATCATGGTGTGACCTACACAACTTGCTAACATTGAGTGATATTAGCACGGGACCTGATACGATTCCATCTAGCCCACTTCTAAGTTTTTCCGCTCCTCCCAAACATGGAGTGGAATTGGCACACGACCAGATTCAATTCCATCCCACCTAAGCCCATCTAATCCAGCCGGCCAAAGAGGGCCCTAGGATCATTTATTAGCCAATTAATGACTCTGGCCGTCACATGTGGGCACCTACCCAGACCATGGGGGAGCAGATTACGTGAGACCCCATATTCACCAAGGTGGGTGGGACCCCTGACTGTGAGGCTCACAGGGATGTATGTGCCTTAAATCCACACCGTCCAACCATTTTGAAAGCTCATTTTAGCCATAATCCAAAAAATGAAGCTGAATCAAATCTTAGCTGGACCACGCCACTAGAACACAGTCGTAATTGAATCCCCACCATAAAAAATTTAAATAAATAAATAAAACTTCATACATTCCATGGGAATGTTTATTTTCCATCCAACATGTTGATAAGGTTACAGACACCTAGATGAAGAGACCACATAAATATCATCTTTATCCAAAGCTTTTGTGGCCCACAGGATGCTTTTAATGGTCAATCACTATTGTTTCCTGTACCGTGGTCCATCTGAGATTTGGAACTACTTCATTTTGGATTGTGCCCTAAAACGAGCTTTCAATACAGTCGATGGCGTGGATATAGTCAAATACAACACAGTGGGCCACCACAGTCGGGGTCCCACCCACCTCGGTGGATCCGAGGTCTCACCTGATCCGCTCCCAAACCATGGAAACGGATTGGCTACTCCCCCTGACACCAGCCCCGGAGCTGGTGGTCGGTGCTCTGTGGGCCCCACCATGATGTATGTGTTTCATCCATTCCGTTCATCCATTTTAAAATGTCATTTTATGTCTTTATCCCAAAAATGAGAGGGATATAAGTCTCAAATGGATCAGACCACAGGAAAAAAATAGTGATTGGATATCCATCATTTAAATCCTCCTAAGGCCTGATGTACTGTTTATTTGAAATCCAATCCGTTTATTAGGTCATAAAGATCCAGATGAAGGGAGAAAACAAAGATCAACTTGATCCAATACTTTTATGGCCCCCAAAAAGTTTTTAACGGTCGAAGTTCATTAAAAACTCTTTCCTGTAATGTGGTCCACTTGAGATTGGGATATACCTCATTTTTTGTGTATTAACATAAATTGATCTAGAAAAATAGATAGACGGAATGGATGAAACACATACATCATGATGGGCCCACAGAGCACCGACCACCAGCTCCTGGGCTGGTGTCAGGGGGAGTAGCCAATCCGTTTCCCCAAACCATGGAGCGATGTTAAATGAAATAATAATAATAATAATAATAACAACAATAACGGAATGTAAAGGAGACACACCGCAGCAATTTTTATTGTTTTTGCGAAGGTCAGTGGCGTCTCTGTAATTTCTTACATAAGGAGACCCTATAGTTACTCGCTGTGCTTCACATGAGGCTTACACGTACCTAGCGGTGTCTATTTTATGTATAAATGCCGATAATCTTTGCTAAGCGCACACGCGTGTGCAAAAAAGCTCGTCTTCACGCCATACATGTGCCAGCATGGCACGGCGGGTCTGAGATCCAATCCATCCATCAGAAATATACCATTATATTGATTTTATATCCTACGAATCAGGTTGATTCACTGCTCATGTGGGCCACAGTTTACAAAAACAATTACAGCTATGGAAAAGTTAGGCTGAATTTTTTCTAACTATTCACCTGTTTACGGTATTGGGTCCCACATGGTGAGTGGATCAGATTAATTTTCTGGGAAAACATGTAGAATGTCAGACCAACCCAATGGATAGATTAGATCTCCCACCTATGTGCCATGCCGGCAGATGGTGGCGTGTACGCAAGCAAAGCTCAAGACGTGGCAACGTCGTGGATGGATTAGATCGCCACGGAGCAACAGCCAATATGACGTAAGCGGATTAGCTGTTATCCGGGTAGCACAGTAGTGGGTGTTTCCCTGACCATGGGCCCACATTGATATATTTATTGTATCTCCACGCCGTCCATCAGTTTTTTCATCTCATGTTGTGGTATGTCCCTCAAAATGAAATAGATCCAAATATCAAGGGATCCAAATAGTTGGGATTGAATGTCCACTGTTAAAAACTTCTTGTGGGACACAAGTATTGGATCAAACTGATATTGGTGTTTTCCCTTCATCCAGGTCCGTTTGACCTTACCAACAGGTTGGATTTCAAATAAACATTATGTTGACCCTTAGGAAGCTTTTAATAGGTGGTCATTTACCAATGTTTCCTATGGTATGGTCCACTTGAGATCCTGATCTACTTCATTTTTTGACTATGCTCTAAAATAATCCGGAAAAACGGATGGACGGAGTGAATATACAACAAATACATCAAGGTGGTCCCCACGAAAACACTACTTCGGTGTTAGCCGGGTAACACTAGTCCGCTCAGGCGCTCACCAACCTGATAGCCTCCGTATTCCGGGCGGATTGCCTGTGCCCCTGGGCACATGAAGTTCGTGTAGTCGGAAGCTGTGTGGGGCTCAAAGAGATGCCCGTGACAAATCCACTCCGTCCATCATCTTTTCAAGATTACAATGGGACAGTGATCGAAAACCCATGTGAGCCATACCACACGAAACAGCAGAGATTGAACTTCCACCATTGAAAACTTTGTGGGGCGACAGAAGTTTTTATCAGGATGATATTTGTACCTAAAGTTCATCTACGTGTTACTAAATCTACAAACGGTTTGGATGGCATATAAACATAATGTCCGACTGCAGGAAGATTTCAATGGTGGACGTTTCTGTTCCAACTGTTTCATCTTGTGTGGCCCACAGGAGTTTTGGATCTTTCTTATTTGTAATTTATGTCTAAATGTGTCTTAGAAAACTGATGGACGGAGTAGATTTTTCACGGGAATCTATGTGGGCCCCACAGAGCTTCGGACTACGGGAACTTTCTTCCCCCCGCACAGGCAATCCGCATGCCTTCGTATTGCCAGGTGAATGGCTTGCTCCCGCAGCCTTGCCCAATCTGCTCGCCCCACTATCCACCACACGATAATCCAGGTCATTCATCTCGAAGATCCACCATTGGCGTGCAACATGGTATGAAATTTCAATACATCAGACGTCTTGTTATACGAAGAGACCAAGTTAGAGAATTTGGTCCAGTAAATCAGTTTCCCACACATTTTGTGTGTGTGTGTGTGTGATTAAAATAGAGATCTCTAATCAGTGAGATTGTATGGCAATCCAGACCACCCAAAGCGCTGCCCCAACTGTGGATTTGGTATTAGGGTTTTGAATTTGGAAGATTTCACACCGAGAATAGGTGTATGCTGTGGTCGGCACAGGAAGATCTGGCCGTTAAAAGAAAACACTGAATATATGGCCTAGATTGAAGGATCTCTCTGATACCAGTGCAAAAACAGGAAATTTGAAAAAATTCTCTGTATTCTTCACTGTATTAATCTTGTATCAAATGAGTATATGTACAAATAGCCGTACATCATATATGTACTAGGGTAGATAAAATCTAAATTTTGGGAAATCAATTAACACTCTGTAAAATCAATTAGCCAGCCATGAAATCCATAATAGAAAATATAAGTAAACATCTGAATTTTGACTTGGAATCTGGACCACTCACTGTTTAACTTTTAACCATTCATTTCATAGGGATTAATTAGTTCGATAGGATTTCTTAATCACTAGGACTTGGCACAACCGAACCACAATTTGAATGGTCTGGATAGGTGCAAATGAGTGAAAAATGTGAGGATGAGTCATCACTAATTTTTTAAATGGTAGTTAACTATCATAAGTAGGGTATTCCCCTGTTAGTGATTGGCTGCATCCAAGTTAGGGGGAGTGAGAAATGGACAAGGGTTAGAGACAAAGTGGAAAACTAAAAAATTTGGTGGATATAAGCTTTGGTATATAAGAAAGGATAATAATAAAAATGTGATAAAATGATAGACATTTAAAGGATAAAATTGTATATATTAAGATAGTAGGTAATAAGATTTTGTTGATAAATTGTGTTAGAAGTGGAGATAATTAATGTTATCAGCGTACACGCACTAGAGGTAAGGTTGGAAGATTAAATCAAGAGATAATGATGTAGAGCGGGTTGCGGACAGTTTCATGGCTAAGATGGATCAGAAAAGGCCCGGTCGATGCCAGAAGTGATCCAGACCGTCGGACCTTAGATCGGGGATATCTCACAATCCGGAATGAGTTATTAGTCGTAAAATATATGATTTTGGGCTAGAATGAGCTACTTTAGCCAACCAACCTCGCTATGCTGGGTTGCGCAACCCAGATTTGCGAAATACCCCTGAATCGACGGTCGTTTCCCTATTTTAATTTCGTTTTTACTATAAATAGTAAGTTTTAGTTTGATTATAACTCTTCATCCGTCGGGCTTTAGGAGTTGCGTCCAACGGGAAAAGAGCTTAAAATAATTAGGAGAACGGTTTGGTGAAGCCAAATAAGACACTTACTATTTTTGGCCGAAAACCTTGCACACTAGTAGACATCACGACCGTCCATAAATAGTAAGTTTACTATTTATAATAAGTTGCGGATTCTAGGAGTTTTAGTTGTAGTTTGATTCTGATTTCTTTCCCATTGCTTGGTACCCCTATTTAAAGGGTTGTGAACTCATTTTTATTAATTAATTTATCAATTTCAAATTTATTAGAAATTATTTCTATTTCCTGCTTTCTTTTCTCGTGTATTCGAGAAGTCTCTATAAGGAGTCCAGAGAAGCTCTGTGGATTCAGAGTAGTTATCCTCATCACGTTCATCCCTGCTTCAGATAATCATGTGAGGATATAGATATTGATGTAAGAATTTACAAACGGATAAAGGATATTTATATGAAGAAACTTAAATGGTCACATAGGAAAATAAAGTGAAGGATATGAGAGAGTATATGGAGGCAATGGTTTAGAGAGAAGAAATGAGATGGGAAGCTATCCTTGATTTTGTTATGGCATACAATCTATCTCTAGCAAACACATACTTAAAAAAGAGATATGAACCTTTAAATATATTTTTTTTCTACTTAGGTAGAATGAGGATTCGTAGGTAATTAACTTGAAAGAATTTTATTGCGCAATGTGGGTTAATAGTTATGTATGATTGTATTAAGAGATGGAAGAAATGGAATAATAGGTGTCCAAAAACTACGTCGTAGAATTTAATAGGAATGAAAATGATATTATTCAAAATTAATTGATGGAAGATAGAAAGTGGAATATTAAGGAATAAGTGAATATTCTGTGGAATGAGATGGTTAAGTGTATTAGGAAATCAACAAAAGTTGTTTTAGAGTATCTAGAGAGAAAACTAATCTTATAATAATGCTGGGTGGAATGACAATGTACAAAAAGCTATTGATGAGAACCGTGCATGTCTCAAAGTCTAAGAGCTTGTACTAAAAAAGTATTGAGGTTAAATTTAAGACTTATAATGATTTTTATAACAAATTTGGGATAAAAGAAAATAAGAAAGATGTTTTCAATTATTTTTTTAAAAAAAATGAAATTTTATTATTCAATAATGCTTAGTCTTCCGATTATATTACTTATAAAGAAGAAGCAAAAATCCTAATTAAGAGTCATAATTCAATTAAATTAGAATTTATCCAAAATAGTAAATTTTACTAAAAATAAAATATCACAATTTAATCATGTCAGATGACTCCTAACATGATTAGAAACAATTCCTAGGAAGATTGCATATACTAAAACTTTAAAACGAATGAGTTGCATCCAAATTAAAACTTACTAAAAATAATGAGGTTATCCTAAAATTGTGATTTTGAATTGGAATGAAGTATTTTCTTGCAAAACGGACTAACGTAACCCGCAACGAGGGTCAGTTGGCCCTGTATGGCTAGTTACAATAAAAATTTATAAATCGTGTATCCTATAACAATACCCGAATTAAAAGTTATAGCCAGTTTATGGTTCACATTTCAAATGGTAATTTCTCTCTATCTGGAATGAATTTCTTTCAACTAGATATGTTTGAGGCTTAGTTACCTCATGCCCTACTTAGGATTGGCCCGAATTTGACAAACTACATCCGCATCCATTCGAGCTTCTTTTGATTCATTTGTGCCAAGAATAGATATGCAGCTTGCTCTATATCATGAATATAGCAAAAAATCTATGTGATTTCATGTTGAAGAGATCTACAATCAAAGTTATTTTTCTACTTAGATGATTAATAGCGAAATGTAAGGATAAGCAGAAAAATCTCCACATGATCTTTATTGACTTAAAAAAGCTAATGATGTGGTCAATATATATATATATATATATATATATATATATATATATATATATATATATATATATATATATATATAGTCGCCACTAATAGGCACTGCATGTGCCGAGCTCGGGAGCATTAATGTGAGCTGTTAGATTACACTCACGGCTGTGATTCAACGGCATTAAGAATAAGAGAGTCTCGAAAATTATGACTCCCGCCGAGACTCCTTGTGCTCACGGGAATGGCATGATGTACGCAATTAGGTAGTTATTGGACGGTGCTCTATGGGCTGATCAATCTAATTTTTCAGATCATTTTAGAACATTAGCAAAAAAAAAGGTATAGCCAAATCTCAAATGGACCACACCATAAGAAAACGTGCTAATTAAACACCCATCGTTAAAAACTTCCAAGTGTCCACTATAGGGTCTATTTGCCATCCAATCTATTCATTAGGTCACAAAGACTTAAATGATGAGAAAACAAAAATATCAATTTCATCCAAAACTTGTGGCCCTTAAGAAGTTTTTAACCGTGAGCGTTAAATCACCATTGTTTCTTGTGGTGTGGTCCATTTGAGATTTGGATATACCTCATTTTTAGGTCATGCCCTAAAATAAGTATTCAAAATGAATAGACGGCATGGATTAAACACGTACATCATGATGGGGCCCACAGAGTACCCTGTAGTAGCCATCTGGTGACGCTGCCTCATAAGGCAATCCATGTCCCCTAGATGCATGAGTACCACCCCCAAGCAGGACGGAAGCTCACTACGTAGTGAGTAACCAAGTACGCTTACCGTACTGAGTAAACTCTGTAGGGCCCACTATAATTTACCTATTTTATCCACTCCGTTCATCCAATTTACTAAATAAGATTACACAGACATGGATGAACACAAATATCAGCTTGAGCCAAAACTTCTCTGGCCAGAAGAATTTTTCAAAGGCGAACATTCAATTTACACTGTTTCCTGTAGTGTGCTCCACTTAAGCTTTGGATATGCTTCAATTTTGGGTTCAACCCATAAAATGAGTTGGAAAAACAGATGGACGGCGTCGATAAACTACACACATTCATGGTGGGCCCAACATAATTTTGCTCAACATGATAAAAGTCTACTCTTAACTCAGTACACAATTTGATTTCACCATGACCCAACTAGAGACAGGTGGTTCTAGTTGTGCCTCTTTGGGGCCCACTGTGATCTATATGTTTTATCCACCCCGTTCATATTTTTGGACAAATTATTTTAGTGCATGAGCCCAAAAATGAGGCACATAGGACGCTCAAGTGGACCACACTACATGAAGCATGACCACATGCAACATTTATTCGCGTTGGAATAAAAGTCATCTGATCACACCAATCGCTCCACCATCATTGTTGTTACCTTCAGTGGGGCCCATCGTGATCTATGTATTCTATCCACTCAGTACATCTATTTTAACAGATAATTTTAGGGCTTGAGACCAAAAATTAAGTATATCCAAACCTCAAGTGGACCACATCACAGGAAACAATGTGAATTAAATGAATACCATTGAAAAATACTTGGGGGCCATAGAAGTTATGTATCAAGCTAATATTTGTATTTTTCTCTTCATCCATATCTGTGTGATCTTATGAATAAGTTGGATGACAAATAAACATTATCGTGGGCCCTAGAAAAGTTTCAACGGTGGAAAATCATTATTTCCATTGTTTCCTGTGGTATGGTCCACTTTAGCTTTCAATATGCTTCAATTTTGGGCTCAACCCTTGAAATGAGATTTAAAAAATAGATGGATGGCGTGGATAAAACAAATACACTTACGGTGGTCCCAACAGAGTCTACTTAGAACGATAAAAGCGTACGGAGTAACTCAGTAGGCAATCTAATTTCATGGTGTGTGCGAAGGAAGCGAATTGGCTGGTGTAGCACACACACCACCGATGTGGCTGGTGTGTTGACATCACCAAGTTATGTGGGTCCTATCATGGGGTATGAGTTATATCCAAACCGCATGTCCACTTGGTGATCTACTCTTAATACTAGAGCTGAAAAATAAGACAAATCCAAAAACTAAGTGGACCACACTCTAAAAAGTAATGGGGGATTGAACACCTGCCATTGAAACCCTTTTCGGGGTCACAGAAATCATGGATTAATATGATATTTGTTTTTTTCTCTTCATCCAGGTCTGTGTGACCTGATGAATAGATTGGATGGAAAGTAAATGTTACGGTGGGCCTACAAATGTTTTAAGGATGAGAATCATTGGCTCACTGTTAAAAACTTCTTGAGGGCCACAAGTTTTGGATGAATTGGATATTTTTATTTTCTCATCATCCATGTCTGTGTGACTTAATGAACAGGTTGGATGGCAAATAAACATTATAGTGGGCCATAGGAAGTTTTTAACAATGGTGTTCAATCACAACTGTTTTCCTACGATGAGGTCCATTTGAGATTTAGATCTACTTTGTTTTCGGGTTCATGCTTGAAAATGATCTGAAAAATTAGATGAACGGCATGAATAAAACAGATACATCATGATTGAATCAAAGAGCACTGTCCAATAGCCTTGGAGCTGCGTGCGACATGCAATCCCTATGAGAGTGCGAAAGTATCGTCGCGAGTCATTATTTTGGAGGCTCTCTCGTTCTCACGGCTGCTGAATCCCAACTGTGAGTATAATCTAACAACTCATATGAAAAGCTCGCATAAAATCTCTATGCGGCCTTGTGCGCAGGAGACCATTTCTCTGTGTGTGTGTGTGTGTGTGTCTGTGTGTGTGTGTGTGTGTGTGTGTATTCGACCTCATGGGAACTTCCCATGAGGTCGAGCTGTGTGGGCCTCGCCATGATGTGTGTCGAACACCAACACCTTGCATTTGATGAGTCCTCTTTAAATTATGGGATATCCCAAAAATCAGCCTTGTACGGAACTCAGGTGGGCCATACCATCTAAAATCATGTGAAGACATGCCTAAAACATATAAAAGCACTTGGTGGGGCCCACTTGAAAATTGGATGCGTATGAAATTTGGTCTGACCCCTCATCCAAGTGGGACACACATAATGGATGGGCTGGATTTGTGAACCACATCTCGATGGGCCCAATAAATGATTATGAGTGTTTTAATGGGAGGGTAACCCCTCTCAACTTTTGTATGTGGTGTGGCCCACACAAGTCATGGATTGACTTGATTTTTAAGTCCGAGGCCCACCATGGAATGGTGCATCTGACTGATGGGGTAGATGTTCAACACACATCACGGTGGGGCCCACACAACTCGACCTTCTCCCCCCCCCCCCCAACACACATACACACGGAAAATGGTATTATAAGGTCGACCTCATGGAAACTTCCCATGAGGTCGAGCACATTGTGTATCGAAAATCAACACCATGCATTTGATGGGTCTCCTTTAGGCTATGAGATATTCCAAAAATCAGTCGTATACGGAACTTAGGTGGGCCATACCATCTAAAACCATGTGAAGACATGCCTAAAACATACAAAAAGTACTTGGTAGGGCCACTTAAGTTTTGGATGCAGATGAAACTTTGTTTTACCCCTCATCCAAGTGGGACATTGTCACACACATAATGGATGGTCTGGATTTATGAACCATATCTCGATGGGCCCAATAAATTATTATGAATGTTTTAATGGGAGGGTAACCCCTCTCAATTGTTGTATTTGGTGCGGCTTGACCAAGTCATGAATTGACTTAATTTTAAAGCCTGCTACCCACCATAGAATGATGCATTTGACTAATGGGTTAGATGTTAGACACACATCACGGTGGGGCCCACACAACTTAACCTCATGAGAACTTCCTATGAGGTCGACCATAGTAATACACACACACACACACACACACACACACACACACACACACAAGGGATTAATAATAACTTGAGGACCACTACTAAAGAAATGAGTGAGCTCCCAATCACCGTAGGTTTGCATTAGATGTCAAACATTGAGATCATGTATTTCCACATTCATTATAGATAAATTAATGTAACATTTGTAAGAAAATATACCATGGTGTATGTTGCTGACATAGTTTTGACTATGACCCTCTGGCTCAGTGGTAGACTTATAAGAGTTTTAATAGGAGGTCATGGGTTCAAGCACCATTGTTGTGTGAGTGCACATGCATGTGAGTGCATGTGAAAAAAAAGATGCCATAGTTTTGATTAACAAAGTGAAAGAGAGCACAAATACAAACATTTATGGAAATGTGTTTTAGAATATGAAGGATTTAAAATTAGTCAGACTAAAACAAAATGTATGAAGTGCAATATTAGTAAACAGAATAAGTGGGAACAATAAATTAGCAAAGATGGTTAACCAAAAAGTTTTACAAAATGACTACTTACAATATCTTGGGTAGATTATTCATGAGAGTGGAGAGATTAAGAAGGATATTGCCCATAGAATTCAAGAGAGATGGAAGATGTTGATGTAGAAATATGGTCGATCCTTTCTCAACTCTTATAAGTGTATTTCTTTCCCGAGGCCGACCTCCAAAGTTGGTTCCTGAAGCCGATGTCAGTCGGCATCCGAGGCCGACCTCCAAAGTCGAGGTCTTCGGTGGAGGCCAACCTCCCGAGGGCGAGGTCGGGGTGATTTTTGGGCCCTCAAGCAATCCATAGTCTTCGAGTCTGTTCATCTGGTTAGTCCATTTTTACCCATAATAGAAGAAATTGAGATGCACCTTAGAGTTTTACTTGATCATTGTGTACTACTCTAATTAAAAATAAAATTTTATAAGATAATTAAAAAAACAACAATGCTTCATATGGGACAAAATATTAGGCAATTAAAGAACAACATACTCATAGGATGTGTTGTTGAAATGGAAATGTTGAGATTAATAAGTGGCAAGACAAAGAAAGGCAAACTTCAAAATGAATGCATTCAAGGGAATATAGGGATACCACTAAAGGATGAGTGAAAGTAGACTTAAATAGCTTAGCCATGTAAAACGGATACTAAGAACTGTGTTAGTTAAAATGAATGAGTTCCTAAAAGTTGAAAGCTCTGAAATGGAGGGAAAGGCTCTAAGGGCCTATTTGATTTTTTAAAGCAAGTGCAAATATCCTATAATGGGTAATTATTACCATTTCACCAGTTTGAAAATCCATTGAAGTTTCTGTCTTGGAAATCGATTTAAAAGTGCTAGTTTAAATTTTTAGACTCTACTGTGATGTATATGATATATCCATTTCGTCCATTCGTTTTATCATATCATTTTGAGGCATGAGCAAAAAAAAAAAGGCAAATCCAATATTCAAGTGGCCCACACTAAAGTAAACAGTGGCCTCATGAAGTTTTTAACGGTGAATGTTTAATTCCCTTTTTCCTATGGTGTGGTCCACTTGAACTTTGAATCTGACTTATTTTTTAATTCATGCTCTAAATTCAATTGGCATAACAAATGGACAGTGTGAATAATTCACATATATTATGATAGGCTCCACATATATTTGTGGGCAACCTCGATTTTAGTGTTGAAAAAAATGAGTCAAATTAACCTTACGGAGCGATGAGGTAATTATCCAGGAAGTAATTATTACATATTAACCATGCATTTATGATTACTTTGGAAAATCAAACATGTCCTAAGGAAAAAAGGTTGAGGTGATAAGAAAATAATCTATGGCTTATGGCTTAAATGAAGTTATGACCTATGGTTGAGTGGAGTGACAGAAAATGTTTGGATAAGGCTTAGATGATGGTGGTGGGAATGCTGGTCAAATGTCATTCATAATTATCTTATTTGGCGGAAAGTGACGATCCGTACTCGCGCACCAGTCAAACAGTTCAAATGAGACAGATGGGGCGAGCATGATAATGTATGGGACCGCAATGAAAATACGAAAATTCCTCCTGCGAAATAATGGTTTCATCATTTTCACTGACCCCACGCTTTACTTATGCACGCGACACTTTTTATGGACCTACAACCATGTGCATTGAAACCGTGGGCCTCTTCTTAAAATATTGGTGGACATGACAGTTCAAATGAAAAACAAGCAACTGGACTCTTAAACCAACAACAGATGAATTAAGTACATGAAAAAAGATGGTCCGGTCAATCTAATCTGAGACGTGTGTCCCATCCAAAATGGACCGCACTATTTGGGGAAACGGATTGGCTACTCCCCCTGACATCAGCCAATGGCTGATGGGCAGTGCTCTGTGGGCCCGACCATGATGTATGTGTTTCATCAATGCCGTCCATCTATTTTTACAGATTATTTTATGATATGAGACCAAAAATGAGCTATATAACAATCTCAAGTGGACCACATTACAGGAAACAGTGTTGAATGAGCATCAACCATTAAAGACCTTTTGGGGGTCATAAAAGTTTTGGATCAAGCTGATATTTGTTTTTTCCCTTCATCTTGGCCTGTATGACCTAATCAACAGATTGGATGTCAAATAAACAGTACAGTGGGCCTTAGGAGGATTTTAATGGTGGATATCCAATCACTATTGTTTTCCTATTGTGTGGTCGACCTTATACTTATATCCCTATAATTTTCGGGATCAAGAGATAAAATGATCTTTAAAAATGTCTGAACTGAATGGATAAAACACATACATCATGGTGGGGCCCACAGAGCACCGATGGGACAATCCGTTTCCCACTAGAACAGGCAGCAGTGTAAAACACGCAAGCTCTGTGGATCCCACCATGTTGTATATGTAAATCCACTCCGTCCATCAGATGGGAACTCTTATTTGAACCATACATACAAAAGATGAGCCTGATAAAAGATTCCGATGGGCAACACTAATTCTAAAAATATAAAATTACTCATAAAGGCTAAAACCTTGTCCCGCCCGAGTTTTGGATGCCTCTGATTTTAGTATCTTCACTTCATCCGGGTGAGTTATATCTGGTTAACGGGTTTGGTGAAAGATACACATCATGGTGGCTCCACACAGAAACCTATGGTTGTAATGCTATCCCCATTTTCTCCTCTGATGTGGCCCACCTGAGCAATGTATCTGGCTAATTTTTTATCATAAAAGATTAAAATCGAAGATAGAACCTGATGGACGGAGTAGATTTTACATATGCAACTGCTGGGCACCACAGAACTCGGGTGTTTTAGAGGATTGCCCTCCGGATAATCAGGGGCATATGATCAATGAAGGCATTGCTATTTCTTAATTGGATGGTTGTGATCGTCTCCTTAGGATGGCTACGGAGCCAGGTGTAATCGAACGTGAGCGCGTCATCTCAAAAGATAAACGTGATTGTAGGTTGAACCCACAGGGTGGAATTAGCGCTGTAAGTGGATTGCGTCCTGGGCAGCGTGGACCCGTTCGGTCCAGACAGGGATCTGTGAGGCCAACCGTGATGTATGGGTTTTATCCATGCCGTCCATCCATTTTTCCAGATCATTTTAGTTTATCATCCCAAAAATAAGACAGATCAAACGCTGAAGTAGACCACACAGTGAGGATTAAACACTCACCATAAAAAAGTTTTGATCAAGCTTATGTTTGTATTTTCCATTCATCCAGGTCCATGTGACCTTCTGAACAGGTTGGATGGAAAATAAACATCACGGTGGGCCCTAGGAAAGTTTCAACGGTCGGCGTCATTATCAGTGCTGCTTACTGTGGTGTGGTCCATTTGAGATCCGAATCTGCCCCATTTTGGGTCTCACTCACTAAAGTGATCTGGAAAAATGGATGGACGGCGTGGATAAACCCATACATCACGGTGGACCTCACAGATCCCCTGCCCGGACAGACTGCGTCCAGGCTGGGCAGGACACGATCCGCTTCGCTTCCATTTAGCACCAGGGAGAAAACGACTGTAGTTATCCCTCGAGATTTTATACGATGCACGGAAAAACGACGGACGGGAAAAACGACTGATGGCTATCCATCTCGCTGATATTTTGCTAAAAGCCTAAATCCACCCGCGCTTCCAATGAAGAAGTGATGCAATCATGCTCTCTGCCATAGTGGGCTTTGCCCGTTTGAGCTAAAATGCGCATGACGAGCACACGCCCTTAACGTACGCACATGGGATTGAAGATTCATCCTATCGTCGGAGACAGGAGAAGAAGAAGTAGAATAGTTGCAGCGAGGATGAGCTCCGAACTGGATCCTGATCGACTCCGTCTCATCGATGAATCGCTGACCACTCGCTACCCGTCGTGGATTCGGGACGCCCTCGATGATGTGCCCGAGAATTTCCTGATCACCGATCCGTGCATTTCTGGCCATCCGATCGTCTTTGCCAGCAGCGGGTTCTTGAAGATGTCCGGGTACTCAAGGGAAGAGATCGTGGGCCGCAACGGGCGGATATTTCAGGGGCCCGGCACCGACCGGCGATCCGTTTCACAGATTCGGGAGGCAATCCGACAGGAGCGGACGCTGCAGATCAGCTTGTTGAATTACAGGAAGGATGGGACGCCGATTTGGGTGCTTTTCCATTTGTGTCCCATTTTTGGGAAGGAAGATGGCCGGGTTATCCATTTTGTCGCGGTTCAAGTCCCTATTTGCAGAAGATCGTGGGGTCCTGGGTCTGGGTTCCAGAGGAATCGAGTTGAGGATTATTCGACCGGGCGGGAGATTTTTTTCGGGTCTTGTCGGAGGGAGTTTGGTTTGGATCCTGTGGGGGAACTGGGCCGCGTTCTGCCCTTTGATTCATATTTTGATTCGGATAATAGAGGTTCGTTCCTGTTTTCAAATTGACTGTGGATGAAATCTTTTCATGTTTGATTGTTTGTTATTCGGTAATTCTTGCTAATTTGTTTTTTGGTAGTCATTTCATTTCTTCCGGAACTGTTTTTCGTCAATTGTTTCAATCTGGTTTTGTTCTTTTAGTTGATTGTTGATGTTATTAGTTCTTGCCGACTTCTAGTTTTGTTATAATCTGTTGATTTCCATAGTTGACTAAATTGTGGCAATTCATCCACCATATATGTCCAAGAACACCAATCCAGATTGTCCATATTGTGGGCTGGCTGTGGGTAGAGCATAGACTGAAAATCTTACCGATTGCTCTATTAAAATTGTATAATCAGTGGCATTCAGACGGACAGTTGAAGAGAAATGTTTGTTGGTCCCGATTCTATGGGTGAATTTGTTAAGATAATCTGATCAGAGTGATTTTCGGACTATGGTCCGTCCTCAATGGGACCCAAGATTTGGAATTGATGTCTGTGTCTACCATGTTTTCAGGGATGAGCTGCCACAATTTCATAAATTGTGGCCAACACAAATGATGAGCTACGTCTTGATTTACTCATTTGCTTGGTTTATTCATCGAAGGAATTTTCTTCCTGTTTCGCAGTTAATCTCTGGTTGCAAATGGAGTTTTCTGCTATGCTCATTTTGATTATCAGAAGTTTTCCTATTTGTCATGTTGAACACCTTTTGGATCAGTCCACCACTAGTTATAACCATACACGTGGCTCTATGGCTTGTTTATCTGGACGGTCCATCTATTGGGCCCTACCATGGATGGCTTATGTTAAGAAAACACTCCATTTGGATGACCCTTGCCTTCTTATTAATGGACTTTGCTTCCCGTTGTCTATTGCAATTTCAACGCTAGAGATTGGAGAGTGTGGATTGTCTAGTTGGATTGTTTTCCTACCTCGGGCCATAAACTCTGCAGTGATCCGGATTCACCAATTGTACACCACATGAATGGTGGTGAGTAGTAATGAACCATAATGTTTTCATCAGGTCTTGATTCCTTGACTTGCTGATGATCCATAAGGGTGCATTTGGATGTACTATTGAATTGAATTGCAATATCAGTGTAATAAAGTGGAAATGACTAAATTGTAATTTACTTAGCATTCATATTGATGATTTGGGCTCCAAATTGCAATTTATGTCACTTTGAAGTTGGACTCGAAAGAAACATAATTGCAATATGAGGGCTCATCAATATGAATACTCACAAATGTCATCTTTCACCATTTCCTCATGATTAAACTATCATTTTAATTCAATTTGATTGTGCACCCAACCCCAAGCTAAGTTATTTATATAAATTTCTAGTCTTGTGACCGGCTGGTCTTACAGTTTAGTGATCGAACCCAAGGGTTGACAACCAGAAGTGCAGGGCTACGATGTAGTAATAACTCGGTGAGACCAAGGTCAATACACGGGGAATGTGAAACACAACTAGAACTAGTCTAAAATTAAGGTTAAGATCTAAGAAATCCAGTGAATTGAGATAAGGGTAAAAATAATAAAGATAAACACTAAGGATCCAGGGATCCACCTCTAGCAATCACAATGCATAATTCGTCTATTCATCTTCTATAACTCAACTAGAACTGGATTCCAATCCGTTCTAATTAGAAGATCAAATAGTTAAATTAATCACAAACATCCAACAATGTATGATTTCAACTGAAGGATTCTCTTATGAAGCACTCGGTAATCAATCGCAGGGAATTCAAAGCATTTACTGTGCCTGGAGTCTATGATAAATAAAGGAATTTTACAGATTGATTTTTTCTCTAAACAAGCTAAGCAATTGCTGAATCAAAGTATCCATTGTAACCAGAGTTCACAACAGATCTAAAAATAAACAATCCAAAAGCTTTAAAAGTAAAATCCAAACCTAATTCAATTAATATATCATCATGAAATTCCATGTATGAATCAAAACGAATTAAAACATTGAAATAAACTAGAAAGCTTCACCCCTTAGCCACAACCAAGAGATTAGCCAGACATAACTATCTTTAAAAAAAAACAAAACAAAACATTTACTAGAATCTGGAAGGAAATCGAAGCAGAAAGGCATTGTTGGCGCTCCACTTGAGCCTTTTCTCTCTCTTCAAACCCTAAAAGATACCTAAGAACGTCTAAAACGACTCCTTATATAGATAGGGGGCTTGCACTTTCGCACTGACTTGTAAATTCCGCAAAACTTACGCAGTCACCGCCTTCTTTAATAGGTGCGTTGATAGGATCAAGACCTATCAAACGTCTGTCAATGGCATTGAAGATCTACTTGATGGATCAAGTAGAAAACAGAATTTTCTCCAGCAACTAACTTTCAAAATCATAGAGTTGTTCGATGGGATCAAAGTAGTCTTCGATGGGATTGAAGAATGTGTCCAACAACCAATTTGGAAAATCTGGAATTCCTCAATATGTGGCTCGATGGCATCAAACTCCAAATGAAGATATGTCGATGGGATCGAGGACCTATCGACAAGTGCTAAACTTCTTTAATTTTCAAATTCTCTTTGAATCTTCGCTTTCTCCACTTTAGTACCTGGTTTCCTTGGACTTTGGGCCTTTGAAATCTTCACTTTAAGGCTTTAAACTTCAATTCTTCATTTGTTCTCTTTTTGGGCTTTAAATCATCCATTTAAGCACGTATTCAACTTTAGATTTAAAATCACCTCGCTCGTAGAAAACATATTTAATTAAATCAACTTAACACTTGAATGCATGAAAAAATAATACTTATGAGAGGATAAATATGCAGTATTTGAGTCTCAACATTTAGCTATTTTTTTACATGTTATAGTGTCAGCCTTTTTTAATTGTTGGTGATCATGATTCATCATCATCATCATTATCATCTTAGCGTTATCCCAATTAATTGGGGTCGGCTACATGAATTCTATTCCGTCATTCCACTTTGTCAAGTGCCAGATCTTTAGTTAGACCATAGGTTATCAAGTATTTTCTTATTACCTCCTTCTGTGTCCTTTTTGGGCCTTCCCCTTACCTTTTTAGAGCCTTCAAATTGTACCAATTTACTCCTTCTAACTGGAGTAGTTATTGGTCTCTGTTGCACGTGACAAAACCGTCCAAGTCTACTTTCCTTCATCTTATTACCTATTGGTGCTACTCCTAAGTTCCCTCAAATGCATATATTTCTAATTCTAACCTCCTTGTCTTGCCACTCATCCATCTCGACATCCTCATTTCAGATATACTCATCTTATGAATATGTTACTTCTTAACTGCCCAACATTGTACCATAAAACATGGCTAGTCTTATAGCTATCCTATAAAATTTCCTGTTTAGTTTGAGTGATACATGATAATTGCACATAACTCCAGAGGTACATCTCTATTTTTTCTACCGAGCTTGAATTTTATGGGTATTGACCTAAGGTATCGAAAGTGTTATATTTTGAAACTTCTTGATCGACAATCATAACCAGTGTTTTAAATATCGACGATATCGGGCGATATATCTGATGATATATCTTGTATCCCACCAATGCGATATGAAACGCACAAGTAGTGTGATATATCCAACACATTCGATCTAGTGAGCATTTTTGAATTTTGATCCTCTTATTTTCTATTCATCATGTTAAATTAGTGTCAAATTGTTACAAATCAATGATTTTTCATGTTCTGCATGAAAAATCATGGATTGGGAGCTTTGAGTTCGAGATTTGGAGGAGCTAGGCCGAGTTGCGGTAAATTGAAGAAAAAAATCAAAAATTTCCAATTTCTCACAAATTGTTTGCAATCTTTGTGTTTAGGCATCAAATCAAACATGCATGTAACCTAATCTAGTGATTCTTCTTTTGCCTTTGAATGTATTGTTTGTGTTTCCACGTCTTCTTATATTTATAAATTATATGAATAGACATTGAATATATTTGCATCAATTCAGTTAGACAACGTATAGATTAGGACCCCATACGAAGAAAACCTATTATGTGTATTTTTTTTTTGTAATGTTTTGATTTATAAGTGTGTATTGATGTCTTTTTTAACAATCACCGAAGTTTTATTGAAAAATTCAACCAATTTCCCAATGTTTCCTCATGTTTCCAACAACAATGATACATTTCACGATACAATCGATATATCACATACGATAACTGACATGTATCCGTATCCCAAGAATGTGATACGTAACGCGATACCGATATTTCGAACACTTATCATAACTAATTTCTCATTTACACTCCTATTGTTAATAAAATTGCACTCCATATACTCTACTTTAGTCCGATTGATTTCAAGTCCTTTAGATTCTAAAGCATCCCTACATAAATCTAGCTTCATGTTTATGCCCTTGCTTGTCTTGTGAATCAAAACTATGTCATCTGCAAACAATACACCATGAGATCTCTTCTTGCAAATGTTTCATTAACTCGTCCATAACCAATGTGACAAGTAGGGTTCAATGACAACCCTTGGTGTAAGCCTATAGTTTGGGAACTCACCTGTCTCTCTTCTAGTGGTCCTTGCACTTGTTACCACTCCCTTGTGCATATCCTTAATCACGTTAGTGTATTCTCTTGAAACTCCTTTCTTTACCATCACCTACTAATTTAACTCTTAGGGACCCTATCATATGCTTGAAGCCAATGAAGACCGTGTGGAGATCCTTCCTCCCTTTCCTATATTTCTTTATTAATTATTAATGCAGGGGCATTTTCATACCGGTCTCGAGTGGGGTGGCCTGTGGGATGCAGGGGCACACTCGGGGTGGGCGGCCCGTGTGAGGCGGGCCCCACCCTTGTGAAGCGGGTGGCTCGTGTGAAGTGGAACCCATGTGAAGTGGAGCCCACGAGGGGGCTTTGGCCGAGGTCCTAGCCCATGGGATGTGGGGCCTGGGCTATGAGATAAAGGGATTAATTCGCCATGCTCTATTAGTTCGAGCTTTTGGAGTAAGTGGTTAATTGTCCTGCATCAAGTATCTAAGTAGGAAAATAACTTTAGTGGTAGACCTCCTAGGTGTGAAACCAAACTGATTTTTTGATACATTCGTCATATGCCTTAGTCTTTTCTCAATCACTCTCTCTGATAATTTCATAGTATTCTCATAAGTTTAATCTCATGATAGTTAGTGCAACTCTGTATGCCTCTTTTATTCCTATAAATAGGTACTATAGTACTTTTCCTCCATTTGCCTGGCATTTTCTTCGATCTTACAATCTTGTTGAGTAACTTCGTCTACCAAAATAACCCAATAACTTCCATACACTTCCAAACCTCTATTGGCATACCATCTAGTCTGAGGCCTTTCTTGTTTTCATCTTTCTAGTTTCTTTCAATTCAGGTATCTTAATTCTACGGTAGTGTCTATGGTCTCTGATGTCATTTGAGTTTATACTTCCTTAAATCCCTATGCTCTTAGGGAGATCATGACTGCCTTTGTTTATTTATTGCTTATTTTTGTTATGAGTTGGAGTTTTCATTTGCAGCTTTCACAAAGTTTTGGTCAATACATGGTTTTGAAAAATGGTTACATTATGGCCGTATGGACCGTTACGTAACCCTATTGTTCACCCATATTACGTGATACAGAGGTGAACCATTTCACTATGAAGAAAATGGGCTGTATTGGCCCATATCGATCGACACAGTTATGGGTTCGATATAGTTGTTACACCCCATTTGAAATTTTGTAATTTTCTTTCGTTTTTCCACTTCTTTATTTCCACCCTGAAGGAAGCTTATAAACTAATTTTAAACAAGATCAGGACCATTTTGGGAAATATCGGAAGAAGGGATAAACCATCACTTTTTTTTTCATCTTCTTTTTGCTGTATTTATATGTAATGGGAATAATTCACCAATCATGCTTTTTTTGTATTCGATTAGGGCCTATTTGGGTCGAATTTCAGCAGGTCAAGCTGACATTGCCAACATATAACATTCTTACCAAATATTGGCCCATTAAACCATCAAATACATGTCCGAAACAAAAGAAATACATATTCGGGATCCTCCCCCCTTTTTTTTTCCAAAATTTTTTTTCAATATTTTTAGGATTTTTTTTTTGCCAAAAAAAAGGAATAAAAAAGAAAAAAAGAAAAAGAAAAAAACAAAGAAAAGAAAAGAAGAGGCCTTTACGGGGACGTATTGTATATTAGCCAGCAGGCTGGATAATATAGGGCCAATACTTATGCTGGAACCCTTGGGTCAATGAGATTTATATGTTAATTAGGCTGGGTACTCGGTGATGGTATTTAATCTCGATCAAATGCTTTATTTTATCGAGTTGCAGTTACAGTTTTGCTGCAGTTAGAAGTGGACTCTCTTCTTTCTTCTCTGTTTTGATATATATATATATATATATATATATATATATATATATATATAATTGATTGCTTATTCTTATCTCGCTTTTGGGTTTCAGATCAGTAAATTATATAGGCTACTTCATTGCTAATTTTTTATGTTAAGTGGGATACTGTATTGACCATCTTTTGTTCTGTAGCTATGTGTCCTATGAACTATCAACTGTTCCGATGCTTGTAGTTCTGCGGTTTTCTGATGTTCTAGTAATTTGGCAAAGATCCATTCCTCATTTTATCTGTTCCATCTGTGACTACAGGCCTGGAAGCTGAAGAGTCGTGTGAAGCAAGTGATCTGGAGAAACATAAAGCTGCCACAGCTATTAGCAGCATCTTATCTGCACTGACTCACGATAGTGAACAAACAGGCAGAGTGGTCTGTGGAAAAAGATGCAGCTCAGTCAGAATTTTTCCTCTTGGATCATCCTTAAACATATCTCTTGGTAGAATCAAACAAAGCTTTGTATTGTGAGTTGTTACAAATTCTTGTTTCCGTTTCTTCAGTGATAATGCTTGAAAGGAATGATTAGGCTCTTGAATGCATGATTTGACATGTTCTTCTGTCTTGCAGGACTGATCCCAACTTACATGACATGCCCATTGTTTACGCAAGTGATGCTTTTCTAAATATGACAGGTGCTCATTGCTACTACTCTCTCTCTCTCTCTCTCTCTCTCTCTCTCTCTCTTGGACAATAACATTTCTCAGACAACAAATCCGTTACTCTTGTAATAAGTCTCTTGATTGGTTTGATATGGATACTGAAATTTTACTTTATCACAATTCTTTGTATATTTTTGTTTCTGCATATAACCTGTTGGGCTGCCTCTGGAGTCATATTCTAAACATAAAAAATTTCCTTCACTCTCCTATTGAGTTTGTGAGAAGGATGATGACCATGCTTCTAATGAAGAGATTCCATCTAGGAGCTTGGCAGTTTTGCATTCTAAATTTGACGAGTAGAAACATCACAATGTTCTCTTTTGATTGGCTATGTAGTTCACTAAATTCTACCTTGGGGCAGCTCCTAGTTCAAATCTGATGCAGGACAATTAACCACTTGCTCTAAAAGTTCGAACTGTTAGAGTATGGCGAATTAATCCCTTTATCTCATAGCCCAGGCTCCACATCTCATGGGTTAGGACCTTGACCGAACCCCTCTCGTGGGCCCTAAATCACATGGATACCACCTCACATGGGCCGCCCACCCCAAGTGTGTCCCCGCATCCCACATGCTACCCCACTCGAGCCCGGTGTGAAATGCGCATTAATCATTTCCGGTGAGGAGCCTTGAACACGAGACCTCCCCCGTAGGCCCCGCACACACCGAGTGTGCCCCTGCATCCCACAGGTGACCCGTTTACGAGATCTCCCGCTTTGATACCAAATTTGATGCAGGACATGAAAATTTAAATATGCTATGTAAGATTCCAGGCTTTAGATCATACTAGTTCAGAAACAATCACACAAAATTTCACATTCCACATAAAGTCAAGCACTCAATAAGGGGAATCTATACGGGTCCAGGCCTACACATGCTAGGGTTGGATCAATTAAAGTTATAGACCAAACAATGCTTAAAGGAGAGTAGATTCAGCCACACATGCACATGAATATTTTCCCCAATCCAAGGGATTCACAAGTTTCAATTCGGAAAATTCTAGGGTTGGAAAAAAGGGAATAAAAATTGGGGATTTAGGACAATCTAGGGTTAGGGTTAGGGAAATCAGGTGAAAGAGGAGTGAAAGAGAGGAAAAAGAAGACCTGTAACCAGTTCGCATGTGTGGATAGTGTGCAGGGCCTGACGCACGTGCGCTAATGGCTGTCCACATGTGTGTGGGGCCCACGAACCCAAAAAGTTACCTTGGGTCTAGTCAGCCAGGGCTGGACCACACACCTACCAAATTTCAACCCGATCCGACGTCCGGTCCGTGTGTGGTGCTCTGCCAAAGTTTTAACCCTCCTGCAGGGTCAGATTTTGAAAATTTGCTGTAGATGAGGATTGACAACAAAATAATGGTGGATTAGGTTGGATGACTGTAGAAAAAAGGTGAATATGGATGGTAGGAGATGGAGGCGGTTTGGGATGGGTGTGGCTTCGCACCATAGTAGTAGCCTTTCGAAGAAGGGAGAGTTTCGCACCCAATTAGGTTTTCACAACTCAGAGAAAAGCAAGAAAACATAGAAATTTTATTCCAATCATCAATGAGAAAAAAACCCTACAAGGGGTGCATATTTATAAGAAAACCCTATACCCTAAAAAGCCGCACCATGTGCGCATCCTACGACTTAAAGATGAAGTAATAACAAATAACAACTAATTAAAGCAATTTAAACCGTCCATGACGTTCCTAACAACAATAATAACCAAAACTCAAAGTACTAGATCATCTCAAATAGTGAGCCACGATCATGAGATCCCATGGTGGGATTCACATGACGATCGGGTCCACTCCAAGGAATCAAAATACAGTTCTTTAGCTAGGGGGTCCCCCTTGGACGTCGTTATCGATCCAGATCGATGGTGGGGCCCTCCTCCCCTTGCGTATGTGCGTAGAGGGGGCGTGCGTATACGTGTGATGTCCCCATCAAAATCAAGCTTTGGACTTGTGCTTCCCCTCCAAGTTCCTAGCTTTTTATACTTGCTAATAGTTTTGGAACAGATACTTCCCCATGCACCTGAATTTGTTGCCTGTTCTTTCAACACTTTGTACAAATGCAACTATGGTTTGACATCTAGTGGTTTGCTTATTCCTATTAAACCTCGAAAAGATGTCATTTGGTAAAAAAATCTATGTTTGTTGGTTATTCAAGATATGAGCCTTAGTTGCGATGTGCATCTCATAATTTTCTAGAAGACTAAGTGTCTATTTCAATTAGGGCAAAGTTGTTTTGCGATTCGCAATCCATGGCACGTTGTCAAGGCTATCTGGCCGTTGACATGCTGTTGCCGACTAGTTGTTCCATCCCTTATTTGTCAAATACCATGGATAGATTGTGTCACATGTGGAAAATTAAAATTTGATTGGTGGTGCACTTATATTTGTGCATGTGCACATTTGACACATGGGAACATTGACACATGTGCTACATTTTTTAGTGCTTGAAGATTGATGGTGGCATGTATGCACATGTGGGATGCTTGCATTTCAACGGTTGCACATGTGGCACACGGAAACATGTCATGCATCTTTATAGATTGTTAAATGGGTACATGGTACTAATCTTGATAGCCTATGAGAATCCACAATGAGAAGAAAGAAGAAAAATGAGAGAGAGAGAGAGAGAGAGAGAGAGAGAGAGAGAGAGAGAGAGAGAGAGAGAGAGAGAGAGAGAGATGCTTAAGTTATATTGAAATCCCAGCCCTCAACTCTTATTTATAATAATAAAAACGTGAATGAGTCCCATGGGCCTTACGTACATGGACTTGTGAATGGGCCTTATAGGACTTATTATATAGACTTTGGCCTAATGGGCCTTATTTAACTATCAACCTTTCAATACTCTCCCTTAAGCTGGAGCATCTTAATGAGGCTCAGCTTAGAACAAGCGCTAATGTAATCAAACCTAAGAAAGAAAGAAATTCTTTTCTAACACCCCCCCCAAAGTGAATGTGCTTTGAAAAGAGGAACTTGAATTTGGAGAGGCACATAAAGATCTCTTAGAAGCAGGAAAAATAAAATAAAATAAAAAAGTAGCGTGGCTGTGGAGATGAGTAGTACTGGTTGTGACGAGAGACAAGTGAGCAGAGTAGAAGTGGAGGTGATGGGATGACCAATAACTTCAGGTAAACAAGCACTTCTGCAACTTCAGTGATGTGATGAGCCACCGGGACAACCATTTAGCATAAACAAGTCTAGATCAACTATCCAGCTCAACCAAAGCTGAGCTAACTGCCCAACACAATTATAACTCTGGACAACTATCAAGAACAAATAAGAATGGACTAATTGTCCAATATAAACAAACGAGTTTGGATGATTATATGAATGGTTATCTTTTTTTGGCGACAGAACAGTGACTCCCATTTGCATATAGGAGATAAATAGCATATACCATTTGGGGAAGTGAAAAGGAAAAAAAAAAAGAAAAAAGAAAGAAGAAAAAAGAAAAAAAAAAGAAATGCATTCCTCGGATTTGGAAGCACGGATGTTTAGAGGGAGAATTTTAGTTCCTAACAATAATCCGAATTGAAAGCTCAAATCCTTGGTTTGAAGTGGCAGCATGAGTTGAAATGGATGGATCCTGCAGCTCAGATCTAGTACTTTCAGTGTACCCTGTCACTGATGTCTTCCTAAAGCCTCCGTCTTCTTTATTCTCCTTTTCATAAAAAGGGGATCTAGCCTTGTTTAAGCAGTTATGACTATGATTGTATTGATGAGTGTACAAGGAACATTGGTTTTATTTGTCAAGTGACAAGGAAATTAGAGGCCTTTACCCCTTGCAGTAAAGTTGCTGCTATTTTTAGAGGTAGATGATTCCACGTTCCTTTGGCTTAATTTGAGGTTTATAACTAACTCCAACCTGATGCAGCAGCAGCAAATATGTAGCTGTGAATGAGAGTGGCAGCCTCTACCGGAGGTATCAGGCTAAAGAGAAAAACAGAGATGCCACTGAGCCAATTTTAGATCAAGCTGTGAACTTGAGATTCCAGGCAAGGGCCTTGGTTGTAGCAAATGAAGGGGTTAGGCATCCTTCCCCACCCGTGTAACTTGCAGTCTCTACTTTGGCGAGAGGTGAAATTCCTAAAAACTGGAATTTCAGAAAGATGCAATTTGGTGTTGGCTTTAAAAATAAAAGATGCATAAAGGGAATTTGAACAATTAGCAGTAGAATGTATTGAAGAGAAAGAGAAGGTAATGGAATCCAAGCAAATTGCGGCAAGTTTGGCTCCAGATTTCCTTTTCAAGATATTCTTGATTTCCTTCCTCGAATGTTCTTAATGTCCTGATGTTCTTGTTCTCCTTGGAATCTAATGTTCTTGATTTCTTTAGGAGGCTCATCTTTCCAAATTCATCTTGAGTAGAGTTAGATAATCGGACTGAGCCGTAGACTTAGGTAAGAGATCCTCAAGATCTCCATCTATGGATTCATATTCTCTATTGTTCTATTTATTTTTTATTTTTTTCCTGAACTTTTCCTAATTTTGCAAGAACTTTTACTTCAGGAATTTATGTAGAGATAGAGACTGCTCCTAAGACTAGGGACTCATTGAAATTCAAGATCAAGATCCTTCTCTTGGGGGAGAAGGGTCTCTATTTATAGAGATCTAGCAGGGTTTCTTGGCAATTTGAGAAAAGTTGATGGGTTTCTAAGGGGTACAAGGTGTTAGAGATGGATGTCAAGTGGTGTGATCTAAAGGCTTGATTGGGTGGTTTGAGGGTACATTAGTGGAGATCGAGTGGTGTAGAAGAAATTTAGATAATGCCGAGGTTGAGGAGTTGGTCTTGCTGTTGAAGCTTCTCTCCAAAGTGCATCTTGTGCTATTAGAGTTGGATTCGTTACTCTAGCCTTTAGAGAAATCTGGTAAATTTTCAGTTAAATCCTTCTTCAAGATGCTTAGTGGCGAAGGATCTAGTGTTGGGGTCAGTCAATCTATTGATTTCTGGCGTTATGGTGCTACTCCGAAGGTGGCTGCTTTTGCTTGGCTTGTGGGTTGCAATGAGGTGTTAACGGTCGATAACCTTCGCAAGTGGAAGATGATCCTTCCGAATGTTTGTTTAATGTGTTATCAGGATGAGGAATCGGTGGACCATCTGTTTATGACAAGGATGTGGGAATGTTTCTTCACACTGTTCGGAGTTGCATGGGTTTAGCCAAGGTCCATTGGTCAATTCTTCTTGATGTGGCATGGAGGAGGCTCAGGAAAAATATGGAAAAGAGTTTGGTACTTATGTTTAGTGGTGGGAATCTGGTTCATATGGCTAGAAAGGAACAATCGTTGCTTCAGGAATTGAGAATGTGGGTATTGGAGGTTTTCGATAGGCTAAAAGGCATGTAATGGAATGGGCGATTGCATATAAAAGTGATTGCCCATTTTCCTCTCAATTGGCAAGAGTTGTAATTTTCCTTTTCGTGTTTCTTTTGTTTTTCTTGCATTCTTTGGCTGTGGCCTGCTGCAATAAAATTTCCACTGTTCAAAAAAATAAAATAAAATTGGAGATTGAAGGGTAGAGATGGGGGAAGGTTCTAGGAGGTTTCTAGAGGTTTGGGTTTTACAAAGAAGGATTTAACCACTTGTCAAATTCTCATTGCTTTTTAGGGGTAGACATGGAACTTCACATCCCATAGGTTGTAGGGGGATAGTTTTGTAAATAAAAGGTTGGTCAGGGTCTAAGGATCTAGGGAAATTTTTGTAAAAATTGTGGGGCAAAAGGTCAGGGGAATATGGATTTTGGGTTTTGAATTTCCCTGTAGGGACATAAATATCATTCTTTGAATTTTTCCCTGCATGAAAGTTAACCTACTAACCTCATGGTTTTTTCAATCAGAACTCGGCACGCGGACATCAGATTTTGGGTGATCTAGTGCTAGTTGGAAAGATGATTTGATAGGCTATCTGATAGGCTTGGTTTGAGGTTGAAATTCAAAGGGGTTATGAAGATATGGGCTCTAGAAGTTGGGTCAACTTCTGAACTTTGTAGTCTAGCTAGTCTCCATGTATGAAAGGTAAAACAATCATCCATGTCTGGAGATGGGTTTCGGTTGGTTTTTGACTTGATAGATTGCTGACACAATGGGCTATATAATGGAGTGGGATATAATGTGGGAGTAATTGGAACCCAAAGATGGAGTTTAGAGTACACAGTAGTCTCTGGGATGTGTAAACAATTTTTCCGCGTTCCAGAGATTTAGTTTAAAAAAACAACTATTTGAACCTGCTGGAACTTTTGCTGTTTCCCAAAGGGACATCAAAAAAAGTAATGGTGTGGGCCCTTAGACCTGGTTTGGGCTAAGGTTACACACCTCTTAAACTTCCTTGGTCCATTGCTGGGATTTGAGGTAGGATTAGGTAAAAGTTAGGTTTAGTTAAGAAGGTATTAGCCTAGGCTCCTGCAAAATCTAAAGATTAAGAGTAAGATCCTCCATAGCATATTGGCTTGATAACTGATCTTGAAAACCTATGTTTGGTGGGGTCTCTGCCATAGCCTAGAATTGTGAGACATCAACTGCCTCTGCTAGTTAGCACATGTTAGCACCTGCTCATTCATTTTTATCATGAAGGAATGCAGTTCAATGCGTCAATGCTCTCACCACCACTCCTTTTAGCTATACAGACTTCCTCGTTACCTGGATATCATTGCTTCTTTCAGGTGCATTGCAAATGACAGACAAATAATGATCCAGTTTAGTTATTGTAGTAGTAAGTTTGGTTTTAGTGAGGCAATTTGAAACAGAGGACTGCAAAAGTTATACTTAAAGTACATTTTCTTCCTAAAAATTCCATTGAAGTCCTTGGCATTTGCTTTTTAGTGGAATTTCCTTTCCAATCAACTGTTAAACATTTTAGCCTTTTAGTGTGTTTTGTGTTAAATTTGTTTACTGTGGTAATGATCTACATTTCTTTTTCCTTTTTTTTTCTAACAACATATCTCCAGACACTGGCATTTTGATTGTAAGTTTTTATAGTCAATACAGTTTATAGTGTGCATATGATTATCAGACCTGCAAAGCAACCTATTTTGTGTCAGCCAACATGCTAAGATTGCATGCAGTGCTGGATCCAGTGTTTGAAATAACGAATAGTGTGTAGTGTAGTGTTCACTCCTTTGCCGGCATGAGATACATAATGTGCGGTGTTGACCACCTGCTTCTCTTTTTTAATTAAGGATGTGTTTGGTTGCACCAAAATTTTATGAAAGTTCTAATTTGCTGAAAAGTATCATGGAATTTCATGATATTTGGTGCCAGTTTTCGTAGTATTGGTATTTATGTATCGCTGGCTGGGGATACGAAAAGCACATATCGAGATTGCTGATATTATCACCGATACTTGGAAATGTATCCTTGATTGAGGGAAACATAGGGAAAATGGTGGAATTCCTTAATGAAACTTTAGGAGATATGCTAAAATACACATATTTGCACATTTAGGGATCAAATAATTGCAAAAAAGACGTACATATTAAGTTTCCCTTTAATGGGGACCTAAAGAATGTAACGCTGACTCAGGAAAACATTGGGGAAACATGGGAACAATGGTGGAATTTTTCAATGATACTAAGGAGATGTTAAAGTAGCATATTTGCATATTTGAGAATCAAATAATAACAAAAAAGACACATATTTGCATATTTAGGAGTCAAATAATAAGTTTCCCTTTAATGGGGGCCTAAAAGCATGTATCGTTGACTTGGGGAAACATAGAGAAAATGGTGGATCCATCCATCCAACCATCTATTCATGCATGCACATACATATATACAAATAGGCATGATCCATCCAACCATCCATGCATGCATACATGGTTACACACAGACAATGACGTGTACATATGTACACGCATACATGATCCATCCATGCATGCATGCATACATACCTACACACATATATACATCCATCCATCCCTCCATCCATGATACATGCATCCATTTCATCGTACGACCATGAACCCATAAAAAATATTTTGAAATAGATTTTTTTAATGAACAGTTTTTTGGCGATACCGATACATTGCCAACACATTGGCGATGTTATTGAAATATTGCTGATATGTTGGTGATACAAGTGACACTTGGAATTCACATAGTCGAAAACATTGGTGATATTGATACATTAGCGATACTTGTTGATATTTCAGTGATACCTGGAATTTCCGATACTACCAGTGATATCGGTATCGCCGAGCTGGCGATATTATCAATAATATCACCAATACCTGGAACAATGTTTGATGCAATCAAACACATCTCAAGATAATAGGAAAAATAGTGCAAAGATTAAATATAAGGATAAATAAATAGCTAGAGAACTGATTAACATTGTTACTTAAAAAATCACTGAAAACATTATGATGCAGGACAATTAACCACTTGCTTTAAAAGCTTGAATTGATAGAGCGTGGCGAATCAATCCCTTTATCTCATAGCCCCGGCCCCACATCCATGGGTTAGGCCTTTGGCCGAACCCCCCTTGAGGGCCCCAAATCACATGGGTTCTACCTTATGCGGGCCACCCGCCTCACATGGGCCCCAAATCATATGTGTTCTGCGGGCTGCCCACCCCGAGTGTGCCCCCGCATCCCACAGGCCACCCCACTCGAGCCCGGTGTGAAAATGCCCCCTGCATTACATTAACTAATTTCTAGTGAAACTAGAAAAATGTAACAAATCATTGAGAACATTAATTGATTTTAATGTTTGAGTGAAAAATAACTTGTAGTGTAAACTACACAGCATGTAGTGTAGGCTACGTAGCTTGTAGCATATGCTACCTATGCTAATTAGCATGTAGCCTATACTGAAGCTATTTTAATGAGCTATGTAGTGTGAAGGCGAAGCTACGAGCGTAAGCTATACGCTATAGCATAAGCTATTTAAAACACTGGCTGGATTTATGCGACAACCATGGATTGTTGGTTTTTGGAGGGTTTGTATTAAATAGTGGTGAAATGATGTTGTTACTTTATATTTGTGCCTCACACATCAATGGAGTACTATCAATACATGCAACCATGAGGATATGCCTTGTACTTCATTGCAGATGACCTTCTAGGAAGTTTTCCATGGTCTACAGCATAATTTGCAAAGCACTTCATTAGACTTGCATCTTATTTGATGGGTTTATAACTTCATTTTTCCCTTACTGTATATGACGGGGAACAGTGGCATTGCATAAAGTTGCAGGTTTTGTTATGTATATTGTTTACTTCAACATCAATATTAAATCACGAACGTTATTTTCAGGGAAATGGGCAGTTTACATTAACCAAAAATTCTCTTTTCTTCTTCTAGGCTTCTCTAGACATGAAGTGTTGGGACGCAATTGTAGATTTTTACAAGGGCCCGGCACAGATGTTGAAGCGTTATGTCAGGTTTAGAGCTATCTTGAGCTTCTCTTGTACAATTAGGTGGTAGGATGGCATTTGTTTTAGTTCTGGGCATATTCAGTTACATTTTCTCTCTCTATATATTTTTCTTTTCTTGTTCACTGTTTCATAGATAAGGGAAAGCATCCAATCTTCGCGAGCTTGTACAGTGCGTATTTTGAATTACAGGTGCATACTTTACTTTTGGCTGCAATAATTAGAACAGAAGCATATGCACGAATTCTGACTGGAGCTCTAGTGTTCTACTTTGGGCTTGGCAACCATTTCTTTGACTGATTTGGCATATGCTTAAATTTCAGGAAAGATGAAAGCTCCTTCTGGAATTTCCTTCACATTTCACCTGTTCGGAATGCATCTGGCCAGGTAACATTTTCTGCCACTGTCATTGCTTTGTTGAATGTTCTTTTTGTCCTCTTGTTATCCTTAATTTCTTCCCATGTTACCTCGACGCTTCTACTTCTGGGATTTTACCATGCCGACACTTACGGACACTTGGACACTCCTGGGCACAACATGTCACTTCAAAATCAGTACGGATTAGGTGTCTTAGTCATGTTACTGGAAAGTGCCACATGTTGGACAAAGCGTTTAAACTGGTTGATGGAGATTTCAAAACAAACAATGGGGTAGTTGTATGAGCCAATGGGTCGTGCACAGCTGGAAATGAAAGAAAGAAACCCATTACAAATTGTAGTAAAACACTATTGGCTCTTGTCAATTTATTTTGATCAACAACGAGAAATGATTTAATAAAGAAAGGAAAACAGATTACAAAAATGTATACAGTAAAGCAATGGATACACAAGGCAATCTACTTTTGGTTAAGCTTGCAATTCATTTCACTCGTGCATCCATACCCAGCCTTAATGAGGGTTCAAGCCCTTAACTCAGTGGGAGGCAAAGTATGCATTTCAACATTGAGATCTTGGGTTCAAGTCTTGCTTAATAGAACACAGCCTTAATCTTGTAAACAAGAGTGTCATTGTCATCATCATCATCATCTTGGTGGGAGGCAGTATGCATTTCAACATTGAGGTCTCGGGTTCAAGTCCAGCTTAATAGAATACAGCCTTAATCTTGTAAACAACAGTGTCATCATCATCATCATCATCATATATAATCATCATCATCTAAGCCTTATCCCTACTAATTGGGGTCGTCTACATGAATCCTTTTCCGCCACTCCACTCTATTGAGGGCCATAGCTCCGGATTCAGGATGAAAGTTATGGCAAAAATTTGACGCCAGCTGCTAACTTGACGCAACTCTCCTCCTTTATCTGGGCTTGGAATTGGCAATAAAAGCAAAAAACTTCTATAGGGGCTGTGATGAAGCCATCACGTCACGTACACCCTTACGTACGTATTAGAGGAGGAAGCGGGCCGCGCCGATTTCCCTGTGGCTAGGCGAGTACCCGTGATCGTGCTGAAGACACCATGTGCATGTGCGAGCATCTGGAAGACCCCACACTGGGAAGATGCACATGAGTTACTTTATAGAGTGATCTAGACCGTTGGATCGGAGGGACGCGACGATCAGGCCATTGGATTGCATGGATCACATGATCGGGCCATCGATCGTTGATCGTCCACATCAGTTTTAGACTTTATCATATTTTAGGATATAGTTTTTGATTATTTTATATTTGGACACATTGTGAGTGTTTTAGTTGATTTTATTTAGACTAGGGCTATTTTCGTTAAAGTTCACAAGACTGGGATTTTTGTAATTTTTGAAACTTCTTAGATTTATAAAACGAGGAGGGTGTGTGACTTCTCCCTCATTGAATTTCGTGATTAAAAAAAAAGAGAAAAGCTTTTGCTTTCTTTTTCCATCTTCATGCAATTTGGAAGGAAGATTAGTGCGAGGCTAATCTTTATCTACGAAGGTGGGAGGTCTCCATTTATCCCCACACCATCCTCTCTTCTCTTCTCCATCCAGGTATTTTCTTCAGATTCTTAATTCTCCCATCCCAAATCTTCGTCTTCCTCCAAACCCATCCCCAATCCAAACCCTAACCTAAACCCATCCTCCCACGCCACACGTGTGACTGTACGTCTACACGTATGAAACTCACCTGCCCCTTTTGGTTTTCCACCATCATTATATCAAAATCCCTTTCTTTCATCCCCAAAACTCTAACCTCAAACCTAAATTTCCTAAATTTCCAACTTTCCCAGATTACCAAAACTCTAATTTTCACCCTAGGTTGTATTAGGTTTCCTATTTTGAAATAAACTATTCCCTATGTTAATTGGATGTCCCTATATCCATTAGTTCCTAGTTTCTTTTTATTTTAATGATCTTGACTTACGATGTTGGTAGCTTAGGCTAGGATTATGCACAGTTTTCTTTTGATTTTCATGATATTTGTGATGATTATAGCGATGTTTGTGTTTTTATTTATTTATTTATTAAATATCTTAATTCGGCTATTTAATCACACATGTTACTCAGTTCATGCATCGGTCCTGCATCAAATTTGGTATCAGAGAACAGTTTTAGTGTAGGTCAGTCTATTATCAACCCGTCTTTGTGGGGAAAATTTTATACAGCTCAACCCGCCTGACCGGCTTCGTGAAGGGGACATTTTGTTTAGTCAACCATTTTTCTTGGTTTTATTGAGTCCCCATATAAATCTAGGCCATATGAGATTTTATGTCGCATCTAGGTTAAAGTCACATCTAGGGTTTCCTTTTAGAGTTTCCTTGTGTATGCCCACTTGTTCAAGACGTGGTTTTGGTCTACATCCCAGTATGAATCTAGAGCAGATTGCCGAGGCCCTTAATGTTATCAATAACCGTCTGACGACCATTGAAGCTCACAATAGAACCACTGCCACTCAATTAACCGCGACTAATGGGCGCGTCAATCAACTTGAGGCCTCCTTACAGGCAAACCCCGACACTGGGGATAACGTTCAATCTCAGGTTGGAAATCAAGTTGATAGGCGGGAACATGATCATGGTGAAAGTGTTGGTCGTGGTCGAGCACACGTTCTACCACCACGTGAGGAGCGTTATGACCGTTATGATACGTTATGACTGTTATGATCCAGATGCACAAGTCATGAAATGTGTGAAAGTTGACGCCCCTAGTTTTGATGGTCGCTTGGACCCCAAAGCATTCCTTGATTGGTTGGCTGACATGGACAACTATTTTGAGTGATATGATATGTCTGATGCTCGTCAAGTGTGATTTGTCAAGATGAAGTTGGTAGGCCAGGCCAAACTTTTTTGGACCAACATGGAGCGTAAAATTGAATGGAAAGGAGAGCCCACAGTTGTGCATTGGGTCGAGATGAAAGAGGTCCTTAAAGAAAAATATCTCACTTATCGTCAGAGGCTCCTAGACCAGTGGCAGGCTTTGTGCCAGGGATCCGTGACCGTTCCAGATTACATCGTTAAGTTTAAGGAGTACATGATGTGATGTGACATTGAGGAAGACCCGATGGTTACATTGTCTAGATTCAGGATGGGCCTCCGATTTGAGATCCAACGAGAACTTTATTCTCGTGATGTAGGTACATTGGAGCGCATGTACCAAGTGGTGCAAGATATTGAACACTACCTAAAGACACCAGTTGGTAAGCGTTATGACTCTTGGGATCCAAGTGTCAAGACTTGCTCTCAAGGGGCTAAGCCTAACATGGGGAGTCAGTCTAGGCCCTAAATTGGGTCTCAACCCAACCCTAGAGATGTCAAAGGAAAGGGGATAGAGAGTGCTAGCTCTAGGGGAGGTGAGCAAACGTGATGCTTCAATTGCCATGGGATTGGTCACTTTGCGCATCAATGTCCATCGAAAGAGAGGAACAAAACCCTGGTAATTGATGATGGTGGGGAAGAAGGAGATTAAGATGGTGCTTTTGAAGAAGAATTTTATTAGCCTAACATCAATGGTGTTAGTGATGAAGAAGTAGAAGGAGAAGAGACCACACCACTTGTAGTAGTCAGGTGTGCCTTGACCAATGCTAAGGAGAATGATGATTAGCGTCGGACTATGATATTTTACACCTATGCAAAATATGGAGAGAAGAATTGTAAGGTAATTGTCGATAGTGGCAATTGTACCAATGTGGTCTTCACTAGCACTTTGTCCCGTTTGGGGTTGAAACCTGAACCGCACCCTCAGCCTTATAGAGTGTCATGGGTGGATGCATCTTCCATACCTGTTACTCAGCGATGTCTCGTGCTCGATAATTTTGGATCCTATTTAGATTCGCTATTTGACCACAATTTGATGATATATGGCCACTTAAATGTATGTTCATTCATGCATCAAGGCAAAAAATTATCTCTAGTTCCTCTCCCACCAAAGAGCAATGCGGAGAAGAAAACTGAGGGGAAGTTGGGTAACCCAAGGGATACAAGAAAATCCCAACCTAAGACTCTATGTGTAATCAACGCCAAGGAGTTTGAGAGAGAGACTCCGGTGGATTCGATGGTGTACGCCTTAGTGGCGAGAAAAATTATACCCGAGGTTAATGTAGAGGGACCCCCTGAGGTGAAGCCAATTATGGATGAGTTTCACGATGTATTTCTAGAGGACTTATCAAATGAGCTTCCACCTGCGAGGGACATCCAACATGCCATTGATCTTGTCCCTGGGTTGACTCTGCCAAACCTCCCTCATTATCGAATGAATCTTACGGAGCATGCGGAGTTGAAGAGGCAAGTGGATGAGCTCCCCAGAAAGGGTTTCATTCAAGAGAGCATGAGTTTGTGTGCCGTGCCTGCGCTTCTCACGCCTAAGAAAGATGACATGTGGTGTATGTGTGTGGACAGTCGAGCCATCAATAAAATCACGGTCAAGTACTGGTTTCCCATACCGCATCTTGATGATATGTTAGACATGATGGCGGGTGCCACGATCTTCTCAAAGATTGACCTCAAGAGCGGGTATCACCAAATACGTATACATCCAGTAGATGAGTGGAAGATAGCCTTCAAGACGAAGGATGAGCTATATGAGTGGCTAGTCATGCCCTTTGGCTTGACTAATGCCCCGACCACATTAATGGGAGTGATGACCTAGGTGTTGAGACCCTTTATGGGTAAGTTCCTTGTGGTGTGTTTTGATGACATTCTTATCTATAGCACATCAAAGGAACAACATCTCCACCATTTGAGGCAAGTTTGTGGGGTCCTCAGAACTGAAAAGCTATATAATAACCTTAAGAAGTGTACATTTATGTCAAAGAACGTTATCTTCTTAGGGTTCATCGTATCGTCTGAGGGCATGAGAGTGGACCTCGAGAAAGTTCGTGTAATAGTTGAATGGCTTGAACCGCGTAATATTCATGAGGTGCGAAGCTTTCATGGCTTGACGACTTTTTATAGGCGGTTCATTAGAGGATTTAGCTCCATTATGGCTCCCATTACGGATTGCATCAAGAAAAATGAGTTTGTATGGACTAAAGCTGCCTCTAAAGCTTTTCAGGAGATTAAGGGCAAGATGAGCGAAGCCCTTGTCACCCGCTTTCTAGACTTTTGTAAAGTCTTTGAGGTCGCATGTGACACATTTGGGGTAAGTATAGGTGGCGTGCTCAGTCAGGAAGGGCACCTCGTTGCTTATTTTAGTGAGAAGTTGAATGGGGCAAATTAACGATACTCCACCTATGACGAAGAGTTCTATGCGATCGTCCAATCCTTACGCCATTGGTGGCATTATTTATTACCACAAGAATTTGTCTTGTTCTCTGACCACGAGTTCTTATTTTACCTCAGTTCCCAGAAGAAACTAAACCCTAGGCATGCTAAATGGGTCCAATTTCTTTAGGAATATTCTTTCGTTCTTAAACATAAGGCTGAGGTCGAGAACAAACCTGCTGATGCCCTTAGTTGTCGTGTGGCGTTACTCCAAAGTATGAGAGTAGAAGTGACTAGGTTTGATCGGCTGAGAGAAGAGTATCCTACATGCCCAGACTTTGGTGAGTTGTATGCGTCACTGCGAGACGGTCAGTCGACCGATAGTTGTGGGTTTGTCATCATCGATGAGTTCCTATTTAAATGTGACAGACCCTGCATTCTTCATATTTCCCTCCGTGATTTCCTGGTTTAGGAACTTCATGCAGGAGGGCTAGCTGGTCATTTGGGGAGGGACCTTTGTGGAGGATAGATTTTATTGGCCAAGTCTCAAGTGAGATGTAGCCAAGATTGTTGGACAGTGCAGGACTTGCCAATTGGCAAAGCAAAGGAAACAAAATATAGGATTGTATATGCTTTTGCCAGTACCCTATGCTCTGTGGCAGGATATTAGTATGGATTTCGTGTTACGCTTACTGAAAACTATCAAGAAACACGATTCTGTATTCGTGGTTGTGGACCGTTTTTCCAAAATGGCTCGTTTCATTCCGTGCTCGAAAACATTAGATGCATCCAACGTGGCTAAGCTTTTCTTTGGGGAGGTAGTGCATTTACATGGTCTACCTAAGACCATAGTATCTGATCGTGATGTACGCTTTATGAGCTATTTTTGGAAGACACTATGGCACATGATAGGGACAAGGCTTCAATTTTCATCTGCCTATCACCCTCAAACAGACGGTCAAACTGAAGTTGTCAATAGGAGTCTTGGAAATCTGCTTAGATGTCCTGTGGGTGATCACGTTCGAACTTGGGATACCGTTTTGCCTATAGCCGAGTTGGCATACAATAGTTCCATCAATAGGTCTATAGGCATGAGTCCATTTGAGGTTGTGCATGGCTACAAACCTAGGAAACCTGTAGATCTCATACCTATGTCTGTATCCCATAGGCCATCTGAGTCCGCAAATGAGTTTGCACGTCACATGCATGAGGTTAGGAAGCGAATTAATTTAAGTAATGAAAAATACAAAACGTTTGCTGATTCTCATCGCAGGTTTCATGAATTCCAAGTACGAGATTATGTCATGGTTCGCATGAGGCTTGAACGGTTCCCACATGGGGCTATTAAAAAGTTACAACTGCGTAGCGCAGGGCCATACAAAATAATGCAGAAACGGTATCCCAAGTTCGGACGTCACATGAATTAGGAAACCTGTAGATCTCATACCTATGTCTGTGTCCCATAGGACATCTGAGTCCGCAAATGAGTTTGCATGTCACATGCATGGGGTTAGGAAGCGAATTAATGTAAATAATGAAAAATACAAAACGTTTGCTGATTCTCATTGCAGGTTTCATGAATTCCAAGTATGAGATTATGTCATGGTTCGCATGAGGCCTGAACGGTTCCCACATGGCGCCATTAAAAAGTTACAAGTGCGTAGCGCAGGGCCATACAAAATAATGCAAAAACTGGGTCCTAATGTGTATGTAGTAGACCTTCCACTTACCATGGGAATTGGTTCTACTTTTAATGTGGAAGATCTAGTACAATACAAGGGTCCTGCTACTTCACCTTTTGATCCATCCACAGAACCTCCCACAGACCATGACCTAGTCCCAAATCCATGACCCTTACCTGACCAATCATCCGAGCCATTACCACCTTTACCTTCCTTTCTTATTCGAAGTAAACAAATGGAAGACATACTGGATACACAAGCAGTTTCCACTTGACATGGAGGATTTCAGAAATTCCTTGTCAAGTGGAAGCACAGGCCGATCTCTGACAGTACGTGTATTGCATAGGACGAGTTACAACATTTAGATCCAGACATTTTGGAGCGCTACGAGAGTTTTAGTCAGCCAGAGGCGAACTCTTCTCAGCTGAGGAGAGTTGATGATGACATCACGTCACGTACACCCTTATGTACGTATTAGAGGCGGAAGCGGGCTGCGTCGATTTTTCTATGGCTAGGCGAGTACCCGTGATCGTGTTGAAGACCCCATGTGCATGTGCGAGCATCTGGAAGATCCCACACCAGGAAGATGCACATGGGCTGCTTTATAGAGTGATCCAGACCGTTAGATCGGAGGGATGCGATGATCAGGCCATTGGATTGCATGGATCACATGATCGCTGATCGTCCACATCAGTTTTAGACTTTATCATATTTTAGGATTTAGTTTTTGATTATTTTATATTTGGACACATTATGAGTGTTTTAGTTGATTTTATTTAGACTAGGGCTATTTTCATTAAAGTTCACAAGACAAGGATTTTTGTAATTTTCGAAACTTCTTGGATCTATAAAAAGAGAAGGGTGTGTGACCTCTCCCTCTTTGAATTTCATGATTAAAAAAAAGAGAAAAGCTCTTGCTTTCTTTTCTCATCTTCATGCGATTTGAAGATACTTTCATGTGATTTAGAAGGAAGATGGTGCGAGGCTAATCTTCATCAACGGAGATGCGAGGTCTCCATCTATCCCCACACCATCTTCTCTTTTCTTCCCCTTCCAGGTATTTTCTTCAGATTCTTAATTCTCCCATCCCAAATCTTCGTCTTCCCTTAAACCCAACTTTTTCATACCCATCCCCAATCCAAACCCTAACCGACCTAAACTCATTCTCCCATGCCACACGTGTGGCCGTACGGCCACATGTGTGAAACCCACCTGCCCCTTTTGGTTTTCCACCATCATTATATTAAAACCTCTTTCTTCCATCCCCAAAATCCTAACCCTAAACTTAAATTTTCTAAATTTCCTACTTTCCCAAATTACTAAAACACTAATTTTCACCCTAGGTTCTATTAGGTTTCTTATTTTGAAATAGACCATACCCTATGCTAATTAGGTGTCCCTACATCTATTAAATCTTAGTTTCTTTTTATTTTAATGATCTTGAGTTATGATGTTGGTAGCTTAGGTTAGGATTATTATGCATGGTTTTCTTTTGATTTTCATGATATTTGTGATGATTATAGCGATGTTTGTGTTTTTTTTATTAAATATTTTAATTCGGCTATTTGATCTCACATGTTACTCAGTTCATGCATTGATCCTGCATCAGGCTGTGTAATAGACTATTACGTAGGTTGATCACAATCAAGTGTTATCTGATAGTATATTACATAGGTTGATTACAATCAACGAGGGCATCTTGAATCGATACTAAAACAAATGCATGCATGGTGCATATTGTAATGGCGGCCTAGTGCGCATCTCTACTTTCCACTGCGTTTCTAGATATACACAAGCACAATAGCATGATTTCCAAGTTTTCCTGTCGCTGCCACCGTGGCCCCTAAGCACGAAAACATGGTTTTCGCATTGCCTAGGATTCTCTGTTAGGGACACACTTGGTTAGGAATCTGTTTTCTTACAACACAAGTACTGTCTGACATCTTCCTTGGGACTATCTAAGAAAAAAGATCCTGTTTGATTCTTGTGATTATTCATGTCAAGGAATGTGAGTGCATGTTGGAAGCCATCATGTAGTCTTTTGTCAGTAAGCTGAGAATGAGGAAACCCAAGCCAAGACTGGTAGTGCAATTGCAAAACAACTCACAACATTTACACCAATGACCTTCGCACCATTGTGGAAGAGGACCCACTCAGACACACTTTTGGAAGTTATATCCTATGCCATCTCCTCAGAATACATGTGCCAAACATGTATCATCTATGGTAAATAGGACTGTCTTAATGGTCATCAAATGGTATATATTCATAAAAAATAAAAAGAAAAAGAAAAGGAAAAGAAAAGAAGGTGATGATCTACAGGCAAAAAATTGTGATAATGGGACAACTCCAGCCATCCAGTTGTTCAGATTTGTCCATTGAGTGTGCTGCCTTCCCGTGTTTCAGGTGAACTGTACCATTTTCATGGGCACTGATCTGATGACTCCACAGTCCCATCCCTTTTCCCTTCAATGATATTGTCCATCTATATGGTGGCCTACCAAATCAATGGTGCTTATTACCATGCACAAGTTATATGGGCAAGGTATTCCATAAGGTAATGGTGGCCATAATGGCCACCACCATTGCCTTTATGATACGGCCGTAACAGCTGTTATGGCCCCTCTAACGGCTGTTATGGTCTCTCTCTCTCTCTCTCTTTGTAAAATTGAAAAAAACCTGAAAAACTTGTATCTGCCCCGTAACGGACTGTTACGGCCTTTACAGGGGGCATAATGGGCTGTTATGGGGGCCATAATGGTTGTTATGGGTAATGTTTTTCCATAATGGCCGTTATGAACCCGTAATGTGTAACCTTGCCACCGTTACTTTAACGGCCTTTACGACCCTGTAATGGCTGTTACGGCACACCATGCATAGGGGTGCTATTGAGATATTTGGTGTACCCATGTCATAGTAAGTGGCATTCCTCCTTAAGTCATGAAAAGTAGATTTAAGCAGCATTCTCCCTGGGAAAGATGAATAGAACTGCTCGTAACTTTGCACGCTCTGTGGTCTGTGCAGATAGCGTTCTACGTTGGAGTTCAGATAGATGAGGACTCGATGAACGTCAGTGAAGGAGGATTGAGCCCGGAAATGAGGCAGCTTGGTGCTGTGGGTGCAGTTAAGGTTGCGGTCAGGAGCTTGTCAGTGGGCGTTGGCTCATCAAAATCATCATAGGACTCCTCATCTATACTGTTACAGGGGTACTTCCATTATTTGCCTGTAAAGTGTGCTTTTGCTTATCTGTTTTATATGTATTTCCTCATCTTTAGACGAAAATCACCCTTCAACTGGGCTAATGACTTGATAGTTCATCAATATTTTCCGAATGGCGGTGACTCATCCGCCATACATGTGGCACTTGTGTATGGAGTATCCAAATCATGTGTACTGTTGAGGATGGAACATATGCTTGAAGTTCGCACTGATTGGACATCTCAGCCATCCAATTGATGGCTATTAATTGGGCAGGGAAAAAACTGATCTATGTGATTTTCAGATATGCTCCATCCACACTCGCTGGACTGATATGTTTTTTTTTTTTTCATGTCACATGTATGCATGTATCGTGGATGAATCACCACCATTTTGGCTATAATGGCAGTATAACACTCTTCGATTATACTAGTTCATCTCTTTGCTGTAATTCTTGTCATTTACGGATGGACGGTTTCAATCAGATGTTGAAACTGCTATTTATTAATTTGGTACAATATCCACAGTTTCATTTTCCATGCTGACTTAGAGATGTCAGACTACGAATTCTTTTGCTACAGCACACTGAGTTGGGGCAAGTTCTTTGCTGCTGTATGTGTCATACATTTATGCCAATCTAAATCATACAACTGTAGACCGACAGTCACATTTGATTGGGTGATCCTAACCATCTGCTTTCACACACCACTGGCCATGCCTTTTCTTAATGTCCACCAATTCGATGGTTAGGATAGTTTGATGAGTCTGATTCTTGGGATCCTATGCTTCAAATAAGTCATCCACATTTTGAAGGCCTGAATCAGCTTGGTAGGCTGCATTTGCAATGGATGTAAGAGTTGTTTTTTTTTTCTTTTTTTTTCCCCTTTTCTTTTTAATGGTGAATGGTAGTGAATCAACATTGCAGTCCATCGCCTTTCACGTTCTCATCAGGAAGCCACAATGCACTGAGTCATGGACCTCAGACAGTTTTAGGGTCGTTTGGATGTCCTTGATCTCGACTTTAAGGAAGTTGTCGTCATTCGTTGCAGATCCCTTCTTCCAGGCGAATTCAACTTACACAAAAATAAGAAAGTAAGGGGGTGTTTGGTTGGTGGTATTTCGATTTCTTGGTCTAGCAGATCTTTGCTTTATATATATATATATATATATATATATATCTATATATATATATATATATATATATAAAACCATTAACCAGGAATTCCATTCCAAGCTTTTTGCTTGAGAATTTAAAAACCTAGGTAATTAAGACACAATTGTGACCCGTTTAAGTAAATGGGTCGGACTGGGGTTGAACCCTACCTGACCTAAGCTGCCCCAATAGGTTATCAATTGTGGGGCCGGACGACCCAAAACCTGAAACGTATAAAGAAGAAAATTATATATGATTTTGTGTGTGTGTGTGTGTGTCCACCGTCTGGGCTAGGTTTTATATAGCCTTAATGTTGTCATGCAATTCTTAAACCTGAGTTGGGTTGTATCGGGTCAGTCGAGCCTGACACATTTACAATTAAATGGGTTGGGTTGGGCTTGGTAAAATTTTAAGTGGGTTGGGTTAGGTTTGGGCTGAATCTTCGCCCGTTTCGTAAATGGGTCGGTTTGCACTGACCCTAACCCGGTCTGAACCCGGCTGACCCTGTGAACCCGACTAATTGCCACGCCCACCAATCAACTGTTATCTCAGAATCTGTGGATCGAGTTCATTGCAAATCACACGCACAAGAGTTTCCACACGAGTCTCTTCCTTTCCCTCTACAACTTGAAGGGCCCGTAATGGTTGTCCCTCTCTCTCATCACCATGCAACATCAATGGTGGGCTCCACATGATGGAAGGACCATATATATGGACCTTTTCGAATATAATTAGCATGGACTGCCAATCTAAGCCATTGATCGGATGGTCAGAATTATACTATCAGAGTGACTTTTGAGAGGGAAGGCAATAAAGGTATGCCCCACATGATTTGGGCTCCTAACCAGTGACCAATCCTTATGTTTTCTAGATCATCCAATGGAAATGATATTCTAAGAGGGATGAGCAATTCAAAGGTCATGATGTATGGTCCACACCAATGAACGGCCTTTTACTAGTACAACCAATATGGAATGGATGGTCCATGCCAATGGTGGCCTTTTCCTAGTACATTCAATATGGATAACCATTGATCGATGAGGATCATCCCGTTTGAAGTGATTTTTGAGGTGGATAGGTGATCGAAAGTAGGCCTGGTTGAAGTGATTTTTGAGATTGATCAGTGATCAAAGGTAGGCTTCCACATGATGGACGTTCTGGACCATGAGTCTTAGGATTTTGTTATCCAATCACAACAAATCCTACTTCCATCTTTTTGTATTCATGGAAAGGAAAGAAATCATTATTTCCTGGGAAACTTTTGTCAAGCCTTATGAAAATTAGTGGGAAAACACCCTCTTGTACTTTAAAAAAAAATATTTGTTAGAAAATAAATAAATTTAATTTTTTGCACTTTTCATATTTGTTGGAAAATTATTTTCCCACCTCTTATCCTACGAAAGACATTTTTCCGTTATGAAAATGGGTTTCTCGAGGGGTTAAGCCCACATGTGCCATCATCTATCACATGTTCTATATGTGTCAATGTGCCTGATGAGTTATTGTCCATCTTCGGTTATATGCCCTATGGCACAATTGCTAATGTGACATCCATCTTCTCTTGCACCTTATGTTTGAAGCATCCCACTTATGCTAATGTGCCACACGTGACATCATCCATCTTATCTTGTGCCCACCTCCAAATATGCCATATGTGTCAATAGTGCCAATGCACACAAGTGCATTCATCTAACTTCAGGTGCCTATATGTCTCATGTACCAGTGCTTGACTTATACCACTGTACAACTCCAAGTACCTGAAAACAATAATTTAGATTTAAGTGCCCACATATGCCGTGTATGCCACATGTGCCATATGTGACATTATTCATCTTCAAGCATCCAACATATGCTACATGTTAATTTAGCATATATCAGTGATTATATAGATTTTTATTTTTTTATTTTTATTTTTATTTTTATTTTTATTTTTCAAAAAAAGGTTTTGTTTTGCCAAACAACGAATTAGAAAATAGATAATAAATATTTAGAAAATGCATTTGAAAAACAAACAAAGAAAATAACATTTCCTTCTTGGAAATGTTATTTTCTTAAAAGAATGTGTGATACTGGATAAATGACAAATCCAATATATGAGCGTAGATTTGGATTATAACTAACATTATAGTTAAGAATTATCACTATTTGATTATCGCAACTCCTAGGATAATCTGAGATAAAGTAAATTGATAGGTTTGTTTGATTTGATTGGATTTGTAGATGATTGGTTGTAATTGATCTATAGATTTCCTTTGCTATTTATGGAATTCTACCATGTACCTTATTCTTTCAGATGCCTCTTTTTTACTCTAGCAGTTACAGTAGTTGAAAAGCCTTTCTTTAAATCATTATTTTTGTGATGTTTCCTTTTTTTTTTTTTTTTAATGACTATTCCTCTTCTGTCGGTCAAGTTTTGTATCTCTCGTTCGTTTTATGTATCTTGAATTGCTCGATTTTGTTTCTTTCTTCAGTTGTTAAACTTTTGGATAACTTGACCGCATTACTTCGTCGACCATCCAATGACATGTAAGATTGGATTTATGCCAACTATGATTCCGTAAAAAATATTCCAAGTATCTTGAACATTTTTCATCCACCTCATATTTCTCTTACAATGTCACATGTCGCCCTCCTATTGGTTTTTTCTAGAATCGTCAGAAATAGAGCTCTTACATTGCTTCACCTTTAGGAAAAAGATGGAAGTGACATTGTTCCATTGCCCAATGTAATTAATGCAATCGTTGGGCCAAGTGTTGTCTCTCCATTTACTCTACCTAACTAAGGTTCTACCAAAAGATATCCTTTACCTCTTCCCTCTATCTGCCCATGTGACATGTCGTATAGAATTATATCATTCGAGGAGTCATAATTACCCTTTCATTAATGCGCATATATTGTGGCTGATACATAAACACAATTCTAAGTCGGTGCTTACCTTTCTTCACCATTTGCTTTTTCTCTCTTGTGTCAAAACTCACTTTCTAACCTTCTTTCTCTCGATTAGCTGGATGTTCCGTCTTCAGGAGTAGTCAATGACATTCTTTTCAATACTCCCATCGAACCGAATAAAGCATTATTGACACTTGGTCCAGCTTTTACCATGCAGATACTTACGAACAACTTCATGAAATCGAACCATGTTTTCCAAAGTGTCTTGATAAAGTTCTACTTGTGCAATCTGATCATTTCCCGAAGCCTTCCAATGCCTTTAAGTCTCTGAGATCATAGCCAAAATTGATGAATGGTTGGGCAGATGGTTTACTCGTGTTGAAGTACAATATGATGACACATGGAAGCAGATTGGAATAGATGAATTTATCAAAATTTCCTTGCATGAATACCCAACCAATACCTTCCTCCTTACAGCAATTTTAACTTTTTAGAGTTGGTCAACAAATCCATTCTATTTTGGATGTCGTTTCATGACTCCAACAATCATGGACGTATGTGCCTTCACCCATCTTTTATCCTTTGGTAAGTCTGTTTATCTAGGCTTTGTTTCGAAGAATCAATATCTATTCACCCTTCTGGACAATACCAACAAGTTGTATTCCACTTTTATGGTTATAAAATGCAAATCTTAAGATGAAGTTGATAAGCAAGAACACACGACTTTTCTTTTGATGTGGATTTTCTAATTTCTGCTATGTGTAAGTGCTCTTCAAATCACCAAGGAATACATCCATCTAGTCGAGGCACTTGCTCAAGGACGTCAGCTTTCTCTCACCCCTTTTGTGCTCAATTACATTTATCGCAACATGCTTAAAGAAACCATGAAGAGCTTTTTCCATTCTAGCGGGCCTATTTGGCTTATCCAGATGTGGTTTTATGAATATTTTGGTGTAAAATTCATCAAATCTATTCCAACAAATGTGGAATTCACTTCCTTTGACCACCATAATATCCTCTGCTCAAAAATCAATTATTCATTCACGAATGTATAAGTTTCTTCCTTTCTTTTACCCTTGATAAGTCCAAGCATTCCTTCAATCCATTTAAAGATAAAGAATTCGGCCCAATCTGGTTCATTGAAGAATATGGGCCGACCGATACCAAGATGCCAAGTATTAGAGATGCAGCTTGAAAAGTTATTTGATCTGCAGGTACCTACCGTATGACGGCATAGTAGATACAAGAGTTAATGCCAAGGCCATAATCGAACAATACTGCCCCACTCTTCTTGCTCATCAATTTAGTTTGGCTAAAAACATACCCTTTTCATTTATTCACTGAACTTGTAACCAACCTCCAACTCATTGACCAGTTGCGGATTCGATCATCACCTTTCAGATTCTTCACAGATGACTTGATTATGTAAGTTCTTCTTTCATGCTTCATCTCTTTACAAACCATCCTCAACAGCTAGAGTCATTTCACTCCTGGTGGAAAAACTATTTTGGGACTTTGATTAGTGGGTCTCATGAATTAATCATCAGCCAAGTTTCTCCTTCATCTAAAGTAGAGAAACGTGTAGCCGAAAAGAAGAAGATGACTAAAGAAGGCACCAAAAAATTGATTGCACCTCAGTCTGCCGTGTTTCCTATCCATAGGAAGACACAATCAAGGAAGATGACTTTAGTCGCATCGACTGCCCCATCCCCAACACTAATAAAGATGGTCGAACTTTCTTTCACGTTAATAAGAATAGTCAAGCTAGCTCAACCTGAACTGAAGTGTTAAACGACCATAGTTGCAAGTCTAGTTAAGATGGTTCCGACAATTGCTTCAATCCCAACACCTATAGCTCCTCCAAGCATTTTGAGGATTTCTGTGCTCGTGCCTCTCTCAACTCCTCATCCTACATTTCTTGCAACTTTTGATTGATCTGCTTTAGGTATTTCTTCTTCGACTAAAGATATCGCAACATTTGAAAAATATTACAAAACCAAATTCTGGCTAGGTTTCCCCCCTTTAAAATATTATTGGGAGATGAAAGAGGCGTATATGAAACACGAGGATGCTCACTTTAATAGAGCTTTTAATAAATGACGAAGTGAAACGGAAAGATAAAACGATCCCAATCTTCATTTTGATCAATTTTTCAAGCCATATCATCCTAATCCTCCAACTTTTCCTTGTTCCAGTCGAGCTCTAGCTTTGGTCGTCGATCCCACCAAAATTTCACCAACGGTCGACCGATTTACCACCGTTATTGTTCGGTTAGATTTAGGTGGATGTTATTTCAATATTATGTTCTCCTCCTTTTTATTTATTTTGCAATACTCATGTCTTACTTTCTCCCTTCTTTTTTCACAGTAACTAGAGAGCTCTCGACTTTTGAAAAGCTAGTCTCTGGGCCTCCTCCTCAAGATGAGATAGTTATTCCAAACACTATTATCAATGTTGTTTGGTCTCCTACAAAAAGACTTGAAGTTTCTGACTTGAAAGAGACTATGAGCAACATTCGTCGATCAGAAAATCAGTTAGAAGGTCAAACTCAAGAGGAGGTAATAATATACTAGCTTGTGGGGTCCTTTAGTCTCCTTTTACAATCTATAACTTCATCGCTCGCACCTATTTAGGATCATGGAGTGGTGGAATCGGTTGCGCAGATAACTTTATCTTCCATTTAGCTTGCTCCATCCATAGAACCGACCGATCAACTAGTCTTTACCACGGTCGAGTAACACAATGGTTCCTTTGGACGAAACAGAAGTATTGGAAGAAGAAAACTCTTGACCAACTGAAGTCTCTCCTGGTCGAGCTATAGAGATTTATACAGTCTACGTCTTTGCCTCTCTGGCCCTATCAGTCAATATTTTTCTTGCCCCGTCTTCTTCTTCTGATGAGCTACTTCCCGTGGAAGATATCTTATCCTCCATTGATCAGGCCTTCCTTTGTGATATTCTCATGGCCGAATCTCCTTCACCTTCATCAGAGATCCAACAACTTTAGGATGAATTACGAGTTTTCATTCACTCTGGTGTTGTTGACATTATTTCGTCGGAATTGATTGAGAGACTCCACTTCATCATTAATCGGTACCAAACTCTCACTCGGTCTGATGAGTCTCTGTTGGCCAAATTGCCCGCACTCTATAAATTTTTGAGTTTAATTCACGAGCATTAAGATATAGTTGGTGCGATCGATAGACTTTAGACTAAGCATTTAGGCATCTTCCTCAGAATGACTGAGATCGCAACTGCTAAAAAACAACTTTATGTTGTATACAACAACTTGAAGGAGTCAGATACAACCTTGATCGATCTAAAAGCTCAAATCTTGCTTATGGATGATAGACTAAAAGTGTTGAAAGAAGAAGAGAAATCTTTGACCGAGCACAGACATGGTCAAAAGGCTAAAATCAACAAACTAGGTGCCTATATGTAAGAGTGTACTCCACTGATTGATCAAATAACACGCTTAGAAGCTAAAATTAGAGCTTCTCTTCATCGGCAGGAAGCTAAGCGGTCGAAGCTTCAAGAAGCGATTGCCTCTTTTTCATTCTTTGAATTTTGATTGCTTTGTACTTGTCTGCTGTCAATCTATACTTTCTATTTATCTTTAATAAATCGGCTAGAATATTTTCTTTCCACTTATATTATCCCAAGTATGTAGTTTTTTTTTCTCTGCATGCATGATATAATTGTATTAATGATGTTGAGGGTCAAATATTACATATCAGACTCAGTTATTGCTGGATTTATGAACATGGTACTATTGAATGACCCATTTTAATCATGTTTGTGTTGCAAGGTGGAATTACGAGCTGAGACTGGATCGGGATGCTAAAAGCACGGATTTAACGTTCAGAATGCACCAAGGCAAGGGACAGACTCCAGGGAACCAAGATCGACGGAACTACACACCGGGGATCCGCGAAAATCGGGAAACTGAAGCTCAAGTGGCCCGAAAATTGGTCCAGAATGCAAGATCACAGGGTTCCCACCATCCGTTTAGCTCGAAACTTTATACATAGCTCGAGGACCAAAAACTAACCGTACACGTCAAATTTCACCCATTGGATCCTCGTGAAAGTGGCTGAACTAACAGATCAGTCCATAAAACCCTGATTTGGGGCCCACCCGCTGTCCAGATACTCTTTAACTTCGGCCCCCACGGCTCAAATGAAATGGACAACAAGATGGATGGTGTGGATTTCTCATAATCATCATACAGTGTACATAGTACACTTTTTGCACTAAGACTTGCATGGCAAACCGTCCTCTGGACGTCTCCTCTTCAAAAACAGAAGTTCTGTTTCTGTTATGAAACAGAGATTGCGGTCCGGTCTTGTGGGCCACCACGGTCGATGATCCAGATAATCGGGACCATCCATCAGGCCTAAAAGGGCCCCGTAAACATGGTCTAGGTGGCGAAATGGCGAGATACATCGGAGGTCAGTTTTTGATCGTCAAAACTGAAGGCAGACGGTGGAAAGAGTTGATTTGATAGCCCGCACTGAACCCGAGTAAAAGCACCCCTTTCTGCTGAAATTTCGAGAGGAATTCAATGGGCGGGTCAGATTTATCAAGCGACAAGGTAAGTGGGCCCCACCGAGAGTCCAGCGCCGACAAGATCGGGCGCTGTTTACGCAGCCCGCGCACATCCGGAAAAGACGGCACTTGTGGGACGTAACGTGATCAAGATCACATTCTGATGCATGATCCGGACCGTCCAAACTTTCGCAATGAAGGTCCTAACGCTGTCCAAGAAGGCGAATATGAAAATCTAGATGATCCTTTGTCTCAGATTCAGAAAAACGCAATGCGGTTATGCGTTTTTACTGCGCAGAACAGAGGTACGCAGTCGGATGTTTTCTTTGGCAAACTGTCCTACGTAAATAAGGTCGGTGAACGACCTAGCCACCGACGGCTGCTGCTGTTATAAAAGGGAAAGAGAGGTGAGCTCGGCGGGGAGGAACGGGAATACCAAGAGGAGACGGCTGGAGGCGGAAACGTGAAGGAAAGGGAAGAAGGAAGTTGGCTGCTGGACGGGGACAGAGGCAGCTGTGGGAGTCTGTTAGGCTCGTCTTTGGAAAGGGAGAAGAAAAAGGAATGTTCTTTTTCTGATATTTTCTTGCTGGCTGTTGTTTTTATTTTTTCCTTCTCTTCTTTCTCTTACAATGCCGAAGTTTATTAGCCTAATCATGTGGGGCTAAACCTCTTAGTTGGGGCTAAGAGGTGAAGCTTGTAGCCTGATGGGAGTTTTTTTCGTATGCCCTTTTTTTTGTTTAAACTGAACTGATGTTGCTTTTAGTTTAATTAAAGGAATGTTTCTTGTCTTTAATGGTTTGTTGTGACTGAAATTACAATGGATCTGCAATGGCCTTGAATATCTCTTTTTCCCTGTTGTTCACCATCGCCTCCTGGGCATGGTTGGATGATGATACCCTTCCTAACTTTCATGCATTGTTGATTGGTTGGTAATTAGTTTAATTCTGTTGTTTGCTTTGCCTCCTGGGCATGGATTGATGATGGAATCCAATCTAATTCATATACCTTTCATCTCTTTAAAAACTATATTAATAGAAGTTCAGTCTAGTTTACATGATGATGGCATAAGATCTCCCTGATCTCTATAAGTGGATCCTCTGAATCCCTAGTTTCTTTCCTCTGAATTACTTAAGTTTTAGATAATTATTCCACAATTATTCCCTAAATTCTATTTGATTGAGATTACATCTTTTGCTAGTTCTAGATCTAGTTAGTTCCAGATCACGTACAAGTTTCAGTCCCTGTGGATTCGACCTCGGTCTTACCGAGTTTATTACTACATCACAACCCTATACTTGGGGAGTGAACAAATGACATGACACATACATGACAAGCGGTGTACCCATTTGTTCCTTTTTCCTAGGCAATGTTTCATGCCATTAATGGGGCTTAGGCTTTCTTGAGGGAAATAATTTTTTTGAATATTGATTGTAAGGCCTGTATCCTACACCGTACCGTTCCATAGGCTTCTGTGGTCCTCCCTGTCAAATTCCGGGGACCCACAATCTGTTACCGGCATTTGCGCACGGTCCTGAGTCATGTCCCGTATATTTGAGTCGACTCGATTCGAAACTTATACCCTTGTGACTGCATCATCGCTACGGTTTCGATGTGGTGTCTCGCGCGCCGAGGCGATACCCGGGCCAGGAGATGTGGGCCCGAGTTCAATTGGAGAAAAACGCCGCGCGTTGCAAATCCCAAGAGAATCCATCACATCAAATGTCAAGTACACTCCCATCACTTACCATTACTTACACTCATCCCCAAGTACAACCACCCTCCCCAAAAGTCAACATTTTCTTACAACAAAGTACCTACTTACATCACTCACCATCCCTCTCTCCCATCACTTCTCTCCCATCATCTCTCTCTCTCTCTCATCTCTCTCTCATTTCTACCAAACTCCATGGGAGCAACTCACGTCCATGGCTTCCATGGGAGAGAGTAGTGTGGCCCACCTTTCTACCACCCGATCCCACCATCCTAAGCCCATCTCAACTATTGAAATTGTCCATTTGGGACTCTATCATGCATTGGCGGTAGAAGGAAGGAGAGATCTCGAGGTGCGTGATTTTATTACTTGATTTGTGATTTGAGGGCCCACATATGTGGGACCCATCTTGATATATGTGTTGTATAGAGGGGCCCATAGTAGTCGGGTCCCTCCTATTTCCACCGATCTTTCTTTCTTTTCTCTATTTCTCCCTCTCCTTCTCTTTTAGTGTTGGAACGTGGACCCACCTTGAAAGATGGTGCTGGACGTGGGACCCACCAGTCATGTGTGTATTATCCACACCATCCAACCATTGGTGGCCCACCTTGATAGCATGTCTGTGGGTGGGGCCCACCTTAAATATATGTGTGACCCCATCATCCAGCGTCCAGGGAGGCTGGACGTTGCCACAAAGTGAAGAAGTGAGCTGACAGTGTTGTGTACTGACAAGCAAACAAAAGTGTCAGTTTGATTTTTAAACTTTGGGTGGACCACTCCTACAGGCCCCACCTTGATGTATTAATCCAATACAGGCTGTCCATTCCATTCCCCATGTCATTTTATGTGTTCAGCCGAAAAATGAAGTCAATTCGACTATATGGCGGGCCATAGCTTAGAAAACAATAGTTTTCACTGTTAAAATGTACTCTGATCTTTATACACCTCCAAAACATATTGAAAATTGGGCTTGTTTGGTCTGTCTTGAGACATGGAATGTAATGGATGGGTTAGATTCACCTGATGTGAGCCCCATGTACAAAAACTCTAAAAATTTCATTTTTCAAAGAATATATATATATATATATATATATATTAGGCAGCGCCTGCTGCTGCTGTGTCTGGCGGGCGGGTAGGGACCCACAGTCCCAGCTGTGGGCCCCACCATGATGGGTGTAGAACATCTACACCGTGCATTCTGTATGCCCCTTCCTGAAGTGGGTCCCCTCCAAATTTCAACTGTATACGTGGTTCAGGTGCCCCACACGGCAAGAAACATTGTGATTGAACGACTGCCATTGAAACCCATTTTTGGGTCACAGAAGTTTTGGATTAATATGAAATTTGTTTTTCCTTTCCATCCAGGTCCGTATGACCTTACTAACGGATTGGATTGTACATAAACATTATGGTGGGACCCACAATGATATATGTGTTTTACTCACACTGTCCACGGTTGTGGACGGTGGAACCCACTTGTTGCATGTGTTCTGTCCGCACCGTCCCCATCACTGGACGGTGGGACCCATGATGCATGTGTTCTCTCCATGCCATCCAGCTGTGGACCACCGTGATGTATGGGTCTTATCCTCATTGTCCATTACTTGGACGGTGGGACATACCCCACGTGCAGGCTACACCTTGATGTGTGCATTCGTCCAGCCTGTCCAGGGCCTGGACATTAATTTAATATTATATATTTATCTATTATATACATATATTCTGTATATTTTTGGGTCTCACCTACTTCATCCACACCGTCCATCAGTGGGACCCACCCGTTTGATTGGCTGGTGTATCTCACACCAGCTACATAGCTGCTATATTGACGCCACCAAGTTCTGTGGGTCCCATCTATTATATCTATGCCGTTCATCCCTAGGGAACCCACAATGATGCATGTGTTGCATCCAAACCGTCCACCATTTGGCAAGCTTGTCTTGAGGCTTGAGGCTAAAAATAAGACAGATCTAGGATTAGGTGGACCACACTATGGAAATCAGTGGGTTTGACCGTTCACCATTAAAACCCCTTTCAGGTCATTGTGACCTTATGATCAGATTGGATGGGAAATAAATGATACGGTGGGCCTTGAGAATTTTAATGGTGGAAATCATTGTCACCACTATTTTTTTGGGAGTGCGGTCCAGTTGATCCTTTGAGATGATTCATATATTTTATTGTATATATTGATGTACTTGTGGCCATTCGTCAAGGCCCACCTTGATATATATATGAGACCCATTTGAGGAGGCCCACCTTGATGTATTTGGGGCCTGTTGTTGAGGCCTACCTTGATATTTGCGAGAGCCCATTGTGATGTAATCAAGGCCCATGGGTTATGACCCATTGCAATGTACATAAGGCCCATTAGTGCGGCCCATTGATGCAGCCCACATGATGTGTATGAGGCCCATGTGCAGGGCCACCTGTGATGTATATTAGGCCCATGTGTAGGGCCCACCTATTGTGTATTTGAAGCCCATGGGTTGTGGCCCATTGTGATGTATTTGAGGCCTATAGGCAAGGCCTGATGTGATGTGATTATGACCCATATGATGAGGCCCATTGAAATGTATTTTGGGCCCATGAGATGCGGCCCACTTGATGTATGAGACCCTTGTGTGCGGCTATGTGCCCACTATATGTTTGGTTCTATGTGGGCCATTCCTGGTTAAACGTCCACATTGATGGGCAATGATGGTTGAATGTCCATATTGTGACATTCCCTTAGGCCTCGTTAGGCCCATTCTCATTAAGGCCGATTTTGATTATCGGGGTCGAGGCCGATTCCGACTGCCGATTACCGATTTCGATTATTAATTGTCGAGACTGATTACCGATTCTGATTAACGTAACTGATTTGCCGATTCTGATTATCGATCGATTTTCGATTGTCGTGATCGATTGCCAATTCCGATTGTCGTGATCGATTTGCTGATTCTGATTATTGATCGATGCCGATTGTTGTGACTGATTGCCGATTCTGATTGAGGTGACTGATTTGCAGATTATGATTATCGATCGATTCTGATTAACGTGACCGATTTGTCGATTTTGATTATCGATCAATTCCGATTGTCGTGACCGATTGCCAATTCCGATTGTCGTGATCGATTTGCTGATTCTGATTATCGATCGATGCCGATTGTTGTGACCGATTGCTGATTCTGATTGACGTAACCGATTTACCGATTATGATTATCGATCGATTCTGAATTGTCGTGACCGATTGCCGATGCCGATTATCGTGACCGATTTGTCGATTCTGATTATCGATCAATTTCGATTGTCGTGACCGATTGCTGATTCCGATTGTTATGGCCGATTTGCCAATTCCGATATCGATCAATTCCGGTTGTCGTGGCCGATTGCCGATTAGCGATCGAGGCCGATTATTATGACCGATTGCCGATTTCGATTGTCGTGATCGATTTGCCGACTCCGATTATCTATCGATTCTGATTGTCGTGGCTGATTGCCAATTCCAATTGACGTGACCGATTTGCTTATTCCGATTGTTGATACAGGCCGATTGTTGAGGCCCAATGTGATATATATGCGGCCTGTATTTGAGGCCCATTGTGATGTGCATTCGTCCCGTATTTGGGGCCCATTATAATGAGTATTCAGCCCATGTTTAAGGCCCAATGTGATATATATATGAGGCCTATGTGATGAGGCTTATTGTGATGCATTTGCGGGCCAAGCGATATAGCCCACTGTGATGTATGTTAGGCCCATGTGAAAGGCCCATTGTGATGTATTAAGCTCTTGAGTGAGGCCCATGATGTTGTATATTTTGCCTTTGCGTGAGGCTATGGGTCTATTATATGTTAGGCTCTATACGAGCCATTCCTTGGAGGCAATGTTAGTTAAATGTCCACATTGTCGAGGCCGATTGTCGATGCCGGTTATTAATACCGATTATGAGTATGTGACAGCATAACACCATGATACATGCCCATACACATCATCTGCATGTTTGTTATGAGATGTGATTGACCATTGCATATGTCATTGGGCAGGTTGATATGAGAGTCCTTGATAGGCAGAGGTTATCTCACATGAGTGCACGGCATGCGTAGGATTGATGTATGATTAGATTGTATGACTCATGCATCACGCATTTTGTGATATGATTACTGTACGCCCTAGCGATATCAGGGCCGTAGCCTCCACAGGCATATCGTGGATGGCTAGATGAGACACCAAAAATGTTTGATTCTAGCATACGGGCGCCATAGATGTCCTTGGGTGAAAATCTCTAAACCTCTGTGGCCAGGAGATGCCCCAACGTCGAGATCGAGTGGATGTGTATGAGCGCATGAGGGTCGTATACCAGTAAGCCGCGTCTCCTATTGTGTCGTGGTCGGTTGGGAAGGGGTATGATCTTACTTGCCTAAGTGAGGGGGCAATATTTAGGTTGAGTCTGACTAGCTTGAGGAATGGGTCCGTAATCGACAAGCCAGGCTTGATATTGGCAGGCGGATAATGAGGTCTCTTCCACTTACCCAGTTGTGCGTTCGGATAGGGGCGACAAGCTGACGTAAAGTGTAATAGACCCCGGTGATGATCCCAGAGAGGAACCGTACTGATATGTGGACTTATTGAAGAGGAGTTGTATACTCATTCATTCATTCACTATCCACTCGGACTGGTGGTGCGCAACGATTTATTACGTATACCTTCGCAATGGCTAGGATTTCGGTTGGGGCGCGCGACTAACTTGAGATCAGGAGTTTACCACATTAAATCTGACTATCCAAATTTAGGTATGGGACTGGTTTGGATAGAAGTTCCTTATGATGGATCCCATAGCCTACGATACTACGTACTATCATCCCGACTTCACCCTCCAGCATGGTCATTCCATTCGCACCGCATATCGCATTACATCCGCAACATATGACATTTGGGGTTACTATGTTTCTTTATTTATACTGCCTAGATACGGCTGACGGTATTCGTGGACTCATCAGGATTTGCATATTGCATTACATCATCGGCATCTGATATTTGGTTTGCTGTCTTCACATTATATAGCTGATCTACATTACTTCATCAGTATATGATATTGTTTTTATTATATTTCTGCATCACATAGCTTGGATAAGGCTGATGGTATTTATGGGCCTATCAGTATGTTTTCGTATTACTCTGACTTCGTATGATTTTTATGAACTTGCTAGTATTTCTGATATTTTATGAGTTATGATCTTGTCAGTATTTCTGTTTACTTTGATAATTCCTGCTCTTGTCAGTATTTCTACTTATTCCGATATTGTACGACTTATGGATTACCAGTATTTTCGGTGCTGTATGATGAGGGCATTGTATTGAATACTTGGCACTTACCTTGTGTACACACTTACACCACCCTCAAAGCTTTTTATAAGCTTATGCACGATAGATGCGTGCAGGTGATGTTAGGTTGCAACAATATTGAGTTCGGAGCGTGCTGCGGCCTTCTGGAGCATGATTTTTTATTTATGTATTTTTCTTTCAGCATTGTACTCAAATGATTATATTAGTGGATATGTGATGATGATGTTGCCTTTGTGAATTGGGTAATCTTGTGGTTATGCTTATTATGAGTTAAATGTACAAAAAAATCCTCCTTATAGGATCCTAGAATTGAAATCTGGCATATGGACGCTAGGAGCCGAGAATGAGGTACTACGGAGGCTGTCGGCACCGGATTCGATGATTGGGATTCTTGTGAATCCGATTTCCGGGTTTAGGGCATGACATTGATGCTTTCGCCTACTCCACCCTTTAGTAGGACATTTTTTTTTTGCTCATGACCTCTGGATGACTGTAAGGAATGATGTTCCTTTAACCGAATTGTTAGATGCTTTGACCAAACTTTAGAGTATCAGTGATGCATACTTTAATGTTGAGAAAGATTTGGAAAAACTCGATGCTCATGTAAATAAGCGTGCTTCCATTCACATGGAAATGAACATACTCTTCGATTAATATGATTGAGCCTAGTATAACTGCATGCACTAGACTCGACAGCATTATTTTAACAAAGTAATGCTGAAAACTCTGCAGGTTTCAAGCAAAGGAATTAATGGCGATCTTTAGAAGACCAAGTGCATATATCCCGAAAGGTGCTCAAATTACTCCCAAACTCTTCTGAACTTCATAAACTCTCAGATCGATCTTTATCAAGGTCGATTGCACGAGAGCAACGAACAGAAGAGATAGGTAGAGCACAAAGTCGATGTCATCGGTTGTTGCATCGACCAAGTCCTGCGCTTCCTCGAGCGTGTTCTAGAAAGTGGAGGTTCTTAGAAAGCTCGAAGTCAAACGGTTGAACTCATCAGAAAACATGTTGCCAATGAATTTGATGAGATGAAAGATGCTTACGTCTGAGTCACATTCCAGCCGAGCCCTTTTTTATATATATATATTTTTTATTTTACATAAATAACAATATGCAATCAGCCACTCATCCACATTTTGTTATTGTTCTTGACCATATATATATATATATATATATATGCTTGCTTACTTCTGTCTTTCAACCAATTTTGATCTTTGCGCATCATTTGTAACTATTCTAACCATCGCTTGGCCTGATCTTTCCATATATTCCACAGATTGAGAGATGCATTTAAAAATCGACCGTTTTTTGGATTTTTTGCTATCTTTCCATTCATATCACGAAGGATATAAGCTCTTGCATGGAGAACCTTTATCACTATAAATGATCAATCCTATGTAGGTAACCATTTATGAAACTCAATATCTTTAATTCCAATTGAAAATATCACTTTTCAAATCATGTTGCCTTCTCCAAAAGCCTTCTTTTTCGCTTTCTTATTGTATGCTCGAGCAACTCTGGCTTTGTTTGTCATAATAGAATTTAAGGCCTTTATCCGTATTTCGTCTAAGTCATCGAGTTCAACCAGTATAGCCTCTGTGAACTCTATTGGGGTAAAGTTAGCTTGATGTCACTGTCACCTCCAGCAGTAACACAACATCATGTCCATATGCAAGTTTGAATGGACTCATCCCCTTGCTTATTCGAAACAAGTCGCGATAATTCTAAAGAGCTTCTGACAACTTAATATGCCACTGCTTGGGATTTTCATTAATCATTTTTCGCAAAAATATTCTTGATTGTCTTATTACTAACCTTAGCCTGGCCTTTGACCTGGGCATACTAAGGTGATGAATGTAAAAATTTGATTATTTACTGATCAACCATTGCCTTGATCTACTTGGATGAAAATGTTGCTCCTTGATCCACAATGATTGATTAAGGAATTCCAAACAGATGAATTATATGAGTCTTGATGAACTGTTCCCAACATAGGTTTTGTTTCTGCCAATTTGGTAAAGTAATTGACTATTACAAGAATAAAACTATGCCCTTTAAATGAATGAGGATAAATTTTTCTTATCAAATCAAAGGCCCATCCTAGGAATGGCCAATGTTTGACAATATGATGCGATTCGGTCACAGTCTCATGCTGTATCGGCTTATATTTTCACATGCTTCACACCCTTTAGTATATTGGTTATAATCAACTGACATGCTCGGCTAGAAATACCTATAACATCTAAGTATGAGCCTAAATTTTATTCCAACCTGGTGTGCTTTACAAATTCCTTCATGCACTTCATCAATATCCAACATAGATTCCTTTTTGCTCAAACATCACAATAATACATCATCAATTTCTTTTCGATATAGTTCTTTATCGATTAATATATAATTTATAATCGTCCTTCTAATGTCTTGGTCAACTTTTGTCTGTGAGGATCGAATATATTTGATGATTGGAGTTCTCTAGTCATCACTGCTCATCTTGACCTCGCAAATTTCTTCGGTCAATTTTCTTTGAAAAACTGATGGTAATGACTTCCTTTGAATAATCACCATTTTTCCTTTAAATCTCCGGGCATTTTAAAGCCTTAATGCTAACTATCCTGTTTTATTTACATCAATATTATTTTCTCGAGTTATATGTTTTAACTCGACTTCATCGAATCTACTTACCAATTGTATTGCTAAAAGATAATATGACTATAAAGAAGCACTTGTACAATTAAACAAACCAATTAATTGATTTATTACTACTAAGGGATCGCTCATAACCAATACATTTTTTGCTCCTAAATCGACTAACATCTCTAAACTGATTATCAAAGCTTCGATTCAGCTTAATTATTGGTATAATCAAACTCAAGATGGAATGCAAATTCTTATTTTCTACCATCTGGATTGATCGGGACAATCCCTGCTCCTAATCCTTTGTTAGTCCTCGAACCGTTAAATATCAATTTTTTTCTCAGCGGCTGAGCTTCTATTATTGCTTATGCCTTATGCTGATCAATTTCAATTCCTCTTTGATGTACCATGAATCTCAGAAAATTTTTACCTGATAACGAAAAACACATTTAAGAGGGTTCATCTTTAATTTATGAATCCCCATTATTTTAAATGACTTTCTTAAGTGATCAAAACATTTGGTTAATTGGCTGATTTGACCATCATGTCATCGATATAGATTTTCATAAATTGGTTAATCATATTATGAAAAATGATGTTCATAGCTCTTTGATAAGTAACTCCTTCATTTTTAAGCCAAATGGCATTACGACCCCAAATCATACTTAGAGGACCAGGACATCTGAAAGTTATCTTTGAGACACCTTCCACTACAATGTTTATTTGATTATATCCCGAATGGTCATCCATAAAGGATACCATTTGATGTCCAACAGCCTAGTCGATCAGCTGATCAGCCATGGGCATATGATACTCATTCTTTAGTTTGGAAGTTAATGCATACTTTGAGCTTACCATTTTTCTTGATAACATTCATTATGTTTGAAATTCATTCGGCATATTTGATGAGTTTAATGAACCATACTTTCAAAAATTGCTCAATTTCTTCTTTTTACTTTTGCGTTACTTCAGCTATTGTCCACCTAGTCAGTTGTTTATGTGGCCAATGACCTTCCTTAATAAGTAACCTGTGTTAAACCAGAATTCGGTCTAATTTAGGAAACTCATAATAATCTCAAGTAAAACAATCGGCCAACTCTTTAAGTTAATAAGTTTGGCATGGATTCAATCATCCATTTATAAAAATAGGTTTGGGATGTTGTTTCATTCCCAAATTTGTCTCTCTCAGATGATCTTGGACCCAAGCTTAAGAATCCTCAAATTTCTTTGGGGTTGATTTTAAATTCTTATTTCAATACCATCTTCAGTTATCTTGTCAGCTAGTACTATTATTTCGACCATTTCAACAAAACATCCATTATCATATTTTGCAAACTCTCTTCGAATTGTTACTCTAGCCGTGAACTCAGCCTTCACTGAAGATCGGTCCATCTTGAGATTTCTTCTATCATGCAACTTGTAGTTGCACGAAAGGAAATTATAGTCTTCGGAAACTCTTCGTTTAGTCGAATCATGATAGCAATATCATGTATGACATTATTTAGGTTGAGTCTAGCATTAATTGCAGTTGGTTTGTCATTCTTGTCTTGTCCTGTAAATCGTATTGGTCTGATCTCATTTTTATAAAAATAAGCCTTGGTCACATTAAACATGGCTAAGAATGGTTTGTTATCAGCCAAAACCAATTCTACTCTGTCTTAATTTTAAAAGATTACGATTTGGTATGGTGACGATGAAATGCTTGAGAACAAATTAGTCCATTCTCGTCCAAGTAAAGCATTGTAATTTGATGAAGTGTCGACCACAAAGAAAGCGGCCAACACCTTGATTTCTACCATTAGTTCGACCGTTAAAACACCTTGAGTTTGTGTTACTCCTCCAGTAAAGTTACTCATTGTGACCTTAGACGGAATAAGACTATCTTACGTCTTTTCCAATTTAGCCATCATTCTCGGAGAATGTTAACATCAGATCCATTATTGATAAGAACTTAAGTCATCGAACACCCTTCCAAGTGTATGGAAATATACAATGGTTTCAAACGTTGAGTAATTGTAAGAGTCGATCTTTCAATAATTATTTTTTCAAAAGGGGATCCTAGTTCGACCGTAACAGTCGACACCTTTTTTCGCTTCATCTTTAGAGTCAAAGGAACTATACTATATAATTGTAGAAGGACTTAACTCTTTCACATCTCCTTCCATCATATTTGGTTGTGATGGTTTAACCTAAAAACTCAATGCAAGTGTCAGCACCATATTGCATTCCAATGTAATCAGTGGGAATGAGCCAAACTGTGTTACCAAATTCAAACATTACCTTTCAAGTGTTTCCATATTCACTTGCTTATTCACTTCATTTGCGGCTTCATTCCTAATTCCTTCATTCGGATTAGAAGATGTTTATTCTAATATTCTTGCTTTATCAAACAATTCTTCAATAAAAAAATAATTCGAAAAATTTTCATCGCTTAAGTATTCGATTAATCCTTTTATATCCATTCCTACCTTATCATAATTATGATTTTTACCAAGTGAAGCTCCACTTGAAATTCGGTCATATTAATTGATATCTGTTATTCTTCTTATGACTTTAGTATTGCCATCTTTGGTTGGGTTGATGGGTACTTCATCTGAGATTCCTCCCATACAGCGACTAACTATCTTTTCTTCGCTGCCTGCTGCCTTTGCAAATGCCATTTCTAAGTATGAGTCATCCCTTCTGGTACTACTGAGAATTTTGGATGCCTTAGCCTTTTCTAAACTTCCTCTCGAGTAGACCGAGGTTTAACCATCATTTGCTCTAGGATGGGCCCAGGGTGATCATTGACATGCTTAACCTTTTGTAGGTAAAAGAATTTTCATTCCTCATAGTTTCGATTAACCGATTATCTTGCATGATATTTCGGTCGATAAAATCTCCAGTTTGATCGAGTCGGCTTCATATATTTCTTACAAAGTGCTAATAATTTAAAATTATTGCTTTTAGACATGCTTCGGTGATTTGTTCGACCATAGGTTTAGGCCTCATACTTCTCTTACCATCCTTTTGCTCCTCGGCTTGACCCATTTGAATTCTAAAATTAATTTTTTATTGTAGCTGAACCAACCTTTGAGGATTAGTGGTGGCTATATTGATCTTTATATTAGAAAAAAAATGGATCAGTATCGATTAACATTACTTTTTTTTTCTTTTTAAGGGAACTTCAACAACCCTTGATCAATGTTGTCTTGAATAACATTTCTGAAAATAACACATTTGTTAGTGGAATGTGACCGAGCTTCATGTCATTTATAATAATTGATTTTCTTCAAATTTTCAACTGGTAAAATTTTATGGTTAATAGAAATTTTGATAAATTTGCCGACTAACATGATATCAAAGATTTAGTCAGCATGAACAATATCAAAGGTGTACTGATTAGAAGATGTCGTTGCCTTTACTTTAACTAATACCAAGCATATGAATGGTTGTTTAGCCAGTACTTCAACTACTGAAACATCATAATGAGGGTCATAATAATATGTTCTTACTGACGAGTTGTTTTGTTGCATTAACTCCTGAAGCAGAGCCTCATATCGAGACATATTTCTAGTTAAATCATAAATATATGTAAATTTTGTTCCAATAAACTTCTTTCGAAGTTTAAATTTTAGCCTATTTTTTGCTAATTGGACAAATTCTACTTCATTCATGACTACATTGCATCGGCCTTTCGCTCTCTTAAACTAATCAATATAATTTTCGACCAATTCTTCTAGCAATTGCTGAAAATGGTTAAGATCGACTATAGTCTTTGTCATTATAGAAGAACCGAGCATGAAACTTTTCATTCATCTCTTGTCAATTATGTATGAAATTTGCTAGCAAATTGGAATACTAAGTGAAAGCTACTCTAATGAGTGAATGATCAAATACTTGTAACTTATAATATTCGTTATCAGACAACTCTCCATATTGTATGATAAATCAATCTATGTGTTATACGATCGATTGACCTATATCACCTATAAATAATGTAAAGTAAGGTTGATAATTCATCGGCAATGGATATTGCCGGTCGATCTAATCATAATATGCCTTATGATAAACTGGATTAGTAGTTCAGCCGAGAACTTAGCCTATCACTTCCTGAACTAGTTGAACAACGTGGTTATACTCCCAATATTATTATGTAACAACTAGATGTATTTATGGACTAACCCGATATTGCTTTTCATTATAAATTGATTTCTAGGTAAAGGTTGCTCCCTAGATATTCCTTGATTCTTGGATTCAAGGATTATGTTTATAATCTTACATTCAAGATGCTTGAAAGTTATTGGTGGCAGTGAATTTCGCACATCCTGGACAAGAATACGTTCAGGATGTTTGAAATCTACCTGTATCAATGAATTTCATACATCTTGGATTGGACCAGGGATATGAATAGGTGATATATTTTGTCTTAGAGGAAGTGTATGTGGCACTAGTTGAGCTAGTGGTACAAGTACCAGATTCCCAATAGAACTAGTATTGACTGTTACTGAGGTGCAACACGTGCTATTTCAACAAATAAAGCCATCAACTGATTTATGCTCTCAATATGGCCGACCATTCACATATTAAAGGCTTCAGTCTATGCTCGTGAGTGTTCAACCTGAACTCATGACAATTTTGCGACGTGCTGAATCCCCTTCTGCTCATCAACTATCTTAGTTGACATAATCTCTAGAGGTTCAACCTGGGAGTTCGATTGTCTATCTGGACTCGGTGGAACATGCACCGGACTAGGTGTTTGATTGACTTGTTCAGGCACCTGTTGAACTTGCAACTCCTCCTCGTGAGCAGGAGGTTAGTTGGCTACAACAACATTAGTAGCGGCTACTGAAGGATTATGACCACCCTTTCGGCTCCTAATTCTGAGAAATTACCGCACCTGTAAGTATACTTGCGTGTCGAAATTGTTCTTTTTGCATGATCGGTGCAAAATGAATATTGATGACAACAAAGTAGTTTTTGAGTCCTACTAGGAGCGTTAAAATTATTTTTTTTTGCACAGTTGGTACAAAATGAATATTGATGATAGCTAAATAGTTTCTAATTCTCACCGTGATTGCCAAAATTTTTAGTTTATTCTTGTTATGTGTAATGTGTGTGCAGGCATGCCGGAATTGATAAAGCAGGTCGATCCAAATTGATTAACTTTGACCCCAAGCGCTGAAATAAGCAAATGCGTCTAATATGAACATATATGACCAAAGTATAAGAAGATTAATCATTTACTCTGCCACTTGTAGAATTTTATAATGATCAGGAAATATTAAAGGGTGTGTTCTTCTTCCGAAGACGGATTGCTTAATTTGTGCCTTGTATAAGGAAGGACTTTTCAAAATACCGGTATAATTAAACAAAAAGAAAAAGTCATAATCGGTCATTAGGAGCGACTACAGGAATGCGTTTCTTGAAAGAACTTTGTGACATTGGATAAATGACAAATATAGCATATCAGTATATATTTGTATAACAACTAAAACTATGGTTAAGAATTACCACTACTTGATTATCGTTGCTCTTAGGATAAACTGAGATAAAGTAAATTGATAGATTTGTTTGATTTGATTGGATTTGTAAATGATTAGTTGTAATTGCTGAGCAAATTTTCTCTACTATTTATAAAGTTACACCATGTAGCTTCTTCTTCCCAATGCTTCTTCTATTGATTTAGTAGTTACAGTAGTTGAAAAGCCTTTCTCTAAATCATTTTGTATTTCTCCGTCACCTTTTGTAACTTAAACTGCTCTACTACTATTCTTTCTCTGCTCGTTAAACTTTTGAATAACTATGCTGCATTACTTCACCGAGCATCTAATGAATTATAAAATTAGATTTATATCATTTATGATTTTGCAAAAAGTATTACAAGTACGTTAAAGATCTTTTTATCCACCTCTAAATATGTTAAAGATATTTTCCTCCATCTCACATATCTTGTAAAACACCACATGTTACTCATCTATTGGCTTTTTACAGGATGGCTAGAAACATGATAAAACAAGGTCAAGAAAAGTAAGACCTTTCTGGCCGTCCAACCCGGCTGGACACCAAGTTATAGTTTTCAACTTGAACGTACAGTGGTCTCGAAGAAGAGATAAATAGATTGAGATTAGCTTCCTGTGAGGACATTCCCAATTCTGTCAATGCAGATTACCTCTGCATGTATGGATCAATGATCTCATGATCTGTACTGCTGATTAAGTGGGCCGAACCATGTTTTCGTGCAGCACACGTGCCCATGTGGCACGTGTTCAGAATCCCATTCACTCATCATATGTAGTCACTGGACCTACGTGTTTATAAGGAATACAGACAGTTGGCCATCATTTTTCTTATACAAATGTGGCCAGCTTGGCGATTGGACCAGCCCGATTTTAGAGCCTAGCTAGGTAGGACCCAATAGGTGAATGAACGGATCACGCACACATGTGCCATGTTGGCACGAATTCCATGTTTAGCTCCTTCAATTACTCCTTGTTCGAATCGGATGCAGGAATTCCCTGCAGTAAGTTCCTGTGCTGAGACGCTTAGGTGGGACCCACCGAGATGTTTGTAAGAAATCCACTCCGTCCATCCGTTTTGCGATCTCATTTTAGGACATTCGATCGAAAATGAGTTTGATGCAAAACTCAAGGTGGCCGCACGAGAGGAAACAGTGGGGATTCAATAATCACCGTTGAAATATTTTTATGCCCATAAAATTTTTATTTCAGGTTAATTTTTTCGTTTTTACACTTCATCCCAGTGGGAATGACCTCATAAACGGTTTAGATGGCATATAAACATCACGGTGAAGTCGAGGAAAGTTTCAACCGCAGGAAACACTTTTCCCAGTTTTCCCTCTCGCATGCCCGCTTGAGTTTTGGATCCGCATCATTTTCGGTCGCATGTTCTAAAATGGGATAGTAAAACGGATGAATGGGTTGGATTTCTCCCAAACATTATAGTGGGCCCCACCTAGCATCCCACCGCAGGAACTTCACGGGAAAGGCTTTTGCAGGAAAACCGCGTCCGTTCGAATCGGCCAGAGATATTGGCTATCCTAATTGAACGGTGGGGAAAAACGATTGGACAAGAGCTGGACCCTTGTCATGGTTATGGGAATGGTGGATTATTAGACAATGTGGAGGTGGGGGCCAGTCCAATATATTTTCAGTAGGTGAGGCCAAGGGATGAACGGTTCAGATCACTACCCAACCATTGCCATGTGCAGATGGTCCACTCTTTCTAGCAAGATGAGGTGTGTGATGCGCATGATAAAGTGGGGCAGTTTTAGATTTTTTTTTTTTTTTTTTGGATGAACTACGTTGAAGAGTTGTACATCTAGGCCGTTCAGCAGATGGGACGCTTCTTGGACAGTCTATATAGCACATAAATCTCATTCAACGGATGATCCTGACCACCCGATCTGTTGTTTAATAGTTTATTATTACCAAGTAGGGAATCAGTTGAACGGTCTAGATTGATGAGCACTTGCAAAGATTCTCCACCTTGATTTCTCTGCCTTTGGAAATTAGAAGTGCAGACACTCTCTTGAGACTGGCACATCGGTGCAAAATCCCATACGTCCATCAGACTGACCCACTGCATTGCATTGATGCCATGCATGGATGAACTGAGACACACGGGTATGTTAGATCTGGACCGTTGGTCAACCTTTTTAGCTGGCTAATTGTATTTTACTGGTGGCCCACGTGACGAGCAGATCGGCCTGATATTGTGCCAAGGCTTTGTAGGTGTTGCACTGGTGATAAAGTGGCGCATTTAAGAAGCGAACTATCCTTCGATGGACAATTAAGAGAACCCGCCAAGTGTCGTATGGACAGGGATTGGTACATTTTTATTTTGTTAGCTTGGCAGCACACCCCATTGTCTGTTCACAGACGTCACTGTTAGCCACCCCACTAGGGAATCGATGCCAAGACCTAAGTGTTGAAACGAGGTATCTTTTACTCGGTCGGACCAGGGTGTGGAATTGATACAGCCTTTTTTTTTTTTTTTTAATTTTTATGTTAGCTTGTTTGTACACTCCAGCGGTCAGTTGACACTTCACTGTTAGCCACCCTCACTACGGATCGATACTAAGACCTCAATGTTGAAACGAGGTATCTTTCACTCAGTCTACCACTTGGGTTATGGATCAGGGTGTGGAGTTGGTACAGCCTGTTGGTCCCTATGGGAAGGGATTGTCTGTCTACTGTGTGGGGCCATATAAATGTCTGCAATAAATCCACTCCGTTCATCTGTTTTAAAGGACCACAATAGTACAGGATTCTAATAATCAGGCAGATCCAAAAATCATGCGAAATGGTGGGGATTGCACGCTTGGTGGTGACAGAAGTTTCGTATCAGAATGATATTTGTTCCTGCAGTTTATCTGAGTTGGTAATAATTCTATGAACGGTTTGGATGGCATATGAACATCATGGTCAGCTTTAGAAAGGTTTCAACGGTGGACTTTGCTGTTCTCACTGCTTTGTTGATGTAGCCCACCTGAGTTTTGGATCCGCCAGATTATTAGAATTTTGTCCTATTTTGATATTTCAAAACAGATGGGCAGAGTAGATTTGTCACGGACATATCTGTCGACCCCATGCAGCCCCGGACACAGATGTATCACTTTGCCCGGGGTAACAGGCAATCCGCACCCGGTCCCAATAGACCTGTCCATCGAAGGTGGACCCCACTGTTCCGTTCAAGGTCACTCGATCGGTCTGTCGCTGACCGCATTGAATACTAGATGCCGTCCCAGGGGAGTGGATTGCCTGTGACCCCGGGAACAGAGATATCTCTGTTGACCTGCTGTGTGGGGTCCGTAGAGATGTCAGTGACAAATCTACTCTGTCCATCTGTTTTGAAAGACCACGGGTTTCTATAAATCATAATCAGGTATATCCAAAACTCAGGTGGGCCACGCCTACAAAACAGTTGAAAAAGCAATGTCCACCGTTGAAACCTTCCTGCATTTAACCGTGATGTTTATATGCGATCCAAACCGCTCATAGAATTAATACCAATCAGATAAACTAGATAAATTGTAGGAATAAATATTGTCGTAAAACTAAAATTCTGTCACCGCAAAGTGTTCAATCATGTATGGCCCACATGAGTTTTGGATCTGCTTGATTTTTAGATTTTTAGAATCTCATGCTACCAGTGGCCTTTCCAAATAGAATGTAAAAACAGATAGGCCGAGTGGATTTGCTACAGACATCTCTGGGAGCCCTGGACAGCTTTAAAGCACGGAGATATTTTGGTGCCGAGGGTCACATGCAATCCTCTCCCTCATCCTTATGGTTTTCAACTGGCCAGGCTTAGTGTTGGTCTTGGCTAGATCTGCACATACAGCCAAGTAGAGTCAAGGTGGGCTAAGCTTGGCTTTACTCATCCATGGTCTACTCAAGCTTGAGCTTACCCTCAAGCTTTAGCTCACCTTGTTTGCCAAACATTTCGAGGCAAAGCTTGAGGTGAGCTAGTGGATTGAGTTGAGGCGAACTTACCTCGAGTTGAGGCGAGCCTCTCCCACTTCAATTATTATATATACATTTTTTGTTATGAAAAACAAATTAAAAGTCAACAATATTAAGTTAAAAAAGTCTCACATGCCACAACGTCAAGTTTTTTATTTAAAAAAAGAGTCTCATATATATTATCTAGATATCACAATATCAAGTCCAAAAAATGAAAGTATATTGTAAAGTTCAAAATCTTAAACAAAACTTTAAAAGCATACATTCATTCATGCGGTTTTAAATGCATTTATTGTGTTAACTTCCATTCTTGTCCTCATCTTCCTCAACGTCGAAACTGCTATCACCCCAAATTGGATGCAACCATTCTTGTGTACATATCAGTGTTTCAACTGTTTTCGAGGTGAGTAAGCTTCGAACCTTACTCACAACCATACTTCTCGTGCCAAAAGTTGATTCTGATGCCACGGTCGAAATTGGAATTGACAATGTCTTGTGCAATTACTAAAAGTTTAGGATATTCACGAGCTCTTGACTTCTACTACTGCAAAATATCAAAATCCTTTTCTTGTAACCTTATAACTGACTTCTTTAGATACTTATCTATTTCTGATTAAGTTTTCTGCGTCTTTGTTTTTTCTTCATTTAAGAAAGATATACAATTATGAAGTCGATTTCCTCTAGTAGAAGTACTACACCTAAATTGAGGAGTAATTATTGTACTGGATGTTATGGGGAAAGTATCAACATATGAAGTGAACAAATCTTCAATTGTAACATGAATAATAGCGATCTCCGCTAAAACTCTTTCAGAATTAGGAAAAAAGACCTGAAAATGTACCTAACAATTGCCATATTGTACCGTGGATATTGCATTGGATGTTGTGGTGAAAGTATCAACATATGAAGTAAACAAATCTTCAATTGTAACATGAATAATAGCGGTCTCTGCTAAAACTCTTTCAGAATTAGAAAAAACGACCTGAAAACATACCTAACAATTGCCATATTGTACCGTGGATACATAATAATTGCAATTGTCATTAACAAATGACAGTCAACCCAATACTTATTGACTTTCATTTACATACTCATAGCCATTAGTTGTAAAAAATATAGACCCTCATCAATACACTTTTTTAAAGCGTCCATAATGAAAATAATTTTTGAAAGAAATTAATTTGTCACAATATACTAATTTAAATAGAAAAAAACTTCATGCAATCGTAAAAAACTTTGAGAAATTGATAAACTTGTTCAACTTTCGTCTAGCCTTTATCACTAGATACTTATATATATATATATAGGGAAAAGGTACTATGCGCTCGACCTCACGATAAGCTCCCGTGAGGTCGAGCTGTGTGGGCCCCACCATGATGCGTGTCGACCATCAACACCGTGCATTTGATGGGTCCCCTCTAAATTATGGGATATCCTAAAAATCAACCGTATACAGAACTGAAGTAGGCCATACCATCTAAAATCATGTGAAGACATGCTAAAAACTTATAAAAGCACTTGGTGGGGCCCACCTGAGTTTTAAATACTGCTGAAACTTGGTCTGAACCCTCATCCAAGTGGGACACACATAATGGATGGGCTGGATTTTCAAACCACATCTCGGTGGGCCCAAAAAATGATTATGAATGTTTAAATAGTGCACGGCCCCTCCCCACTTCTGTATGTGGTGTGGCCCACACAAGTCACGGATTGACTTGATTTTTGACACCTAGGCCTATGATGGAATGGTGCATCTAACTGATGGGGTAGATGTTCGAAACGCATCACGGTGGGGCCCACACAGCTCGACCTCATGGGACGGTCCCATCAGCTCGACCGCATAGTACCTTTTCCCATATATATATATATGTATATATTATCACGTGCCATAAGTTTAAGAAATACAATTTTAAATTCTAAAGTAGTATCCAACATTTCATTAGTTGAATCATAGCATGTGCAAACATCTAACTTCAACTTTTTTTTATATTTCAAATTCAAATGTTAGATTATATCATTTCAGGTATTCAGTCTTAAAAGTGACTCTCTTATATATTTGATGTTATCTCATATGTTGCTGCTCGTAGAGTCAGTTGCTTTCAGTCCTTCTTATACACTCAAGTTTAATATATGGGCACAACATATGACTTGAAATATTTTACCATCAAAGAATAGATTTCTAATTGTCATTTGAAGAGGCATTATCTAAAGTTATTGAAGAGATTTTCATTCGATACCCCACTCAACAAAATAATTATAGATGCAGTCCAACAGTACCACACCAATATGGGGATGAAGAACGTAACGGAAGTTTATAATCTTCTTTTGGAGTTTACAATTTGTGTCGATGAAGTGTGCGGTTAATGACATGTATCCCTTTCTTTGATTCGATGTCATTCACATTTCCGAAATCAAAATTATTCTTAATACAAATGCTAAAAGAGCTTTCAAATTTGCTTTCTCAATTGCTTACATCTACATGCATATTCTTTTCATAGTAAGACGAGAGACATTCTCACATTTGAGATTAAAGAATTTGTAAAATTATATAAAAACTTTATTTTCTGCCATGCTAATCGGTTTCTCATCAACTATTATCAATATTGTATACAAGTCTGTTAGCTTTTCCTGATCATACTTATAGGTGGAGTGTGTATCTTGAAAGTCGTCCTTTTCAGAAGTGATAAATAAAAGCAACTGTTAGAATCTACCAGTCGATATTCTTGGTCTCTCCGTACATTTATTAAAATACCTTTGATAATGAGTAGTAGAAGTAGGGCTGTTCACGAGTTAAGCTAGCTCGATTAACTCGCTCGACTTGGCTCGAGTCAGCTCGGATTGACTCGGCTTGAAGGGCTGAGTCGGGGCGAGTCAAGCTGAAATATGGAAGCTCGAGTTGAGTTCGAGCCGAGTTCGACCATGGGTTGTTTTAACTCGGCTCGACTCGCCTCGAAGCTGGAACTCGAGCTCGACTCGACTCGATTGAAAATAGGTTAAATTATATATAATATTATATATATATATATATATATATATATATATATATATAAAATAAAAAAAAGTAAAATATTTTTACGGTTTCTAAAAAACCTACCCGGCTACCCCACGTCCCCACCCGCCGCAGCTTACCCTTTCTCCATTTCCCTTTTCTTCTCCATCTCTACCCCACCCAGCCCGCTGACTGCCGACAGCCGCACGCCCGCCCAACGAGGTGAGTGCATCTCTTTTTCTTCTTCTTCTTCTTTTTCTTGATTCCGTTGGAGATCCACCCGATCTCACAAATTTTTACGGCATATTTTAGGTATAGGCGAGATCAGGGAGATCGGCCTATTTCTATGCGGTCATCCTGATGGTGGGGCCCACATGAAATCTTATCTTTACGGTTCCATGATAGAAACGATGGATATGAAAAGACATGTCAGTCTTCAAATCCTGCCTTCGTTCCAAGAAAAGCATGTTGAGGGTATGGGCTTTTTTAATGGATGCAAACTACCTACTGACAGATTTGAGTAGCTAGAATCGCTACTTAAGTTATGTCACCAGGTTCAGTGGGTCCCATCATAATGTATGTTTTGTATCCACACCGTCCATCCATTTGGAGAGACCATTTTAGGGCATGATTGAAAGAATGAGTGAGATCCAAATCTCAAGTGGACCCCACCACAGAAAACAGTGGAGAGACTGACGCCCACCGTTAAAACCTTCTAAGGGCCACAGAAGTTTCCGATCTAGCTGATACGTGTGTTTTCCCTTATATAATGTCTTTTTAAACTTATGAGCAGGTTGGATCTCAAATAAACATCACGGTGGACCTTAGGAAAGTTTCAACGGTGGCCGTCACTCTCTCCACTGTTTTCTGTGGTGGGGTCCACTACAGATTTGGATCTGACTAGTTCTTTAAAAAATACCTTAACATGATCTCTCCAAATGGATGGACAGTGTGGATACAACACATCTATCATGGTGGGACCCATGGGAACCTGTCAGTATCCTTTTTAGTTGGTTATATTGGACGATGATTTCCAGCGAAAGACTTTCTTCCTGCGCAAGATTCTGTGTGGGTCTTACCTAATTGTTTGTGTGAAATCTAACCCCTTTATCCGTTTTTTAATCTCATTTTATGACGTGGGACCAAAATCGAGGAGGATCAAAAACTCATATGGGCCACACAAGAGGAAAAGGTGGAGATTTAGTGACCACCGTTGAAATATTTATACGTCAATAAAAGTTTTTAATGATATAATTTTTTTGGTTTTTTCACATTATCTAAGTGAAAATGACCTTATTAACGGTCTAGATGGCATATAAACAGCAAGGTAGAGCCTACGAAGGTTTCAACGGTACGCATTCTTTTTCCCACTATTTCATCTCCTATGGCCCACTTGAGTTTTGGATCCTATCCATTTTTGGTAGAATGTCCTACAACGAGGTCGAAAAACGGATGGACGACTTTGATTTCTCACAAACATCACAGCGGGCCCCACCTAAAATCCTTGCGCAGGAACTTCCTGCTTAAGGGCCTGTTTGGCCGGCTGGATTAGATAGGCTTAGGTGGGATGGAATTGCATCTGGTCCTGTGCCAATGGAAAAGCCTGGAAGTAGGCGAGATGGAATCGTATCGGGTCCCGTGCTAATATCACTCACTGTTAGCAAGTTGTGTAGGTCCCACCATGATGTGTGGACTATATCCACACTGTCCACCCATTTTTTGAGATCATTTTATAACATGGGGCAAAAAATCAGGTAGATCTAAAGCTCAAGTGGACCCCACCATAGAAAGCAATTGGGATTGAATACTTACCATTGAAAACTTCTTTGGAGCCACATAAGTTTTGGATCTGCCTCATTTTTAGGCCCAGGCTATAAATGAGGTTACAAAACAAATGAACGGTTTAGATATAACACATATGTGTTATTGTCAATAGTTTCAAATGATTGTGGGTATATCCTTTCCATATGCCACCCTATTACAAACCAAAAAGGGGGTTAAGCTTATCCCTTGGTAACAGGGATCAGTCCCTGTCATGGGTAATAATGATATTTTTTGAATCGCCTGCCAGTTAATACCGTGGGTTCGGTCCGGCCAAACAGGCCCTAAAGGCTTTCGCAGGAAATCTGCGTCATATTTCTGAAACTGATATTGTACACGTAGCAGCATGGACGAGACGTCCCTGCCTTGGAAGGTCTACATCGTTTAAAAAAAAAATTTAAACCCAATAGTAATATTTAATTGATCGCCGTACCATCATAAAAGCAAGCAAATGTAAGTACGATCTACATTTTCAGCGTGCGGAACTATTCCGATCAAACGGTCAGGATCCTCCGAATGTAATTTTCTAGTATACAAGACGATAGAAAAGTTGATGAACGGTCCTGATCACCAGGTCTAAAAACTGCTTTGCTAAGAAAGGTCCACGTGCACACCAATGAGAACCATTCAAATCATGAGCCTATTCTGATAAGAAACTCAGAAAAAAATGATAGGAAAAAAAAAAAAATCCTCTAATGTGTTTGTTTGAAGAAAGGGTTCATATCATTTCCCTTTTTTAGTTTTTCTTTTACAAAAATCATTTTTAAGAAACCTCTTCAAAAGAGGATTTTAACGGTTAAGATATTGAGAGATGACTTTTTCTATTACACCACTGACCTTAAACATTTTATTAGAAAAAATAGTGCAAAAGAAACATAGGACAATTCCAACTTCTATTGATGAATACCTATTTGTTGAAATGAGATACCTATTTGTTGAAATGAGAGCATTCGACCAATATATCTCTAACAATATGATAATCCAATAATTAAATAAACATAATATTTTTTTCATAATAATTTGCCAGAGAGTAGAGTAGCATAAGCTATATTAGTATCATATAGATAAGGAAGAATATCTTATAGGTGTGCATATCTTGTAGATAACTTAAAACATTTTATAGATATATCTAGAATTTGTATATTAAACATCATATAGATTTCCTCCTTAGTCTGAAAATACAACTTTCATCTTAGTATATTAAAAAATAAAAATATAAAAGTAGATTAAAAAATAAAAATAAAAAATCAAAGTAAGTGTGTATCATCTATCTCATCATACTAGAGTATCAATGCTTTTCTCTTGATTTTTTTCCATTTGTTTCAATTTGGGCCCACCATTTTGACGGTGAAAGTTGGCATGCATGTGTGACACATGTAGTATGCATGAATAACCACAGTAAATGACAATCTGGTGCAAAAGCACGAATAAAAGGTCAATGAACCATTATACCACAAGGGTGTTGGACTCCAAGCTTTAGCATTTATTGAGGAATAGGAAACCTATAGTAATGAAAACAACTAAAGGGTACCATCAAAGGAAAAAGAGTCATCTTAGGGTAAGGACAGAACTTCGCAGCAAATAAGATATAAAAGCTTTGATACTCTTGTAGAGTTACATTGATGATATGCATGCCCTTAATAATTTTATTCCTGTGTTACAATTAGTGGTATGTTACCAAATGGGATAGAGACAATTAACACCTTTAGATAGAGACAAGTAGGAATAAGATATTTAGAAACAATTAGGAAACAAAAATTAAAACAATTATGGACAATTTATAGTTAAGTATATGTATGTAACCCGGTGGATTTATTTATTAAGGGACTATTTGAGACACTTGTGTCTTGCAGTTTATGGAGGGGCCCGATATTATTTGTATTATATATTTATATATACGTATAAATATCGTTGACTGATTCCTTCAACCGATAAAAACCCTTATCTTACCCTACCCCTGTTATCTTTTGATTTTTAGATGACTACTGAAGAAAATCCAAGTACTCCTGGCCCTGGTGCGTCAATCAATTCTCATTTAGCCGTGATTAATGAAGAAAAATTAGACAACAAAGTTGAAACAACTTCAGTTATTGTGAAAGGGAAAAAAAGATCGGCGATATGAGAATCTTTTGATGAGATCACGCAACCAGATGGTTCAGTCAAGATTAAATGCAAGTATTGTAAAACTCTTTACGGCAAGCATTCTGGTTCTTCTACAACTCACTATCAGAGGCATCTTGATAAATGTGTGAAGAGACCAAGAACATTGAAGGGTGGAGTTCAGCAACTGCTTTCATTAACTGTTTCTAAAGATGACGACTCTAAAGCTGCACTTTCAACGTATAAGTATGATGCAGATAAACTGAATGAATGGTTTGCGAGATTAGTAATAGTCAATGAGAAGCCATTTAGCATGGTAGAAAGCAAGGTTTTCATGGAATTTTGTAAATTTCTAAATCCCAGATGTGAGAAGGCTTCTCGTAGTACTGTGAAAAGAGAGTGCATGAAAATGTATGCTGTTGAGAAAGCTAACTTGAAAGCTCTCCTAGCATCTGTATCCAGATTAAGTTTGACTTCGGATATGTGGACGGCCTCGAATCAGAGAAAGGGATATATGTCATTGACCGCACACTTTGTTGATGCGGATTGGAAACTACAAAAGAGGATTTTAAACTTCCGCCACGTTCCTCCTCCACATACCGGTGTGGTTATGTCCGATTGCATTTACAATTGTCTTGTTGAGTGGGGCATTGAAAAGAAAATTTCTTCAATTACTTTAGATAATGCCTTGTCCAACGATACCTTGGTTTCTTTTTTACGTACTCAGTTCAAAGCTGCCGGAAATTTATTCTTCGAAGGTAAAATATTCCAAGTTAGATGTTGTGCTCACATACTCAACTTGATTGTGCAAGAAGGGCTGAAAGCAATTGATTCAACGATTGCAAACATACGAGATAGCGTTAAATACATAAGGGGGTCACCTTCAAGACTGAGTACGTGGTGTCACGCCCCGAACTCGGAAACCGGGCTCACAAAATTCCCGATCGCCGAATCCGGCGCCGACAGCCTCCGTAGAACCCCATTTTCGGATCCCGGCACCCATTCACCAGGTTCCGATCCTGGGATACTACAAGGAAGATTTTAAGTCATCAGTCTGATTCATAATGAGCATAACAAAAGCATAACCCACAAACAATAACCACAAGAACACCACCACAAAATCCACTATGATCAAAAACTTTTTAAGTACAATGCGACAGAAAGGGAAAATACAATGTAACGAAAGAAACAAAACTCCAGAAGCTCGGCTGCACGCTCCAACTACAACGAGGCTATGGCTGCGACTGCGTCCTGGCGTCACCTGCACGCATTAATCGTGCATAAGCTTATGGAAAGCTTAGAGGGTGGTGTAAGTGTGTGCGCAATGTAAACGTGCTCAAAATGCAAGGTCAGAGTGATGCGGAATCATGGTGATGAGCACATGAATGCAATCAGCCGTACCAAGGCTATGCGGTGCAAGATATGAATGCTATCGGCCATAACACGGCCATGCGATGCAAGATGCAACTCAAGCATGCCAATCCTCAACATGTATCAGTACAGTTCTCATTCTGGATAATCACCGGGTTCAATACACTCCAAATGGCACTGTCGCTCTCCTGGCCGAACAGTCCAAGTGAGCGTAAGAAACCTCACTATCCGCCTGACCAATAGTCCGCCAATACCTATCCGCACGTCGATAGCGGACCCATTCGCGAGCCGGTCAAACTCACCTAGTATTGCCCCCTACCCTCGGGCGAGTGAGGCCACACTCCTTTCCAACCGACCACGACACGGTGGGAGACGCGGCCTCTCGGTATTCGGCCCTCGTGCGCTCATATATCCACTCGGTCCTCGACATTGGAGTCATCCTCCTGGTACCATCGGGTTTAGGAATTTTCACCTGTGGACATCTATGGTGCCCATATGCTAGAATCAAATATTTCCGGTCTCCAATCCCGCCATCCACGATGTGTGTGGAGGCCATGGCCCCGATGTCGCTAGGGCATATAGTAACTATAATCACACAAATGCAAGTGCATGAGTCACATTATCAGTCATGCAATCAGTCTGTATGTACCATGCACTTATATGGGGCAACTCCGCCTATCAGGGAGCCCATAAACAGTCTGCCCAAAGGCATATGCTATGATCGGTCACTCCTCACATCGTGCATACATATGATGCGAATGATCATGAACCATGGATCTATACTAAACATGCATATAGGGATGGGCTCTGCGTATCACGGAAATGGGCCTAGACGGCCTGCAGAGTATAAGTATGAACCTATCGTGGCCTTAAGGAGTGTGACAATGCGGACATTTAACCAACATTGTCCTTACAATGTGGACGTCAAACCAACATTGTTCCCAAGGCTTAGCCCGCCATAAAGCACCATTACACAAACCATAGGAAATCACACATTGCAATGGACTAATATACATCTCATTGGGCCTCGACCCATAGTGCTCAGATACATCAAATGGGCCATCTCATATGGGCCTTATATAAGTCAAGTGGGCCGCATTAGTGGGCCTTATGTACATTGCAATGGGCCATAACCCATGAGCCTTTGAAAACATCACAATGGGTCTTGTAACATGGCCCTTATATATATCAGAGTGGGCCTCGACATCGGGCCACCAATACGTCGAATGGGCCTAACCTCATGGGCCTTATATATGTATCAAGGTGGGCCTCCCCAACGGCCAGAAATACATCGATATGGCTCCACCACATGGGCCTAGGGCCCACCATAATATTTATTTGAAATCCAACCTATTCATAAGGTCACACGGGCAAGGGAGGAGGGGAACAACAATTTTCAGCTTGATCTGAAACTTCTGTGGACCCAGAAAGGGTTTCAATGGTAGAGTTCAATTCACACTGTTTCTTGTGATGTAGGCCGCCCGAGCGCTGGATTGGCCTGATTTTTTTTGAGGGGGGTCCATGTCAAATAGTGGCCCACCAAATGGACGGTGTGGATACAAAATATACATCATGGTGGGGCCCACGGATGGAGCCGTGGGTCCCTGCCTCTCCGCCTGTAAACTGTAAATTGTAGAGTCGTGTTAAAAATTTTTTTTTTTTTTTCTTAAAATTTTTTTTTTTTATTTCGGGGCCCACCGAGATGTGATTCACAATCCAGCCCATCCAATATGTGAGTCCCACCTAACTGACCGTTCAGACCAAGTTTCAGATTCATCCAAATTTCAGACGGGTCCCACCAAGTGTTTTTATATGTTTAGGAATGTCTTCACATGATTTTTGATGGTATGGCCCGCCTGAGTTTTGTTTATGGCTGATTTTTGGGGTGGACGGCTAGTCCATGGGGAACCATCAAATGCACGGTGTCGATCAACGAAATGCATCAAGGTGGGGCCCGCAATTGGGCCGTGAGGCCCTGCCTCGTCCGCCCGTCAGGAGCGTCCAGCGCAGGCTTTGCCTACGCCTGGCGTCAGTGGCAGCAGTAGCTGCTGCTGATAGTTTTTTTTTTTTTTTAAAACAAAACGGATTTTCTCCGGTTTTTCATAGACGGGGCCCACTTCAGTAAGATCCACTCCATCCATTGGTCTCTGTGGCTTGATACCAACCCATAGAGTCCAATATTGAGCTTTTTCAGATGTACAGGAGCGTCAGGGAGCAAATCAAGGGTAGGAACACTGTTTCCTATATCACGGCCCGCCAGAAAACCAAATCAATCTCATTTTTCGGTTCAACGCCTTAAGTGACCTGAGGAAGAGAATGGACGGTTTGGATTGTATAAAAACATCAAGGTGGGGCCTGTATGAGTGGCCCACATCTCCCTTCCCTTTTTTTTTTTTTTTATAAAGTCCACCGTTGCAACGTCCAGCGTCCAGGGACGCTGGACGGTTTATATATATTCACAAATTTGTGGTGGGTCCCATGTGGATGTGGCCCACCAATATATATATATATACATATACATTTAATATTTATTTTATATTGTATATATATATAAATACATATTATATTATATATTATATACATATATTATATAAAATATAACATACATATATACATATATATATATATATATATATATATATATATATATATATATATATATATATATATACACATATAAAAAAGATGCATTGGACCCATCCCAACAGTGGAGGGTGCGGATCATCACCTATAATAAAGTGGGCCACACCGTCTGATGTAGATGGACGGGGGAGATGTAACACATATCGGTGGGATCCACACCATTACAAAGAAAGAATGAGAGAGAGATAGAGAGAGAGATACACGGTGAGATAGAGGAACCCCGCCACTATGGGCCCTCTTGATTAAATCACATACATCCAAATGGGTCCCACCAACAAGTGGGCCCTAAAATTTAAATTAATGGAAAATCACCCACCTTATCTTCCTTCTCTTAGCTCCCTTGGACTCCTTAGCTCCTTACCTTCATTTTTAATGGAGATTGATGAAGGATGAATGGTTGAGATTGGAGATGAGAGGGTGGGCCACACTTGAAGTTGAGAGGGAGTGTTGGATGAGTGAAATTTCTCATGGGATTTGGAAAAATTGCTAGAGAATGAGAGGGAGAGATAGAAATAATGGATGGAGGGATGGGTGGAGTGATGGTTGTAAGAAAGAAGTGATGAGGGGTATGGTTTAGTTTAAAATTGGTGGAGAAGAGGGATGGTTGAGGTTGAAAATGAAAAAAAGAGGAATGGTGAGGTGGAAAGATGGTGGACTTTTGGAAAAAGAGGGAATGGGTGAAGTACTTTGAGGTATGGTTGCATTTATGGTTAATTAGTGGGACTAATTGTGTAGAGATTCCCTCGAAATCCGCAACGCGCGGTGTTTCTTCGAAATAAACGCTGATCGGCATCTTCTTACCTGGGTATCGGTTCGGTGCGCAAGTCACGGCGTTGGAACCGCGGCGACGACGCGACCGCCAAGACATAAGTTTCGGATCGAGCCGACGTCGGTGCGTGGGACCTGGCTTAGGATCGTGCGCAAACACCGAATACGGTGCGAAGGTTGCCGGAATTTGACCGGAAGGACCGCGGAAGCTAACGGAACAGTACGGATTAGGACACGGGTCTTACACGTGGAATGATATAATCCAACGATTGGATTTAAAATCTAAACAACAGTTAAAGTTAGATGTCTGCACTCGCTGGAATTCCACTTATGAAATGTTGGATACAGCTCTACAATTTAAAGTTGCATTCCCTGAACTTGCGGCGCGCGATAAAATGTACACATACGTACCAAGTGATGAAGACTGGAAGAAAACTGAAGATGTTCATCGATTTCTCAAAGTTTTTTACGACTGTACGAAGATTTTTTCAGGAAATCAGTATCCCACGGCAAATCAATTTCTTCCCGAAATTATTTTCATTATGAAAGCACTAAAAAAGTGTTCTGGTGATGGGCCGAAATTTTTAAAAGCAATGGCTATAGGAATGCAGTTGAAATTTGATAAGTATTGGGTTGAATGCCACTTGTTAATGGCCATTGCAGTTGTCCTGGATCCACGATACAAGATGGCAATGGTTAGATATGTTTTCAGATCGCTTTATTCCAGTTCCGAAAGAGTTTCAGCGGAGATCGCCATTATTAATGCTGCAATTGAAGAGTTGTTTGCTTCATATGTTGATAATTCGGCCGAAACATCAAGTGTAATATGTACTTCTCAAACTACGGGTAGTTCTTCTACTGATGCTGAGGGCGAGCGACTTCGTGACTTTATGTCTTTCTTAGATGAAGAAGAAACAGATATACAGAAAATTGAATCCGAAGTGGAGAAGTATCTAAAAGAGCCGGTCATAAGGCTAAAAGATAATGATTTCGATGTTTTGCAATGGTGGAAGTCTCGAGCTCGTGAATACCCAAGACTTTCGTTGATGGCACGAGATATTTTATCAATTCCAATTTCGACCGTAGCATCAGAATCAGCTTTTAGCACTGGCAGCAGGGTAGTTAGCAAGTATCGAAGTTCGCTCGCCTCGAATACAGTTGAAGCACTGATATGTACGCAAGATTGGTTGCATCCAGTTTGGGGCGGTAGCAGTTTCGATGCTGAAGAGTATGAAGAGGACAATGAAATTGAAAACGTGGGTCAGAATGCTTGAAGGAAGGAAAACTTTAAAAAATTTCATGAGCAGTTTTATAATTTTTGATATATTTTAACTCTTTCGAATTGATGTTGATGTTGATTATTGAGGACAAAATATGGTTTTGTGGTATGATATTAATAGTATATAGAGGTTTTTCATTTATGTCTTAGCAGTTAGTAATGTGGCATTAGCATATGAGACATTTAATTTATATTTTTTAGCCAAAATTTTAATAATATAACATATGATGATATAAACAAGCTCGAGCTCAATTCGAGGTAAACTCGACTCGACTCGAGCCACTAGCTCGACTCGAACTCGACTCGACAACTTTGGCAAACAAGCCAAGCTTCAATGTTGAGCTCGAGGCCGAGCTCGAGCTCGAGCTCGAACTCGAGTACCCCATGAACAAGCCAAGCCGAGCTTAGCCCACCTTGACTCGACTCGGCTCGATGCCCACCCCTAAGTAGAAGAAGCAGAATGCTTGCTATAAATAGTTTTACAATACTTCCGTCTAATTTTAATCGAATCATCTATTAGCGTGATCTTATCAAAAAATTTCTATTCCAATGATTTTTATTTTTTATTTTGCCTTACACTGAACCTGAAGCCGTTTCAACTTTATTTTCTGCCACATGTCCCTTCACATTAAGAGGAGATGTGACTAATGCATCAGCACCGGAGGTATTTGTATTTTCCTCACTAGTTATATATAAATCAAAAGATAATAATGGTAAGATAATATCATAACTTTTAAAGGTTAAAATAATTAGTCAATCACATTTATATGTGTATATAAATATATAATATAAACAATATCAAGGTTTTTCCATAAACTGCAAGACACGAGTATCTCAAATAGTCCCCTAATCAATAAATTCGCCGATACATACATATACATAACTATATATTATCTCCAATTATTTTTAATTTTGCATACTATCTAGATGTGTTAATTGTCTCTATCCCATTCAGTAACATACCATGAACTGTCCTCATACAGTTTACATACAAGCCGAAATTTTGGCAGCATTTTTCCATATTCTTTAGATATATGAAAAATTCAATACTGATTAGTTTCCACATATAATCTATTATACATGGATAAAGGAAACCAATCAGTAAAGAACCACATATCTAGAGAAAATATAAGGAAATGCAACTGAAATTTCAATTGCATGTAAACTGAAAGTAAGGATAATCTAAGTACATGGTATGGAACTGAACTCTCCAAAATGGGATAATTTAGGAATCCATAAAGAATAAGTATTTCCAATCAAATGACTATACTTGTTCAATATGAATTCCTCAATGGGGGATACATTGCTAAATTACTAGGTTGTTAAATACTAATTAACAACATCAGTTAACAAAGAATCATAAGCATAAACATTTAAAGAACAAATATTGAAATATATAAGAAAAAACTGACATAATGATTTAAAGGTATTTATAGTAGGTAAGTTAATTTAGTGTATTTATAGCTTACAAGTAAAGAACTTAATAAATCTTTTATAATTTTAATATTCTTCTTAATACCCATCTTCATCATCACAACTAGGATTTGATCCATCATTTTTATTGTTTGTGCCCGAGTTAGTAGTTTTTTCTCTATGATGCTCGTTAACTTCCTTTGAATCAAAAGGTGGAGAAACTTTTCCATCATGTTCTTGTATAAATTTAGCGAGCTTTTTCAAACTTTTTTTGTGAGATGATATGTACAGAGTACACAAAATCTTATAGAATGAGATGAGTTTGAAGATAAACTTTGATGGCTTCTAGAGCCTTACTTCGGCGCATGTTGTTGAGGAGAACATCATTGATATCTAGATGCCTCTGTACCTTCCTTAACTTTCAGGCAATTTTTAATTGCTCTTTTTTTTTTCTTTCAAAGTTCTTAATCTATCCTCCTTTTCCTCTTCCTCTTTCATACTAATTCTCTTCACTCTCTATATTTCGGATTATTCATTTATTAAAATAAGCTTGTTATGATATATCTTGTGACTAGTTGTATTCGATATGGGAGAGGGGGTGGAAGGCTTCTTGTTGGAGTTTACGACAACCTAGAATAAACTTGTACCTCCTGTGATGCTTTAGGACATGATTTTGAGTCTCCCCCGACCTAATAAGTGTAGTTTAAGCCGATTTGTTTTGTTTACAAATTTAACCCCGGACAAATTGTTTTGAATCTTCATTTATCCAGAGTCTTGGGAGTGGACTTGAGAATCATAATGTCAAATGTTGGTGGATGGATCATCTGAAGACATTGATGCACATTCTTGTGTTGTAAGAGAAGTATTTTTATAAGAAAAATAAAAAAAAGTATTTAAATCTAATCCATAATATCCATTCATAGATTCATAATTAGAATTCAATTCTACAAAATTCAAATCTAATACAATTATGCAAATGTAACTATCAATAAATGAAATCATGCATTTTTAATCCGAATGCAAATCTAATTCAAAATTTAGCTCGACCAACTCGACCCAACCCAGCCCCACCTGACCCACACCTGACCTAACCCAACCCTAACTTGACTCAACTAACCCAATTGACCCAACTTGACCCAACCCAACCCTAACTTGACCCACAACCAACCCAACTCGACCCACATCTAACCCAACCCAGCCTTAACTCGAGCCCCACTTGACTCAATTGACCCACGCCCAACCTAACCCAGTCCTAACACGAACCAACCCAGCACCAAATCAAAGATTTGAAATTCTAAATTTTAATTTTAGAATTTGGGGGTTTTCTATTTTTAAACAATTATATAAAAAAAATTAAATATTAGATTTAGAGGCAGTTTGCTGTTGAGAGAGAGAGAGAGAGAGAGAGAGAGAGAGAGAGAGAGAGAGAATTTTAGAGCTTGGGCGAGAGGGAGTAGCTCGGGCAGGCACGACGGGTTGGGTAAGTAAAGAAAAGGGTAAGAAAGGGATGGGTAGGGTATATATATATATATATATATATATATATATATAAAACACAATTTGAGTTGAGCTCGAGCTTCGAACTGAGCTGAGTTCGAGGTGAGCTGAGTCAAGCTCCACTCTGCAAGACCTTGGCTCATTTTCAAACGAGCTGGGTATGAAGCTTGGCTCGCCTCAAGTCACTGTTTAAGTTGAGTCAAATTGAGGTAGATCTTGCCAAGTTGAGTGAGCTTTTCAAGATAGATCAGCTCGTGTACAACTCAGTCTCGGCCTGGATTTTGAACTGTTTTGGGTTGGGCCTTCAACAGCCTGACCTTACTAAATTTTTTATTTTGGCAAGCCCAAGCCCGACCCATTGACACACCTTCCCGTCCTATATATGAGAAATGCTCCAGTGCTATTAGAGCCCTACAAGTTACAATGCTCCTAGTCACATTTGTTCAATTGGACAGTCTTATTGATTGATCCGAACTGTCCATTGAGCCCAAGACATCTTTTATAGGCTACCATGCAAAAATCACACTAAATGAATGATCCAATCCATCCTTTATTTGGCCTTGGTTTTTTCTATAGCCATCTTTTTTCCAAGTCATGGATGGGATGGTTATTTTTTCCTAACAAAAGAATTCTTTATAATAATAATCAATCCATGATGATCCCTAATAAATAGATGGATCAAATTGTTGTCACCTATTTTGTTGTAAATAATCTTAATCATCCATATTAACGACCATTGATCAAATAGTTAATATTTGTCAAATTGGTGTGATGCTTGCATGGTAGCATATGAAATGAGCATTGGACCTAAAGAATTGTCTAAATCAATGGATTGGATTGCATTTAGATCCTAGTGCAACTAAGAGCATTATAATTTAAAGTGTTGTGAGACCACTAAGTGTTTTTCTCTAGCATCTCTATGATAATCTGTTGGGCAGAAATGTTGATCTTGTGGGTCACCACATTTGCGGGCCATATCCAAACAACCATAACCATTGAATGATTGGAAATTTCTCCACATGTTTTAAACCATCTATTTTCTCACCGATTGATGAAATGGAAAAAAGATGTCGATAATATGCAATGCAAAGTTTAGGCATGATCAATACATGCCTTGGTGTAGCCATCACTTAGGCTGATAAGTTGATTAGATTGAATAAACCCCTATACATACCCTAAAACCAATCCAAACCCTTACAATACTCTTAAACCCAATCCGAACCCTTATCCATACCCTAAATCCTAATCTATACTCGAAAACCCTAATCCAAATATTAAACCCTAAATCCAATCCCTAAAAACTCTAAAACCCTAAGAATTAATGTTAAACCCAGTTAACTTAGTTACATAAACCCGTCAAAAACCTATCCCTAAACCTAAACTCTAAGAAAAACTAACCTATTGAGTCAACCTGTTGAGTCTAGCTATTGAGACAACTCACCCGGTCAACTCACATACCCTACCCAGTTAACTCACCTTGTCAAGATAGTTCCATAAACCCATTTTAGCCCAAGCCCATTCAAAAGCCCAATCAGTCATGTACAAGAGGAAACAACAAAACAACTGTGGATAACCAAAGTTGTCTACGTGTATGAAAGGAGCCTCCCTCCAAAGCTGAAGCAAACTGAGGGATGAGCAGTGCCTGGGGTGTCGCTTGCCATGTGACACTAGTCATACTTTGGCTACTTGCTCACTCATGTGCAGTTGGCCTATTTTCCAATCCCATGGATGTTTAGAGTGTTAAAGTTACTCCAATGTCCATCATTTGAGCTAAAATTACGCTTCATGCCATCAATCTTACCTATGAGATCTTGCCACATGGCAATAACAAATCTTAGCCATCCAAAACCTTTATAGCTTTAAACTTTGCAAGATTTACAAGAAAATCAGGTTGGGGGACTATAAATACACTCATTTCCCTTCTCACATTTCGAAGTATCCATTCTCATTTTAAGCATTTTCACTCACCCCTTAAGCACTTAGTCTATCCACTTCTTCCCTCCGCCAATGAGAGGAAAGAGCTATATGAAAGAGTCCATCTAGGTATAACTAAATCCAACCAAATCTAAAATCATCTGAGCCATCTAAATCTCGATATAAGCCTCTTAGTATGACCTGTAGACACTCCACCCAAGCTGACAACTTAAAAAGGCTAAGACAGTTCAAGAACCATGACTGTATCTGTACTCCGAAACCTTGACCCAAGCCTCAAGCTCCCAATCCGCAACCCGAAGCCCCAATCTAAATTGTTCAATCCATATACAGCCCCAACCTACACCCTAGATCCTGACCTGAGCCATTACCTGAACCCCAAATGCACCTATTTGAACTACAAAAGCCCCAAAAAGGGACTATCAGACGAACTAGTACACCAAACAAGGCCCACACGCTTGAGCCCGACCCGAGCCTAGACTGAGCGGTAGTCTAACTACCGCCAATAGTAGTTTGACTACCGTCGGTAGTACTCGGAGTACCACCGCTGGCGGCCCACATGTGATCTTCTAGAGACAGCTGTCCCATCATCCGAAAGTCAACTTTCTCCTAGATTTACCCCCCAACCTTCACTATTTACCATTTTACCAGCCTCAAGAGCCAATGGGAGCGCGCCACGGGGCGCTCCTCTCTCCCTAGCCAATCACAAACCTCCATTACATCATTTTAACCCCTACCTACCCCCTATTTATGATAGAGCCATTGGAGAAGGCTATAAATAGCCCTCTCCTCTACTCATTTCCACACACCCAACAACAACACATCCACATCCAAGAGAGAGAGAGAGAGAGAGAGAGAGAGAGAGAGAGAGAGAGAGAAGGAGCTCCCAAACCTTCAAGTTCTGATCTTTTAGCCACCCCCTAGCCCTACTTCTTAGCCTTTTCAATCCCAAGTCTAGCCTGGATTGATCATGGAGCAACCCATGTCTTAGCCTACTTAAGTTCAGGCTAAAGATCTTTTCATTTTACATACAAGCATTCATCATGACATCTATTCCCTTCTCAACCTCCCTGCTTCTCTAGACCTCTAGTGAACGTATGCTCTATGACTTGCCGTACATCGAATTTGTCACAAAAGAGATTCTTAGTGATATAATCCACTTTTCTTTACCTTTTCGCATAAGCATCATCCCATCCACCCTCTAGACACATCATTGGACGTATGCTCTATGGCTTGCCGAAATCTCGGATCTTACCCATCAGAAATCCGTATGTGCCTAGTCTGAATCCAACCATATCATTCATCCCTTGAGATTTCTTACCATACTAAGTAGAGACCGTACATTTGTATGGGCAGAGAGGGTGCCTAACATCTTCCCTCTTTGTAACCGAGGTCCCTTACCTAGAATCCCGAATCGTAAATCAGGAGTCACTCTAAGGTAGGAGAGTCTTCGGATTTCTCCAACCTTAAATATTCTGCGGTTTCTAGCCGACTATGGGATTCTGAGATTAATTGGCTAGTGGCGACTCCAACATTCACAAATCGGCCTACTAACCCCCACCTTTCAAGCCAAAAACATTTAAATCAATGTGGGCACCAATTTTTAGTGTCTATACAATGACGACTCCACTGGGGAGTTCCTAGTTCGCACTAGCTGAGACCCGACTCGAAAATGTGTGATACTTTAATCTCAAGGGACATCATCATTGCATTCATACAAAAAAACATCTTTAGCTACACTTGTTAAAGCGTTAATCCGAGCCATGACTACTCGATCCCCAGCATCCTTGGTTATCCATGAAGAAGAGCAGGCAGCCCCGCCAACTCCCGAACGTCAGCATCAGAACCAACACCTGTACCAGCACCGGCACCGGCACCGACAACTCTAACAAATGTGCCAGTCGCAATAGCCTTCAATGAGATGTCTCAGAACTTTAAGGCATTACAAGAGTTGCTACTTCGATTAGTGCCAAATGTCATATCAAATACACAGGCAACACAACCTAGTGTCTAGAATAGCTCAATCCCACAAACTCCTTTTGCTTTCTCTCTCATTCTTTTGACTAACCCTGTTCTCCCCCTCCTGGAGGAGTCAGCATAGCCACAATAGCAACCAGCAAACAGGAGTGATCCTCCCACACATCATTATTCAACACATCACAACAATCAGATTACAACACAGGTTCCCCCTAACGGGAATCATGGACAAGAACTGTAAGACCCGTATCGTAGCCTTATTGTTCCGTAGGCTTTCGCGGTCCTCCCGGTCGAATTCTGACAACCCGCGATGATTAGACAATGTTTGCGCGTGATCCTAAGCCGAGACCTGCATACTGAAGTTGGCTTGACCCGAAACTTGTCGCTTAGTGACCGCGCCGTCACCGCGGTTCCAACGCCGCGACTCGCGCACAGAACCGATACCCGGGCCAGGAGATGTGGGCCCACGTTCAGTTCGAGAAAAATTCCATGCATTATGAATTCTGAGGGAATCTCTACAACCCCTCATATCAATCAATCAAAGTACAAGTAAGTACCTAGCCCATCACTTTCCAACCAATAAAGCATGACACCCCCCTCTCTCTCCTATCCCCAAAGTCAACCCCTTCTTACAACAACCCATTCCTTCCATCCCTCTCTCCTTACATCTTCTCTCTCTCACTCTCATTTTCTACTCATTCTCCCAAACAACCCAAGCACCCAACGTCCATGGCTTCCATGGAGAAGCTAGGTGTGGCTCACCTCCCTACCACCCAATCCCACCATCCAAAGATCATCTCCACCGTTGAAATACATCCCCCGGAGCTCTAGGATGCATTGATGGAAAAAGAAGTCCAAGAAGATCAAATGTGGGTGTTCATTTCATTTGATTTTTGATGTAAGGTCCACATGATTTGGGACCCATCTTGATGTATGCCTTGTATTAAAGAGGGACCCATAGTGGCGGGGTCCCTCCATCTCCACCGTACTCTCTCTCTCTCTCTCTCTCTCTCTCTCTCTCTCTCTCTTTTGCATTCTTTTTTGTGTTGATGATGATAAGGTATGTGGCCCACCTGGTGTGTGTGTGGGTATGGATCCCACCATGATGAAGGTATTTTATCCTTGCCGTCCACCGAGCGGGCCCACCTGGTGGTCCGTTTGGATGGGCCTGATTGGAGGGGAAAACACAAATATCAACTGGTCCAAAGCCCGTGGGCCACGCTGATGTAGACCCACCTTGATGTATTTATTGAATTTGCACCGTCCAACAGATCTGGACGGTGGAGATCCACCCACCTGATGGATGAGACCCACCTGATTGCATGTGTTCTATCAACGTTGTCCATCTATTTTATCAGACCATCTAGTGGTCTGGACGTGATCGTGGCCCACCTAGCATGAATGGATGGACGGCAGGGACCACAGCTATGAAGCTGTGGTATTGACGTCAGCAAACTCTGTGGGGCCGCACATGACGTATCCATGCTGCCCAAGCAGCGTGGCCCCACATGCACGTGTGGACTCCACTGTGATATACTTGTTTCTCCATGCCGTCCATCGGCTAAGGACGTGGGTCCCTTGATGTGTTTATTGCATCAACACTGTCCATCTGGTGGGACTCCACCTGATGTATGGGTCTTACCCACCCGTCCGTCCAGTCTACAGAACGTGGACCCCACACCTTGCTGACGTGCCATCCAAACTGTCCATCCAGGGGACGTCCAACATGCCTGGACGGTAGGGAGAGCACAAACACCAGCTTGATGCAAAGCTCCTGGTGGGCCACACGTGTGGACCCACCAGAAGTCTTTCATCCCTGCCACTCACACGTGGACGGTGAAGCCCACTAGCATGAGAAATCCACGCCGTCTACGTGGATTGGCTGGAGTATCTCACAGCCATATAGCTGCTTATGACATCAGCAGGCCTTGGTGGGCCATACGTGGAACCCAACCTTGGTATATGTGTTGTACTTGCACACCGTCCATCTGGACAGTGCTGCTTGGGCCACCCCATGATGTATGTATCAGATCCACACCGTCCCTCCATTTCTCTAGGTAATTTTAGGGCCTGAGGCCAAAAAGGAGGCTGATCCAGATCTCCTCTAGGCCACACCACAAGCAGCTGTGGAGATATTGATGTCCACCGTTGAAACTTTCCCAGGGCCCATCTTGATGTTTATTTTCCATCCAATCTATTCACAAAGCCATGCAGACTTGCATGTAGCGAAATACAAACGTCAGCTTGATCCCTTACTCCTGTGGGCCCCACTATTAATAATCAGTGGGGATTGGACGGCTAAAAATGGGTGGGGCCCACCTTGCTGATGGATGTATTCACACCGTCCATTTGACAGTGGAGCCTACATGATGTATGTATTTTGTATTTGCACCATCCATCTTGGACAGTGCCATGAGGGCCACATCGTGATGTATTTGTTTCATCCACATCGACTAGATGTTTGGACGGTGCTGGACAATTCGGATGGTGATGTGGACTCTACCATGATGCTTGTATTTTATGTCCATACTGTCCATCTACTAGCCCCACCTTGATGGATGTGATTCATCCACACTCCTAGCCTTGATCGATGGGCCCACTTGCCATGGAATCGCATGGCCCATTATGATGTGCATATTTCATCTAAGTCGCCCACTTATACAGCCCACCTTGATGTGTGTATAGCAAGCACACTATTCATCTATTGGGGCCCATTTGATATGTGCAGGGCCCACCTCGATGTGTTGTATCCGAAGCGCCCATCCATCTTACCAGTTGGGCCGCATTATCTTGTGAGGTCCACCATGATATACATGTGTTATACACACAGTGTCCATTTATTTTGGGCCGTGGGCCTCATTACCTTGACGGGCCACTTAATGTATATGAGGACCAATGATGTGGCCCATGTTATATGGCTGTCTCAATACATATGAGGCCCATTGGTGCGGCCCGTGGATGCGATCCACTTGATGTATTTGACGACCCATGGGTTGAGGCCTAATGTGATGTATATAAGGGCCACGAGTGAGGCCCAATGAGACGTATGTGGGGCCTTTGTATGGGGCTGAACGTAATGTATATGAGGTCCATTGCGATGTGTAATTACTCCATGATGTATGTAATGATGATTATGGTGGGCCATAACTTGGGAGCAATGATGGTTTAATGGCCACATTGATGGGCAATGATGGTTTAATGTCCATATTGTGACCTTCCCTTAGGCCCTTTGTTAGATCGATTCCGATTATTATAGTCAATTGCCGATTAGAGACCGAGGCTGATTATCGTGACCGATTATCGATTCTGATTGTCAGGGCAGATTGTCGATTCCGAATCAGCGTGATCGAGTGCCGATTTCGATTGTCATGGCCGATTGCCGATTCCGAATTAGCGTGACCGATTGCCGATTCTGAATATCATGGCTGATTGCCGATTCCGATTATCAATCGATTCTAATTATTTTGGCCGATTGCCGATTCCGATCATCAAGGCCGATTATTGATCAATTCCGATTGTTGAGGTCGATTGTCGAGGTCAGATATCGAGGTCGATTGTCGAGGCCCAATGTGATGAATATGCGGCTCGTATTTGAGGCCCATTGTGATGCACATTCAGCCCGTGTTTGAGGCCCAATGTGATGTATATGTGGCCCGTATTTGAGGCATGTTGTGATATGTATTCAGCCGTGTTTAAGGCCCAGTGTGATGTATATGTGGCCCGTATTTGAGGGCCCGTTGTGATGTGTATTCAGCCCGTGTTTAAGGCCTAACGTGATGTATATGAGGCCTATGGGATGAGGCCCATTATGATGCATTTGAGGGCCAGGCGATGGAGCTCATTGTGATGTATGTTAGGCCCATGTGAAAGGCCCATCGTGATGTGTTATATGCTCTCGAGTGAGGCCCATGGTGTTGTATATTAGGCCCTTGTGTGAGGCCATGGGTCCACTATATGTTAGGCTCTATGTGGGCCATTCCTTGGGGGTAATGTTGGTTAAATGTCCACTTTGTCAATGTCGGTTAATAATACCGATTATGAGTATGTGATAGCATATCATCATGATACATGTCGATATGCATCACCTGCATGTTTGTTATGAGATGTGGTTGACTATTGCATATGTCATTGGGCAGATTGTTATAAGACTCCCTGATAGGCGGAGGTTATCTCGCATGAGCGCATGATATGTGCAGGGTTGATGCATGACTGGAGTGTATGACTCATGCATCTTGCATTGTGCTGTGATTACTGTACGCCCTAGTGACATCAAGGCCATAGCCTCCACAGGCATGTTGTGGATGGTTAGATGAGACACTGAAAATATTTTGTTTGAACATCTAGGCACTTTGGATGTCCGTGGGTGAAAGTCCCTAAACCTCCGTGGCCAGGAGACACCCCAACGTCGAGACTGAGTGGATACATGAGCGCCCGAGTGCCGAATATCAGCAGGCCACGTCTCCCATTGTGTCGTGGTCGGTTGGGAGGGGGTGGGGCCTTACCCACTCGAGATTAGGAGGCATAACTAGGCTGAGTTTGACTAGCTCGTGAATGGGTCCGCTACCGACGTACCGGATAGATATTAGCTGACTACTAGTCAGGCGGATAGTGAGGTCTCTTCCACTTGCATTGTCACGCCCCAAACCCGGAAATCGGATTCACAGGAATCCCGATCGCCGAATCTGGTGCCGACAGTCTCCGTAGTACCCCATTCTTGGCTCCCAGCATCCATACACCAGATTCCAATCCTGGGATCCTATAAGGAAGAATATTTTTTTTTTGTTTAACTCGCAATAAGCATAACCACAAGATTACCCAACTCACAAAGGCAACATCATCATCACATATCCACTAATATAATTAGTTGAGTACAATGCTATAAGGAAATATATAAATAAAAACCAAGCTCCAGACGACTGCCACACGCTCCAAGCTTAACATTGCTGTAACCTAACATCACCTGCACGCATCTATCGTGCATAAGCTTACAGAAAGCTTAGAGAGTGGTGTAAGTGTGTGCACAAGGTATGTGCTAAGTATTCAATACAATGCCATCATCATACAATACCGAAAATACTGGTGATCCATAAATCGTACAATATCAGAATAAAAAGATATACGAACAAGATCATGAATTATCAGGGTAAGCAGAAATACTGACAAAGTCATAAATCCCATAATATTAAAATACGCAATACAAATTAGTTATGCAAATGAAGAGTCGTAGAGAGCCAAATATCATATGCAAAGGATGCAATGCAATAAACATTCTTGATAAATAAAATAAACAGCGACAGTCATACCATATGCTGGGGATGTAATGCACGTGCAGTGCGAATGAAATGACCATGCTGGAGTGTGAAGTCGGGATAGTAGTACGTAGTATCGCAGGCTATGGGGGTCTATCACAATGGACTCCTATCCAAACTAATCCCATACCTAATTTGGATAGTCAAACTCAATGTGGTAAACTCCTGATCTCAGGTTAGTCGCGCGTCCCAACCGAAATCCTGACCATTGCGAAAGCACACGTAACAAATAGTTGCGCACCACCAACCCGAGTAGACAGTGAATGAATGAATGCATGAATAAGTATGCAACTCCTACTCATTAAATCCACATATCAGTACAGTTCATCTCTAGGATCATCACCGGGGTTTAGTACACTCCAAATGGCACTGCCACTCTCCCAACCGTACAGTCCAAGTGAGCATAAGAAACCTCACTATCCGCCTTGCCAATAGTCTGCCAATACCTATCCGGCACGTCGATAGCGGACCCATTTACGAGCTGGTAAAACTCAGCCTAGTATTGTCCCCTACCCTCGAGCGAGTAAGGCCACACCCCCTCCCAACCGACCACGACACAGTGGGAGACGCGGCCTCCTGGTATTCCGCACTCGGGCGCTCATGTATCCACTCGGTCTTGACGTTGGGGCGTCTCCTGGCCACGGAGGTTTAGAGATTTTCACCCAGGGACATCTATGGCGCCCGTATGCTATAACCAAACATTTTCGGTGTCTTATTTGGCCATCCACGATATGCCTGTGGAGGCTACGGCCCTGATGTCGCTAGGGGATACAGTAATCATAATGCGAGATGCATGAGTCATATAATCCAGTCATGCATCAGTCCTGCACATACCGCGTGTTCATGTGAGATAACCTCCACCTATCAGGGAGTCTCATAACAACATGCTCAATGACATATGCAATGATCAACCACCTCTCATAACAAACATGCAGATGATGCGTATGGGTATGTATCATGATGCTATGCTGTTACATACTCATAACCGGTATCCACAATTAGCATCGACAATCGACCTCGACAATATGAACATTTAATCAACATTGCCTCCAAGGAATGGCCCACATAGAGCCAAACATATAATGGGTCCACGGTCTCACACAATGGCCCAATATAAAACACAGTGGGTCTTACTCAAGGGACACATATACACAACAGGCGGGCCCTGCTCATGGGCCTCACATACATCATGTCGAGCTCCATACAAGGGCCTCGAATGCATCACAATGGGCCATGCCCACGGAACTTGAATACATTACAATGGGCCTTGCCCATATGCCACGAATACATCACAATGGGCCTTGCCCATGAGCCTCAAATACATCACAATGGGCCTCAACTACGGGTCGCATATGCATCATGTAGGCATCAACAATTGGCCTTGACAATCGAAATCGGCCTTAATAATCAGGTTCGACACTCGGAACCGGCCTCGATACTCGGCCTCGATAATCAGAATCGGCCTATACAATTGGCCTCGACAAATCAAAATCGATCGATAATCAGAATCGACAAATCGGTCACGTCAGTCGGCAATCGGTCACAACAATCGGGGTCGATCGATAGTCAGAATCGGCAAATCGGTCATATCAATCGGTAATCAGTCACGACAATCGAAATCGATCGATAATCAGAATCAATAAAATTGGTCACGATAATCGGGATCGATCGATAATCAGAATCAGCAAATCAGTCAAGACAATCGGGATCGATCGATAAGCAGAATCAGCAAATCGGTCATGACAATCGGATGATCAATAATCAGAATCGGCAAATCGGTCACAATAATCAGATCGATCGATGATCAAAATCGACAAATCGGTCACGACAATCGGGATCGATCGATAAGCAGAATTAGCAAATCGGTCATGACAATCGGATCAATCAATAATCAGAATCGGTAAATCGGTCACGACAATCGGATCGATCGATAATCAAAATCGGCAAATCGGTCACGATAATCGGGATCGATCGATAAACAGAATTAGTAAATCGGTCATGACAATCGGGTCGATCAATAATCAGAATCGGCAAATCGGTCACAATAATCAGATCGATCGATAATCAGAATCGGCAAATCGGTCACGACAATCGGGATCGATCGATAAGCAGAATTAGTAAATCGGTCATGACAATCGGGTCAATCAATAATCAGAATCGGCAAATCGGTCACAATAATCGGGATCGATCGATATTCAAAATCGGCAAATCGGTCACGACAATCGGAATCGATCGATAGTCAGAATCAGCAAATCGGTCATGACAATCGGGTCGATCAATAATCAGAATCGGTAAATCGGTCACATCAATCAGAATTGGCAATTGGTCACGATAATCGGATCGATCGATAAGCAGAATCGGCAAATCGGTCATGACAATCGGATCGATCAATAATCAGAATCGGCAAATCGGTCACGATAATCGGAATTAGCAATCGGTCATGACAACGTGGACATTAAACCATTATTGCCCAACAATGTGGCCATTTAACCAACATTGCTCCCAAGGAGTGGCCCACTTAGAGCCAAACGTATGGTGGGCCCATGGCCTCACACAAGGGCCTAATATACAATATCATGGGTCTCATACACAACAGGTGGGCCCTGATCATGGGCCTCAAGAACATAACATGTGGACCCTACACGTGGGTCTCATATGTATCAAATGGGCCACGTATCTGGGCCTCAAATACATCACCATACACATCGCAATGGGCCGCCTCTCATGGGCCTGATACACATCAAGTGGGCCACATATCGAGCCCCATAACATCACATTAGGCCACCGAGTAGGTGGGCCCTGCACGCAAGCAAGTGAGCCCTGCGCTTACACAACAGGTGGGCCTCGCCAGGGGGTAGCATGGGTACAACATATACAACATACATCACGGTGGAGCCCACGTCACTATCCAAATATTGCCTATGTAAATCAGCACCATCCATCAGCATGGATAAGATACATATATCATGTGTGGGTCCCACTAATCAGGACGGAAGGCATAGGATGAAACACATACATCACCTGGGCTCCACAGACCTTGCTGACGTACAACAGCAGATAATCAGTTGCGTGGGGTCCATAGATGAATGGTTGGGATGTGATCAGACCCACGGAGCTTGCTGACATTTTGTGGCAGTTATTGCCACTGGTCACCTAGATGGACGGCCCATATATGAAGTAAAGATGGACGACGTTAATAAAACACTTGCATCAGGCTTGGGGTCCACACGTCCCACATGTGGACGGCTGAGGGTGGACGATGTAGAGATAACACATACCTCGTGATCAGCGCCCACATCCAACGTCCAGATGGACGGTGCACACACATACATTATAGAAGGGCTTGCACAGCACCGTCCAGATGGCACGTACACATCATGGAGGGCCCCACGTACAACACAGTCCAGTCCTCAGGACGCTGTAGGGCACACACCAACCAATCCCTCATACATAAAGGTTGGTCCCACATGAGGCCATTATAAAAATAATATATGATGTATATATAATATTATATTGTGTTACTTTATTTATAATATTGTTGTTTAAACGTCCAGGCCTGGACTGTTGTTGACGGACGGCATGGATACAATATGTGTATATATATGTCAAGGTGGGCCCCACCACATCTGCTCCGCCAAAATGGACGGTGTTGATAAAACACAGGTATCATGTGGGGCCTCGTCCAAATGGACGGACGGTGTGGATCAAACCCTTGTAGCTAAGGTGGGACCCATAGAACCTATTGGCGTCAGTCCAGCAGCTATATTATTGCTGGACGGACGGTACAGGTAAACACATATATCATGGTAGGGCCTCACTAGCACCCGTTCGGATGGATGCTGAGGGTCGAATATTGCATATCAGACCCCGATTACTGCCTGATTTTACGTACACGATAATGCCTAATATTATAATTTAATCGTGTTTTTGTTGCATGATGTAATAAGGAGCTTTGATTGAAAAAGAGTATTAAAAGCATGGATTTAACGCTCCGAAGTCACCAGAGTAAGGAATGGACTCCAGGGGACCGAGATCGATGGATATACACACCAGAGATCCGAGAAAATTGAGAAACTGAAGCTTAAGTGGCCTGAAAGTTAGTCAGAATGCAAGATCACAGGGTTTCCACCATCTACTTGGCTCGAAACTTCATACATGGCCTGAGGACCATAAATTAACCGTACACGTCAAATTTCAGCCATTAGATCCTCGTGGAAGTGGCCCAACAGAGAGATCAGAGGACAATAACCATTAAGAAAGCATCTTGGACATCCTTGGGAGATCTGGACCCAAACTGAACTGATGGAAAGAGCACGAAAAACAGTGAATATTTGCCAAATTTCACTTCTTTTGGATGGTGCAGTAGGGAGGAACGAACGATGGACGTTTTTAGAAGGCAAAGTGGCAATTCTGTAAATATAACGAAATTCATATGCATGCATGCAGTAAGCTAGAGGTTTGCTTCAACGTTCTGTATCGACTCATCACAGGTTGATTGTGTGGCCCACCTAGAGTTTGGATTTACTTCATACTTTGACCCATAGGCTTATACTTTATTAAGAAAATGATGAGCGGAGTAGATCTTTGAAAATACCATCAGAAGTGAGCTCCACCTATTTTTTGCAAACTTTCCAAATAGAGCCATGCGAAACTTCCAGTGACGGACGTGCCATCCACTGGGTTTTTACAGTGGGCCCTGCCCATCAATATGTTGAAAGATCCAGACCGTCCATCATATTCATGATGAAATTTCGGCCAACCACTACCAGTATCGCATACAGACGGGACCTGAGGGTGACCCAAATGTCCAGTGAAGCAGGAGCTCTTACGGTATGATGCACCGATCAACTTCTGTTCTCAGAGGATGGTGGCCCGTCATCACAAATCAGATCTTTGATCCACACTGTCCATATTGAAGCTAGCTCAAAACTGACCGGACATCGGATCTTGCACCTTCATTATCGACAGGGAAGCAAACCCAATCCGCGCCAGCTGAGCTTTCCTAAACAGAGACGGAAGCTCTCTGTTTTCTTCGGCACACAGGCTGTCTACTGTTCCATCAGCGGCCCACTTTCATCATCGGACGGCTGATCCCAACCGTCCAGAGTGTCCAGAGGAGGATGCCGACCAAAAACTTCTATTCCCTTGCAACCATTTATTCAGATAAGATCGTCAGGATTGGATCTTTCGCCAGACATTGATCCACGAGGTGGCCCATCAAAAGTTCAGATCTATTCCAAATTTCGAATATTGGCCTAAATGGACCGTACTAAGACAATGATCGATGCAGATTCGCTGAAAGATTACTGTAAGTGGGTCCCACAGATACCACCAACTCCACTATCCAAAGCACATCCGGTTGCTGTTTTGAGGAGTGCGTAAAAAAACTCCAGCGACGTCGGCTCTTGAGAAACTGTCCGCTCCACTGCCCTTTTACAGGGGCTATAAAGAGAGAAGAGAAAAGGAAGAACGGGAGATCGGTTTTTGTAGGGACTCACATCAGGGAGAGAGGAGAGAAGCAGAGAAGTGTTTTTCTTGAAGTTTTCTTTATGTTTTTATTTTTTTTATTATTATTTTTAAGAAAATAGCCTAATCATGTTTTTTCTAGGCTAACCCTCTTAGCTAGGGCTAAGAAGTGAAGCCTGTAGCGAGATGGAAGATTCTATTGTGTGCTTTTAATTTAAATTCATGAACTGAATTTGATTTTAGTTGATTATTAAAGGAATTTTTTCTTAGTCTTCAATGGTCTATTGTGACTGAAATTACAATGGGTCTGCAATGGCTTGAATATTTCCTTTTCCCTTTCGATGTTTAGGACGTCAGGAAGCCCTGTTGTTCACCATCGTCTCCTGGGCATGGTTGGATGACGGTATCTTTCCTAACCTTCATACATCAATGATTGGTTGCCAATTAGTTGAATTTTATTATTTGCTTTGTCTCCTGGGCATGGTTTGGTGATGGAATTCATTCTAATTCATATACCTTTCACCTCTTATATCAAAGTAAGTTTAGTTAAATGTCCATGATTCTTGATGCAGGCATAAGATCTCCCTGATCTCTACAAGTGGATCCTCTGAATCCCTAGTTTACTTCCTCTGAATTACTTAAGTTTTAGATTAGTATTTCACTATTATTCCTCAAAATTCATTCGATTTAGATTTCATCTCATTCTAGTTTTAGTTTTATTTAGTTTCAGATTACGTACAGGTATCAGTCCCTTGGGATTCGACCTCGGTCTCACCGAGTTTATTACTACATCACAACCCTATCATCTCGACTTCACACTTCAGCATGGTCATCCCATTCGCACCGCATATTGCATTACATCCGCGGCATATAGCATTTGGGTTACTATATTTCTGCATTTATATGGTCTAGATACGGCTGATGGTATTCGTGAACTTATCAGGAATTGTATATTGTATTGCATCCTCAGCATCTCATATTTGGCTCTTTATGACTCCTCGTTTGTATAGCTGATCTGTATTGCGTACTTTGAAATTGTATGACTTCTGAATTTTTCAATAGTTCCGCTTTTTTGATATCGTATGATTCATGATCTTGCCAGTATTTCTGATATTGCATGATTATGATATTGTATTAAATACTTGACACTTACCTTGTACACACACGTACACCACCCTCTAAGCTTTCTATAAGCTTATGCACGATAGATGTGTGCAGGTGATGTTAGGTTGCAGCAGTGTGGAGCTTGGAGCATGTAACTGACTTTTGGAGCTTTGATTTTAACATATGTATTTCCTTTTCAGCATTATATTCAAATGTTTATATTAGTGGATATGTGAGGATGATGTTGCCTTTGTGATTTGGGTAAACTTGTGGTTATGCCTCTTACGAGATAAATGCACGTTGGAAAAATCCTCCTAGTAGGATCACAGGGTCAGAACTTGACATTTGGGCGTTGGGAGCTGAGAATGGGGCACTACGGAAGCTGTCAGCACCGGATTCGGCAATTGGAATTCCTGAGAATCTGATTTTCAGGTTTAGGGCGTAACAAGAACTGGCGGATGCCCCCGAAGGGGGTCAGTTTTGAGTCCAACATATTCCCCTTAACGGGAGTAACATTCTGGAATTGGCAGATACCTCGAGCGGGAGTCATTTCCGTACATCACACCCTTCCCCGAAAGGGAGTGGAGTTCAAATTTAGCTACCTCCTGCCATTAGGAGTCTATCTTCTTTCCAACAACCCCCCATTCTTGGAAATCAAAGGGTTGAAGAACTCGACCCTTATGAGGAGGAAGCAGTACAAGCCCTACAAGAAGGGGCAAGACATCCACTACCCGGTAAATCTGAAATGGATGAAATGTGGGAACAACTGCAAATGGTACAAAATCAGCTGCAGAGGCAGCAATGAGTGGATCTCCCATCCACCAAGTTCAGAGATTTGTATCATTTTCCAGATACTCGGGTACCTCCAAACTTCGAGGTATCAAAATTTAAAAGATACGAGAGTAGTGGATGCCCCACAACACATCTAAAAGCCTTTTATGGGGAACTCAACGCAATAGCAGTGAATGATGGAGCCCTGATACGACTTTTCCAGAAATCCCTCAAGGGCGATGCCCTGGACTGGTATACCTCATTAGACAGTCATCAGATTAGGACTTGGGAAAGACTCTCCCAAGCATTCATTGACAGATTTTCCTATAATCTGAATATGGCTCTGAGAAGAGCCGATCTGGTTGCCTTAGGACAAAAAAATGACGAATCATTGTCAGCATATGTGGGACGATGGTAGGCCATGGCAACCCGAATGAGAAGCCCCATCGATGATGAGGAACAAATATCCATGATTGTCCACTTGGCAAATCCAAACATCTTAGGATACCTAATCTTATACCCATATATAAACTTCTCTCAGCTCATCCAAGCTGGAGAACAGGTAGAGGCCGCGATAAGAGCTGGAACCATTTCACCATGGCCACATCAGGCCCCTCAATTAAAAGAAACAAAGTCGAGGGAAAACCTATTGAATATGTGAATGGAAACTGTGCTGCTCCCGTGCAACGTACCACCGAAGTCAACAATATCGTTGTTAACACTTAAGGCAACTAGTATGCTCCACAACCGGAACCACAATCACACAGGCAATACTAACCAGAGCAAACCCAACAGGGATATTAGGCACAACCGCCTCAACAGCAACAACAACAACCTAAGGGAAATACGTGAACTCCATACAGGCAGACCATGTTGGGCAGAAAGTTCACCCTGCTCGCATAAACATACAGTCAGGTTCTGACAATGTTAATACAAAGGCAACTCCTGACACCACTCCAACCGCGACTTCCCCCAAATCCCCTGCCATCAGGTTACAATGAAAATCAATATTCCGCATATCATCAGGCTCCTGGTCACCTAACAGACCGTTGTTTCGCTTTGAAACATGTGGTCCAGGATTTGATCGAAAGCCAGAAGATTGCAATCACCCACAAGCTAGCAACACTAATCAAGCCAACATTCTTCAGAATCCCTTGTCATCACATCAAGCAGGACCCATCACAATTGGTACCTCTACCGTCAACAGCATTGAGAAAGACCATCCCACATACTCCTCCCCACATCACTCCATATAAGCAATCATGCCCAATACAACAAATCAGACATGGGGATACCGTCAAGCGCCTCCGCTTAGGCCACAGGTATTCCTTGAAGTAGCACCAACAGCACCACTCCTCATCCTTGAAGCAACACCAACAACACAACCTCTCAATTTCCAAAGGGTGTCAACAACGCCCACCAGGTCACAATCTCAACCTCTCTTTCTCTCTCTCTCTCTCTCTCTCTCTCTCTCTCTCCAAAGGGCACATCTAGCGCCATCCCCAGCATATCCAAACAGGTCAGGTCCTGAACCTATCATCCTCCCAATTGGGCTTCCCGATCTCACCTCATTGACCCTGCAAGGGCCACCCCCTGTCCAATCTCCAAATCTCCTCTTGCCCCACCAATTGGCTCATGTCTAAAGGATCCCTCCTTCACAAAGCACATATCAAGAGGGGGAGGAAAATCCCACTGTCAAATCCCGCCAAGATTCAGTCATACTCTAGGGGAAATCATCAAATCCACCACAAACAATCCTGACAACAAATCTACAGCCTCAGGATCCGGTACTATACCTGGAAGGGAGGGCGGTTCCCTCCTATAACGCAAAAGCAGTTCCATGGCACTATCCAGAGTGCACTGAAGTAGGCAACAACAGTAGGTATTTCAGGAGAGACAATTAGAATCTAAAAGAAACCAGGGGAACTTTATCGGGAACAACCCACAAGGCTAACGCTGCTTATGACATAACAGCTCAGCTCAAATCCATCCCCTCACAAATTTTCATCGGGGAACTCTTATACACGTCAAGATCGCATCGAGAAATCTTTGCAAAAACTCTAAATGATGCACATATCTCCCCTGACGTACCTCCTGAAATGGTGGCAAGCATGATCGGACAACTTCTCGCACTGCGAGCTATCACTTTCTCTAATAATGAATTGCCACTGGAAGGTCGCAAACATGGGTGCTCACTTAATATAGCCGTCCATTACAAGAATTTCAAAGTACCACTCATACTCATTGATAACGGATCAAGCCTAAACGTTTTCCTTGTGTGGACTACCGAATGTTTGAAGATCGAACCGTCTTCTTTTAAACCCAGCACCATGAGTTTCAAAGCCTTCGATAACTCCCGAACGCAAGTGGAGGCAGAAATAGACGTTGAGTTACAAATCGGACCAGACATGACTCTTGTTACATTTCAGGTCATTGACATTCCTGCCTCATTTAACCTTCTATTGGGACGGCCATAGCTCCATCCTGTTGGAGCCATCACATCCACTCTCCATGAAAGGGTTAAATTCCCTTCGGGAAACCCGATCATCTCAGTGTTGGCCGAACCAGAAACCATCCTGCCGGTGGCAGTCAATACCCGAGAAACTGATATCCCAGTGATTGACGTTCAACATGTAGAGGGTGACATATCATATCATAGTTTTGAGTTCGAAATTGTGAACTTCATTGCCAACCCTCACCTGCTTGCAGTCGAATATGTTATCCCTCCCGCTGAACGTCTAATCCTAAACTACCGCACCGAATTTCATGAGAAAGGTATGGTAGTAAAACCAGCTCGTGCCAACATACAGAGATAGGGACTGGGGTATTAACTAACACCGAAAGATCAGGCTGCAAGGTCTAAAAAGAGGCAACCATTCAAGTGCACATTCATCAAATTCATTAAGGCTGGAACAGTCTATGGTGACACGATGGTCCCCCTTGAGGACCACCTCTAGTGGCGCAGTCTAACAGAACATTCCAGCCAGGAGTCCATTTGGTCGCCAATAAGGTGGTACAAGATCCTCAAGGCATCAAAAGCACATCCAATGTTAGGGGCAGAACCCCCAAACCCATCACATGAGACTAGGGGCATGGAAACAGGGCCACCTACAAAGGACCTAAGACCAGGAGTGCCCATTACAAAGAACACATGCAAGAATGGGGAGGCACCCATCCCCACCAACAGTCAAGGAGAAACATCCTCACCAACAACTCAGTAGCACAAGGGGGAGAAGAAGCCCATTCATTGGATTAAGAAAGGGAAGTGGACTTCCCTTGATTGGACAGACATCAGGATCCCACCGCAATCTTAACCTGAGGAGCTCGAAGAGCTCCAATTCCTGAGCGAGGAGATCGAATCAGACTCTAACTCTGAGCCCAGCCCAGTACACATCATGGTCATCAGGAAGGATAACCCATAGGAATAAACAAAGCTGAATGACAAGATCGAAAGGGGGAAAGAACCAGGCTGGACAGCCATCCCTCTGATGATCAAATCGGCCGGTGAGCCACCCACGGACGTCGGCCTAAAAAAAGCTAATGTAAATAGCAGTTGGTGCCCCGAATCAGGACAGGACCAATCCTGATTTGCAACACCGTCCTGTTCGGGACCCCTTGGCAACACAAAAAAATCAGAAAACCTTCAAAACACAAAAACATCACATATTCCAAAAAGCATAAAAACATCAAACATTTCTCAAAATCACAAAACATCAAAAAATCTTCAAAACACTAAACAACAGAAAAACTTTTAAAAGTCACTGTACTGAACACTTCATGCGCAGCGCCAGAGTTCAAGATCGACTCATACGATTTCGATCTAGAGTTGGACTTCAAACTCATGGGTTTGGATGAGGCACTGGATGAGGGAAATGATGATATAGCTCTTGAACTCGAGGATTCCCTCGAAAGGTTTGAAACGAAGGCCAACGTTGTGGTGGATGATTTTGAAATTGTGAACTTGGGATCAACGGAGGGAAATGATGATACAGCTCTCGAACTCGAGGATTCCCTTGAAAGATTTGAAACGAAGGCCAATGTTGTGGTGGATGATTTTGAAATTGTGAACTTGGGATCAACGGAACTCCCCAGAGAAGTGTGCATCGGTAGATCACTGCCTCCGGAATACAAACAAAGGATGATGGAATTTCTGAGACTGATGTTGTCCAACTTTATTTTCTCTTACGAGGACATGCCAGAGCTTGATGAAGACTTGGTGATACACTACTTGCTAACAAAGCCAGACATGAAGCTTATCAAGTAGAAGTTACAAAGAATGAAGCCAGAATGGACCCTGAAGGTCCGTGATGAAGTCATCAAACAATGCAACGCGGGGTTCCTGGTAGTCTCCAACTATCCAGAATGGCTCGCAAATATTGGTTCCAAAGAAAGACGACAAAGTTAGAATGTCTATCGACTTCAGGGACCTCAACAAAGCGAGTCTTAAAGACGATTTTCCTCTGCCTTACATCGACACACTGGTAGATAATACTGTTGGACAAAAGATCTTACCCTTCATGGACGGCTTCTTGGGCTACAAATAGATCAAGATGGCCATAGAAGATCAAGAGAAAACTTCTTTCATCACACCATGGGGAACTTTCTGCTACCAAGTTATGCCTTTCGGGCTAAAGAACGTGGGAGCTTCATATCAGCGAGCCATGACTGCTTTGTTCCACGACATGACAAACAAGGAAATGAAAGTCTGTGTGGATGATATGATCATCAAATCTCGCACAATCGAAGGGCATTTTGAAGACCTCAAGAAGCTCTTTGCCAGGCTAGACAAATTCAAGCTCCCTCTCAACTCGCAAAAGTGTGTCTTTCGCACAACCGGAGGCAAGCTGTTAGGCTTCATCATCAGCGAAGATGGCATACGAGTGGATGAGACCAAGACCAAGGCAATCATTGAAATGTCGCTGCCCAATACTAAAAAAGAGATTTAGGGTTTCCTCGGAAGGATCTATCATATCAGCTGATTCATCACGCAACTCACACCAATCTGTGAGCTCATATTCAAGCTTTTAAGGAAGAATTTGCTAAAAGAGTGGAATGATGACTGTCAAACGGCTTTCGACAAAATCAAGAAGTACTTGCTAAATCCTCCAGTGCTCATGCCACCTACCCCAGGTAGCCCACTATTGCTGTATATCTCTGTCGTAGTAGAAGAAATCGGATGCGTTCTCAGCCAACACGAAGACACAGGAAGAAAGGAGTAAGTGATCTACTATCTAAGCTGACGGTTTACAAGCTATGAAGCCAAGTACTCTAGCTTAGAGAAAACATGCCTCGCCTTAGTTTAGGCAACACAACGGCTACGACAGTACATGATTGCTCACCCAATTCTACTGCTCGCTCGCATGGACCCGTTGAAGTACTTGTTTGAAAAACTAGCACTAACGGGTAGGATTGCAAAATGGCAACTACTGCTTTTTGAGTTCGATATCACCTATGTCACTCAGATGGTAATCAAGGGGCAAGCACTGGCCAACCACCTAGTAGCATACTCTCTGCCTAATCACCAACCACTGAAGACCTTCTTCCTTGATGAGGACATCCTCCTGATTGAGGAAGAAGAAGAAAGAAAGGCAGGAGGTGGACACTCTTCTTCAACGGAGCTACAAACTCAAAGGGGAGTGGAGTAGGTACCATACTCTACTTTCCTGATGACGTCCCAATTTCCATATCCAGATGATTAGCATTCAAATGCACCAATAACGTATCTGAATATGAAGCATGTATTGCTGGTTTGAGTAAAGCCATCATCCTTAACATGAAGAAGTTGCGAGTCTTCAGAGATTCATAGCTCATCATCAATTAGACAAATGACGACTGAAGGACCAAGGATGAAAAGTTGATCCCTTATCATGTCTATCTGGAGAATCTAACCGAGAAATTTGAAGAGGTCATGTTCTCTTACATGCCCCGAGCCAAGAACCAGTTTGCGGACGCTCTGGATACCCTCGCCTCAATGCTGGATATCCCAAAAGGAATTGCTGAATGGGAGCTCACTGTCGAGCTTCAGGAGGAACCCGCGTTCTGCCTGCAGATAGACGAAGTTGAAACTTCCTCGAATGATCAGTCGTGGTACACAGACATTAATGAATATCTCGAGCATCAGAAGTACTTGGAAGAAACAACATCAACCGATCGTTGCATTATCCAGTGGCTAGCAGCCTAGTTCACGATCACCGGGGGCATCCTCTACAAGCGATCCTTCAAACAAGTCCTTCTCCATTGCATGGATGAAACAAAAGCATCACAAATCATGTTAGAAATCCATGAAGGACTATGCGGCCCACACATGAATGGACATATGATGGTAAAGAAGATTATATGGCTCGGTTACTACCAGCTGATGATGGAGACCGATTGCTACAAACACGTCAAGAAATGCTTCAAGTATCAGGAACACGCGAATTAGATCCATGCGCCTACTTTCGAACTTTACAACCTGACAACACCATGACCCTTCTCCATATGGGGACTTGACATAATTGACAAAGTCAGCCCCAAAGCTTCAAATGGGTATGAATACATCCTGGTGGCAATTTCACCAAGTGGATAGAAGCAGCATCCTACACCACCATCGCAGCATCTCACGTGGTCAAGTTTATGAAGAATAATATCATCAGCCGATATGAGATCCCTCGGGCCATTGTTACAGATAATGAAACTCCATTCGTCAATAAAAGGATGGGCGACTTCCTCGACAAATTCAAGATTCAATGTCATCGGTTAAGTCCCTACCGTCCTCAGATGAATGGTGGGGTTGAAGTTGCAAATAAGATTATCATCCGCATACTGGAGAAAATGGTGAAGACATATCGTGACTAGTCGGAGATGCTCACATACGCATTTTGGGCTTATCGGACGTCTGTACGGTCTGCTATAGGCGCAACTCCATACAAACTTGCATATGGAATTGAAGCAGTACTACCAGTTGAAATTAAAATCCCATCACTCCGAGTATTGCTGGAGAGCGAGGTCGAGGAAGGTGAGTGACAGTAAGGAAGATACGATCAACTGTATTTGGTAGATGAAAAGCACATGCATGCGCTGAGTCACTCATAGTGCTTCCAAAGAAGGATCGCATGGGCCTACAACAAGAGGGTCCGAAAAAGAAGCTTTAAAGTTGGCAACAAGGTCATGAAGCGTATCCTACCGCTGCACTTATTAGATCCCAGAGGAAAGTTCAAACCCTCGTGGGGACAGACCATTGATCATTCGAGAAGTACTCCCAAGAGGTGCTCTTCGGCTCACCAGTTTGAGAGGAGAAGAACTTCCTGAGCCCATCAATGTTGACAACGTGAAAATCTATCATGGGTAACTATACCTAACCTTGTCAGTGAGTACAATCGCAAAGCTGTATCCACCACCTCTCCTCCAAAAAATCAGAAAAATCCCATCAGATATCCATCCTTCCTCTCGCCAAGTACAAAAATAACAAAAAAGAAGAATACTCTTCATTTCTCCCATCAAAGAAGAAGCTAGTACCCACCAAAAAATAATAATTAAAAAAAAGAGAAAAAGAAGAAACAACACCACAAACGAAAAAAAGAAAAGAAAAAGACAAAAAACCTCAAAAAAGAAGACCGAGAAGGAGAAGAAAATAGGACCATCCCACATTCTCAAATAATTCAACCAAAACATCTTACGATTGTTGTCAAATACAGGGTCAGGAAGGTAACTAGTTGGCCGGCTATGAAGGAAGTCTCTCCGTTTCTTCTGGCACTCCAAAAAAAAACACAAAAAAAAGAAAGAAAAACATGTCTAAGCAAAAAGAGCGAGTTGAAAACCCGAAAGGGCATCTCAAGTAAAAATAGCGGACATGTAATGGACTTGGTAAAAACCTGAAAAGGCGCTAAGGGTAAAAACAGCATAGCTGCCAAGGGGTAGGCAAAATTAAAATTTCGGGACGTAGTGAAAATCCGAAAGGGCACTATGGGCAAAAATGACAGGAAAAGCCGGCCGTGGTGAAAACCTGAAAGGGTACTACGGGCAAAAATGGCTGACAAATAAAAATGAAAAAAAAAGTGCAGGTATAGAAGAGGCCAAGACAACAAGCACAATGAAGAGATATAAAGAAAGGACCAACTTCAGATCAGTGTTCTATCAAACTCTGCTCAAATCCAATGGACACGATCCTGGACACGCTCTTAGGGAACCAAGATTCCAAGTACATAACCCAGACTACTGCACAAAACATGGGCTGAGCCTAATATTCTGATCCCAATCATCAAAAGTACAAATCCAAACATGAGCTAACACTCACAAGTTTTGGCACACACAAAAAATCTTTTCTTTTCAAAAAGTCTTTTACATCATTTGTCTTTCTATTTACAAAAAAAAAACAAAAAATAAAATTAAAAATCAAAAGATATCCATCCATATAAGACAAGTAGCCAACTAGATTAAGGACCCCAGGTAAGTCCCTATCACTCATACATCGACAGTCTTTGCCTAAGCCTCTCTACCTCCATGCGCAGGTAAAAGGCCTCATCCCTCTCCAGGCGATGCGTAGCGAATATGCTCTCATTATACCGCCTCTCCATTGCAAGCCGACAGGCCATGTCGTCATAGGAATGACAAAGGACAACAATCTTTAATATCAAGTGGCCGTGTGTCGCAAGAAGAAATGACAGATCAATGAATGGTCGCTCTTCAAATGCCTCCAGAGAATCATCAACACAAGAGGAAGACGAAGCGGTGTCACCAACCATGTCTCGATCACCAGCCGCAACTGCCAAGTGCCAACTTGGGACATAACGATAAAGCTGATATGACATTGTAGTTAAAGGTAGAGCCCAAGACTCAAACTCCAGAACCACCGCATCTAAGCAACCCTGCCAAGATATCTAAATTCTCCGATACAAGGATATCAAGTCGGAAGGAAGAGGAGCATGTCCAAATCCAGAAAAGGCGAAGTTCGGGATATCCTACCAGAAGCCGAACTGCCGAAGAAATCACACAGGATGGTAAGAGCAGTACCCTTGGAGACCTAACAATAACAAAGGAGTGCAAGCTGCACTACAAATTAATGGCGAGCGACAGAGCCAGGGAGCCTCCCAGCTAACCTCCCATCCCCTGAGCTGAGAAGACATATGGTGGTATAGCGACTCGGTGGCCTCAGCACCAGAAGGAAGGCCATCAAGTAACATAGACAGCACATCGTCTCGACGGGCCTCAGGCCACACAAGCAGAGGAGTTATATGGAGGTGCTCTCATAACCATACCTAGATGAAGGGATAAGTCAAGCTCAAAGGCACAAACAGGCATCAAACTAAAAGAAAAGAAAAAATGAAAGATACTTAGAGAAAGGAACAACAGCCCTGGAGGATACGAGTGTGACTAAGAGAGCAATCGGTCAAGCCCAGAAAGAGCTCCGCCAGTACCACAGAAACAATACTCCTGCGGCCCAGGACGCAGTGGAACACATCCAATAGGACTGCTAATGAAGACTGCCGCTAGCCTGAGAAGAGTAGCTCAGCCAGGACACAAAATATCAGTGCATTCAAGCACTGCAGCTAGCGATCGGAACCAGGGCCCCCTCGAGCAGTCAAACAACGATCATATAGAAGCTCGAACGAAAACTCATTGGCTCCACCCTCTACAGTGGGAAAAACAGCTGAAAATCCAAACCAAGGGATTAGATCAACTGGAAGAACTAGCTCAGATGAAGGAACGTAATGCTCCCGAGCGAGAGGAAAACTAGACAAGCGCGCAAACTCCTCCAAAGATGGGCCCAGCTTAAATTATTGCAGGAAAATAGGTTCAACACTGGAACCTATTCATACGAAGCCGCACTCAACAATCACCAATCTAGACGAACTCGGTGGAAGTGAAGAACCTCGCGAAAACCCAAAGACCCTAGCTCAAAGATCTCGAATTCGGTCAAGCTCTCAATGCAACTGCTCAGAACAAGTGCTGCGTGGCTACAATCGGCAAGTCCGAACAGGCACGCCCTCTACAATTTGGAATCCTGGGTCAATAGGAGAATCATCAAAGATGAGCATCCCCTCGTCCAATAGATCTATCTCATGGTAATGGAAGAACCAGACTCACCCATCACGTCCCGCAGAGTGTCTTGAAAAGCTGCAACAGGTGGGCCTGAGCCGCAAATGATTGCCACATCAGGAGCAGTCTGGAAAGCACATGCCCCAGGAGCGACAATGCCTAAAGTATCCCAGTAGCTGACAGGACTAGTACCCTGATCCCTGACAACAACTGCATATCCCATCACTACCTCGAAGTCTGCACCAAATATCTGACCCAGGCCATCCGCAAGGAGTCCATCAACTGTTAGATCCAAATCGCTCGAACCACTGAGGTAGGGCCCGCCACCCATCTGAGCCCAATCTGTCACATCCACACCATCCACCATTACCATACTATCATCCACACCATCCATAATCATCACTCCCATGGGCTCACCAATCGAACCATCCGTCACCATCATCGTATTATCCACACCATCAAACCCATCCATTTTCATCACACCGACATCCATAAACCTTGGTGGTCCATCTGGCGTAGATCCACAAAACCCATCTAATCCGATCAATCCATTCTCGTGACCACCATCAATGGAGGTAGGAGCCATGCCATAAATGACATTAACCTCCTCTAAAGAGCTCATCATTCCACCACCAACCCCCATTAATCCATCCATAAATGGATCCTCACCACCATAAATAAAGGATGATCCACCAACCTCTCCATCATTCATGGACCCACCAACCCCCTCATCATGGCTAGCCATAGTAAATCTAAAAAAGGGGAGAGAAAAGGATAAAAGAGGAAGAAGACAAGGAAGAAGAAATAAAAAGAGAAGAAGGAAGGGATAAAGGGAATGATCAAAGGGCGTGGACGGACGAGAATGTCCAAAAAGTGATTAAAAGAATAAATAGAGAAGGGGAGCTGTCGCTGGAAGAAAAGATGGACAGAGGTGGTAATCGAATTACCGCTAACGGTACTCAGAGTGTCGTTGCAGGTACTAACATCCCTGTATCACTGCTGCACTTGACAAGACAGGGGAACGGGCAAAAAGTCAGCGGGTGATAGTCGGACTACCGCCGACGGTAGTTCAACTACCGCCCGGGCCCATAATCATGTGAAATCAAATGTGGGGTCCAGTTCCGAAACCTTGTAACCCAATTCATCTCCGAAAAAAACTTTGTTGGGCCATCTACAACAATGTTCCAGGGTCCGAGGGTAGAGAAGGCAGGTGAGAAAGTTTATATATATATATATATATATATATATATATATATATATATATATATACATACATACATCTGAGAAAGATTGTACAAACAAGCATACAGATCACATGATACAACAAAAGCTAGTCATCCTCGTTGGGTATATATTCGTCTCTACCCTTTCGGCGAACATACGGACCTAGGAGACCTCCACGGGCGAAGCGCGCACCATCACCGGGAGCATAAGCAGGCTGTAGTATAGGGCCGATACCATACTGGTCGCACCAGGAGCTATACTACCTCGCTGGGTCGACGAAGGAGCTAGCATCAAAGCCCTCCAAAGTAGCAGTCAACTCTCGCTCAGGCACCGCTCTCCAATCAAATGGACCAAATGGTGGACTGAACAGGACAAGCGGACTCCCATCCAACTGCTAGAAGAGCCTCTCACTGAGGTACCACTTCATCACTCGAGGGTCTTCCAAGATACGATGCCGCTTCGAGGCCTAGAAAGCCTCCTGGGCATCAGGAGCAAGGGCCGCGTTCGATCGAAGGTATGGTCATGTATGAAACTGCAAAAACAGAAGGCACACATAAATCAAACAGTATAGGGTAAAACAACACTAGGTAACACGGGATAGGGCAGTTACTTACATCATCAGGGATTAGGGCATCTATGTTCGACCTCCAAGCAAGATCAGAAAACATGCACGTGCAGTTGCGGTTATCCTTATATCATAACATCATGCGAGGAAAAGGAGGCGAATGATCAGTCAGAGTGGGCGCTAAGTGAGGAAAATGGTAAAAAAAGCACACCTACATGCGATCACACTCAGAAGCCAACTCCAATCATCCCAAAAGCCGAAAAATGTAGAGGGACATATCCAAAGGATACCTCAACGACCAGATAAAAGCCAGTTAGAGATCAGCTGATGCAGTGACAGTCATTGTCCAATCCGTCATATAGATGGGCGAGGAGAGCCGCATTCCAATTGTATGGTGTTGGGAAAGTGATATCCACCACCAACGTCAATAGACGGGAACTCACTAGCTTGTTCCAGTGGCAGAAGATCATCGCCCCCATAGTGTATAGTATTAGAGCGCGAGCCTTCATGATGGTTGAGGCCTCGTCTCAGGAATACGCCGAGCAAAGTTCGACAACAACTGAAGCAACCTGAACCGATGGCCTAATAAATCTGAAGCATCCGGCATCATCCCCAGTAGACTCATCCAATCATCCTCAGAAGGTATTGGGAGATCATCCTCAAAAGGGATAGATCCCCCATCATACCAAGGCCCAGTTGCATATAGATATCATATGGGGTGATCCCCCACTCTCCAAAGGGCAGATGAAAGGTATGAGTCTTAGCGTGTCATCGCTCTGTCAAAGCCGACAGAAGGGACATGTTCGTCTTGCTCAGAAGAATCTGGAACAAGCTAGCAAATGGGGTGCGTTCCAGCACATCGAAAAATAAAGGCTGAGGGTCATGGAACCAGTCTGACCAGTGGATCCTGACTCCCCACCCCCTCAGGATCGCAGGAGCACCACCCTCACGAGCCACATCAGATAAATGGCGACCCTCAGAGGCATAAAACAAGGGTTGATTGACTGACGGGAAGAGTCGGCGTCACTCCTACCACGATGAGGCATGCTGCACGAGCAAAACTCACAGGTAAGCACCTCCTTACTGTCAAGCTTAAAAGACAAAAGCCCCAAAAATTTAAAAAGCCCAACTTAAGGTCCAAGTCAAAATTCAAAGCTTAAAGTCAAAGCCCTACTCAAAGCCCAAGTCAAACAGTTAACAGCCAAAAGTCCAAGTTAATGGTCAAGACTCTCAAGGCCTATCCTAAAGGCCCATTTCCTCAAGGCCCATTCCAAAGGCCCATTTTGTAAGCCCATCCCAAAGGCCCATTTTCCAAAGCCCATTCTCAAGGCCCATTTTTCAAAAATGCCCATGTTCAAAGATCCAAGGTCAATCCCAAAGGTCCGTTCCACAAGGCCCATCAAAAGCCCAAGTGATCAAGGTCCATATTCAAGAGCTCACTTCTCCAAGGCCCATCCTCCTGGCCCACATGTCCATAATTTAGGCCCACTTTCACAAGTCCATCTTTGAGACCACATATCCAAATCCAGATACATCTGACCACATCAGGATCATGGTGTGGGGCCCACTTGAAAATTCCCATCCGTACATCATCCATAAGATGACCCACCATCAAGGTCTACATCATCAAAGCACTCAAGTGGGCCCCAAATCAACCATGCAATGGTCCAGATCACCTCAAAAAAGGAGAGAAAATTACAAAAAACCAAAAAAAAAAAAGCGGGGCCCCTTTCTTATCATACCCCACTCTAGCAAAAAATATAAAAAATAGAAAAATCTAGCCAACTCTTTGGCCCAAAATGAAAAAACCCTGTAAGATCTAACGGTTGAGATCTGGTTAAAATGGTCCAACGGTCCCGATAATGGTTCTCCCAGACCAAAAGAATATTCAAGGCCATGGATAAATTTATTCAAAAAACATCTTACAAAGAGGATCCAGCCAAAGTAAAACATGATAAAATCCATGAATCGTCCACTTGAAAAGTAAAGAAGGTGAAGAGACCAGGAAAAATCGTCAAGATCCAAGGCTAAAGAGAGCTTCCAGGGACAACAATGGTGTCCCTAGACGTCCAGGAGGTGAGAACAAATAGGGAAGGAGACCACACTCATCGGACTAGTTTTTAGCTCGAACCAGTGCAGAAAGCTCGAACTGGTGGTAATCGGATTGCCGCCCCTGATCAGAAATACATAGGACAGCGGGCTTGTCCCCTTTGATAGGATGGGACTCCGAATCTTCCCTTGGTCAAGTGGATAAAAGCTTAAGAAAAGACAAAGAAAACAAAATAGAAAGATTCTCTTAACACTCATGCTTCCATCTCAAAATCTCGCAAGAAATTTAAAATCTCGCGAGAAATTGATAATCTTAATAAAGTGCACCTTGGAAATTGCTAGGAAAATGCAAAATACATAAAAACCGAAAAAAGGGGAAAAATGTCAGAAAATACAAATATAATAAAATAAAATACCCCATTAATTTATTAGTGGAGGCCATCTGACTATCCGAGTTGTACAATAAAAACCGGATGACCACAACCACCCACAGGATCAGACAAATCTTTCAAAATTCAATATATATATATATATATTTCAAATAATAAGCCCCATTAGCTCATTAGTGGAGGCGATCATTAATTTCCCCAATAAAAACCAAACGATGACGCCCACTCGTGAAATCGAATAGATATTTTTCAAAAAATCTAAAAAATATATTTGTAAACAAAATCCCCAAGGAGTCTAGCTCTAAAGAGGATAATTTTCAAATAAAAAATTTTTAAAAATGCACGCGGCACGCAGTACACTGAAGGATCATCCATATTCTCCAGTTGCGGTCAGTGCAAACAGTTAAATAAGATCCAATCTCTCGGTTCCCTTGAAAGATGATCGAATCTGTACATGATACATGTACGATTGGCCTGATTTCTATATCTGGACAGTCATACGGATTTTAGTAAAAATGATTAGATCTATCTCTGGAAAGAATAATCAAACTCGAAGTGACAACAATCCATTGTAACCAAAGTATCAGAATCAGTAGACTACATGGCAAAGGATTACCTGCACATATCTAGTTCGGGATGTTCCTAAAATTTGATCGAGTCCAAGTCGGCATAGTGAGTTCCATGTAAGGCCACACCAACGCGGAGGGCAGCTAACCACTTTGACGATCAAATAGACCGAATATTCCTAGGGTGATTACATAGCAAAGGAAACAATAGATCAAACAGTACGGGAACCCTCATAAAGCTGCGACGAATGCGCAAAGGCCCTTACTTTTCAAACTTACTCTCCAATGCTATTAACAATCTGACATGAAAGGGCTATGATTGGTGACCCGTAAAGCCGCGACGAATGCGTAGGGGACAATCACAACGTTTTCTTCAACCCTCATGATATGTGCAAGTCATCTCTTTTCCAGACAATCAATTGACAATGATACAATGGAAGACAACAGATTCAAGTTGCTATCCTTTCTAACCTAAGCCATTACCGAACCCTAAACCCACCTATTTAAACTCCAAAAGCCCAAAAAAGGGACTATCAGATGAACTAGTACACCAAACGAGGCCCACACGCTTGAGCCTGGCCTGAGCCTGGACCGGGCTGTAGTCCAACTACCGCCGACGGTACTCAGAGTACCACCGCTCGCGGCCCGCGTGTGATCTTCTGGATACAGCTGTCCCAACGTCTGAAAGTCAACTTTCTCTTGGATTTACCCTCCCAACTTTCACTATTTACCATTTTTCCAGCCTCACGAGCCAATGAGAGCGCGCCACGTGGCGCTCCTCTCTCCTTAGCCAATCACAAACCTCCATTACATCATTTTAACCCCTACCCACCCCTTATTTACTATAAAGCTATTGGAGAAGGCTATAAATAGCCCTCTCCTCTTCTCATTTCCACACACCTAACAACAACACATCCACATCCAAGAGGGAGAGAGAGAGAGAGAGAGAGAGAGAGAGAGAGAGAGAGAGAGAGGAAGAGAGGGAAGGAAAGGAAAAGAGCTCCCAAACATCCAAGTTCTGATCTTTTAGCCACCCCCTAACCCTACCTCTTAGCCTTTTCAATCCCAAGTCTAACCCGGATTGATCATGGAGCAACCCATGTCTTAGCCTACTCAAGTTCAAGCCAAAGATCTTTTCATTTTACATACAAGCATTCATCATGCATGACATCTATTCCCTTCTCAACCCCCTTGCTTCTCTAGATCTCTAATGAATGTATGCTCTGTGACTTGCCGTACATCGGATCCTGTCACATCAGAAATTTCTAGTGATCTAGTTCACTTTTCTTTACCTTATTGCATAAGCATCATCCCATCCACCCTCTAGACACATCATTGGATGTATGCACTGCAGCTTGCCGAAATCTCGGATCTTACCGCTTCAGAAATCTGTATGTGCCTAATCTTAATCTAACCAATCATTCATCCCTTGAGATTTCTTACCACACTAAGTAGAGACCGTACATTTGTATGGGCAGAGAGGGTACTTAACACCTTCCCTCTTTATAACCGAGGTCCCTTACCCAGAATCCCGAATCACAGATCAGGAGTCACTCTAAGGTAGGAGAGTCTTCGAATTTCTCCAACCTTACATATTCCATGGTTTCTAGCTGACTGCGGGATTCTGAGATTAATTGGCTAGTGGCGACTCTCACATTCACAAATCGGCCTACTAACCCCCACCTTTTAAGCCAAAAACATTTAAATCAACGTGGGTGCCAATTTTCAGTGTCTACATGACCCTGGCGACACTACTTTCCATCTAACCCTTCAATTAAGATTCACCCAATCCAAGCATTTACATTATGCAATAGTCATCTCATTCATACAATACACCTTTGCACCAAATTGGCTCAAAAGTATCTTTGCCGCTTGTTGATATAATCGAATCTTGCCCATCAGAAACCTTATCAACTCAATCACAAGTATTGCATTTTATATAGTATTGGCATACGAGTATTAATCATTGACCCTTAAGAATAGTCAAATCCTGTGAAGTAGAAACCGTACATTAGTAAGGCAAAGTGGGTGCTTAACACCTTCCCTCTTTGTAAGCACAATACTTTACTAGAATATCTGATCACAGACCACAAAATCATTTTAGTGTTGAGAATCTCTAGATCTTCTATCCTAATATTTCTATAGAGTCTAGTTGACTATAGAAACGAATAATTCGCTAGTAGTGACTCTGGTCAAATTTAAACTTTCCATCATAACACAGGAAGCCCTCGAGAGAGGCACCCGTGAGGGCAGGCTGATTCCATCCTAGGATCCAATGTCCACACTTGACTACCAAATTAACTATTCTAATAACCTTGTAAGCTATTTAATTAGAGATAAATCACCATTAGGGCTCTCACACCCCATCTGTAATTTATATAAATAGACTAATAAGAAAAATAACATACGGTAATCTACAAGATCATTCAAAATATAATATTTTCAGTTCAACACTACCCTCAAGCTGGAGCAATAATATATGTCATGTCTAGCTTGAAATATATATATATATATATATATATATATATATATATATATATATATATATATAAAATCATGCATATGATAACGCCTTAGTGAGGATATCTACAACCCGTGATTTATACTGAATATAAGTATGGTAATCTCTTTAGAAGTGATCTTGTCTCGGATGAAATAATAATAAACTTATATGTTCTTAGTCCTCTCATGGAAAGACTGGATTATTTGCGATGTGGGAAATTGCTTGATTATCACAATAAAAAACCATAAAATCACTTGAAAAGAATTGGAGCTCTTGTAATAGAGACTTGAGCCATAACAACTCACAAACTACATGACATATGGTTGTATACTCGGCTTTTGCCCTAGAATGAGCCACTGCATTCCGTTTCTTACTCTTCTAAGTGACCAAATTCCCCCCAGCAAAAGTATAATATCCTGAAGTAGATCGCCTATTTGTTATGGAACCTGTTTAGTTAGCATCTGAAAAGGCCAAGCTATATGTCCTAGAGGGGGGGTGAATAGGACAATGCCAAATAAAACTAATAATAGCGGAAATAAAAAGAAAATGATAGCCAAAGTAAATCACAAAGCAGTAAATTAAAATAACCTCAAAATTCAGATCTTGAGAGGTTGATACAAACGTTGTTCTAAGGACAACCTTACACCAAAAACCAGAGTTTATGGTAGGACAACCTTATTTCTAGAAAGATCTTTGTATCAAATCTCAAATCGAAGAGGAATACAGAATTAAATACAAACTGAATAAATTATAATTAAAAATGTATTGTTCTAGGGACAGCCATACACCATAAAAATGGCAGGGCAACCTTGCTGGAACAACTTTCAAATGAAATTGAAAATCAAGCTGATAAAGGAATAGCAGAAAATAAATTCTAAGCTATTACAACATTCTCACAAAGCTTGAATTAAATAATTACAACATTCACCACCATACATACATCCCACAAAAATTAATTAAAGATTAGAAGAATAAATCAATCAACCACAACACAAGGGTTTATAGTGGTTCGCCTGTGTGTTCACCAACTGTTATATAACAGCCACACAAAATGCTACTCCACTCCTAATATCCTCACACAGGGGATATTAGCGTTCACTAAAAATAGGTTTTCCCAGGTTCACCCAAAACCTTTACAATTGTGTCTTTGTCTGTGGGCTTACACAATTAAAAAAACCCCACTTCTGAGTTTTCCTGGCTCTCCTTAGAAAACCAATATAACAAGATTTTTTTGGCAAATCTTGAAAGAAACCAAAATAGAAAGGGATTTACAATTAAATGTAAAATACCTGATTATCTCCTTCGTTGTAGCAGCCCGGTAGAACCAAATCAAAGTAGATGATTGAATGTCCAAGTTCAATGTCCAGTACTCGATTACAATGGTTCTAATTCTAATAGATTTTAAATTAAACCAAATAGGGTTTGCCTTAATTGATTTTGATTCCAAAGAAAGGGAATAATAATTCCTCTTATCAAATCAGATTGGAATAACAGAACAAAATCAATTAAATAAAGCTAAGGAAAGAGAATATTAAATAAGCACACTTAGCTTAGATGGAGCACAGAATTATCTCTCAGAAGTTCGACGAAGATTGGCTTGAATGAATTAATTAAATCGATGATTTCTTCTGAGATTCGTGCACTATTTATAAGTGAGAAGATCGGGTCTTCGACTGGTCTAGGGAGCTCTTCGACTAGTCGAAGCACTAACAGATATTTGAAAAATCCGACGGGATATGCTTTGACCGTTCTACGACTGGTCGAAGGTCTCCTACGACTGGTCGTAGCTCTCCTTCAACTGGTCGTAGGTCCTAACAAGCTTCGCTGGAATTCGAGTCGAAGATTTTCGACTGGTCGTAGATGCAGTCGACACTGTTCCTACGACTGGTCGAACAGATTCCAGGACTAGTCGAAGCCTAACAGATTTCATCCGGAATTTGTAACAAACTCACGACTGATCGAGGAATTTCTTAGACTGGTCGAAGCAACTCTAGGACTAGTCGAAGAAGGCCTAGGACTAGTCGAAGAACAGGCCAAACACATGTAAAATAAACATTCGGTTTATGTATCCGAAATGACCTACTTCTAAGGTCAACCTATGGTCAGTCAAACCTTAATCATGAAGTATAGACATTGAAACATTAGGAACAAGTGACCTTGAAGTATGAGTCTTGAGGTCTTGATATAGATCAATCTTGAAATCTTCATGTAGCTCAATCTTGAAAGGGTCTTGAGTTCTGACTTGTACTCTTCTTGAAGTCTTGCAGCTTGAGTCTTGTCTTGTGAGCTTTGCTTGTTGTGACCTTAGCTTGTTCATGAATGTTGATCCTTGAGAGAGCTTCACTTATGCAAGTTATATATAACATAACAGTGATTTTGGCACCACAAATTTGACAACAAACAGGGATATAAATTATAGCACTTACAATCTCCCCCTTTGTCAAATTAGTGACAAAACACATAACCAAGATAAACAAAAGTAAAACAACTGGTTAATACTTGCAAATCAATATTCAATATTCAACATTCAACCAGTTTCATTCAACAAGATCAAACATATACTCCCCCTGACTCCCCCTGAGTAACATAACCAATGCTACTCCTCTCATAATCACATTAAGAACAAACCATTCTCCCCCTTTTTGTCACAATATGACAAAGGAGAACTAAATAAAGGAATTCATGAGAGTAAACATGAGGAGGTAAGCATAAAACATGAGTATAGCAAAAGAGTGATAGCATCACATAGAATAAATATCCAGCATAAAATATAAATAGAATCCAACTCTAAATCAGCCAAGTGCAAAGTTATAAAGTTATTACAGACCAGAAGTCTCATAAAAACTACTCAGAACTAGAACTTGATGACGGAACAGGAATAGAGGGATCAAGTTGGTGCATGCCTTTGTTCAAGCGCCTAAGATATTTGCGTATGTACTTGAATTGCAAATCATGAGCAACAGACTTGTTTTCCAACTTTACATTTATATTCTCAACTTTACCCTCTAATGCACTCAAACGTGCATCAACATCAGATGGTAAAAAATCTGGATCATTAGTTGAGTCAGAATCCAGTTCCTCAAAAATGTCATCCATATTAATGTCAACACCAGCTTCTTCATGACCACCACCACCACCACCACCTTGTTCAGGAAGCAGATACAACTTCATCTTATTGATATTAGTGTTGTTGAAGATCAGATGATGGATTGGTGCCTCATCAACAGGCATATCGACTAACATATGTGTAGCCAATACAGTCATAAAATAGGTAAATGGAATGTCACTATGACCAGGATGGAGTCGAAACTGAAGAATGAAATGACAGATTAAGGATGACAAACAAATCTGAGTACCATTGGAAATAGCATGGATAACACGAACCATAAACGAAGTCAAGTCAGATTTATTACCCGAACGAGGATACAGATTAGACACAAAGATTCTGTAGAGAATTCTGTATTTGGGTAACAAATACCTTACGGGGAGCGCATTCCCTTTTTGAGTCCATTGAACATCCATGTTGCACAAGTCTCTAGTGAGCATGCGTTTTTCAGACATTGAGGGTTTATCAGTTAAGTTATGGATAGGAATACCCTCATCATTCACAGGAATGTCCATAAGGGCTGAAATTAAATGACGATCAACGTCAAAAGGCCCTTCTCTAGTAGAAATTTGAAAAGTTAAATTATCCTGTGAGAAAGCACTAATACATGTAAACATGGATTGGGCAATGGACCGGTATGCAGGCCCACCCCAATGCAATAAGTTAACCCAACCTACAGCTTCAAGCAGAGGAAGGATGTCAAAAGGTGCAATATGATTAACATCAACAGGATGTTCAACAATAACATTACGTGATCTAATGTCCCTAACATATGATGGATCATCATTGGGAATAAGAAGATGACGTTTAGAGATAGCGGTCGATCTGGAGGAAGAAGAAGTAGTTTTTTTTCCTCTAGAAGCCATTTGCAACAAGGATTTCAAGAAAATAGGAAGTTGCAAAGGATTGAGAAGTGGGTTTATACAAAACAGATTTTTCAAAATCCAAACCCCAAATCTCAATGATTTTCAAAATAGAAAGCTTCAAGTGAGAAAAGGAAACAATCTTGACACAAATCTGTAAGAAAAAGTGATTTGAAACACTAACCTTGAAGAACTTGAAAGATGGGTTCGACAAGTCGAAGTTTAGCTCCAAGGAGAAGAAAGAAGAAATGAGGAAGAAAGTGAAAAATCCCCAATTTGAAGTGAAACCCGTGTTCCACGACTGGTTGTGGGTATCTACGACCGGTTGTAGGACGACTGGTCGTGTATACTCACGACTAGTCGAAGAAACCCCAAAAATTCAAATTACTTGCAATTTAAACAAAAATTGGAATTCAATCTAGCAAATATATACACTATAATACAAGTGGCATAAATAATCAATTTAAAATACACATGCCAAGATCAAATTTCATCTTTTTGAACCTGCTTTTATCGAGAGGCTTTGTGAAAATGTCAGCTCGTTGATCTTCAGTAGGAATATATTCTAGAGATATAACTTTTTCTTCTACTAAATCCCTTATATAATGAAATCTAATGTCAATGTGCTTAGTACGAGAATGCTGAATAGGATTTTTTGAAATATTTATCGCACTGGAATTATCACAATGTAATAACATAGAATCCTATTTAATTCCATAATCACTTAGCATTCGTTGCATCCAAACAAGTTGTGTACATGCATTACCAGCTGCGATATACTCAGCTTCAGTTGTTGAAAGTGATATAGAATTTTGTTTCTTACTAAACCAGGAAACTAGACAATTTCCAATAAAAAAACAACCACCACTGGTTGATTTTTTATCATCTAGATTACCAGCCCAGTCAGCATCCGAGTACCCAGCTAATTGAACATTGGTTTCATAAGGATACCAGAGACCAAGATTTACAGTACTTGCGACATATCTAATAATTCGCTTGACAGCAATCAAGTGAGATTCTTTTGGATCAGATTGATATCTTGCGCAAATACCAACACTTAGAGAAATATCAGGTCTACTAGCAGTTAAATATAACAAACTACCAATCATACTCCGATAAAGTTTTGAGTCAACATTTTTACCATTAGAGTCTTTTGATAGTTTCAGGGTAGTACTCATAGGAGTGTCGAAATTCTTGCCATTCTCAAATTCAAATCTCTTGATTAGATTCAAAGCATACTTAGATTGAGAAATGAATATTCCTTCAGGTTGTTGCTTTACTTGCAATCCAAGGAAATAAGTCAATTCCCCAACCATGCTCATTTTGAACTGTGATTTCATCAAATCTGCAAACTCAGTAGTCAAGTCAGTACAAGTTGATCCATAAATGATATCATTAACATAAATCTGCACCATTAAGATATGATCATTATGTTTCTTAACAAACAGAGTTTTATCAACAGATCCCATTTGAAAATTATGACTTAAAAGAAAATTTGTTAGTTTCTCATACCATGCCCTAGGTGCTTGTTTTAATCCATAAAGTGCCTTTTTAAGCCGATATACATGATCAGTATTTTTGAAATCTTCAAAACCCATTGGCTATTCAACATAGACTTCTTCATGTAAATCGCCATTTAGAAAAGCACTTTTTACATCCATCTGATAGATCTTTATCTTTCTAAAACATGCAATAGATATAAATAGTCTGATAGATTCAAGATGTGCTACTTGTGCAAAGGTTTCATCGAAATCAATCCCTTCAATTTGAGTATAACCTTGTACCACCAGTCTAGCCTTATTTCTAATTATATTTCCACATTCGTCAGACTTATTTTTGAAAATCCATTTTGTTCCAATGATGTGTTTATCTTTAGGTCTTGGTACGAGATACTAAACATCATTTCTTACGAATTGGTTGATTTCATCTTGCATCGCAACAATCCAGTTCTCATCAGCCAGAGCTTCTTTTACGTTAGATGGTTCAATTTGAGATGTAAAACATACATAATTACATATATCCTCAAGTTGTCTACGGGTGCGAACACCAGTGAGAGGGTTTTCAAGAATTTGTGTGGTTGGATGTCCTCAACTCAGAATCAATCCGATTCGATGAAGTATCGGTTTATCAATGATTAGTACTTCATCATTATCTGAATTAGAAATTGGTGTGTTTAAGTGATCATCAATGACAACATTAATGGATTCTTGAATCACACCAGTCCTTTTATTCAGAACTCTATAAGCTCGACTGTTTAAAGAATATCCTAAAAAAAATACCTTCATCACTCTTCGTATCGAATTTTTTCAAATTTTCACGATCACGTAAAATATAGCACTTGCTGTCAAAAACTCGAAAGTATTTAACAGTAGGCTTTTTATTGAACTACAATTCGTAAGCCGTTTTATTATTATCTTTGCTAGTGTATACTCGGTTAATAATATTGCAAGCTGTGTTGATTGCTTCAGCCCAAAGATTTTTAGAGAGCTTCATGCTATTCAACATGACATTAGCCATTTCTTGAAGCACCCTATTCTTTCTTTCTACAATTCCATTTTGTTGTGGAGTTTTGGGAGCAGAGAATTCATGTAATATTCCTTGGTCGGTACAGAACTTCTCAAAATTGCTATTCTCAAATTCAGATCCATGATCACTACGAATTTTACTGATTTGAGAAGATTTTTCAGTTTGAATCCTTTTGAGAACTTTTCTTACTTCTTCAAGGGTTTTAGATTTATCCCTTAAGAAGACTACCCAAGTAAATCTGGTAAAGTCATCAACTATTACCAAGATATACTTTTTACCACCACGACTTTCCGTTCTGGTAGGTCCGATCAGATCCATGTGGAGAAGTTCTAGTGGTCTTGATGTGGTATTTGAATTCACCTTTTTGTGTGAGTTCTTTATTTGTTTGCCTATCTGGCACTCACCACATATTTTATCTAATTTCTGAAGTTTGGGTAAACCTCTTACAAGTTCTCGTTTGCTCAATCGATATAAATTTCGATAATGTACATGTCCAAGACGTTTGTGCCATAAATCAGTCTCGTCTGTATGGACCATGTAACATGTTTGATTAGATGAGTTGGATTCGCTAATAATATAGCAATTTTCAGACGTTCTACGTCCAGTTAATATTACAGAACCCTTATTGTTTATTATCTCACAGCTTTGATTAGAAAACCGAACATTATGGTTATTATCACATATTTGTGATATACTAAGCAAGTTATGTTTTAAGCCTTTAACGTATAAAATATTTTTAAACACCGGAAGATTAAAAAGTTAAACCGTACCTTGGCCTATAATCTTGCAGTTGCTACCATCACCAAATGTGACCGAACCATCAGTCATATCTTTTAGATCCGTGAATAAAGCTTTGTCACCTGTCATATGCCTGTAGCATCCACTGTCTAGGTACCACTTTGAATGACTTGTTGCTTTGAAAGCAGTGTGAGCAACCAAGCAGGTGACTTTAGGAACCCATTTCATAACAGTTTTGGGTTTAGAAACATAGTTGGTCTTCTTTTGTGTATATTTGTAGGAATGACCTATAGAGTTTGATTTTAAGAGCTCCTTGAGTAAATCAACTATCTTTTCAGCTAGTGGATTTCGTTTCTGATTAAAGTTGACATGGCTGTTTCTAGGTTTTTAAAAAGTTTTTGAATTTCTAGAAAAATCTTGATAAGTATTTTTCCCTTTTGAGTTTGAGGACTCTCCTTTAACAAACATAGGAGGAGTATACTTTTGTTTAGGAGGTAGATTTTTATCATAGCCCAACCCGGATCGATCGCCACATTTTCTTGATCCGGATAAAAGTTTCTCTAACTTTGGATCACCTTGGGCATATTTCCATGTGTCCTTTAAACTCAAGAGAGAAGATACTTCAGTTTTAAGATTCTCAATTTCAGATTTTAAATCAACAATTAATGAGTTTTTGAATTCCAAATCGCATTTTGATTTTTCAAAACAATCTGAAATTTGTGATTTTTCTAAGACAAGTGATTCGAAACAATTTTTGAGTTTAGAAAACTTTTCTTTTGAAGTTTAAGTTTGATAACAATTTTACAACTTTCCTTATATAGGGCATTGTAAGCGTCTTGAAGATCATCTTCATTTTCACATTCACTATTGATTTTCTTCACTTGTAGAGTCATTATCTGAAAATGTGAATTTGGCTAGAGTCATAAGAGCTTTAACCTCATTGCCCGACTCGGTTTCAGAATCTTGATTCAGAAGAACCTTCAGAATCGGATGATTCATCCCATGTAGCCAACATACCCTTCTTCTTGGGTTTGTCCCTTTTAGGACATCTATTTGCTAAGTGCCCATATTCTTGACATTGTAACATTGACTATCTTTCAAAGATTTTCGAGATTTGGGTCTAAACTTCTTTTTATCATTTGATTTTGAAAATCAACCCTTTTCTTGCTTTTGAAAATCTTGTAAAATTTTTTAGCTAAAAGAGCCATATCATCTTCTAAATCATCATCTTTTGAATTACATTTAGAAGATTTTAGTGCGATAGATTTACCTTTAGGAGCTTTAAAGTTTAACTCGTAGGTTTGTAGAGAACCAACTAGTTCTTCTACCCTCATATTATCCGTATCACGAAGTTCTTGGATCGCGGTTACTTTAGAATTGAACCGTTCAGGAAGTGAGCGTAATATTTTTGCACACACTTTACTTTCTAGGATTTTATCGCCTAGACCCCACATTGAGTTTACAATGTCATTCAATCTAGTGTAAAAGTGCATAAACATTTCATTTTCCTCCATATGAATTTCTTCAAATCTGGTTGTGAGGAGAAGGACTTTAGATATATAGACAATAGTAATACCCTTGTGTGTCATAACTAATATAACCCAAGCTTGCTTTGCAGAATCACAAGAAATAATTCTTTTGAACTCATCCGGTGATAGTGCGCAAGTAATTGCATTTAGTGCTTTAGCATTTGCACTACTCTCACTTTTCTGAAGAGTGGTCCATTGGTAATATGGTGTGACTTTCATAGATTTTGAACCATCAACCCCAGTAACTTCCATGATAGGAGGATTCCATTCAGTCACTGTGGCTTGCCACACATTTTCATCCATTGATTTGAGGAAGATCCCCATTCGGGCTTGCCTAATGGCATAGTTGGAGCCATCAATGGGTGGAGGCCTCGTGATTGAAAGGCTATCAAAATTTGACATCTTAAATAGCTTAAATCGTTAGCTCAGGAATTAAATCCAAAAAAAAAGCTATTAGGCTCTGATACCACTTGAAAAGGCCAAGCTATATGTCCTAGAGAGGGGGTGAATAGGACAATGCCAAATAAAACTTATAACAGCGGAATTAAAAAGAATATGATAGCCAAAATAAATCATAATGCAAGAAAATAAAATAACCTCAAAATTCAGATCTTGAGAGGTTGATACAAACGTTGTTATAAGGACAACCTTACACTAAAAACCAGAGTTTATGGTAGGACAACCTTATTTCTAGAAAGATCTTTGTATCAAATCTCAAATCGAAGAGGAATACGAAAATAAATACAAACTGAATTGAAATAAATTGCAATCACAAATGTATTGTTCTAGGGACCCATACACAATAAAAAAGGCAGGTCAACATTGCTCGAACAATATTCAAAAGAAATTGAAAATCAAGCTGATAAAGGAATAGCAGAAAATAAATTCTAAGCTATTACAACATTCTCACAAAGCTTGAATTAAATAATTACAACATTCACCACCATACATACATCCCACAAAAATTAATTAAAGATTAGAAGAATAAATCAATCAACCACAACACAAGGGTTTATAGTGGTTCGCCTATGTGTTCACCAACTGTTATACAACAGCCACACAAAATGCTACTCCACTCCTAATATCCTCACACAGGGGATATTAGCGTTCACTAAAAATAGGTTTTCCCAGGTTCACCCAAAACCTTTACAATTGTGTCTTTGTCTGTGGGCTTACACAATTAAAAAACCCCACTTCTGAGTTTTCCTGGTTCTCCTTAGAAAACCAATACAACAAGATTTTTCTGGCAAATCTTGAAAGAAACCAAAATAGAAAGGGATTTACAATTAAATATAAAATACCTAATTATCTCCTTCGTTGTAGCAGCCCGGTAGAACCAAATCAAAGTAGATGATTGAATGTCTAAGTTCAATGTCCAGTACTCGATTACAATGGTTATAATTCTAATAGATTTTAAATTAAACCAAATAGGGCTTGCCTTAATTGATTTTGATTCCAAAGAAAGGGAATAATAATTCCTCTTATCAAATCAGATTGGAATAGCAGAAACAAAATCAATTAAATAAAGCTAAGGAAAGAGAATATTAAATAAGCACACTTAGCTTAGATGGAGCACAGAATTATCTCTCAGAAGTTCGACGAAGATTGGCTTGAATGAATTAATTAAATTGATGATTTCTTCTGAGATTCGTGCACTATTTATAAGTGAGAAGATCGGGTCTTCGACTGGTCTAGGGAGCTCTTCGACTAGTCGAAGCAACAACAGATATTTGAAAAATCCGGCGGGATATGCTTTGACCGTTCTACGACTGGTCGAAGGTCTCCTACGACTGGTCGTAGCTCTCCTTCGACTGGTCGTAGGTCCTAAAAAGCTTCGCTGGAATTCGAGTCGAAGATTTTCGACTGGTCATAGATGCAGTCGACACTGTTCCTACGACTGGTCGAACAGATTCTAGGACTAGTCGAAGCCTAACAGATTTCATCCGAAATTTGTAACAAACTCATGACTGATCGAGGAATTTCTTAGACTGGTCGAAGCAACTCTAGGACTAGTCGAAGAAGGCCTAGGACTAGTCGAAGAATAGGCCAAACACATGTAAAATAAACATTCGGTTTATGTATCCGAAATGACCTACTTCTAAGGTCAACCTATGGTCAGTCAAACCTCAATCATGAAGTATGGACATTGAAACATTAGGAACAAGTGACTTTGAAGTATGAGTCTTGAGGTCTTGATATAGATCAATCTTGAAATCTTCATGTAGCTCAATCTTGAAAGGGTCTTGAGTTCTGCCTTGTACTCTTCTTGAAGTCTTGCAGCTTGAGTCTTGTCTTGTGAGCTTTGCTTGTTGTGAGCTTAGCTTATTCATGAATGTTGATCCTTGAGAGAGCTTCACTTATGCAAGTTATATATAACATAACAGTGATTTTGGCACCACAAATTTGACAACAGACAGGGATATAAACTATAGCAATTACAGCATCAACAAATATCTCTACCTAAAAATGACCGTTAGCCTAATATAAGATCCTTTGGGTAGATGCTTTCTTCAGATATTTAAGAATATTGAGAACTGCCTCCCAATACGGAACTCTCAGCTGGTGCACATGTATCTACTCATAATGTTGATGGCGAATGCAATATCTGGTCAAGTAATGGTAAGATATATGAACTTACCAACCATCCTTCTATATCTATCTAAGTCATCATACAATTCTTATTGGTTATCCAATGGCTTCTCACCAGTCTCCATAAGAGTATCAGTCACTCCACATCCAAGCATGCTGGTCTCTTTCAACAAATCAAGAACATACTTTTATTGGGAAAGATTAATCCCCAACTTTGATTTGGCGACCTCAATACTAAAAAAATAGTGAAGTAATCCCAGTTCCTTAGTTTGAAAATGCTTCTGCAGATGCTTCTTAAGATCGAAAATGCTAGATGTATCAATCCATGTAATGATGATATCATCGACATATATGACTAATGCTATCATACCTTTATCACTGTGCTTCATGAAGACTGAGTGATCAACCTTACTCTGATAGAAGCCATAAGTTAGTAATGCCTTACTGAACTTATCAAACTATGCCTTTGGATACTGCTTTAAGCCATAAATTGATTTTCATAATCTACATACTTCCCTAGTCTCCCCTTGAGTAATAAAACCAGGTGGTTGTTCCATGTAAACTTTCTTAGCTAAGCTTCCATAAAAGAATACATTCTTAACATTTAGCTAATAAAGAAGTCGGTCTTTGGTTATCATAATAAAAATTAACACTTCAATAGAGTTGAGTTTCACAACAAGGGAAAATGTCTCCTCATAATTAAGTCATTGGGTCAACGTGTATCCCTTGGCTACCAAAGGGGCTTTCAATCACTCAATTGAACCATTTGGATGATACTTGATGGTGTAAATCCATCGACACCCTACAACCCTTTTTCCAATATGCAAATCAGCTAACTCCCATGTATAGGTCTAATGCATAGCAACCGTTTTATCTTCCATAGCCTTACACCAACCATGATGTACTAGTACATCATGGTAATTTGAGGACACAAATGCATGTGATAGAGATAGACTAGATGGATGAAACGGACTTAAGTGATAATAAGAAATGAAATAAGAGATGCGATGATGGGTGCCAAAATGAATACCTTTCTTGAACGGAATAGATAGATCCAGATCAATAAGAGTGGAGGATGGACTCACAGGTGAAGATGAAGATTGAAGGGTGCCTAAATAAGGAAGGATAAGTGTTTCTCCAGTAGATTCTGGCTGTAAGTCCAAGACGCGATCCCCTCCTTGAGCGGATTCCTCCTTTTGCTTCTCATCCCATGGGGTATTAACAACATTTCCAGTTGTTGTTCCCCTCTCAAGAGCAGGGTGGGTTGGATCATCGACCTTAGTGGTGGCTCTCAGCATAAAATTGGAAGGGATTCTACTGGTGTTATTGGTACTGCTCCCGTCATCATTGGCAAATATGCCTCTGTTTATATTAACAGGGGAAAGCTCAACTAATGGGCAAGAGACTATAGAAGAAACACCCATGGAGGGAAACTCCCCCTTACCATTAGGAGGGATAAAATAAGGAGTCCTCAAAGAATAACATCAACACTCACATAGAGACGACGAGTAATGGGGTCAAAACACTACCCTTTTTTATACGAGAGTATACAACAAATACACATATGATTGCTCTAGCATCAAGTTTGTCACTGTCTGGTTCAAACTTATGAACAAAGAAAATGCACCCAAATACGAGCAAGTAATAGAAAATGTTCTAAATCAGGCCATAGGGTGGAAAATGGAATTTTTCTATTTAACACTACAGAAGGCAACCAATTAATGAGGTGATAGGTACTAAGAATAGCATATATTCAAAACCTTTTGAAAAATGCATCCGAGTGAGGAGAGATCTGGCCACCACCAATAGTTTTCAATTTTTCCTTTTAGCTGACTCATTCTGTTGTGAGATGTATGCACATGAAGTTTGGTATAAATTTTCAGATGAAGCCAAGTATGCCTGGAAGGAGGTGGATAGATATTTCAGTGCATTATTAGTTTGAAATATAGAGATATTAATATTATATTGATTTTGAATTTTATGTTGAAAGAATAAATAATTGTCGAAAACTTTAGACTGGTCTTTCATTAAATACACCCAATTGTCATGTATGAGTAATCATCAATATTATATATATCATGTAAACTGTTTAATGAGAGATAAAACCCTGTAGTGGATGAGGCAGGAGCAACAGTGAAATCGGCATTGTGGGGGTGGTTTGCAATGGAGGTGGTGGTAATGGGTTGGTGATACGAAACAGAGGGATGGGTCGCGACATTGAGGGCGAAGGGCGGTTGCAGCGGAGATGTGCATAGGACAATTGGTGATGGACAACAGTGGTGTGGGTTGCAACGACGACATTGGTAAGGGCTGCTTCAAGAGTAGTTGTTGGAATCTAAGATGACGATTGGGCAAGGTTGCAGGGTTGCGGCTAAAGAAGACAAGAAAGCTGTAACAACCCATTTTTTTTTTTTTGGGAACTAACCCCGCCGTCCGTTTGCGTGTGGCCCACCTGAGTTTCAGATCAGCCTCATTTTTTGCCTTATATATTCTCTTGGCCAGGCCGAGATGATGGACGGAGTAGATTTAAATTATTGTTAGTGGGACCCACTATATCTTAAAAAATTAAAAGAAAATAAAAAATAAAAGTTATATCTTTCGCACGACTAAACCACTTTCTCCACTTTCCTTCCGTTTTGTACGGTAATGGCCGCCGAACCCTCCCACGAAATGAAACTGCCACATCTCCCACTCTTCCGCCTCGTTCCTCATATCCATTAAAAAGAAAGGAAAGATATAAACAAAGTTTCAATCGTATCATAAAAGGAGAGTAAACTGGGTAGATCAAGAGAGAGAGGGAAAGAGAAAGCGCTGTAGATCAAGAGAGAGGGAGATTAGAGCGGAGGCGAATCATCAAACTTTTAAGGTAGGTGATCTTCTCTTGAGATTTAATATTTTCAGTTAATTATTATGTTTATTATTCCAAAATTTTGTTAGGAATATTATTATCAGTTGATTTTTATGTAGGAAATCCTACTTATTTATGAATTTATATTTTATTTTTATTTTTATTATATATATATTCCTGATATTTAATGTTGAAATAATTATATATATATATATATATATATATATATATATATATATATATATATATATATATATATAAAATAAAATAAATTTACCAAATACAATAAACCAATTATCTAAGTTTATATTTTGATTTATAAATTCTGTATATAAAAATATTTGTGTTATCATATGCCACATTTGCAATTTCAGAGTGCGTGCATGTCAATCATCGTACTCTACCAAAGTATCAAATAACTCCTCATGAAAAGTCAGGAGATGTACCATGAGAAACTACTTTAATGGAGAAGGTTTCAAGTCCATCAAGCTGGACCACAAGTTACGGTCCACCTAGCAATAGATTTATGACATACTAAGCTCATTCAACATCCAACCCACCCAATACGTTTAAAACAACATGAAGATCATTTATATGAAAAAAAATCATTCCTATATACTAGTCAGGATATCCACCAAAAAATAGAAAATAACTTATATCTGTTGATAAATAGTATTATCCATTTAATGAGTGAATGTAAGTGTTTTCTTGTAAGTGATCCTAATAATATAATAAACCTATCGAATGGGTTAGATTTTACATGTATATTAAAGGTTAGAAGTTATTTACTTGATGGACCGTAATGTTTCCAACTAGTTGAACTGGAGATCTTCTTATTATAATGGGACTATGCTAGTGCGAGATAGGTGAGTATGACTACAATCTTACTCGTCTCCACATGCGGAACATAGCACACATCTGTAGGTCTGAGAAATCTACCATGCAATCCACATCTTCAACGTGCCCAGATAAATAAAATAAATAAATAAATAAATAAAAGAGCACGGTCTGTCCATTTTCTTAGGCACCATGAATGAATGAAAGCTAACAACGTTCCTTATTCAACTTACAAGTATGGTCCACCTATTTAGTTTAACTGCTAAATTTTCAAGTAATGGGAACATAGAAAACATGACCTCTCAGATGAATGGAATAGATATCACACACGTGTCTTGTGTGGCACATGACACATGAGTAGGATTCAAATCCTACTCGCGCGAGTAGCTTTTCCATTTTTCATGAATAATTGAATGGTGGGGCATTGGAGTTGCTGCATGTATTCTAGAAATCAACCAACGGCTCTGGATTTGTGCAAGTGGTCATGACCCCTCCGGCTCTGTAGTGTATACATTCATCATATACCTGCATTTTTTAATTATTACTTTGGGTTACACCATTTACTCGGTTTGTTGTATGGATTTATTTCCACAATCTGTCTCTTTGTTAAATAACAATGTCATGATAGTTACTGCCATTTTTAATATGGTGGTGACTCCTCAACCGTCCACCATGAAATGCTGGTACGGTAATCAGACCGCCCAAATTGCCGAACCAACTTTTGATGGTGGACCACAAAAAAAAAAAAAAAAAAAATTTGAGCTGAGAATGCGAAAGTAACCATGAATTTTAGTAGGCCCAGCCACTCAATGTGAGATTTATTATTCAGGGGTGGAGCTCGTATAGAACCTGATATTTTAACAAATTTATGCACCTTATATAGAACTTGCATTATAGTGTAGAAATTGAATTTATTAAATTTATTTTTGTTGATATTAGAATTGTTCATGTTATTCATGCTTATCTATTGATTATTATTAATATATAAATATATATATTATATATATTTTATATATATATATATATATGTATATATATATAGCATAGTAGGGCGATCGTGTCCCTATGGGTGAGAGACCCATATAGGATATAGTATGCATATCGTATCCATATGGGTGATAAGTACCTTAGAACCCACCGGCGATCCTTTGGAGTCTCCTTTGTGTACGGCGTAGAGTACCCAATATGCCGTGCGTGGAGCATACGTCGAGTACAACCTTGAGCGAGTGAACCAACGTATAGAATGTCCCACGGATCCTTTGAGAGTCTCCTTTGTGTGACGGCGTTAATGCAACGTGACCATCCACATGAATATGGTGTTGTAAGAAATCAATCATTGTATGACCCAGATTCATGGAACGTATCAAATGGTCATTCACCATTGAGTTAAATTCCATTATCGTTTCTATTCTTTTTTGTTAAAATTGCATACGTGACCATAAACATATTAATATGGTGTTGTAAGAAACGACATACAAATGTTAGGATGCTCATCCTACTGGAAATATCAAATGCACAGTTGCGAGTTCACATATTACGATTGTTAAAGTGCCATTATCTATTATTCTATTCTTTATTATTTTTTTAAATTAGATATTAGTCGGATATCCAATTATCCATAGGTCAAACGTAAACAACCTTTCTGGTTCATTATGCTCATCCTACTCATTATAGCAAAAATAAGGACCTTTAATAAACATTTCAGTTGTATTTTCTTTTAGTTGATGTTGAGTGTTAATTGAATTTATTTAAATTCAATGGATTGAAATTGATCAAGTTTTGGGCTTACTGCTCGTCAGCCCTCCTTGTTGTGGTATAGTTTGCATATTCGAATTTCGGGGCGTGACAAAAGCTGCGGCTAAGGAACATGTGGCGACGACGATTGCTGAATATGAGTTCACAGTAGGGAGACGAGATTGGGGGGCTAGGGTTTGTAAACCCTATCTTTGATATCATGTACACTGTTTAATGAGAGATAAAACCCTATCTCTAATACCTTGTAAGCTATTTAATTAGAGATACAAACCCTATCTCTTATATCATGTAAGTTGTTTAATTATAGATAAATCTCCATTAGAGCTCTCACACCCTGTTTGTAATTTATATAAATGAAGTAATAAGAAAAATGACATACAGTAGTCCACATAACCACCCAAAATATAATGTTCCCACTTCAGCACATTGTAACAGTTGCATGTATATGGTGCAGATGGTCGGAATGGGTGAGTATAACCCTCTCTACCCACCTTAAATGCAAGATTTTAGATGGAGGACTGATCATATATACTTCTCGGCAATTTCCTAGCCTGAGAATTTCACTGATCATATATACTTCTCGGCAATATAACAGTTTTGATGTTTTTATGGCGTTATTATCAGGAATATGTGGCTGAAAACATTTAGTATAAATTACTAATTAAATTTTAAGAATTGAATATGAAAGTATAAGATGAAGAGAGATGCTCTGGTGTCCTTGGAGCACCGTTAGTTACAGTGCTCTTAGTTTCATCGTCTAGACCATCGTATTCCATAATGATTACAGTGTCCATAATGACCACCATGTCCCTTAAAAAAATAAAATAATCTATATCAGCCCGTAACCAACTGTTACAACCTTGTAACTCATAACAGTGGCCACTGTTACTCTGACATAAAGATTATAGTAATTGTCACATGACCATTTTTACATACTTTGATCTAGACTGTTCATTAAGTCTAACACACAATTTTTGCATTTCCATGGAAACATCAGGGCATGAACAATTTGAAAATTGACTTTAAAGACAGACAATCATGATCATTTGTAAAAAATAGGTCCAATCAACAATTTAATCCATCTATTATGTGGAACAAATGTAATAATTAGGATGGCCCGAGAATATAAAGATGATGGTGGTCCACCAATGGATTATTTGAATGGGCAGTGGATTAGTATTGGGTAACACTGATAGTGCTTGAAAGGGGGCATTTAAAGGTGTGGATGTGAACAGGGGTTGGTTGCTACCGTCAGATGGCAAGAAGGCATAAGGCAAATGGACAGGTGATGGTAGAGACTCTTTGGTATCATGTTGATACACAAGAGATTGTGGGGAAATTATATTCTTTGTTTTTTTTTTTTTTTTTTTTTTGCTTTCATTGAAAATGACCATATGCATATAAGATGTGAGTCATCCATGAAAACTTATAGGAGATCTTAATAAATATATATATAAATTCATTCATATAACTTTATATAGCACGAACTGCATATTCAAATAGGATCATTAGAATTGTCAGTGGGCGCACCCTGATCCATAGCTCAAGTGATAAACTGAGTGAAAGATACCTCGTTTCAACACTGAGGTGTTGGTATCAATCCCTAGTAGGGGTGGCTAACACTGAAGTGTGAACTGACAGTGGGATGTACTAACAAACTATTAAAAATAAAAATAAAAATTGTCAACGGGCATGGCCCGAGGGTGAAAATATTACAAATTTGAATAGGCCTACTTTATAAGGCCCAGTTTGAACAGTTGAAAATTCAGTTCAAAGCCAGCCGCAAGCCTTGCTAGTTGTTCCGGTTCTACCACTCCGGCTCTATTTCAACACTAAGATTAGGGATCAAGTCCCCATGTAGTGTGGGTGGGTGTGTGGATAATTTTTTTTAATAAATAAATAATAATAATAAAAGCCCTTAAGGCTGGCAGCTGGATCATCATAGACGGCTCATTTTTCTAAAGAACCATTTTTGTTAAGCACACACACACACACACACACACACACACACACACACACACACATATATATATATAAGAATCTAAATACAAATAAGCGAACCAGTTCGTACGTACTACATACGAACTTTTTTGAGAACCCATCATACGTGATGTGGATCTAAAATCTGAACCGTTCATCTGAAGCAGCACTTCGTGAAACCCCCCAGGCCCAAGTTTTACTTTGATCTAAAACTTTGATGGGCCATGAAAAATGAAAATAGTTTCCTCCTTTGATTTGCATGTCTCTTTTCTATGGCCCACCATAATTTTAGATCAGGGTGAAAATTTGTCACATGAGGTTTCATGGGAATTGGACCGCACCATGGTAGCCTGCGGGATGGTTCGCAGGAGACCGTTACACTCACTCTCTCTCTCTCTCTTTATATATATATATATATATATATATATATATATATATATATATATATATATATATATATATATATATCAGTGTGTTAAATAGCGGTAGCGTGTTGCGTAGCGTTCAACACGTTGGTGTTAGAGAAGATTTGTGTATTTTGTAGATGACATGGATATTATTTTGGAGATACAACATAGAACATGTGTATAAGATGGAATATATATATATATATATATATATATATATATATATATATATATATATATATATCATGAAAATTTTGCAATAATATCATGAAAAATTAAAACTCCCGGATCATTGGTTTCCCATTCGTTTCAGCGTTGTGGTCCATCTGATGAGTGGATAAGCCTGATTTTTCAACCAGGCACGATGGGGACAACTTTTGTACGGTTCAGATATGCTACAAATTGACATAATGGTGGACCTGAAGATGATCATCCCTCTTGAATGTCTTTTCCTATGACATGAATACGTGATGTGGTTTTCCCGAACTTTCCAGGCATTTCATTCGAGATGTCATGTACGTGAAGGGAACGGTATTAACGGTTTCCACGTTTGTGACCTGGCGTGCAGATTTTGTTTGACCTCTGTCGCGACTAAGGATCGTGCGTGTGTCGCCAACCATACGGCCCACGATCGGAGGTGGTATAGTGTTTTGAACCGTTCATATTCTTGATGTTTCCATGAATTAGTTACGAGCCTGTAATCATGCTTCATTGATAATCATAACCTTTAAATTTTAGAGTTGAATTCAAGCAATTAAAAGTTTTCTTTTCAAATTTTTTTACATTCAGCTACAGATAGCGATGACGAAAATCATCCAATTGGAATAAATTTCTTTGTAGTGTAGAGTCCACGACATGGACGGTTCTGATCATGGTAACACTTACCATGTGGGTTCCTGTTGGCTCGAAAGCCTCTTTATCCTGAGGCATGACTGAGGTGAAACGAACTCATCCATGCACCGACTTCGATTCTTGAAGTTTGTTTTACGAGGACCCACGTCAGCAGCGGATTCTAGATTTCGCTCCACGCTGGCATCTCTATCGTGCTAACAAGATTGAGACGTGGACAGATGCTTGGGGCCGGATGGGAATCGTTTACAACACCTGTCTTAGTCAGGGAAAAAAAAACCCAACCTCCGTGGGTCCAGCATTCTGTATATGTAAAATCCACTCTGTCCATCAGGTGTTTACTATTAATTGAACCGCAAAATAAAAAGATAAGACTGATTAAAAAATCATACCTAGCATACAAATGAAAATGATGTAAAATTGCTCCAAAAACTGCCAAGTTCCCGGTGTGGATCGTGTGAGTTTTGTTTTTTTATTTGGTTTTCTGCTTCTTCTCTTCATTCTCTGGTGAGTTACATCTGATTAACCTGTTCGATAGAAGATACAGACCATGGTGGTCCCACACACATACTTACGGTCGGCATCCCATCCCCATTGTTCCATTTGGTGTGTTCCATTGAGTTTTTATTTATTTATTTATTTATTTATTATTATTATTATCATCAAGCCAATTTCTATCCTAAAACCTAACATCAAAGAAGAAACGCGATGGACGGGGTGGATTTTACATTTACAACATGATGGGCCCCACAAACATGAGCATTTGACACATTGCTTAAAACAGGTGTACAAGATGGAGCCAAATTTCCACAGTACACGCGGCAGTGTAAATTATCAATCTGGGCCGTTAAACTATCTGATTCTACTCTGGATAGCAGTTCTTTACAACTTCAATAGATCAGATATTCCTAACCATCTGATATGTGGCACGGAAAGTGATGGTAAAAAAAAAAAAAACGAAGATAGTAACCGTCAAACACTCAATAAAGAATATAAATAAAAGTGATGGATAAGATTATCTAATAGGTGTGATTTTTGAAATGCAATCCATCCACGATATAACCTACTGAATGGATGGCCAGATCGACATGTCTCTCTTTCACGTATGCTGTGGAGGGATCTCTTCCATATTATCTTCCTTATCTCTTTAGGGTAATATTCAATGAGTATGAACTAAAATGATTCTAATATTCCTTCATTATGAAGAAACTGAGTTCTACGTGAAGGGACTAAAGTGGAGAATCCCGAATATGCTATTTTGTTTCCATGCATGCATGAGAGTGGTCCACTTGATCTGTTTTCGGATGTTTGTTAGATCCACACGCATCTATAGGTGCAGCCAACGTGCCAACGTGGCTAGTTGGTTGGGCATCTGACCTATGCAAAGAATAATTACACGTGTGTAGAGCCGTACAAATCCACACGCTTGTGCACATGCAAGTGTGAAACACCTTTGTGAGACCTGGGCTTTCCATGAGGTTGGAAATGATTGTTAGATCTTATGCCTGAAAAATCAGATAATTTCACTCTTCTGGTGGGCCATGATGTATGAAGTAATTTTGACGGTCAACAATTTAGTCTTCGGTTTTTTTTGTTGGGGCCACCACCTTATGTATGGCTCAGATGTGTGTGCGTGGACGTGGAATTGGAGTGGTGCGGTTAGCAAATCTCCCACTTTTAAAAGATATTAGATAAGAGAAATGCTCAGTTGTTCTCATAGCATTATAAATTATAGTGCTCCTATTTCCGTTGGGACGCTTAGACAATCCAATCCTTTCATCCAGGCCATTCACTAGGTTCCACGGTCATGTCATGGGCTCCCATGCAAAAATGTTACAGATCTGACAATGATAACCACCTGATTAATATTGAAACGTCCAAATGAGCCTATAAAGCATTTAAAATATTGATAATCAGATCATTTACACAAATACGTCTAATCAACAATTTGATCCAAGTATTTATTAGGGCCCACCATGTAAAGGATCAATTTGTGAGGTAATCCTAACCCCCCATCCATGAGTTAGAAAAAAAAAAAGGATGGCTACAAAAAAGTAAGGCCCAATAAAAGGACTAGATCACTTGATCAATGTGATTCTCACATGACAGCCCTTGGAATGTGTTCTAGACTTAGTTGGCAGTTCGATCTGGTCAATTAATTGAAATGTCCAAATGAGCCTATAAAGCCAATATCATTATTGTAAGACCCGTAACCTAGACCGTACCATTTCATGGACTTCCACAGTCCTCCCGGTCGAATTCCGGCAAACCTCGCCTTGTATCCGACATTTGCGCGCGATCCTAAGCCGGGAAATCGGCTCGATCTAAAACTTGTATCATCGCGACCGCGCCATCGCCGCGGTTCTAACGCTGCGACTCGCATATCGATCCAATACCTAGGCCAGGAGATGTGGGCCTGCATTCGTTCCGAAAAAACGCCACGCGTTGCGAACTTCGAGGGAATCTCTACGACATATCACATCAAATCAAGTCAAGTACACCACCTTACTTCCATGCCACCTCACCCAACAACAAGTACAAGTGGTCTCTCTCTTTTTTCCCACAAGTCAACCCTCTCACTCCCCTCACCACTCCTCTTTTACAAGTTTTCAAACAAACTCATCCCTCTTTACAAAATTTCAAACTAAACCCATGCCTCCCCATCACCCTTCCGTACAACCACCATTCCACCCATCCCTTTTATCCTTTATTTTCTTTTTATCTCAATTCTCAAACACTCTCCCAAGGTCCATACATCCAAGCCTTCCCAAGCATTTCCAAGAGCAACAAGTGTGGCTCACTTTTTCTACTCTCTTATCTCTCATCCCCACTATCAAAACTCCATCATCTACCGTTAAAAGTCGAGCATAAGAGCATTCAAGCCTAAGGGAGCAAGAAGGAGGCCAATAAGGTGGGTGATCTACCGTTGATCTCAAATTTTGGCACCACTTGTTGTGGGACCCACATGATGTACGCATTGTTTAAGGGAGGACCCATTAGTGGTGGGGTCCCTCCCCATTCATGTCTCTCTCTCTCTCTCTCTCTCTCTCTCTCTATCTCTTTCTATCTCATGATTGGAGTGGGCCCCACAAATATGTGTTATATATAGATGTCCATCAACGGTGTGACCCATTCTATTGCAGGTGGTGGTCCACACCATCCATTTTTTTTTGGGACTATGGAGATCCCCACACTGACATACACTATATTATATGTATTTTATATTATATTAATATATATATATATATATATATATATATATATATATATATATATATATATATATATATATATATATATATATATTCATGGTGGGCCACATCCACGTGGGACCCACCATGATGGATCCACCTTGAAGTGTATACATTGACAGTGAGGGTGTACTATAGCAGTAAAAAAAAAATAATAATAAATAAATAAAAAGAAGAAGAAGAAGAAAAAAAAAAGATAACCAAAATTTAGCTTGGTTCAAAAGGTTTGAGTGCACTGCTCTCACAGGCCCCACCTTGAAGTATAAATCAAATCCAAGCCATCCATTATTTTCCTCAGATCATTTTAGGCGTTGAGCCGAAATTTGAGACCTATCTGATTCTCAGGCGGGCCATACCATAGGAAATAGTGGCATTACCGTTAAAACTCACATTGATTCTTCTATTCGTCAAAAATACGTCGCATATTGGTCTCATTTTGTCGATTAGGGGTCGTAGAATCCAATGACCGGATTGGATTTTTCAGATGCGGGCTCTATACATGAAAAAACTATGAAACTGCACTGATCCAGGCCTTCAGATCGGTTTAGATCGAGTCGGATCCGCTGTATTGGGTCGGTTTGTGCCCAGCTCTCTCTCTCTCTCTCTCTCTCTCTCTCTCTCTCTCTCTATATATATATATATATATATATATATAAAAGTTAAAATCATGAAAATTTTGCAATAATATCATGAAAAATTAAACTCCGGGATCATTGGTTTCATATTCATTTCAGCGTTGTGGTCCATCTGATGAGTGGATAAGCCTGATTTTTCAACCAGGCACGATGGGAGACACCTTTTGTACGGTTCAGATATGCTACAAATTGACATATAATGGTGGACCTGAAGATGATCATCCCTCTCGAATGTCTTTTCCTGTGACATGAATACGTGATATGGTTTTCCCGAAGTTTCCAGGCATTTCATTCGAGATGTCATGTACGTTTGTCACCTGTCGTGCAGATTTTGTTTTACCTCTGTCGCGACTAAGGATCGTGCGTGTGTCGCCAACCATAGGGCCCACGATCAGAGGTGGTATAGTGTTTTGAACCGTTCATATTCTTGATGTTTCCATGAATTAGTTACGAGCCTGTAATCAAGCTTCATTGATAATCATGACCTCTAATTTTTAGAGTTGAATTCAAGCAATTAAAAGTTTTCTTTTCAAATTTTTTACATTCAGCTACAGATAGCGATGATGAAAATCATCCATTTGGAATAAATTTCTTTGCAGTGTAGAGTCCACAACATGGACGGTTCTGATCATGTTAACACTTAGCATGTGGGTTCCTGTTAGCTCGAAAGACTCTGCATCCGGAGGCATGACTGAGGTGAAACGAACTCATCCATGCACCGACTTCGATTCTCGAAGTTTGTCTTACGAGGAGCCACGTCAGCAGCGAACTCTAGATTTCACTCCACGCTGGCATCTCTATCGTGCTAACAAGATTGAGACGTGGACAGATGCTTGGGGCCGGATGGGAATCGTTTACAACACCTGTTTTAGTCAGGGAAAAAAAAAAAAAACCAAGCTCCGTGGGTCCAGCATTCTGTATATGTAAAATCCACTCCGTCCATCAGGTGTTTACTATTATTTGAACTGTAAAATAAAAAGATAAGATGATTAAAAAATCATACGTACCATGCAAAAGAAAACGATGTAAAATTGCTCCAAAAACCGCCAATTTCCCGCTGTGGACCGTGTGAGTTTTGTTTTTTAATTTGATTTTCTGCTTCTTCTCTTCATTCCGGTGAGTTACATCTGATTAACCGGTTCGATGGAAGATACAGACCATGGGGGTCCCACACACATACTTACGGTCGGCATCCCATCCCCATTGTTCCATTTGGTGTGTTCCATTGAGTTTTTATTTATTTATTTATTATTATTATCAAGCTGATTTCTATCCTAAAACCTAACATCAAAGAAGAAACCCGATGGACGGGGTGGATTTTACATTTACAACATGATGGGCCCCACAAACATGGGCGTTTGACACATTGCTTAAAACAGGTGTACAAGATGGAGCCAAATTTCCACAGTACACGCGGCAGTGTAAATTATCAATCTGGGCCGTTAAACTATCTGATTCTACTCTGGATTGCAGTTCAAAAATCACACCTATTAGATAATTTCATCCATCACTTTTATTTATATTCTTTATTGAGTGTTTGACGGTTACTATCTTCTTTTTTTACCGTACGATATAACCTACTGAATGGATGGCCAGATCGACATGTCTTTCTTTCACGTATGCTGTGGAGGGATCTCTTCCATATAATCTTCCTTATCTCTTTAGGATAATATTCAATGAGTATGAACTAAAACGATTCTAATATTCCTTCATTATGGAGAAACTGAGTTCTACGTGAAGGGACTAAAGTGGAGAATCCCGAATATGCTATTTTGTTTCCTTGCATGCATGAGAGTGGTCCACTTGATCTGTTTTCAGATGTTTGTTAGATCCACACGCATCTATACACGCAGCCAACGCGCCAACGTGGCTAGTTGGTGTTAGAAATTATACAGATTAATGTATTTCTGTATAATATAGAAATCGAAAAGTGCAAAATAATCAGAAAACAGGACAGGCTGAAGCACGTCTGAAACGTTGTCCTTAAAGCGTTATTTGCCCCTACTCAAGTGAATTGAGTATGCTGGTAGGTTACAGGCAAAAAGCTTCTAGGACACGACGAGCCTGGTGTGGGTCTGCGTTCAGCAAACACGAAGGCCCACCAAATGGAACTCAATTACACGCTTTCTGGTAGTATTACAATATAAAGGAAAAAATTCCAAAAGAATAAGAAATGAAGAGAAAAACTTCTGCACTGGTCAGTTCAAATCTTCAGCTACTGGTTCAGTTGAACCGTTCTAGATCACACCGCTGGTCTATTCTTCAAGCTAAGGTTTAAGCCTTGCTATGTTGCTGGAAAACACTAGAATATTTGAGTGGAGAGGGGCTGACTGTCTCAGTTCGTATGGGTTTGCTGGAGTGAGTTGAGATTTATTAGAAACTCATCCAGGTGCTCCTTTTATAGGCTAGGATGGCTAGGGGGTTATGGTCCAGAGACTTAAATTCCATTAAGCCATTTTTAGCTGTTGGAAAACTAGCCGTTTTATGGCCGTTTTTGACTGTTGTGTATGGACCATCAAGCTGCTGCATGCTGACTGTTGTGAGACAACAGCTAGCCGTTTTCTAGCTGTTGGGCTAGCCATGCAGCAGTTACAGCTGGACCCTGCACTAATGGCTCAGTTGTTACATTTTCTGCTGCAACAGTTCTTTTTAGTCCCTCTATTTATACTGAGAGATTTCTCTCTCAGTCCTTTAGTCTCTCTACTAACCAGCCACCAGCCATAACCACTTAGTCGTACCGCGACTCGCACACGTCTCGCTCCGGTTCGCTCAAGGTCGCGAAGGAGCGACCTTCTGCAACACGATGCGGATGTGCGAAGTGCAAAGTGCGCCACTAGCGTCTCTACAGCCACACTGCCTCACATGCCCACGCCCTCGCACCGAGCCCGAGCTCGAGCCCGAACCCGTGCCCGTGACCGAGACCGAGACCGAGTCCGAGACCGAGACCGAGCCCGAGCCCGAGCTCGTGCCCGTGCCCGTGCCCATGCCCGAGCCCGAGCGCGGGTGTTTCAGTGCTACGCACTGGAACACGCAAGGTCCATAGTCCACTGAATAGGTAAGTAAATATTATAATAGTCCACTTCCTTCATATAAACCACAGGTTTTTCTCTTCTCTTTTCCATGTGGGACTATTCCAAAAAACCCGTAGAAAAGTGTTTTTCAAAAAATAACTTTTTATATTATATTATATTTTATTATTAAAATATTTTTATTAAAATCAATATTTTTGCAACAATCCCCACTTGATTTTTTATTAAAATATTTTCTCGGTTAAACAATACTGCCAGAATAATTTGCTTATATGCATAAAGAAAGATATCTTTCGATTTTAATCTTTCCTTAGTATAAGTATTTCAAAACTCTGTCAAAATGACTGGTAGCCGCAGCTTTGAACCAGTTATTCCTATATAACAGAATTGGAAATACCACACACATATTCGCTATGTGTTTGTTAGAGTTCCCACAATCTTGCTTAGCACAATTAATGGCCATGTGCTTATCCTAATTCATGAACGATCCCGATAGAAAAATTCTTAACTTTCATGAGAGACGGCACCATTAAGAGTTCTAAGACTCAACCCTCTATCGTAACGCTCAGCACTTATCTATTTATGGATGAGGTTTTATAATTTTAGTGCTGAAAAACTTTCCACATATCAGTGACTTGTTCTTACCTATTAAACCTAAAATCAGAGATTTTCTGACTTTAGGTTGGGTTACCATCACTGGTGGAACTTTGGTTGAAGAGTTTCAACCCCATCCCTCTAGATGTAGCCTTTACTACCTCTCTCAGTAGAGGTTCAGTGAAAGGATCTGCCAGGTTATTGCTTGATTTCACATAAGAAATAACAATGATTCCATCTCGAATCAATTGTGTGACATAATCATGTCGAAGACTAATATGTCTAGACTTACCATTATAAGTCCCGCCATAGGCTCTAGCTAATGTGGCTTCACTATCACAATGTAGTGACACAGCCGATATAGGCTTTACACAAAGAAATTTCTAATAGAAGATCCCTTAGCTACTCAGTCTCTTTGCCTGTTGCAGTCAGGGCTATAAATTCAGACTCCATAGTCGAACGCGTTATGCAAGTCTGTTTCTTGGATCTCCAAGATACAGCTGCACCTCCTAGGGTGAATACCCACCCTGTAGTAGACTTGTTGTCTCCTGCACTCGATATCCAGCTCGCATCGGTATATCCTTCCAATACGGCAGGAAACTCTGAATAGAATAGTCCTAAGTCTTTGGTTGCTTTTAAATAACCAAGGACTCTACTTATTGCATTCTAGTGTTCAGTACTGGGGTTACTGGTAAACCTACTAAGTTTACTCACAGTATATGCGATATCAGGTCTAGTGCATTGCATAGCATACATAAGAGTCCACTCGCATATTCTAATTGTGCAACTATTCTTCCAGTATTTTCTTTTAGCTTGATACTTGGATCAAACGGGGTCTTTGCTTCTTTTATATTTAGATGGTTAAACTTGTTTAGTATCCTCTCAATATAATGAGATTGACACAAAGCATAACTCCCACAATATTTTTTAACTTTGATACCAAGAATGGTATCAAATTGTCCAAGATCCTTCATTTTAAATACGGAAGATAGAAATATTTTTGTTTCAGTTACACCTTCCATTTTATTACTTATTATTAACATGTCATCAACATACAGACAAATAATAACGATGTAACTACCATCTACTTTAGAATATATGCATTTGTCAGCTACATTATGCATGAAACCATAAGAAAGTATTTTGGAATCAAACTTCTCATGCCACTGTTTTGGTGCTTGTTTTAATCCATACAATGATTTGACTAATCTACATACTTTGTTTTCATTTCCTGGTAGAACGAATCCTTCAGGTTGTTCCATGTATACCTCCTCGTTGAGGTCACCATACAGGAATGTAGTCTTTACATCCATTTGGTGGATGTGAAGATGATGTATTGAAGCTAATGCAAATAATATCCTAATGGATGTTATCCTAGCTACAGGAGAGTAGGTGTCAAAGTAATCTATCCATTCTTTTTGTCTAAAACCCTTAGCTACTAGTCGAGCTTTAAAGGTTTGGATAGTCCCATCTGTGTGATATTTCTTTCTAAATACCCATTTACAACTTATGGGTCTAGAACCTGGAGGTAAGTTAACTAGTTCCCATGTTTGATTTGATAGTATGGATTCCATTTTATCATTTATAGCTTCTTTCCAGAAAGTTGAGTCTCTAGAGGATATGGCCTCTTTATATGTTTTAGGATCATCTTCTATAGTCATTACTATAGGTATTTTTCTTATAACATTTTCTCTATCTCCTTCTACAAGATGGAAAATGACACGTTGTGAGCCTATATAGTCATCTCCAAGACTCTTCTCTATTCTTGTTCTTTGACTCCTACGAGGCTCAATAGGAGCTTCCACTATCTGTGGAGCTGTGCTATCTGGTTCTTTATTAGGAGTTTGGATTTCATTATCCTTTGACTCCAAGGATAGTGAGTTCTCAAAGAACTCAACATCTCTTGATTCTATTATTGTATTAGACTCTATGTCTAGAAGTTTATAAGCTTTACTATTTTGTGCATACCCTACGAAGGCGCACTTAATAGCTCTTGGTCCTAACTTAGTTCTTTTTGGATTAGGGGTTCTGCAATATGCAAGACACCCCTACACTCTTAGATATCCTAGGTTAAGTTTTCTACCTCTCCATGTTTCATATAGAGACATTTTATATTTTTTAGACGGAATTCTGTTTATTATATGGCATGCTGCAAGCAGTGCCTCTCCCCATAGACTTAGTGGCAACTTTGCTCTTATCAGCATTGAGTTGATCATTTCTACTAATGTTCTATTCTTCCTTTCAGCTATTCCGTTTTGTTGAGGTGTATATAGTGCTGTACATTGATAATCAGTCCATGTTTTTCATAGAAGTTATCGAATTCATTGGAGAAGTATTCTCCTCCTCTATCGCTACGGAGAATTTTTTATTTTCTTATTCAGTTGATTCTCCACTTCTGCTTTATATATTTTAAACATGCTTAATGCTTCATATTTACTTTTTAATAGGTATACATACACATACCTAGAGCAATCATCTATAAAGGTTATGAAGTACCATTTACCTCCACGAGTAAGAATGCCGTTTAACTCACAGATGTCACTGTGCACAAGATCCAATACTTGAGACGATCTTTCAACACTTGGAAAAGGTTTCTTTGTCATTTTGGATTGTATGCACACTTCACATTTTTCGGTTTCATTATCTGTATATGAGATTAAACCATTCTTAGCCATGAACTTCAACGTACTATACCCTATATGGGCTAGTCTATCATGCCATAGTCCAGCGGATTCAACCATATACGTAGAAGTGCTACTTTCATTCAGAGAAAACTTAACCATTCCATTACAAGCATATCCCTTTCCGACAAAATTTCCATTTTTGGACAGAATCAGTTTACCTGACTCATACACCACCCGTATGCCTAGTTTTCCCAGAAGATCCCCAGAAACTAAGTTTCGCCTCATGTCTGGGACGTGCAGTACATTAGTTAGAATCACTTTCTTTCCAGAGATGAATATCAGTTCGACAGTTCCTTTGCCAACGACCTTCGATCGGACTTCATTACCCATTTGGACTTCTTAACCATCGGTCAATTCCTCATAGGTTTTGAAGGCTGATTTGTCGTAGCACACATGTACAGTAGTGGCAGTATCATACCACCAACCTAGAACTTTGCCTTGGATGGTATTCACCTCAGTGATCATAGCCACAATATCGCCTTCTTCTACTGCACTTGCTTCTTTTTTAGATTTGCGATAGCGGCATACTCGAGCATAGTGCCTGGTTTTTCCACAGGCATGGCATGTGCTCTTGAACTTTCCGTTCTTCTTTTGGGTGTTCTTCTTGAATTTCCCTTTATTAGGTTTCAGGGAATCATCCTTCCCGGGATGTTTGTTATTAGTGTTTTCTACAGCATGTACCTTGGACGAGGTATTCCCGTTATCATTTTTTCTATCGCGGTTACGGGATTCTTCCTCAATCCTGAGGTGTTTCTGGATTTATTCCAGTGTATAGTCCTCGGTTTTATGCAACAACTTCTTTCTATAGTCTTTTCACATCAGTGGCAATTTGACGATTATAGCCCCGACTTGGAATGATTCAGGAAGATCGATTTTTATCGCTTTGATTTTGTTTACTATTAGCTGCAATTCTTAGATTTGGGGTAGCAGCGGTTTATTATCTACCATGCTGAAGTCAAAATACCTGGCAATGAGAAACTTGTTGGTATCTTCTTCTTCAGCCTTGTATTTGAATTCCAGAGCAGCCCAGATCTCCTTAGCTGATGACGTCTGTTGGTACAGATCGTACAGGCGGTCGGAGAGAGCGTTCAGAATGTGTCAACACAAGAGTTCATCTTCGGCTCTTTTGATGCGGGCAGCTACTTGTTCAAGTGTGTCGTTGTCAGATGCTTCAGGTAGTGCTTGCAAATTTGGATCTAATATGTAATAGATCTTCAATGCCGTCAGGAGAAATTTCAGCTTGTCTTGCCATCTTGTAAAATTGGTTCCATCGAACCGATCAAGACGTATCAAGTCCTGATTCATCAACTTGATGGATGAAACACTGTTGGCTTCCATCAGTAAAATAATGCTTTAAGATTGTTGGAAATTATACAGATTAATATATTTCTGTATAATATGGAAACCGAAAAGTGCAAAATAATCAGAAAACAGGACAGGCTGAAGTACGTCTGAAACGCTGTCCTTAAAGCGTTATTTGCCCCTACTCAAGTGAATTGAGTATGCTGGTAGGTTACAGGCAAATAGCTTCTAGGATACGACGAGCCTGGTGTGGGTCTGTGTTCAGTAAACACGAAGGCCCACCAAATGGAACTCAATTACACGCTTTCTGACAGTATTACAATATAAAGGAAAAAATCCCAAAAGAATAAGAAAAGAAGAGAAAAACTTCTGCACTGGTCAGTTCAAATCTTCAGCTACTGGTTCAGTTGAACCGTTCTAGACCACACCGCCGGTCTGTTCTTCAAGCTAAGGTTTAAGCCTTGCTATGTTGCTGGAAAACATTAGAATATTTGAGTGGAGAGGGGCTGGCTGTCTCAGTTCGTATGGGTTTGCTGGAGTGAGTTGAGATTTATTGGAAACTCATCCAGGTGCTCCTTTTATAGGCTAGGATGGCTAGGGGGTTATGGTCCAGAGACTTAAATTCCATTAAGCCATTTTTAGCTGTTGGAAAACTAGCCGTTTTATGGCCGTTTTTGACTGTTGTGTATGGACCATCAAGCTGCTGCATGCTGACTGTTGTGAGACAACAGCTAGCCGTTTTCTAGCTATTGGGCTAGCCATGCAGCAGTTACAGCTGGACCCTGCACTAATGGCTCAGCTGTTACATTTTCTGCTGCAACAGTTCTTTTCAGTCCCTCTATTTATACTGAGAGATTTCTTTCTTAATCCTTTAGTCTCTCTACTAACCAGCCACCCGCCATAGCCACTTAGTCGCACCGCGACTCGCACACGTGTCGCTCCGGTTCGCTCAAGGTCGCGAAGGAGCGACCCTCTGCGACAAAGTGCGTCATTAACGCCTCTACAGTCACACTGTCTCACATGCCCACGCCCTCGCACCGAGCTTGTGCCCGTGCCCGTGCCCGTGCCGGAGCGCGAGCCCGAGCCCGAGCCCGAGCCCGAGCGCAAGCGCGCGCGCGCGCGGCACTGGAACACGCAAGGTCCATAGTCCACGCACTAGGTAAATAAATATTATAATACTCCACTTCCTTCATATAAACCACAGGTTTTTCTCTTCTCTTTTCCATGTGGGACTATTCCAAAAAATCCGTAGAAAAGTGTTTTTCAAAAAACTACTTTTTATATTATATTATATTTTATTATTAAAATATTTTTATTAAAATCAATATTTTTGCAACAGTTGGTTGGGCATCTGACCATGTAGATATGCAAAGAATAATTACACATGTGCGTAGAGCCGTACAAATCCACACGCTGGTGCACATGCAATTGCGAAACATGTATGCGAGATCTGGGCTTTCCATGAGTTTGGAAATGATTCTTAGATCTTATGCCTGAAAAATCAGATAATTTCACTCTTCTGGTGGGCCATGATGTATGAAGTAATTTTGACGGTTAACAATTTACTCTGTAGTTTTTTTTTTTTTTTGGGGCCACCTTATGTACGGCTCAGATGTGGTGTGCGTGGACGTCGAAGTGGAGTGGTGCGGTTAGCAAATCTCCCACTTTTAAAAGATATTAGATAAGAGAAATGCTCAGTTGTTCTCATAGCACTATAAAATATAGTGCTCCTATTTGTATTGGGACGCTTAGACAATCCAATCCTTTCATCCAGGCCATTCACTAGGTTCCACGGTCATGTCATGGGCTCCCATGCAAAAATGTTACAGATCTGACAATGATAACCACCTGCTTAATAGCATTTAATATTGATAATCAAATCATTTAGACAAACACGTCCAATCAACAATTTCATCCAAGTATTTATTAGGGCCCTCCATGTAAAGGATCAATTTGTGAGGTAATCCTAACCGCCCATACATGGGTTAGACAAAAAAAAAAAAAAGGATGGCTACAAAAAAGTAAGGCCCAATAAAAGATGGACTAGGTCACCTGATCAATGTAATTCTCACATGACAGCCCTTGGATTGTGTTCTAACTTAGTTGGCAGTTCGATCTGGTCAATTAATTGAAACGTCCAAATGAGCCTATAAAGCCAAGATCATTATATTGGCTACAAAAAAGTAAGGCCTAATAAAAGATGGACTAGATCATCTGATCAATGTGATTCTCACATGACAGCCCTTGGAATGTGTTCTAGACTTAGTTGGCAGTTCGACCTGGTCAATTAATTGAAACGTCCAAATGAGCCTATAAAGCCAAGATCAATATATAAGCTATAGTTCTTCAAGTGCCTTTTCTCTCTCTCTCTGTATAATTGCGTACGAGTGTAGAGACGTACACATCCTAATGCAGAGAGGGAAGTGATTAGGCCGATCACCATCTTTGTTAGGGGATATCTACTCCGAGTCCACTCTAAACTCCTCACAGAGATTCCTCAAATCCATGAGAGATAAAAGTAGAAATAATTTCTAATAAATTCGAAATAAATTGATTGATAAAGAATAATAAAATTATGATCCCTTATAAATTCAAAATAAATTGATTGATGATAAAAAATGAAATTATAATCCTTCAAACAATGAATTCAAACCTAGATGGAGTTTTAGAGTCAAACTATAGCTCAAACACCCTAAAGGAGTGACTTACTATAATTGGTAAACTTACTATTTATATACATTCTCCATTCCTACTAGACTTTATGTTTTTTGGCCAAAAATAGTTAGTGTCTAATTTGACCTAACCACATTATTCTCCTAACTTTTCAAAGCCCTTTTAATGTTGCGCATGACTCCTACAAATCAAATGATTAAAAGTTATACTTGGAATTAAAACTTATTATTTATAGTAAAAATAAAAATAAAAAGGACTTTTGACAGTCGATCCGGTGGAATCTTGTAAATCCGGTGTGGGTAATTTGACATAGTAGATTAGTTGGCTAAAATAGCTTCTCCTATCCCAAAATCACATATGATATGTCGAAAAACTCATCTCAGCTTGTGAGATACAACTACTTTAAGATTTTGACAATCTAGATTATTTTCGCTTTCGATTGAGTCTTCTCTGGTCCATCTTTGCCATAAAAGTGCCTGCGATCTGCTCTACATCAAATCCACGCATGTGCCATCATTGCTTGTAAAGTCTCTTGCTAAATTCATCAGGGGTTTCATAAAACATGTTTTCTCTAAAATTAGTTTGGTCCACTCACAGGGTAGGCTCTAATACTGAAAATAAGTGTATGGGTCAGAAAACTTCAGCCTAGTGTCTTAGCAAGGGTCGTATATCTCTTCTGCAACTATGGCCCACCTTACCAGTGGATCAATCGAATTCTTGGGCCAGGGCATTCGTATACTAGTGCCTTTTTAACGGATGGATTGAATCCTGAACCTACGTGTTATGGTGGCAAACGTGTGGCTTATGCATGAGTTGTATTACACATGCAGTGGACATAACAAATCTCATGTCCGGAGAAGCCGGACCGACGCAACATTCCTATAGACCCACACTTGCAGTGTTGTGGGCTCCACCGTCTCTTTCCTATAATCCCCCTCCTGTGGTGTCACGGGGTGTATCATGGCTTTCCTATAGCCCCCGCTTGCAGTGTTGTGGGGCCTACTGGGATGTCCGTGAGACATCCACTCCCTTCATCATTTTCTCCGTAGCATGTTAGAGGGTGTGAATAAAACTAAGTGGTAGATCTAACACATAAGACCACACTAAATTAAAATGAGGATTCCATATTATTTACCATTAAAATCTTGATTGGAAATTATTTTTCATCTGCATGCTTGCCAAACATGCACTTAATAACAACAATCCTATTTCTTGAGAATCAATTCAGCATCTAACAAGGCCTAAGAGAGAAGGGAGCATTTTTCAATATGTGCTGTTGAGAACAGGTGCGTTTCTCAGTATGATAACCATCTGGTGTGCACATTAGTCGTAATATACTTTTTTTTTTAATCTACACCGTTCAACCATTTTTTCAACTCATTTTAAAGAACAAGATAGATCGAAATCTCCGGTGGACAACACCTCGTGAAATAGTAGTGATTGAACGTCCACCATTAAAAGCTTTATCGGACATGGAATTTTTTTTTTTTTTTTTTTTTTTGACCAAACCAAAAGAACCATGATGTATAGAGAAACCTGACTGACATGACTTTCCTGTAACCTCCATTTGCAGTGTCGTGGGGCACCAAGATGTTTGTGAAACATCTACTCGGTATATCATTTTCTCATTATGTGATGTTGAGAACATGGCAGCGATTCTCAAGATGGCAAATGTGGCGTATACATGCATCACACATGCGTGTGGGCTAAGCAAATCTCATGTCTGGAGAAGCCGGACCGACACAACAGTCCTATAAACCTCCACTTGCAGTGTTGTGGGCTCCACTGTGACTTTCCTATAGTCCCCTCCTGTGGTGTCACGGGGCGTACCATGGCTTTACTATAACCCTCGCTTGCAGTGTTGTGGGGCCTACTGGGATGTCTGTGAGACATCCACTCCGTTCATCATTTTCTCCATAGCATGTTATAGGGTATGAATAAAAATAAGTGGTAGGTCTAACACGTAAGTGGACCGCACTATAGGAATGAGGATTCCATATTGTTTACCATTAAAATCTTGATTGGAAATTATTTTTCATATGCATGATTGCCAAACATGCACTTAACAAAAACAATTCTATTTCTTGAGAATCAATTCAGCAACTAACAAGGCCTAAGAGAGAAGGGAGCATTTTTCAATATGTGCTGTTGAGAACAGGTGCGTTTCTTAGTATGACAATTATCTGGTGTGCACATTAGTCATAATATACTTTTTTTTTAATTTATCCACACCGTCCAACCATTTTTTAAACTCATTTTAAAGAACGAGATAGATCGAAATCTCTGGTGGACCACACCTCATGAAATAGTAGTGATTGAACGTCCACCATTAAAAGCTTTATAGGACATGGATTTTTTTTATTTTTATTTTTATTGTTTTCAAACCAAAAAAACCATGACGTATAGAGAAACCTGACCGACCTGACTTTCCTGTAACCTCCACTTGCGGTGTCATGGTGCACCATGATGTTTGTGAGACGTCTACTCCGTGCATCTTTTTCTCAGTATGTGATGTTGAGAACATAGCAGCGATTCTCAACCTGGCAAATGTAGCGTATGCATGTATTACACATGCGTGTGGCTAAGCAAATCTCATGTCAGGAGAAGCCGGACCAACGCAACTTTCCTATAACCCCTGCCTTTAGTGTTGTGGGGCCCACCACGACACTCCTATGATCCCCTCCTCTAGTAATATGGGACCCACCACCACTTTCCTTATAACCCCTGCTTGCAGTGTTGTGGTGACTACGGATGTGATGATCGTGAGACATCCACTCCGTCCATTTTCTCCAAATCATGTTAGGATATGAATCCAAAAATATGGTAGATCCAACATGTAAGTGGGCCACACAACAGGAAATAGTGGGGATTCTGCCTTCATCATTAAAACCTTGAATGGAAATTATTCTTCAGCATGTTTACCAAACATGCCATTCACAAATGCAATTTTATTCCTTGAGAATCAATTCAGCAACTAATAAGGCATGTGAGAGAAAACTGGAGCATTTTTTACGCAGGGATGAATGTGATATGTGATAAGGCTGATCATCATCTTCCTCAAGGATAACTACTCTGCATTCACGGAGCTTCTCTACTTTGCATTCATGGAGCTTCTCTAGACGCCTCATACAGACTTCTCGAATCCACGTGGAAAAGAAATAGAGATAATTCTAAAATATTTGAAATAAATTTTTTGATGATTGATAAAAGAATCTGCAACCCTTTAAATAGGGACCCAAGACTTGGAAGAAGTTTAGGAATTAAATTATAACTAAAACTCTCTAAAATTTGTAACTTACTATAAATAATATTTTTAATTTTAATATATATTTTTTTATATATAGTAAGTGCCCTATGTGGCTTAACCATGTTGTTCATCTAATTTTTCTAAACACTTTTCACGTTGGACACAACTCCTAAAGCCCAACAGATGAAGAATTATAATCATACTAAAACTTATTAAAAATAGTAAAAATGGAAATAAATATGGAATTCGACTGTCGATATGATGGAATGTCGCAAATTCGATGTTGGTTGCAAGATCATATATGGTTGGATAAAGTAGCTCGTCCTACCCCAAAATCATATATGCTATGTCGAGTAACTCATTTTGGTTTGCAAGATATGCCTGTTTTAAGGTTCAGACAGTCTTGATGACTTATGCCTTCGATCGTGCCTTCTCGAATCCATCTTGAACATGAAAGTGTCTGCGACCTGCTTTAAATTAGTTCCCTCTACTTCAAAAGAACTTGTCCTTGAGTTCTTATCCTGTTTCGGTTCTTGATACCTACTCAGGTGTATCGTAATGATACCCAGATCAAAAGTTACGATCAATTTATCGTCCACTTTCTTTTGGTCCAACCATGCTAGGAATGTATCTGTGACACGTTCTACATCAGACCCCTTTACTTGGAAAAAACTCATATGCGAGTTATTCAAGGTATTTGGCTCATGATTCTGAGATAACTTCTAATGCTGATGTTTATTAGCCATTTTCTTGTATTTGACATTATGATCTTAAGTTGACACAATATATGTACTCATGCTTTCCTTGACTTGACTAGTGTCGATTAATTTCTTCACTTCTGCTTGCAAGATCTGACATTCTTTCTGACTCACCTGACAGTGAGGGTGGTTGGACAAGTTAGCCACGGGGAAAAGACCTATGTGATGTTGGATGTCTCTCATGGGGGTAATCCATCGAGTAAATCTTCGGGCTAAACTTATTTAAATTCGTTCATGAAAGGCCTTAAACTTGGAGGAATGTCTAAGGGTTTCGATTCCTCGCCTTTTACCATTATGGTGTATACCGAATTGTTAAGAGGGAGCTCTCGTCCACTTTAAAAGCTTCAGGGTATTTCTCTAGTGTCATAGGGGCAATGACTATCTTTCGACCATCTTTAATAAAGATGTAAACATTGTCTTGTCCTCGGTGAGTCAGATCACGGTCTGATTGCCATGGTCGGCTGAGTAACATATGGCATCTTTCCATGTCGACCACGTCACAAAGTATTTGATCTTTATAAAATTTATCAATTGAAAACAAGACAGTGCATTATTCAGTTACTTTAGGGCCTGTTTGGGAGCGTGGATTTGGAACCCTCTGGATTCGGAACCCCCTAGATTTGCAATCCTCTGAGTGTGTTTGGCACCCTGGAGTGTGAATCAACTTTAATCCATAAGTACCTATCCGTGGTATATTTAAAAGGGTTTGAATTTAATTACTAAATCAACTTTAATATGTCTAATTAGTGAGATATGTAATTTTTGACAGAATGGTTGTGATAAGCTTGTTGAAATATATACTTTGCCCGAAAATGATGAAATTCAAAGTCTCAGATGGGCCACAAGCACAAGATCATGTCTGAGTGACTAACCAACAATTTTTAATCATTGATTTACATGGAGAATGTATGGACAATGATGATTTACATGGACAATGTTTGGACGGTGTTGATCATCATTAGTGGGCCATGTGCCTAATAGAATGATAGTGTATAGTGACACACATGTTACACCTGCAACTATTGAAATGATTTTAGGTGTAATCCAAGCTCTCACCATGGATTACAAACCCCCTCAAAGAGGGGATTGGAAACCTCCTGGATTTGAAACCCCCAGTTACTTTATGGTGCTAAACAACCAGGGGATTTGAAACCCCCTCAAATCCCCTCCAATCCATGGTGTTAAACGACCCCTTAGTCTCATTCACCCTTTTAATCCATCTGAGTGAGTAAAGGGAATGATTTTTTGTCATAGGTAGCTGCAATTTGTCTACCATCACTTTCGAGACAATGTTCTCACTACTAACATTGTCTATGATCACATCACAGACCTTACCATTGATGGTGCACCGCGTACGGAATATATTATGTCTGTGGATGTAATTCTTTCCGTAGGGCGTACATTAATTGCCCAACAACTAGAGATTCACTACGATCATCGCCCGTCCATTCTTCACCATGTGCTCATTCCTTAGTGGCTTGTTCATCTTTATCAAAGCCAAAGTCTTCTTCTGCAGCCTCACTTTCAGTGCCCCCTTTGTTAATGGTCAAGTGGGTTGCAGGGCGTTGATGCTTAGATGGGCCGCTCCCACTAGTTGCAGAAGGTTGAAGATATCCTCCTACTAGTTCTTTTCCTCGTGTTAATTCTGAATCCTGACTGGGACCCATCATGGGTGGCCGAGTTGAAGGTTAAGGCTGAATAGGAACTCTTGCAAGATATGTCTCTACCTTACCTGTCAACCGAACTACTTCATTCATGGTCTCGACTGAGTGCATCTGATTTCGGTCCTGAATCCTCGATCGTAATCCACCTATAAATCGTACTACCTTCTGCGATTTTGTTTCTGACATATCGTTTCGTGTTGCCAACTGATGGAATTCTTCGATGTAATCTATGAAGGTTTGATTCCCCAACTATTTGTAATTTTGGTATTGCTAGAACAATACATGCTGGTAATTACTACGGAGGAATCGTGATTGAAGAAGGCGTCTTATCCGTGGCCATGATGAGATGGGTGTCTTATTCTGTTGGGCACGTGAGAGTTGTAATTTCTCCTACCATGCAGAAGTACCAGATTTAAATTTAAATGATACTAATTTCACATTTTTATGATATGACATGTCCATATAATCAAAATATCTTTCTACTTTGGCTAGCCAATCGAGGAAGTCTTCTATACATAATAAACCATTAAAACTATGAAATTCGGTCTTCTCTCGATAGTTTCTTTCAACACGATCTAGACGATCACCCCCATAGATTGGTTGTCAAGCAAAGCCTTCATCAAGGCCATCGTCACTAGAGCTCGAATTATCTGGTGTAGCCTTACGATTCACCACTAGTAGTGTTCTATGAAAATTAGAGTTGTGCCGTACAACAACTACGAGCGGTTAAGTATCGCCTTAGGCTCAAGGTAGAATTAATGCATCCACGAGATGGTCGAGGGTTTCCTGCAACCCTTGCATGGTCAACTGACTCTTCAGGTAGAAAGCTTCCATTCTTCCCGAAAGATAACGAATCCCTATATTACAGTCCACAAGATTTTGGTCTATACCTTCGTTGTTTGCCATCTGTCTGAGAGAAATTCTCGCTTTGATACCAATTGTCGCAGGGATGAACGTGATGAGGTCGATCACCGTCTTCCTCAAGGATAACTACTCTGAATCTATGGAGCTTCTCCGGAATCCTCACAAAGACTTCTCGAATCCATTAGGAAAATAAATAGAGATAATTCTAAAATATTTGAAATAAATTTCTTTATGATTGATAAAAAAGTTTACAACTCTTTAAATGGGGATACTAAAAGTTGGAGAAATTTAGGAATTAAACTATAACTAAAACTCTCTAAAATTTGTAACTTACTATAAATAGTAAATTTTCTATTTATAGTAAGTGCCCTATGTGGCTTAACCACGTTATTCTCCTAATTTTTCTAAACACTTTTCACGTTGGACACAACTCCTAAAGCCTAACGGATGAAGAGTTATAATCAAACTAAAATTTACTAAAATAGTAAAAATCAATTAAACATGGAATTGGACAGTTGATATGATGGAATCTCACAAATTTGACGTGGGCAACTCAGCATAACCAAGGTGGTTGGCTAAAGTAGCTCATCCTACCCCAAAATCGTATATGGTACGTCAAGTAACTCTTTCCGATTTGTGAGATATGCTTGTTTAAGGTTCTGACAGTTTTGATTACTTTTGCTTTCAATCGGGCATTCTCTAATCCATCTTGGACATGAAAGTGCCCTCGACCCGCTCTACATCAATTTCACATTATGTGATGTTTAAAATTGGCGTGTTTGAGCATGACAAATGTATGGTGTGTTCATGAGCTATATTACACATGCATGTGAGCTTAGCCATTCTCATGTCCAGAAAAGCCTGACGAAGTCACAAGGATGATCGGCTTTCCTATTAACCCTGCTAGTAATGCTGTGGGGCCCGCTGTAACTTTTGGGCCACCATAACTTTTCTATAACCATAGCTTGTAAAGTTGTGGGGCCATCATGATGACTATGAGACATCCACTCTATCAATCATTTTCTCCCTAGCATGTTAAGGTATTATTATTATTATTATTATGATTATTTTAATGGAAGATCTAATATGTGAGTGGGCCACACTATGGGAAATAGTCGGGATGCCTCTATCACCGTTAAACCTTGATCTTCTGCATGTTTACCAAGCATGCAATTCACAAAAGCAATTCTGTTTCTTGAGAACGAATTCACCAAGCTAACAAGGCCCTGGAGAGAACGGGAGCATTTCTCAGTATGTGATGCTGAGAAGTGCTTTAGTCCTGTCAAAGCATCATAAATTATAGTGCTGTAGCTGCATTGGGACCCTTAGAAAATCCGATCCATTGATCTAAACTGTTCAGTAGGTTTATCTCATATTTCATGAGCTGCCATGCACACATTATACCGATCTTACAAATACTAACCATTTGACCAATGATATTTAATATGGACGACCAAGATCAGTTACACGAAAATAGGTCCAATTGACAATTTGGTCCATCTAACTATTAGGTTCCATCATAGATTGCTCATGATTCTGAAGAAATTAAAAGAATCACTTTTGTTAGAGGTAGAAGTGACTCAATGTATGGTTCGGATCGATTGGTTAGACGCAGTTACTCAATGCAAGTAGGAGCTATAGTGCTCTAAGATCACCGGATCATTTCTCTATAAAGCTCGAATCGACTATTGTATAGTAGGTTTTCTGTTTGTACCGGTGGAGCCCATGGTCCAATGATCCAGACCGTTGATATGGTGGGACTCAGTTCAAAAACTTGCACTTAAAGTAACCCCCGTTGCAATACGCTACCTCTTTGGGACGCGGATTGCGTCCTACCCCAGCCCGGACAGTAATCCATCCGAGCATGACTCTGTGGGGCCCAAAAAGATGCAATTGTTTTATACATGCCGTTTATTAATTTTCTCGGATCATTTTGAGGTATGATACTAAAAATAAAGCAGATCTGCATCTCCAGTAGACCACATCAACGGAAGCTGCAGTGATAATGAAACCCACCGTTGAAACCTTTCTAAGGGCCACTGTGATGTTTTTTCACCATCCAACCTATTCATAATGTCATATAGATGTGGATGAAGTGAAAACACAAATATAAGCTTGATCTGAAACTTTTCCAGATCCCAAGAATTTTTTAATGGTGGAAGTTCAATCCCCACTTTGTAGTCCTCTTAAGCCCTGGACCTGCCTCAATTTTTGGCTCATACCAGAAAATGATGTGAGAAAAAAAAATGAACAGCGTGGATAAAACAATTACATCACAGTGGCCCCACAGAGCTCTGCCCTGACGAACTACGGTTGGGCGGGGTAGGACGCACGTCCACCTCTTTAACGCACAGAAGGATGTGTCGAAGTCAAGCACAGTCTTCCATAGTGTATAACTACTCCAAATCCATGTAGCTTCTCACTCCTCCCGTGCGGATACCTTGAATCAATGCCGAAAATATGAAAATAGAAATAATTTTTAATTTTTTTTAAATAAATTGACTGATAATTGCTTAATGTGTCCCTGTTACACCATTAATAAAGAAGAAAAAATAAATTGTAACAAAATTTTAAATCTAATAAAAATTCTAATTCTAGTAAAATTCTTCTAAAATCTAATTTCTAAAAATAAAAATTATAAATAAACTTTTGCTAAAAGAGTCATATCATAATTAAAAGTTAGTTCTGAAAGAAAAATAAAAAATAAAAAAAATCTAAAACTCTAAAAATAAGAAAATATTGCAAAAATTGGAATAACTAAAAATAGTAAATTTTTTTTTTTAAAATTTTCATTTTTGAGCTAAAAGTGCGCATTTTCTGAGAAATTTGACCGATGCAACCCACTATGTGGGTTTGTTCACCTTGAATGGCCCACTACAATAAATATTAATAGGTTGTGCGTCTTGTAAATATATTCGGATCAAAAGTTATGATGGATTTACAGTCCACCTTCTTTTGATCCGAACATGTTAGGAATGTATTTGTGCCACCTCCTACATCACTAGTCTTATATTCTGTGAGGGCTTTCTTTAAGATGGTCCATCTATTGACTAGATATTGAAGGATTAAGATCCGGTGGCCACAAAATCCCGGTTTCAATAACAGAGCTGTCATCCTCACTTGTACGGACTGAAATCGAACGGTATTGTACAAACTTCGTTGTAAATGCATCTTTTTTCATAAGTGGATGATTGAGAGGTTCGCTAGCGGTGACATTTATTATATGTACACATAGAACAAGATAAAATAGCCAAAAGATCAACTGTAATCTCCGATTTTTGGACCATTATTAATATATTATTATTATCATTATTATTTTCTTTCACTGCAAATCCTTCTCGAGGGTGTATTGCTGACCAAAAATGCAAAGGATATTATTGTCACGTGGGGCAGGCTCATGAATGAAGTCCCTTTGCAACCTCTGTACTTGAACAATGTACAAAGATGTTACAGTTTGCAATTACAATGCATCCAGCATCCACCTATTCGGCCCGTTAAGATCTTGGGTCCAATTGTAATGAATTGTATCCTAAAATTCGTACTGATAGGACAATTGTAGAGCGGGTCACAGGCACTTTTATAGCTAAGATGGACCAAAGAAGACCCGATTGGAGGCAGAAGTGATCTGGACGATTAGAACCTTAAAACAAGTGTATCTCTTAAACCGAAATGAGTTATTCGACGTACCATATATATATTTGGGGTAGGAAGAGCTACTTTAGCCACCCAACCCTGCAATGCCGGGTTACCCATGCCAAATTTGCAAGATTCCATCGGATTGATGGTGAAAAATCTATTTTATTTTCGTTTTTACAATTTCTAATAAGTTTTAGTTTGATCATAACTCTACATCCTCTGAGCTTCAAGAGTTATGTCCAACATGAAAAAGGCTAAGAAAATTTAAGAAAATAACGTGGTTAGGCCAAATATGACATGCTTACTATTTTTGGCCGAAAACCATGAAGTTTAGTGGAAATCATGACCGTTTTTAAATAATAAGTTTACTATTTATAATAAGTCACGAATTTTAGAGAGTTTGAGTTGGAGTTTGATTCTGAAACTTCTTCCTGGTATCACTATTTAAAGGTTTGTAAATTCATTTTTATCATTAATCAAATTATTTTCAATTTTTTCTAGAATTTTTTTCTATCTATTTTCTTATTTTCCCTCATGGATTCAAGGAATATCTATGAGGAGTCCAGAGAAGCTCCTTGGATTCAGAGTAGTTACCCTTGGGGAAAATGGTGATCACGTTCATCCCCTGCCTCATCACCTAACCACTCAGTACACTATCTAGAGTTTCGAATATATATGTACATTAATGGAAAAGATTAGATGGGTAATGGAAAAGATTAGATGGGTAGGATTGCCCTTTTTTCATATGATCTATACAAAATGGAGAACCCTTGGGCGGTTTGAATTGACAATTGACACCTACTATCATTTTCTTGTACTTTTCTACCACTTAGAAATGCCGACAAAGTTATAATGAAGTCACTGTAATGAAAAATAGTTAGGGCATTTTAAGCCACTTGTAAATATGAACTACCTTGAAGCTGTGGCATTGTTGGGAGATTGTTTGGGAGCATGAATCCATGTGAGTCAGTGTGAATTTGTGGTAATTGATGCATTTGAAGGAGTATATTTGATGTGAATATTGGAATTTAATTTACATCAAATACATCAAAAGGTATTTTTTTGAAATCACAATTAAATTATGGGATTTCATTTCACAGATGTCTCATGGATTTTGATTACCATCAAAAGGTATTTTTTGAAGTCAAAGTCATGATCATCTCTTTTTCTCTCTCTTCTAAACACAAGATATCAAGCATAGTTTCATTATTTCAATTATCGGATTGCTGGATTTTGTTGGATTTCAATTGCAGCTGCCAAACGTAATTAGCAATTCCAATTTATATGTATGGATTCCATGATAATTTCCAGTGCATATTAATGCATATCAAATACAAGTTCCTCAAATGACCCGTAATTAGAGATGGGCATTGAGTTGAGTCGGACCTAGTTAGGATTGACCCGACTCGATCCGGTTTTGAAATAGGCTTGACCCAAACTCGACCCAACTCGGTACTGAGTCCAGCATGCCTGACCTGATTCAAGTTCGGGTCTAGGCTGGACTAATCTGGACCGATTTCGACGCGATCACAAGTGTTGAGTCGGGTCGAATCGACACCAAGTGGGGTCGGGTGCAGCGGGTATCCACGGGCTGAAATCACAACTCAAAACCTAGGTGAACTTGCTAGAATTATAGCCTCTCCATCAGTTACATGGCATCTCATATCTGAAACATCAAATATAAGGTGTGTGTGTGTGTGTGTGTGTGTGTGTGTACGAGTCAGGTTTTGGATCGAGTCGATTCAGTATCATGAGTTAGATGTTGGGTCGAGTCTGGTTGAGTCAAGTTATAAAGTGACCAGAACTCAACTTGGTTTGAGTTCGAATTGGATGGAGTCTACTCAGTTTGAATCAACTCACCCACTTAGTTCAGATCGAGTCGGGTCTAAACAAGTCGAGTCGTCCCATGCACTACCCGTAATGTAGACATTGACGAATCCTGGCTAAGACATTGACTACTTTAAGGAGTGTGAAGAAGGAGGATTCACATGACAATTCATTATGATCTAACCATCATGGAAAGGATTCATGGTTTGATCAAAACCATTGATACATTGCTTTGATGGAATGGGAGCCCAAGGGCCAGAGTCATGACAATAGGGTTTTGAGTGGAGGTGATTAATCTTTAGCTAATCACTATCAAGATTTTAAAAAAGGCTCCCGATTTAGTGATTTTCGAATGATTTGTAAACTTTCATGAGCTCCTTTTTTAATAAACCCTACATGCTAAATAGCCTTTCATTTATACTAAATGGAAATTAGAGAAGATTAATCTAACTCCACTCAAAATCCCATTATAACCTATGACGGTTACCAATCTAAGAAAATAATAGCCGTTCATAGCCATGATACCAATAGATAATGGCCCATGCACTACAAATCACCTTAGCTCCGAACATCCTAGCTAAGGGATAGTTGGCCTCGTGGATTGAAGTAAACCGTTGATATATTTTCTATCTTAAGAAATGCTCCATTACACTTGCATTGGGTAACTTGGACAGTTCAACAATTCCATCTAAATTGTTCCTTAAGTCTAAGAACATATTTCAAGGGCTACCATTTAAAAATAAGACTGACCGGATGATTAAATCATCCATTACCTTAAGTCTTCTAGAGTTTGGCCTTATGTTTTGTAGGCGTCATTTTTCCAACTCATGGATGTGATTATTTGGATTGCCCAACAAAAATTATTCTTTGGAATCAAAAGCAATCCATGATGGAAGCTATCAAATAGATGGAAGAAATTGTTGGTTAGACTTACTTTTATACAAATGATATTGACAGTTCATCTTAAAGGCCATTGATCAGATGGTTGAGATCATCTTATTGGTGTGATATTTGCATAGTAGCCCATGAAATTTGGGTTGGGCCTAATGGCTAAACAAGGTAAATCAAATGAATATTGTAAATATCCCCAGCAACTAAAAGCGTACTGGAATGTATATATGATTTAGATGTATCATGAACTAAAATTATGTTTATTTTTATTATCTAGATACCTGATTGTTGAACATTTTTTTGGACAGTTAAAATGGAAACATCAAAAGGTACTTTAAAAAATTGAGTTAACGTATGCAAAATTTATAATTTCCTAGTTCATGTGTATCAAGCGCCATGCTCTGCCAGAGTAGTAAATAACTCCCCAGTTGCAAAATGGATAAAGACGGGTCACTTGGAAGGAAGGGCGATAACGGCAAACGTGGATGTGAAACATCAGTAAGATGATAGCAATGTTCTTTGTAATTTCCTACTCCACCTTTGTCCCTTTCGTTAGAAAATTACAAAATGACAAAGGTGTATGCCATAAAAAATGGGCGGTGTGAATATCATTTTCCATTGAAAATGATGTAGTGTGTGAAATAGATATTGTTGTGGAAAATTTCCTCATAAATTTCTATTTTACAAAATAATGCCTCCATGAATAGAATAGCCACGCAAGTGCTCATTGAGAGAGTGAATTACCAAAATGACCTTACTAATTTTTTTCTTTAAAAAGTAATAAAGTCAAGAATTATAAAGCCCATGTGTTCTATGTATTGTATCCAACCTGTCTAATATATGCACCCCATCTAACCTGTCTAATATATGCATCCGAATATGATGATCATCCAAACAAAAAATGAGGCCTATCAAATCATTTGATGGGTAACAAGTGAATTTGGATATTTTTTGGTGTAAATTCTTTTATGGTGTGGGCTACTCAATGATTGGATCCACCATATTTTTTTTTGTTCATACCATTATCATGGTGGGTTGCATAAGTTGGACACCTTGGATGTGATGCACATGCCAACTAGGCTCCACAATTCTAAACTTTAACACTTTCTCAAGAAAAAAGTAGATGGGGCATTTTGGTAATTTTACAACTACAAAAGCACTAATTTCCAACCATGGATACATTATTTGGTAAAATCCTATTTAGTTTATGAAATATTAAAAAGAAAAAAAGAAAAAAAGAAAAGAAGAAGAGAACTGACTTGAAGAGCACTTTATTTTGACAAGGCGCCACTAAGAAAGGGGTGGCCCTTATTGGTACACTGCTGGGACCCACGCATTACAAATTGCCAAATTGCATTGTGGGTCCAATTGCATGTGGCTGGCCCCACCCATGCCTCCCCCCGCACCCATCTCTGTCGGTCTCACCAGGGTTTTTGATATAATGCGGCCATATGCATTGAAGCTAGGATACAGGTGAGCTCATTTGTGGTACACATTGCATGTTAAGAGGTCAGGCCTTAGACTTATCCCTAGTCAGGCCAATCGGGTTCTGATCTTGCCAGATCCGGGTCTCATTTTTAAAATTAATCTAGATTTGACTTGAGGGGTACCAATTCGATCTTTGGACTTGGTTTGGGCTTCAGTTTGAGCTGAGTTAATGTTAAAAGAAGGGCATTCACATGGCTTGGCCTACATAAATAGATGAATTAATCATATACAATGTTCTACTGTAACACATACTTGTTTTACAATATGGGCTCTCTTATATAAATGCAGCTTAGCAAACCTCATTCAGTGTGTGTCTATATATATCACGTGCAATGTATATGAAGAATAGTGAGAGAAATGGGAGAGACAAAGTGACATGTATAGTTACACATAGAGATAGAAAGAAAATGTTGTTAAAATAGTTTTAATTGTAGACAACCAATCTTCACTTTTTATTGTGGTCAAATCAATTTTAGATCTGCCTACTTTTAGGCTAACGTTCTAACAAGGAGCAACATATTTACATAATTGGTTTCATAAAGTCATCTGAAGCTCATATAGCCTTTCTTGCATGCAAGGGATCTTTGGCAGTACTTTCAGTGCAGGATGCATACAATGAGGAGGAAAGAAGTAAAATGAAAAATATAACCAAGTCCAAAGGTTACACACATCTGATTTTTCAAAAGTTTATAAGTCTTCCATGACTGATTGCAGAGTTAAAATTGGCCAAATATTGCTCATATCAGGTAGTTGACATATGTGATATTATCATTAAAAACTAGGTCCAAGATGGTGGACACAAACCCCTATATGCTAAAATCAGATCAGGTCCATTGGTTTATTTGCATGTAGGGTTACCACTGACAACTATAAGTACCTCAAATCTGCACCACCCAAGTAGCATCCAATATAGATAAATTGTAACCTAAAATTTACAATGAATGATCAATCCTAACTGATCAATTGGTGGACATTGAGTGGACGGTAAAAGATGAAATAATTACACATAGCCAAATTCAACAAAAAAAAAGGTCCACCAATGAGAAGGATTTTGGATACGTGACCAATCTAGAGCCAGTGCCACTATTTGGGTTATTCAGATATGTGGTATATGCAATGTATATGCTGTAGGGGAGCTCACACATAATCTAGCTACTGTAAACGGTTTGCATTGTCTCAAAATCCAATTCACACTAGGAAATTACTACAATCCCTAGATTAGGGTGTTTTGCATTGAACGATTTAACTCCTTTTATGGAATTATTCTTATGCTTGTCTATTTGAAATGTGGACCTCAGCAAAAGCCCAATAAAAAAATACCATTCCTTAAACCCTAGAAAGGGGACCGTTCCTGAAGCCTTCGGTAAGAACAATGTAGATTCACGAGTTTTCACTTTAGAATCGCAGCTAATGTTGACATTTTTGGCTCGAATAATGCAACAAGTCCTGGTATAACAGTTCTGATGCTCTCTTTTCTATTAAAAATTGATTTACACCAAACATACGGTGTATATGCTATTATTGGCCGTTTGTATCAAATCAGACACTGGTGCAATTTGGGTCTGACCACCTACTCAAGGTACAAACCTTTGGTGGGCCAATCATCACCACTATTTAATTTTAATCCATTGTGACGTGTAGTTGTAGATGTTGTAGATTTCTTTATTTTTATGACCAGATTCAGTGGATCATTGATATAGAGCACAGTTTAAAAGGTCCCAAAAAAAAAAAAAAAAAACTGAGTTGACTCATCAAGTCAGTTTGGCTTGAACAGATTTCTTCGCGACACGAACAGCTCGGTTTGGGCATGAGCCACTTACGACTTGAAATAAATTCATTGCAATAAATCTCGGCAATCAACTCGAGTTGGCTTAATAAAACTCGAGTCATGGCATAAGAAAGACTCGATTCAGTCAAAATTCAGTTAAGACCCGAAAGAAACTCATCTCGACTCTATACAACTCAGTGGCCTTGAGTTAACTCAACGAAACTCAAAAAATAATAACAATAAATAAATAATAAAATAAAATAAAAATAAAATAATCTACTAAACACTTGCCAAGGCTCAATAGTAATTAATTTTTAAAATTTAAGTATAAAATATCATCAGAAAATTTTCGGAAAAAAGAAGAAGAAGAAACTGGTCTAAGTACTCAAGATTTACCGAGTTGGGTTCAGCTTTTTAAAAGCATGATATGCGGATATAGAGAGAATGTACCCCACCCAACACTTGGAAATATAGCAGGATTGTGATATCATGCACGGATGGGAGCCATGTGACATGACTCAACAAATTGCATGCTTCATGGAGGTTTGCTAAGTCTACACGTATATAACCTTGCCTACACACACAAGCATGAGTACCAATATGTAATATGTGTGCGAGATCCAAGCTTTCTATCAGATGGGCCACCCTGATCAGAAATTCTGTATCAACAATCAAGCTATCTGACTATTTTGGTATTCCGCAATGTGCAAAACAAATGGATTGCTAACCCACTTTTTCTAGTCATGTATACTGTGGCCCACTAAAGGACTGAAACAGCCTGATTGTGAGGCCAAGAGATCTAAATGATGTGGCCTATCTGATGGAAGGGTAGGATCTTGCATACTTTGTTTACATTAGGCATGTGTGCTCGTGTGTGAATGGGCAAAGCTCCACACGCTTTACAAACCTCTATTTGACTTGCTGTGAAGATCATGACAGCCGCCCCGCTTTATTACATGTGCATGAGATAAGTGAAGGAGGGAAAGCATCCGGTATTAAACCCTCACATCTAAGTTAGTTATCCACCACACATGGCATACATCTACATGATCCGGAAAATTATTTATGTGGGGCCCAACCATGGAAATTACAACATTTCCCTAGCCTCCATTGGATAACAGTTTACACTGGTTAGAACTTTTTCTAACTATCCATTTCTATAATCATCAAAACTCACTGAAATGGCATGGCTCGGATCATCATACTGGTGATTCAAACCATCCACGAAAGGACCCAATAGATAAACGGTCCAGATATACTGCACAGTGCACCTCATAACACAGGGAAAATGAGCACTTTTTTTACTTTTAATTTACACCATTCCATCCGTTGAAGAGTTGTCTCCTCTCTATTTTTCACTGGCCAACAATAGTCAGTTTTGGCCCACTAACAAGCTTTAAATGGGGTGGTGAGCCACACAACCTACCTTTTTTCATGCAATTGTGGTCAAATAAAGAGAACCAATAAAAAAATAAACAACTTGATGAGAGGATATGATTCCAATTTTTTACTTTTGGAAGATATATCTCCTTTAACACCAAGCAATCCAAGATAAGAACCTTTCCCTCGCCCTTTTATCCTTTTTCCTATACTTTGATTTGATAGAAACCACAACATTCATTAAATGAGAGTGAAATAATAGAAGAATGAGAGGTAGAAATTCAGAGATGCATGAGGACAGGCCACTGGGTATTATTATTATTATTTAATTTTTTTAATCACTTGTCATTTTCAGTAGGGTCTAGATCTTTCTCCTCTCTTTAAATATTGCACCACCCATCACACCCCTTTGTTTCAATTGTCTCATTGAGCTTCATTCCAATACCACAGATCCAATTGTAGAAACAGAAATGGTGGGTTTCTCATCTCCTTTCTATTATTTCATTCCTTTGATCTTGTTGTTGCATTTCCTTTTGTTTTGAATATGGTATTTTCTTTTCTTTTCTTTGTTTGGGTTTCTTGTAGGAAGAGGGGCATGAGTCAGAGATATGGGTGGGCTATGTAGATTGGAGAAATAGGCCAGCCAAGAGAAACCGCCATGGAGGAATGCTGGCAGCTTCCTTTGTCTTGGGTATTTCTCTTTCCTTGATATATATAAAACTAGAAAAATCAATTCCATTTGTTTGGGTTCGTTTAGATTTTTCAAATTTAGCTGATGGTACTATCATTTTATGTTTCCAATTTGGATTTCGGTGGTTATCCAAACGACTTCCATTGTGAAACTGATAGAAAAACCATCTCCCATTTCGATTCTCCTTTTGTTTTGAGCAATTCCCATTTCAATTTTGTTTATCATGATTGACTGGGAAATGCCCGTGACATGCCAACATGGCACACTTGCTTAAGATCCAGGCCGCTCATCAAGTGGGTCACACAAAGAACATGAACCTAGACCAAAAAAAAAAAAAAAAAAAAAAAAACAAAACAAAACAAAAACAATCATATCAGTGCACTGATCAGATGGGAAATAGTCTGCACCTTCAATATAGACCAACCGACATATTTTCAAAAACTGTTTATTTTCTTACACGTAAGCAGTCCACAACCAGCCCATTTTTTGGGCTAGGACATGTTCATGGTAGGCCCCATCTGATTAATGGCCGCACAAGTGCACGTTTGGCCAATCACCTCTTGCACCTTTACTCGTGCGAATCATCTCATCAGCCCTCATACTGGAATAGCAACGATATGATCTGGTACTTCATACCTTATCACCATGCGAATTTATAACGGCACACATGTGGAGCATACATCTGATAACATAGACCGTTGGATCAGAGAGGTCCGCCGCAGATTGCGCACGCCCGAATATCAGCATGATCAAATGATCACATCCATCCCAATAAGTTCATGGAAATTGGACCGTTAAGTATGCGGTTGTGATGATCTAATCAAATCTGTTTCTGGGTCATGCACAGTCTATGTTGGACTCTCCTTATCCGTTGAAGATAGGTGGGCCTACTTGGGTCCCATACAGCTAATGCATGGATATGAACTTGCAATCTGTGGTGCAGTTGTGGAGGTAATGGAGAATCTGGCATTCTTGGCCAATGCAAGCAACCTTGTGCTGTATTTGAAAGATTTCATGCATTTTTCGCCAGCCAAGTCAGCAATCACAGTGACCAATTTCATGGGGACGGCTTTCCTTCTCGCCCTCCTTGGTGGCTTCTTATCTGATGCATTCCTGACCACTTATCACATGTATCTGATCAGTGCAGCTATTGAGTTTTGGGTAAGAACTACAATCATCTCCTTTCATGGGTTCTTTTCTTTCTTTTGTAACTTTGGGTATGGCACACGTGCCAAACTCACACGTATGGGGTATCTATCTTGGGTCCCACCTCCTGCTCATCAGGCAGGCATCAATCTACGTTCATGTGTGGACCACTGCCAGGCAGTTCTTTTACAGGATGGCATGCCTGATGACTGGATACTGATTTTTTGTGCTAGGTCACTTGCTTGGTGGGGCCCACCTTTTTGACGGATCAGATGCCTCAAACACGTGGGCACGAAATGCTGCATGTAAAAGTGCGCATAGAGAGATGCCTCCGAGGTTCTCAGACCTCTACCGTACAAAAGGAATAACTATTCACACGAGGGCAGCTATCTGATACTCTGACATCGTATGATGCTTGCTACGCAGGTGCCCAGAATTTGTATACGTGGCATACATTAACTCAAAATAAATTAACTAATTTGTGGAACCCACTGTTGTTAAATCATATACCCGAAGTCAGATTTCTTTAACAATCGCAACCTCTGATTTTTGGACATTTGTTAATTGAAATAGGGCCATTGGATGATTTTCACTGCTAACCGTTCAATCCATGTCCACCAACTTAATTGTCACATTATCTAGAATTGTTTTATTTTATTTTATTTATTTATTATTATTATTATTTTTTTTGGGTTCATGATACATCTAGACTTTCTCTCATAATTCAGAGACTTTTAAATGAATTATTTGCATGCCATATACATAATTTTTAAGTGCGTGTGTATCATCTATCACACGCCGTCTGAGTAACAAAGTTTTTCTCACGCAGCTAGTGGTCCGACAGAGTGCGGATACCGGAAGAATTATATATTAGTGAGGCGGTTCTGTAATCCAGACCGTTGATCCGTCTCCTCCTATTGTAGATGAATGATACCCCAAAAAATTCCGGCTTAGAATAATCATAACTTTTTGATCTGTGCCCTACAAATAGACGGTTAAGAAAAGTAGGATAGCCATGGTCCACCTTAAGTTGAGCAGGCTCCAAACACTTTATGCTAGGATCTTCCAATCCGGAAGATTTTAGAGATACCATAAATAAATGTTGGAAGGCAACTGATAAAGGATCTGGATTACCTAAAAGACAAGAAAGGGCCCAGCTTATCAAAAGTCAAAAGCTGAGGCCACGGTTCCTACAGTTTCACGTGGACGGTGGATAATGGCTCCCTTGATAAAAGGTCACGCTGCTTTAACTTCAGGTGTTGCATTTACTTTCCTGACATCGGAATCGTCAAAGATACCTTTTACCAGCTGAAACACCCCAGCTTTATGGGATCCAATATAGTTTATATGTAAATCTACTCCGTCCACCAGGTGAGAAATAATATTTTAACTATACAATAAAAATATCATACCTATTAAACACTCTAGTGAGCCACACCAATAGGAATAATGTAAAACTGCTCGTAAAACCTTCAAGTTAACGTGCTGTGGCCCGAATGGCATTTGCATCAGGCTGATTTTGTAGTCTCATTTCATCCTGGTGTTTTAAACCTGATTAACAGGTTTGATGAAAGATATACATTATGATAGCCCACACAAAAACCTATGGCTGGCATCTCATCCCCCTTATTGCCTGTGGTGTGGCCTAACTGTCAGTTGGATCCCTCTGATTTTTACGTTAGCTACTAGAATCGAGGAAGAACCTGATGAACGGGCTGGATCATATAAAACATAGTGGGCCCACAAGTTTGAGTGTTTTACGCTGCAGTGCTCGTAGAGGATTCCGGTTCTAAAAATCTGCTACTGGTAGTTGTGTATACATGCCTTTATCATTATGATATGATGGTTTTGTATTTATTTATTTTTTTTGTGCATGATACGTCTCTGGCGTATGTGGGACCCGCAGATATAACTGTCCACATGGTTACGTGTGAAGTTACTTTGTTAGAGCAATAATGTTGTAGTAATGCTTCTAACTACTCAAGCCAAATAAATAAATAAATAAATAAAAGACTGAAAAACTTTGATGCTCTGACAATGTTTACGGATAATACACCGTCACTATTCCGCAAACCAGAGGTTAGATTGTTCAGAATTTCTGATGTTGGGGCTGTAACTTAACAACAGTTGGTTCCACGTCTACAATTCTTTAGTGCCTGAGTATCAAGCGTCATAGGCTGGCCGAGTCTGATACAAGTCCACACCTGCATGTCACGTCCTAGTCGTCGTCGTGAACAAATTGCATACGCCTCACACGTGTAGAAGGGCTTGCGAGAGCTAGATCGGAGTCGTTCATTAGACTATCCCGGCAATGTCGATGTGATATCAGTAAGAATCAGACCTATATAATCATTATTAGGTGGGCCACAATTGTACGATACAAATGAATGGTTAAAATCATTATTAGGTGGGCCACAATTGTACAATACAAATGAATGGTTAAGATATATTGACAAAGAGTCGTATGGAATTATATCTGCATGTGTCGCCCAACGGATAATCGTATTTGACTGATTTTAGATGCAAGGAATCTGAAGAGTCAGGAATGACCGATTAACGGCTCTGATCTGGACATGCGTGACTCGTGTTTCACGCGTAAAGAGAGTGCACTCTTGCCAAGGCGGCTGTCTTTTATTTAATTTTGACTTTTTCTTTTGTTGTTTCTTACAAACGAGATTTTTATTTTTATTTTTTCATTTTCCCCGAGGATTACTTAATCATAATAAGAAAGCTTATTATAGTCCGCTGATATTTTATACCTGCCTCAAATTTTGAATTATACTCTCAAATGAGCTGGAAAAATAAATAAAATGCATGCTAAAAAATAAAAAATAAATAAATAAAACGTACATTATAGTGGGGCCATGAAAGTATTAATGTGAGTGTTGTGTACAACACCATCCAATTCGGGTCCCATGAGACTCTGATCAATGGCATAGATCAGCGAGCATGGATCACTAAACCATGGCCCCACGTAATAGACGTATTAAGTATTGACATTGGTGATGTCCTATGGCATAGGACAAGAAAATTCCTGGACTCTAGGAGGATATTATTTGTACAAGTTGTCAATTTGACAACTGGCGTGTTCTTTTTCACCACAGAAGTGGATTGCCCGTTACCCCGGGCACATAGAAAGGCCTCAATAATGTGGGGCACACAGAAATGTCCGTGATAAATCAAATCCGTCCTTTTGTTTTGAAAGACATTAATAGGATAGTATTCTAATAATCAGTCAAATCCAAAACTCATGTGGGCCTACAGTATATCTGAATGGTAATAACCCTATGAACCGTTTGGTTAGTATATAAACATCATGGTCAGCTCCAGTAATGTTTCAACGGTGGATATTTCCGTTCCCACTGTTTCATTTAGCGTGGCTCATTTTAGTTTTGAATCTTCTTAAATTTTTTTTATTCACGTCCCATTTGGTCTTTCAAAACAGATGAACGGAGTAGATCTTTTACATACATCTCTTTGAACTCCACACAGCCCTGGGCACAGGGATATCTCTGTGCCCGGCGTCACAGGGAATCCGCTTCCCTTCGACCACGCACCACGGAAAGGGCGACAACCTTTTTATACTCTGGAAGAGTACTTTGAATGATACACAGGCACTTAGAAATTACTTTGAATTGCATGCTTGGAAGCAAACAAGTTCGCAAATTGTGGGTCCCGATTTAGATGCATCCTGCATCAAAATTCAATCTTTTGGTCATCTGACTATAGGATTGGTGAACTGTAATTAAACTGTTAAACTGAAAATTATCCAATGGTCCTGTTTCAACGACCACGTGTCTATGAATCAAAGGTCAGGATTTTTTTACCAGTCTACTTTTGGGTTTGTGACTTAGCTACAGTAGGTTCCACAATTTAACCGCAGTTATTGTATGCTACGTGCCCATCTCCTCAGTGCCTGCGTATCAAGCATATCTTGTTGCCAGAGTTAGAGGTGGGCATCCAGCAGAGCGGAGTCAAGTCGAGGTGGGTCAAGCTTGCCTTATCCATGATGTACACGAGTTTGAGCTCGAGCTCGAGCTTGGCCTCGAGCTCAACATTGAAGCTTGGTTTGTTTGCCAAAGCTATCGAGTCGAGCTCGAACTTGTTGGGTGAGAGAGTAATGGATTCTGTTCTCGATCCTTCTCTATTGATGAAAATTTCAAAAATCTTAAGAGAATCAATGCAAAACCTGATGAAAAAACCAAGCAAAGCTTTGAATTAGATGAGGTAACCTGTAAGAATCGATCTGTTCTTGATCTTCTTCCACCAGTAGAAATTCAAGTACTAGAAAAGAAAAAGAGCAGAACACAGATCAGAAATCCAAACAAAGAGCTCTAGCCAATCAGATCGTTGGATTTCCTTGAAGCTCTAACAAATCTGAGAAGAACCCATCTCGAATTTTTTGGATTTCTCGCCTAAGAAGTAGATATCAAGAGATTGAAATCATACTATTGTGGAGCTGAAATGAAAACTGGTGGTGGTGGTCAGGGCATGCGTGCAGCTAACAGTGAGCAGAGAGAGAAAAAAGGGAAAGGGAAGGGGGTGCGTGCGGTCGGGTAGAGACTCTAAGGTTTGTTTTTTATTTTTTTATTTTTAAGTTTAAACTTATATATATATATATATATATATATATATATATATATATATATATATATATATATATATATATATATATATATATAAAATATTTAATATATTTATTAAGCGAGCCGAGTCGATCTCAAGTTCGAACTTCGAGTCGAGTCGAGTTGAAATGCCCTCTGGTCGAACTTGGCTTGAACTCAACTCGAGCTTCAAATAATTAGCTTGGCTCGGCTCGAATCGGCCATTCAAGCCGAGTTAATCCGAGCTGACTCGAGCCGAGTCGAGCGAGCTTTTCAAGCTAGCTTGACTAGTGAACTGCCCTAGCCAGAGTATAAAATAAAGTATTCATTTTGACTTTGATTCTTGAGAGTTGGATTTTTTCCTACTGTACAACTCACTTATGGGCCACGTATCTTATTCCGTTCTTACCCTCCAAAAATAAGCCCCTTCAATACGAATAACTTTTCACCGGACCAAAATACTCCGCCATTTCTTCCGAAAGCGGATTTGAGTGGCTGGTGTGTGAAGACGAGCGTTGACGCTCCTTGAACTCCGAGTTGTACTAACGGTTCAAAAGAGGTCAAAGTTACTTGGGCCCCACAGTTTTATATTTATTATATTCACAACGTTCATCCATATTTCGAGATCATTTCAAAACATTATAAAAAAAACAAAAAACAAAAAAAAAAAACAAAAAAATTAATATCCAAAGATCAACTAGACCACACCACAAATAGCAGCGGGAAATTTGATTTTCACCGTTCAAAATTTCACAAGGCCCAGCATAATATTTACTTTCCATCCAATCTATTCGTAAGGTCACAAAGACCCAGATGAAGAGGAAAAACAAATTTCATATTGATCCAAAACTCCTGTAACCACTGAAAGGGTTTCAATGGTAGACGTTCAATTCCCTGCTGCTTTTTAGAGTGTGGTCCACTTGATAATTAGATCTTTCTTTTTTTTCGTCTCAAGCCTTAATACGAGCTCACCAAATAAATGGACGGTTTGGATATAACACAAACCTCATGATGAGACCCACGAAAGCAAGGAGATTCCCTTAGAAAAAATAAATAAATAAATAAAATACTGCCAGATTGCTGCGGCACTACTGCCGCCATGGTAATCTGGCAGTGTGGCAATAGTCTGACAGTATTTTTATTTTTTATTTTATTTATTTATTTATTTATTTTTTACAAGGAGAACCTTTTCCCTTTACATTTTTCTGTGATACATATTGAAGTAAATATGTATATATAAGTATATAAAACAAAATTTCTGTCTTTTAATTCATTTATTTCTTTATTCATTTAACAAGCATATCTTCTAAACTATAATGAGTAACTTGACATATCATATATGATGTTGGGGTAAGAGAAGCTACTTTAGCCAACTAACATGGTTATTTTCTAAGATTGCATCGGGTCGATGGTTGAAAATCCATTTCATTCACTTCGCGGTCGATTTCAATCAGTTCGCGGTCAATTTCATTCACTTCACGGTCAATTTTAATCAGTTCGCGGTGAATTTCATTAAATTCGTGGTCAATTTCATGCATTTTGCGGTCAATTTTATGCATTTCGTGGTGAATTCCGGCGAATTTCCTTCACTTCACAGTTAATTATATGCATTTCGCGATCAATTCCCTTCACTTCATGATCAATTCCATGCATTTCGCAGTTAATTCCTTTTACTTCGCGGTCAATTTCCTTCACTTCACGGTTAATTCCATGCATTTCGTGGTCAATTTTGGCAAATTCCCTTCACTTAACGGTCAATTCCATGCATTTCGCAGTCAATTCCCTTCACTTCACGGTCAATTCCCTTCACTTCACGATCAATTCCATTAATTCGTGGTGAATTCCCTTCACTTCACGGCCAATTCCATGCATTTTGCGGTCAATCCCCTTTACTTCGCGGTCAATTCCATGCATTTCGCGGTCAATTTCGACGAATTCCTTTCACTTCACGGTCAATTCCATGCATTTTGCGATCAATTTCCTTCACTTCATGATCAATTCCATGCATTTTGCGGTTAATTCCCTTCACTTCACGATCAATTCCATGCATTTCGTGGTCAATTCCCTTCACTTCGAATCAATTTCATACATTTCGCGATCAATTCCGGCGAATTCCCTTCACTTCACAGTCAATTCCATGCATTTTTGCAGTCAATTTCGATGAATTTCCTTCACTTCACGGTCAATTCCATGCATTTTGCAGTCAATTTCCTTCACTTCATGGTTAATTTTATGCATTTTGCGGTTAATTCCCTTCACTTCACGGTCAATTCCATGCATTTCGTGGTCAATTCCCTTCACTTCGCGGTCAATTCCATGCATTTCGCAATCAATTCCGGCGAATTCCCTTCACTTCACGCTCAATTCCATGCATTTCGCAGTCAATTTCCTTCACTACACGATTAATTCCATGGATTTCACGGTCAATTTCCTTCACTTCACGATCAATTCCCTTCACTTCACGGTCAATTCCATGCATGGAATTAACCGTGAAGTGAAGGGAATTTGTCGGAATTGACTGTGAAATGCATGAAATTGACCATGAAGTGAAGGGAATTCGCTGGAATTTGTCGCGAAATGCATGGAATTGACAGTGAAGTGAATGGAATTTGCCGGAATTAATCGCGAAATGCATGGAATTGACCATGAAGTGAAGTGAATTGACCACAAAATGAATGGAATTGACCGTGAAGTGAATAGAATTCGCCGGAATTCACTGCAAAATGCATCGAATTGATCGTGAAGTGAAGGGAATTAACCGTAGAGTAGATGAAATTATCTAATATACAAACAAATTACCATTCCTAATGAAATCACTATTAAGAAGACATCATTTACTACTAATTTATGAGAAAATATACAAGACATCATTTCACCTTGAATGTTTTACAAGTCATCATTTACAACAATTTACAACATTTCACAAAATTTCTTAATTCCTCTTATGCCTAAGACAAATATATCATATTTTGTGGACACTTAGGAAATCATAGGCTATTGAGTTCCTAAAGCTGGGAGTGAATTTCTGCAAGTCTATTTTTGACAAAATTTGATCGTTGCACAAAATGTCGATATATTTCATGACAAAAATGCCACAATCGTATCTGTTTATATTCTTTGGTATAAAAGTCTCTTCTCTGACCGTCTAAGCCTTCCCATCCAACGCAGATATATCTTCTGCAGCATAAAATAATATAGGTAAGCCCTCCTTCATCAGCTTGATATGTTCCCTGTATCGACTGAGTGCCCTCAAATATAAACTGTCGACTATGATGATTTCTCGGTCTTGAGTGTGAATGACCATTAGGTACCAATGATTGTTGGCATAGTTGACTGGTACGTATGCCTATCCATGCTTGACAAGATAAGATATCATTATAACAAGATAAGATATCATTATAAAAATTATAGAAATGGGTACACCGAGCATTGAGAACTTCTAACGACATTATTACTTGTTTATACTGCCACATGAGCTTCTGCCCTTTTCAAGGTTTAATAATGTCATTCACGATGAGTTTCTCTACTTGTAATAATGAACGCGCTTCGTCGCTGCCAATGTCCTGATACATTCTCAATATCGATATTTCCAGGTCGAGACATGACTATTACAAACAACATACCAAATTAGAACATATATCATATAATCAAATAACATAATAACCATGATCCAATTAATACAGTTATCAGAAAAAATGTAGGGCAGAACTTGCAGTCTTGAGTATATAAAGTAGGAAATGAACCGTGCCTTCTCTCTAAGAAATCAACATACTTGTCAATAGCCTAATCAATAAAGATGGCGAATTAAGCTCTAGTCTAATATAAGAGTTGAATACACATAAATGTACACAATTCTTTCATTTTCTCATAGTCGGCGGCGTTGCTTGGAGTTGTTTGAATGACAGAGATGGAAGTGAATGGAAAACACTTGTAGACATACGACTTTACCACTCTCTTAGTTCTCCTCCTATAGGCTGGAGTGGATTGCAGTGATTTCTCAAATATATCAATGTCTAACGCATTCGAGTGTTGAACATCCACCTCTCTGTTCCCCTGGTCCCTACTTTCCAATTCCTCATCCTCCTTCTCATTCTCTAACTCCTTTTCCTTTCAAAACTGCATTTTCTCTATAAGAAATGCATCCATCTGCTTCTTCAATTCCACCTTACCCTCCTCCAAATCTTCTTTCTCCTTCTTTTATACCTCATTCTTGATCCTCAGTTCTTTCTTCTCCCACATTAGCATTTCTCTCTCCATCTTCAAAATCACCATCTCATTCAACACTTCCTTCTCTAACCTCAAGGCTTCTTTCTCATTTAGCATTAGTTCCATCTCCTTGAGTACTACTTCTCTCTTTCTCTCTCTCTCTGTCCATCGATTCTTATCTCTCTTTTAGCATGTGTTCCCTCTTATTGAATTGTTTTTCCTTTTGCTTCAACTCTTCCCTGTCTCTCTCCAACTGAAGCCTCTCCACCTCTAGCTCCTCCCTATCCTCCCTTGACTCCCCAGTCAATTGCAATCCCGCTCCCTCTCCCTCTCCCTCATCACCACTCTCTTCCTCTCCCCCTTCTTCTCCCTCTCCCTGTCCCTACAAAATGAAGCAATGGATATATCAAATATGTAACATATCAAAGTAGATATAAAATATTAACATAAAAGAAGACTTTTATGACATCTTACGTCAGATCTATCACGGACCAAACGAACAGCCTCCGTCTCCAGCTTCTCAATGATGAGTTCTAAGATAAAAACTATCTCAGTCTACAAGAGAACACTATTCATGTTCATGTACATAAACATATATATAGTTCAATGAGTGACCACTTAGCTTCGTAGAAATTGACTTGCATCTTCACTCTTTAGTATTTGATGAATCTTCTTATACTTCCAACCCTTCTATCCCCGATATTGTATGAATCTTGAAATTTGGGAGGAAACGTATGAAATGATACATTCTTAGAGAGTCGATACTCTCTCAAGATCTCATATCTATTATAATGAAATGGCAAGATGATCTTAAATAAATATATTTTGCCGAGTCGGCAGTCAGTTTTTGACAAATTCCAAATGAAAGTACAAGACTTACAAGTGAATTTCCATAAGTTTTGGGACGTTTGACTTATTTATCAGTCAATTTCATGAAGTTGTCGGTAAATTTATACAAGGTTGTCGATAAAAAAGATGTCAATATCAAGCAGTTATCGGTCATTTTGACGAATTCCAAGTCAAAGCGGTTGACTCATAGGTGACATTCCCCAAGTCTGCTCCCAATTTCACTCAGTTATTGGTCAATTTTTTGAGTTATTTGTTGCATTTCGGCCCGTGAAATTGACCATAAGTGAAGTTAACTGAGGACTGAAATTGACCAGGAAGTGAAGGGAATTGGAATTGACAGTGAAGTGAAGGGAATTGACCGTGAAATGAATGGAAATGACCGTGAAGTGAAGTGATGAATTAACCGTGAAATGTATGGAATTGACCGTGAAGGGGAATCACCAGAATTGACCTTGAAGTGAAGGGAATTGACCATGAAATGAATGGAATTGACCATGAAGTGAAGGGAATTGACCGTGAAATGGATGAAATTGACCATGAAGTGAAGGGAATTGACCATGAAATGGATGGAATTGACCGTGAAGTGAAGGGAATTGACCATGAAATGTATGGAATTGATCGTGAAGTGAAGCGAATTGACCGTGAAATGTATGGAATTGACCGTGAAGTGAAGGGAATTGACCATGATCAAATGAATGGAAATGACTGTGATGTGAAGGGAATTGACCGTGAAATGCATGGAATTGACCGTGAAGTGAAGGAAATTGACCGTGATTTGAATGGAAATGACCATGAAATGAAGGAAATTGACTGTGAAGTGAAAGGGAATCGCCGGAATTGACCGTGAAATGCATGGAATTGACCATGAAATGAATGAAAATGATTGTGAAGTGAAGGGGAATCGCCAGAATTGACCATGAAAAGCATGAAATTAACCGTAAAGTAAAGCGAATTAACCGTGAAATGAATAGAAATGACTGTGAAGTGAAAGGAATTGACCGTGAAATGCATGAAATTGACTGTGAAGTGAAGGGAATTGACTGTGAAGTGAATGGAAATGACCATGAAGTGAAGGGAATTGATCGTGAAATGCATGGAATTGATCGTGAAGAGTAATCGCCGGAATTGACTGTGAAATGCATGGAATTGACCGTGAAATAAATGGAAATGACCGTGAAGTGAAGGGAATTGACCGTGAAATGCGTGGAATTGATCGTGAAGTGAAGGGGAATCGTCGGAATTGACCGTGAAATGCATGGAATTAACCATGAAATGAATGGAAATGACCGTGAAATGAAGGGGAATCGCCGGAATTGACCATGAAATGCATGAAATTGACCATGAAGTGAAGGGAATTAACCATGAAATGAATGGAAATGACCGTGAAGTGAAGGGAATTGACCGTGAAATGCATGGAATTGACCCTGAAGTGAAGGGAATTGACCATGAAATGAATGAAAATGATTGTGAAGTGAAGGGAATTGACCATGAAATGCATGGAATTAACCGTGAGGTGAAGGGGAATTGCTTAAATTGACTGTGAATTGAGTTATATGTTTCTTGCAGTTATGAGTCGAATTTCACTTAGTTTTCAGTCAATTTCATTCACTTTGCGGTCATTTTAACTCAGTTCACGATCATTTTAACTCAGTTCGAGGTCAATTTAACTCAATTCGCGGTCATTTTAACTCTGTTCGGAGTCATTTTAACTTAGTTCACAGTCATTTTAACTCACTTCGTGGTCAATTTAACTCAATTCACGGTCAATTTAACTCAGTTCAGGGTCAATTTAACTTAGTGTGTCCTTGGTCTATTAACTCAGTCGGTGCTCGGTCTCTTTCACTCGATCTTCGTTTAGTTTCACATCTCATTTCGTTTTTTGTTTCAAAAATCTTCAATAAGGACTATTTAATCATTGAATTTGCTCATTTATCAGGACATACCGTATCATTCAATGTTTAAAAATAAAGAAAATGGATTATGGACCATGCGCATATATAGTATAATATACAGTGGGGTCCACAAAAAGAAAGCAGGGTTTCGAATGTACCTACTGTTCGAAGCTTCTTAGATGAGGGGGCTATTTTCGTCCTATCTTTGGTTCACGAAAGTGGAAAATGACGTGTGTGAGGTGTATATTCTTGACCAAATAAAGTTATATTGAAAATGAGGCTTTTACTCTTACGGTAGACAGTTAGAAAAGGGGAAAGAAGAAAGTAGTAAAATGAGGGTTTTATTGCTAAGGTGGACAGTTATAGAAGGGGAGAAGTAATCAGAAAATGAGATTCTTCAACTAGGATGAAGGACCATGAAAAGAGAAGAAGAAAAACCTTAATTTTAGAAGGAGATGCGACTGGCAACTTTCGAAGGTGCATCGGGTAAGAGTAGGGGCATTTTCAGCCTGTGAAAAGTTGTCCGTACAGCACAGGCTTGTTCTTGGAAAGTAAGTATAAGTGGGCTTAAAAAGGCGCCTGGGCCATAAGTGGGTCGTACGGTAGGAAAAAACTCTTGGAAAATTGAATTCTCAATCTGAATTTGGTACTACACTGGAGTATGATATAACAGCTACTCCGCTGATTCCCAATTCACCATTGATTGAGAAATGGGACCCACTGAGTACGTTGGGGTCCATTTCACAGGTGGGCAGCTTTAATATCAATCGATGATCAGTTTGGGCAAGGTGGATGCACAATAGTGTGATTCTTGCACCATAGCCTATCCAATGTGAGGCTCATCTGAAATGGGCCATCACGCGGGACTCAAATCGGATTCGGTTTTGGTAGTGACACCTCCAGTACCCAGGTAGGTACTGATCAGTGCCGGAAAAGCCCTGTGAGCCTCATCATGATATATGTATTTTATTCATTCAGTTACAAAACTCAGGTGTACCATACCACAGGAAATAGCGGTGATTGAGTGCTCACCATTAAAACTTTTCTGTGGGCCAAAAGTTTTGAATCAAGATTATATTTATGTTTTACCTCCATTCAGATCTGTGTGACCTAATGAACCGATTGGATGGCAAATAAACATTACAAAGGGCCCTAGGCAGTTTTTAATGATGGGTATTTAGTCACTGTTGTTTCCCATAGTGTGGTCTACCTGAGGTTTATATCTACCTCATTTTTGGGTTCTTACACTTAAATGAGCCGATAAAATGAATGGACGGAGTGGATAAAACATATACATCATGGTGGGGCTCAAATGGGTACTGGAGGGATCACTACAGAGTCCGAGTCCAATGAAATGGATCCACTTTTCAAAATTTTCTGTAATCACGAGCAGAAGGTGTGAGAGAATCCTGAAAGCTAAAGCATGTGAACCCTTCCAAAAGAAAAAGGAAAAAGATGGAAATACTAATTGCGGTAATAAAAAGGATCCAAGCGAAATAGGCTGGCACGTGGAAATTCATCAGACGGTCGTTCGACAGTGACCACTCAGGTTATTTCTGAAAAATCAGGCCAATCCTGTTATCAGGTTGGTCACATGTACATCGAATTTGGACCGTTGAGTCTGTTTCTCTCAACCGTACGTTGATTTGTTTGGTACACGTGCAGACCACCTGATGATCATATCAGAAATGTAACCTGGACGGTGGGAATATCCTGATGAGCAGCGTCCATATTGTACGCGTGTGCGTTGTTTCCACGTGCAAGGAAAGTGCACGTACAGTGTTCACTTACCAATTCTCATGAAGATCATAGCATGAGAGAGAGTTTAAGCGGCTACCTTTATAGGAGTGCTTGGGGCAGTCGGGGTGGTTGATCCATGTGTAAAATAAAATAAAATAAAATAAAATAAAACTTTGCTGATTGTAATTTTTCAATAAAGAAATTATCTCAATTCAGTATCATAAACACATAAATGAAAAAGAGCTCATTAGAGATATTGATTTTCAACCATGAGAGAAGAAAATATTTTAGACCGTGTGGTATCTCTAAATTTAATAAATTAAAAAATTTAGAAGGAAAGTAATTTCTCCAAAACTAGGCCCGGAGGTAAGAAAAAAGTGTTTTAAACCAAAGTCTTCAACTTATGTTTAGAAAGTATAATAAAAAATTAACTCTAACATCTTTTAAATTATGATGGTAATGGAGTGTTTTGAATTACTACTCCCTCATAATAATAAAATTAAACCTTTCTATCAAGTAAATCAAATATATAAGACCTCATACTATAATCCTCCGCATGGGAATCTCATTTGGTGGAATCTCATTCCACCAAATCTAGAAACGATTGGTCTAATCTCCAACTGCTTGTCCTAAATCGTTGATCTTATCATACTCAATTGATATATGTTTGATTTCATCTGTACAAGAGCACATATTCCTATGATACAATTGTGACATATGCTTATTTTATTTTGAGGTTGAATGCATTTTTATCCTGGCAAACTTAATTGATTAAAATTCATTAAAATTATTATTTTTTTCTAAAATAGTTTACAATAAAATGTAATTGACCATTCGATCTAATCCCTTAAATAAGTCTCATGTGCATTATTACCATTATGTAATCTTTTATGATTTTTCTATCAACTATCTATGTGAATGAATCTTGATTCGGTCGCTCTCTTAATGTATTTCTGATGTAGCTGATCAATTTATGTGTATGATCTTAAGAATGTTCATCAAAATAGCATTACCTTATCATGCCATTCCTAGGTAGCACAGAGTAATAAGAATATA